>NC_141696.1:133184763-134384763 GCF_964263255.1 Lissotriton vulgaris | reverse complement strand
ACTTCTCAAACTGCCATTTCGCATACAGAGACAATCTGAGTGCATCCAGACCTTCCTTCAAGATGCTTAGAGCATGAATTGTGGGATCCATCTATATTTTCTGGAGCCAAAGGTATGCAGAAAACAGAAACATGGACAAAGACCTAGGCTTACCAAATGTAGAAATTAAATGGATTGGACAGAGAGGATTAAAGTGGCTCCAATTGATGCCATTGAGTAAATCCTTTTTCAATCTCCAATACCCTGACCTCATAATTGTGCACTGTAGTGGCAATGACCTAGGCACTTTCACTGGGGTAGGTCTGGAAATGCTTATAAAGGACACCTTTACAGAATTGGTGTCACTTTTCCCCCAAATTGCCTTTGTCTATTCTAACATGTCAATAAATCTGTTTCTGCTTTTCTCCGAGATTATAGAATGGGGTTCATTTACCACAACAATCTACGTTTCAATATGCATGGCATCTATAGGAGAGATGGTGTACATTTTACAGATGAGGGTAACAGAGTCTTCCTCTTGAACTTTAGACTCTGCATAGGTACTTAATGTAGGTTCTAAAATCTCTCAATAAACTCAAGGGCTCTTTTTAGAGCCACCTAAGAACTAAACACAAAAGCTTGATGTATATCTAAAAAGAAATCGTGAATTTTTTGTTGGAGTTGCGCACCCACCGCCTCAGAGTCGTGCACCGAATGCTTAGAAGTCGCGCACCAAAAGTGTTGGAGTCGCGCACCCTACAGATTATGAGTCATGCATCTAACGCGTGCACACCAGGGGGCCGCACTGTGCCCCTAACACTAATTTCTAATATCCCAAGGGACCTCATCCCCCGGGGCTTTTAAAAAACATTGGGGATCCTGGGGAGAGCCCCAATGCTCCCACGGTCCCCCCGGCTCCCCGCGTCCTTCGGCAGTCGGTATTGCTTTTCCACATGAGGAGCTGCTAACATGCAGCTCCCCATGTGGAAAAGCAATATGGCTTGGATTTTGAAAGAGAGAGCAGGTTTCCCTACTCTCTCTTTGAAAATCCAAACCAAGTTTGCTACCGGAGGGCGAGAGCCGTGGGACTCCCACCCTCTCATAGCAAACAGCAGTGTCCCGGGGTGGGCACCCTGGCACACTGCAGGTGAAGCCCTGTTATATATATTTTTTTATGGCAGGATCTGTGCACCCTGCGGGCACCTGCCGTTTGAAAAAAAATAATAATTTGGGCCCTTGGGGTCCCCTAAACAGGTCTAGAGGAATAGGATATTTCTACCCTGCCCCCTTTATATGTTTTGCACACTTGTTCCACTGACTTCTTCGGCCTCGCTTCTACCGAGGCACAAAATGGCTGCCAACAGTTCCTGGATTCGAATATTGACAACCACTTGACAGCCAATTAGCATTCAGCGCGTGATCGGAAGGGTGCGCTTATGGTGAGCTCACTTTGCGCTCATGCTGACCAACGACCCCGCCGCCGCCAGAGCCAACCTACACGAAGGGATGAAAGAGGTAGCCGAGTGGATGACGACCAGCCGCCTGAAGCTGAACTCGGACAAGACGGAGGTCCTCATCCTGGGCTCCTCACCCTCCGCCTGGGACGACTCCTGGTGGCCTCCCGCCCTGGGCACCGCACCCAAACCGACAGACCATGCACGCAACCTGGGCTTCATCCTGGACTCCTCCCTCTCCATGACCAGGCAAGTCAACGCCGTCTCCTCGTCGTGCTTCAACATCCTACGCATGCTACGGAAGATCTTCTGGTGGATCCCCACAGAGACCAGGAAGACCGTCACCCAGGCCCTCGTCACCAGCCGACTGGACTACGGCAACGCCCTCTACGCCGGCACCACCGCCAAGCTCCAGAAGAGACTCCAGCGGATCCAAAACGCCTCAGCCAGACTCATCCTCGACATCCCACGAACCAGCCACATCTCCGGACATCTGAGAGACCTCCACTGGCTCCCCGTCAGCAAGAGAGTCACCTTCCGCCTCCTCACCCACGCACACAAAGCCCTACACGACCAAGGCCCGAGCTACCTCAACAGCCGAGTCAACTTCTACGCTCCCAAACGCCACCTCCGATCAGCCAACCACGCCCTCGCCGCCGTCCCCCGCATCCGAAGAGCGACTACAGGAGGAAGGTCCTTCTCCTACCTGGCCGCCAAGACCTGGAACTCCCTCCCGACCGACCTGCGCCTGACCCAAGACCACCTCTCCTTCAGGAAGAAGCTGAAGACCTGGCTGTTCGAGCAGTAGCGGCACCCCCCCCCCCAGCGCCTTGAGACCCTACGGGTATGTAGCGCGCTTTACAAATGTCACTGATTGATTGATTGATTGATTGATTGATGCTGCGCTCAGGGTGCGCGGATCCACCACGGCCATAGATATAGAAATGCTTTAACTGTCATTTTCTCAGGAACTACTGAACAGATTGACACCATTTAAGCAAAAGGCACGAGTCTGAACTGAGGACTACCTCTTTGGCAAATTTGGTCTTAATCCATTCAACAGTTTGGGCTGTAGCTACGTCAAAAGGTCCTATGGAAAATTGCATTGGGAAAACACGTTTGGGACCCCTCTTTTTTCTCAGCCCCAGCTAGACAAATCATCCCAAAACATTCAGGATAGGAGCGGGCCAGAGCTGTTAATTATTTTGAAAAATTTCACGAAGATTCATCAACCGGCGCCAAAGTTATTCCAAATAGAATGTTGCGAATTTCCTATGGAAAATAGGTCTTAACTATAACTACCTACTGGCAACCGCCAGTAGGTAATATATATTTAAAGTTAAACACAGCGTCTCTTCTTTCTCTCAGTGACATTGCTGCTCTTAGTACATTAATCAGCACACCTGCTAAGGTCACCCTTGCAGGTACAACCTTGATGCAAGTTTCCCGCAGTGAGTCCTCCAGAGTGTGTGAAAATAAACATTGTAAGCGCAGAACATATTCCACATATATTTTTCTCATGATTTCCATCACACCGTCAACTCACCTGTTTCTTAGTCCTGTGGGCCATCCTCGACAGACCATAACTAGGTAAGGCCTTAAACTTGGAGGGGGATTTGAATAGCTTTTGCCCACTGTCGGCCCGTGTTCATATTGAATCTGGTTATGCCAAATGTTATGCCAAGTGCTAAAATCTGTATTGTGTTCCCAAAAAGAGGCCTCCATCATGTAATTCTGCGGCACTTTCTATTGTACCTGTTTATTCGTCGTTCTGCAAGATTTGCAAAAATCTCACAAGATTGGGTGCAGTCGATACTTAAACTGCGCTGAAACCTGTTCATGTGCTTTGCTTTGAGAGCCTTCCTAGGAGCAAGCTCCTACCTGCCTTACTTACCTGATAAGACCCCAGCAACTTCATGGACCAGCTCAGGAGCTGAGCTTCCTTACTCTAGCCTGCGACTATGAACCTACAAGTGCAAGTAAAGTTAGTGAGTGTGGTAGACTATGAATGTACCTACAATTCAAGGTAACACATTTACGCTTTCAGGTAATACAAGGTAACGGTTTCACATTTTCTAGTCCTACGCATACCTACACACAAAAACCTACAAAACAAAACAAGTATAGACTGAATAATGTATTTCCTTAAAGAGAAGGACCATATGTTTGCATCTTTTCATCACTTCATGTGAAAGAACAATTCATTAACGAACTTTCAGTGTGACATCAATACTGTTAATACATTTAAAGTAAGCGATCACAAATGACGGATGTTATCTGGTACTATAATGAAAGCGATATCACTCTCACACATGCATACATGTATATTTACTAGATGATTGTTTTGTATGTGCTGTTGAATGTTCTAGACCTTAAAAGCAGTGGCGTTCCATACAGGTAAACGATATTCTTGATAGTCGATATTATGTCCCTCGTTATTATGTCAGTGATCCGTGGTGAGCTATGGAGCGAAAATGACAAATGATGGGATAGGGAATGTAAAATCACTTACCTGCGCTCGCCTCATCGCCGACTCAGCGATGTGGTGTGCACAATGTAAGTGTTTTTATTTATTTTACATTCCCTATCCCATCATTTGTCACCTTCACCCCTCCCACCCCATCTCCACTGCACTTACCTGCACAGGCAACTACTGCTTACATAGGTTTCAGAGAATATATGTGAAGCTGTGGTTTCCCTCTTGTAGCGTCTCCTTCACCCCCGAGCCAGTTGATTGCAGGTAGTTTGAGACTTAAGAAGGAGGTTGCAGGAAGGTAGGGAGGGATTACCAGTTACAAGGATGTCACAGAACACTAAACAAACATTGTCTGTTACATTTTTGATCACGGTTCCCCCTGAACACAACGGACAACACTTCCAACTAGACCCTCTTCCTTATTTCCCGCTAATCTTGCTTGTTGCATAATCACACTCACGAGCAAGAAAGGTAGGAAATATGGAGTTGGGTCCATATCGTCTCTGCAAGGCTACAGTGCTGGCTTACAAGGTAAGACACACATTGTTATGCCTGACTATTTTCTTTCATTTTAGAATGCATATTTTTTTTCAACAAATTCAATGATTTTGCATTTACAATTTGATTTATAATAGACATTGTTCCTTAAAAAACATTAGAAATGTTATTACATTATCACCCAAAAACACACAGGGCAAGATGTACAAAGCACTTTTCTTGTTGCAAACCTAATCGGGCCATTTGCCACAGGAAACAACGCTTTTTCAGATATACAAAATGCAACATGTGATTCAGGAGCTTCTTATCAAATTGCATTTTGCGTTTGCAATTCATTATTTGGAAGCAGCGTGTTTAGGGCGTCCCTTCGAAAAACTGAATCAGTATGGTAGGTATTACACTTCTAACAACCAAATTCCACTCACAAAGCAGAAATTCTTTTCCACCATTTTAAAACTGGTAGTAACCCATTCGCAAAGGGCAAGGAATTGTACACAGTAGGATTTTTAAGGGCAGGCAGTGGTCCCATGGACAACTGCCTACTTTAAAGAAAATAAAACTTCAAGGTTTCATTTTTCTTTTTAAACACACTTTTAGGTAAAACAGGCTGCATTTAAAAACAAACATTTGCAATGAAATAGGTCTCACTTTTCTAAAAATGTAAGCTATTTGTGTTGCAAACGATAATGGTTGTTATTTATTTTTGTTAAAAATTATCCCAGTAGTAGAATAAGTAATAAAATAAAATGCAAAAAGCATGAAAAGGTTGGAGTACTACAGGCTATTACTAGGTGTCCGTATTGAGTTGTAAAGGGACCTCTATTAGCAACATACGGTGCTGTGCCCTTAGTTATGCTACTGATCTTTTTAACAAAACTTGAGAATTTAATTGCAATTGTAATTATATTTATTTCGCATTTACTGTCCCTGCCGAGGTGTTGAAGCACTTTTTCAGCTAGTAGCATGCTACTCCGGAACCCTAAGAGAATTAGTGGTGAATTAGTAAAGGGAAATATGAAATGAATTTGAGCGGTGCACATGTGAGTTTGTTATTTGCATTGAATAGGATAGTGGAGGGATAGAATATCAATGGATTTACTTTTATTGTTATAGTGCTTGCTACTTTTAATGAGCTATCAAGGCACTTTTTGGTGAGTAGCATGCTACTCTGGCACCCAAATACGATTAGTGGGGATTGGAATAGGGAAATATGATATTATTTGAGTGGGGGTGATGTTAGACGGATTGAAAAGGATAGTAGTGAGAATGTCTAGAACTTTTTTTTTATTTTTAGAGTTTACAATAGGAGTTGTTTTGGGATGATTAAAGAGGAGGTGGGTGAGTGTCATAGGGAAAGGTTTAGAAAGATTTGTTTGGGAGATCTGTACAACAAAAAGGGTATGAGGTGATGCAAGGAGGGTAGAGAAGGGAAGACCCCAGAAGGGGCCATCCTGGGGTCCATAGAAGCAGACTGAGAACTGAGATGATCCAGAGAGTGGAGGGAGAGGACACACAGAGAGAGGCATAGGGTGAGGCATAGTGAAATGCATTAGAGACGCTATATTTAAAGTAAAGTATAAAATATTAAGACACAGCTGTAATTTAAGTTAATATATATATATATATATATTTATTGTAATCCAATTTGGAAGGAAATGTAGATTAATAGTTATGATAAAATAAATGCCTCCATGGTGGGTAGAAGACGTTTTGCTATTCTTGGCCCCAAAAGGTCTTCCTATTCACCTTAAGATTCAAAAGTAAGCAGCCTACTGGTCGCCAACACTTACAAGCAGCTTAATCTGCATAGCACTATCAAATTGGAGTCCTCATTCTGAAGATAAGCCTTGACTTCTTTCAAAGAGTTTTGTCTGGGTACATTGAGTCATAAATGGCTTCTAGTAGGAGGAGATACTTTGGACACCTTAAAAGATAGTGACAGACAATGGAAATTCACATAATGAGGTTTTTAACAAGAGGGTGATATTCAAGAATGAGGGGCAGTTTTGAAAGGGGGATATTATTGTTTATTGGCAAAATATGTGTGGGGTGACATAAAACAAAGTGATGTGATGTTGCCATACAGGAGTAGTAGGACAAAGTTTAAACATTAAATATGGATGTTCTTTCATATTACTGCTTTTTGTGGGTAGTAAATATCTTTTGATTTTTTATTTGTCCTCTGAAAACCTAGTGATCTGAGGAGTCGCAAAAAGTCTCAATATACAATAGGCGGATATTGGTTCAGGCAGGATACTTTATTTAAATAAGTGTTTAAATGAAGCCTTGCTATTGATGCCATTAGTGGTACCTGATGAAAAATTGGCATCTGTCTATCCAAAGAACAGAAAGATCTTTTGGCACTCGATAGTAAAGACTGCAGAAAATAGCAATTTGTATTTAATAAAAAAGTCAAATTATGTATTTCTCCAGTCACAGAGCAATCTGCACCTTGTGAAATGTTTATGCATTACCTTGTTTGTGATAGAGAAAAAGAATATTACAAAGCCACACCAAGGACAGTAACAAGACTCTATTTTTACTATCCCTTTAAAGCAAGGAGGCACTGAAACTCATCTAGAGACAAATACAGCTCAAACTACACTCCAGGTTGTGAGGTTGCATAAAAATAATCAATAAATCACATAATATTCCCAGAAAGATAGTAAAACACATTCTACACCTGTGCCACACATAAGGGAGTTTTCAGAAACCACAATTAATTCTGCTTCTAGTTCATTCCTGTAAAATCTAACATGTAAAATCCAAACTTTTCATGTAGATGATGCAGCAAACAACAAACCTACTATCTAGTATTTTATAGAACACATTGAACTATCTAAATTATGTTTTGTTTTGGAATGAAGCAAAAAAAACACACAACTGGTTATCCCCAGATTCGAAGAGCATACTTGGTTTAAGATACAGAAAATGAAAACACAAAATTGAGTGCTAAAATTCATACAAGAATTATCTCAACACAAATACATCACTATAACCTCCTTTAGTAGACTGTATGCTGCGAGAAACCAAGCCTGAACTGATGCATACAGCAAGATGTTTATCTTCATAAATATATCAACATGAGGTTGTCAGGTCTACTCAGTTCCGGCCCAAAACCCGGCACTTCCATGTCAGGTGTGGCCTCATCTACAAAAGATTACCAGGTTCAATTCAGTCAGGTGGCATCCATTTACTTCGCAGGGTCCTTCTGAAGAAGTAACGCTGGTCATTTCTTTTGACCTCCTGGCGAAATTCTAAAATGGCATAATCTAGTTCTTTTCTCGCGGTTGGCATTCTAGTGTTTTAGGTAGCGAAAGAAGTGTTCCGATTAGGCGCTTGCGCCTCTGGCACTCTGCGCACTTCAACTGTGATTTCTGAAGAGAGCAGAGGCTGAGTATTGCGCAGGAACTTTCCAGTGAGGGAAATACTTGTAAGAGATTTGTGTTTCCAATCTCTTTTCGGCTGTCTTTCCCGAGAGTGAGTTCAGCTTCAGGAATCAAGAATCCGTAATTATTTCTGCACTCGCTGTGTAGGAGTTCTTCCTGGTGGATACATGGAAGTATTTGAAGAAACCTCGCTGAGGGTGTTTAGAGGCATCATTTCCTCAGTAATTCCGGCAACTCTTAAGCGGAATTAGCGACATTATTTCTTCAGTAATTCCAGTTTCTCTTAAGAGGTATTTGAGACATTATTTCCTAGGAATTCCTGCAATTAAAAGGTGAATTAGAGAGACATTTGCTTTATCAATAAGTGAAGGATGGCTAGTTTTTGAGGTGAAGTGCATATTAACGTCTATTTAGTCCTCATTGAAACTTATGCAACACCACCAACAGCATATCTCCAGTCAGATTCCTATTGAGAAAAAGGACAAGGAAAAGAACATTTAAATCTCAACTATTTTAACTTGCGCTAAACCAATATACATAGAGAGCAGCTAGTCCATTGCTAAATACAGGTAACAAGATACGCCTAGTTAGTGAGTGGGAAAAGCATAGGTGGGGGGAGGGGCTTAATGTAAAGTAGTAATCCTTTTGTTTGTGTTTTCAGATGCTCGAGAAGAATCTCACTAGATAGCTGAGAGGAAGAAGCATAGCAGTGGCAGTTTCTCTTGTCTCTCCCAATCCCCTTTCACCCCTCTCTACTGAAGGTGGCACTGTAGTAGTTAGCTTGCAGTGGAGTTGGGGATTTGGGAAAAGCTCATCTGCTCCTGCGGAAGCTAGTTTTAGGTTCGTGGTACTTGACAGATTGAAGCGCCATTCACCAAACCTTATGCAGAATAGCCGATGGGTCTGACGTCAAGGCGTTAACGACAGTCTCAGAAGGGTTACAGAAACAGCTAAGTGAAACTATGGAGGAAAACAAGACCCTTAGAGAAGAGATAAGGATGTCTAGTCCGGAAACCAGCTATCTTCGTCAGAGAGTTGATGAGTTGGTGGGAGGGTCCAATCCCATGTCCAAGGAACAAAAGCCTTATTAGTTTCTCCCCCTTCAGCGGCCGACTTAAACAAACAAGTAATTTATGCCATTTCCCCCACAATTCCTTTAGATGCCCCTGAAAGCTCACTTTTTTCTCACACAATGTTCACTGCATTTTTTATGTAGGCCCATCATTTTTAAAGAAGATCAATCAAAGGTGGCCTTCAAGTTGTCCTACCTGAGCGGAGATCCCACAGTACGTTCAATGCCACTGGTAAATAGTAACATTCACATTTTATATATCGAGACTACCTGTCCTGCCAGTTCAAAGAAAGCCCCATCTTAGACTGCGAAAATTTTCTTTTTTCCATCCACCGGCCGCCTTCGACCACCCTTTCAGGGATACTAGTGTATCACCCACCGGGGCCGGTACGACGTTTTACTGACTCCCTAATTGTAGCCATCTCCTCCCTCACTTGCTTATCCCCGAATTTCACGATCCTGGGAGACTTAAATCTCCACTTTGACGACCCTTCTAGCAAGCCAGCTGCGGATCTTAAAGCAGACTTGGGCTCCATAAGTCTCCAACTACAAAGCAACCTACCCACCCATGTCAAGGGACATCTGTTGGACCCCTTATTTTCCAATCTCACGAGACTGACAGTTCAATCCCCCATTCCTCTTCTCTGGTCAGACCACTTCTTAGTCCCTTTCAAACTAAAACTCTCGGTTAAGGCTCTCGAAAGACACCTCCCTCAACCACCTTCTCGCCCATGGAAAAACTTGGACATAAACTCCTGGGCCCAAGTCCTCTCCTCCACCATATCTGTACTGGACCCAGATCCCTCCAGAGCCGATGTCCAACTACACGAGTGGATCAACCATTCACTAGACATCACTCTGCCACTCAAATCCCTCCCCAGTATTAAGAAAACCGCTAAATCACCATGGTTCACCCAGGAACTACGAAATCTAAAAAAAAAGATGCAAAAAACTTGAGCGCTTATGGAGAAAAACCTGGACGACGGAATGCAAAAAAGAGTACAGAGCCACCATCAAGCTCAATAAAAACTCTATAAAAAAACACAGGCTACTTTTTTTGAAGGAAAGATAGCAGCAGCAGCCAACTCTGCGAAGGAAACTTACCGCATTGTACGTCTCCTCACAAAAATTCAAGACCCCTTACCCCCTCCGGACCCAGAGGGCGCCAGATGCAATCAGATGGTCGAGTTCTTCTCTTCAAAAAATGAGAAAATTCTGACCTCACTCCCGGCCCCCACTCCCCCACAAACTGCCATTACTTCACCCCCCCTCCCAGAGGTTCTATGCCTACAAACCTTTCCCCAGATTACCACAGAGACTTTCCTGTCCACCTTACAAACTGTAAAAAGTGGTTCCCCTTCAGACCCAGCTCCCATCAGCAACTTGAAATTGGTCGCCCCCACGGTGGCCCCATCCCTCACCAACCTCATCAATGTCTCCTTTAAAATGGGCTCTGTCCCGGCCAACTAGAAGAAAGCCACAGTTAAAGCTCTCTTAAAAAAAAACACCTAGACCCCACGGACCCTACCAACTTCAGACCCATCTCGCTTCTCCCTGGGATCAGCAAAGTAGCCGAACGTATCGCCAACCATCAACTCTCCAATTTCTTGGAGGCTAATCACCTGCTACATCACTCCCAGACCGGGTTCAGACCTGGACAAGGTACCGACACCGCCCTGCTAGCCGTGGTCGAAGAGGCTAGAAGCATCATAGATGCAGGAGGATCAGTGGCAGTGATCCTCCTCAACCTGAGTGCCACCTTCGACACGGTGGACCACGCCATCCTTATCCACCGGCTAAGTCTGATTGGAGTCGCTGACTCTGCCCTGGCCTGGATCAAATCCTTCCTGGAAGAAAGATCCTTCCAAGTGTCGGATGGCGCCACTACGTCCAAGGCCCTGCCTCTCCAGTGTGGGGTCCCTCAGGGCTCCTCCCTGAGCCCCACGCTTTTTAACGTTTACATGTCCCCTCTTGAGGACATTGTTACTCCCTTCGGCATCAAAACAGTAATGTACGCCGACGACACCCAGCTGGTGGTCTCTATCAACCAGTCGAGTAATAGCCTATACAACCTGGCCATATGCCTAGGGTCTTCCAATGGATGTGTGAATCTCGACTAAAACTAAATGGAGATAAATCGGAGATTCTTCTCCTGGGTAACCCTAACAAGCTCCCTACAACCCTCTCCTGGCCACCATGCATGGGAACTCCCCCAAACCACAAAACCGAGGTAAAAAATCTTGGCATTTGGCTCGACCAGGACCTTAACTTTAAAACCCAGGCCAGAAAAACCTCAGGCACCTGTTTTGGCCTCATCCGCATGTCCCGAAAGATTCTCAACCTGATCCCCTTCCAATCTAGGAAACTACGGATGCAGGGGCTGGTGAATTCCAGACTGGACTATGGCAACGTCTTGTATCTGGGGGCCCCGGCATCAGTTGTTCACAGACTGCAGGTTGCTCAGATCGCGGCGGCCAGAATCCTAACTGGAACTAAAGCAAGATGCTCGGCGAAACCAGCTCTTAGAAGCCTTCACTGGCTCCCAGTGAAAGAGCGAATTACCTTCAAGACCCTATGCATCTCCCACAAAATAATGCACGACAAAGGCCCCCCAATTCTCAGACCCCTGATGAAACCTCATCAGTCCAACAGACAATTAAGATCCGATTCTCTCGCCCTTGCCAGTATCCCAAGAATAAGAAAGGCCAGACCCGGCGGCCGCTTGTTCTCTTACAACGCCCCAAAACTGTGGAACACCCTCCCGCTTGCCAAGAGGAGAGAACATAACCTCCTCACTTTTCTGAGACAATTAAATACCTGGCTCTTCCCTTAAACCTTCAATCTTCCTTTTCCCACTTCTTCTCTGGATATAAGGTCTTGTCAGCGCTGGGATGCCCAAGGGTAGCTACGCGCTTTATAAATCCCAACTCAAACTCAAACTCATGTGATTTTGAAGAATTTAAGGCTGCGTTTCTGTACATTATTTATGACCGACGAACCATTTCACAGAGTACCGATAATGAAATTCTAGACCTCAAGCAGGGAAATCGGGAACTGATTGCGTACCTTGTACAATTTAATAAACTAATTGTTAAAACTAATTAGTCAACAGCCAAAAGAGCAGCCATCTTCTACAGAGGACTGAAATTAAATGAAATATGAAATGAAGTATGAGTTTTTTGTAGAGCGCTTGCCGTGCCGTCTTAGCTATTTCCTGCCATAAAATACCAACAGGAAAACATCCAGCCGGTTAAGTACAGGTAAATAGCCGGTGTTTAAGATCCTTACTAAACTGAAGTAGATTGTGTTGGGTTCTAAGATGCAAGGGCATGGAATTCCATAGCTTGGGGCTAAATATCGGAAGCTACTACCGGCCCACTTCAGCGTCTTTATCCTTGGAACTATAAGCAAGGACGCCGAGGCAGAGCGGAGACATCTTTGTGGGGCATAGTGCTCAACATATTGACTAATCTGTCAGGGTCCCTTTCAGTGCAATGCCTTATGTAGAATGCACATAGACTTGAATTGGATCCTAGCCATAACAGGGAGCCAGTGCAACTGTTCTCGAATTACTCGACTGATGGAACAGAATTTAGTTAAGTTCAGTAGTAGTCGTGCTGCAGCATTCTGCAGAGTCTGCAGTTTATGTGTCACACTTTTTTTGGCTCCAAGGTAGAGTGAGTTACAATATTCGATTTTTGACAAAATCAGGGTTGTAACTACCAATTTCCTGAGTGGCATAGGAATAAAAGGAAGGATTTTCCTGAGAATTTTCAAGGTATAGAAACAGGAAGAAGTAAGGCTGCTGACCTGGTCTGATGGGGAAAGATGATCTCAAAGATGAATTAAAGGATTGTTTGGCCCAGATTCCCAAAAGACCCACCAATGTTTCTGAATTAATAGATGTGGTTTTACAAATTGATCAATGGTAAAACGAGAGAAAAAGCAAACGCCGAAAGGATGCTAGACACGTTCTTCCTTATTTTGATAGAATTAAGTCACATACAGTAAAATCCAGTGAGGTCTCGTCCGGAGAAGAGCACATGCAAATTGGCTCAGTGCAAGGACCTTTGGCTAAGGAAGAAAGAGAGAAATGAAGAGTTGGGAAGTTGAGTATTTATTGTGGAAACTCTGGGCACTTTGTCAAAGAGTGTCCTAGGAAGCTGAAGAACAATACTTGGGTAAAATACAGGCCCCACCATAAGAGGAGTTGCTCTGGTGGGTGCTTCAGATAAGTCAACTCCTGATACTCAATCGGTCGCAAATACATTACAATACTCGGCCCCTCATTTAATTATTTCCAGCTTTATTAAGTTTGTAATAACAGAAGTGGATAAAGACTCGGTCGTGGTTGATTCAGGGGCAACCGGGAATATTTGCTATATAAAATTTGCCAATACACTCGGAATTCTTTTTATGAAGAAGAATAGGCCGGGACCGGTCCATGCATTGGATGGTACCAATCTATCATCTGGACCCATTACCTATGACACCAAGGAGATTTTATTAATTGGACCTGCCCAGCACCAAAGTTTGTTGAAGTTTAGTCTTATAGATGCCCCTCAATTTTAGCTCATTCTTGGTTTGCCGTGGCATACTGAACACAATCCGAAGATCAATTGGGCACAAAGAACAGTTGAAATGAACTCTGAATACTGTTAAAATCATTGCTTTCACTTGAATATCCTAGACAATCAACCTTTCTCTGCGTCTTTGTTAGCTGAGCAGAGTCATGTGATAGGAATCTCAGACGTTCAAGAGATATCCAGTGAATATCACGATTTAGCTTCAGTTGTTGATGAGCCGGAGGACAAGAAACTACCTACATATTGTGCGTTCAATTGTACAGCCAGGCACTTTATAAAAAGGGTCATTTTCACTGTGAAAATGTGGTGTGTCCACGTTGTGTTTTGTGACGTTTCCTGTCACAGGCACTAGGCTTACCCACACAAGTGAGGCACCATTTTTCTTGGAAGACTTTGGGGAACGCAGAATTTTGTGGATCCACGCAGATTCCAGAACTTTTCACCACAGAACTGTGAGGAAAATATGTTTTTTTTTCAATTTTTTAGGTTTGCAAGGGATTCTGGATAACAGAACCTGATGAGAGCCAGTCAAGTCACCCTATCCTGGATTTCTCTGGGTGTCTAGTTTTCAAAAATGTATAGGTTTGCTAGGTTTACCTAGGTGCCGGCAGATCTGGGGTTAAAAAACTACTACTAGGCACTTTGCAAATAATGGGTAATTTTTCACTGTGAAAATGTGGTGTGTCCATGTTGCATTTTGCACAGTTTCCTGTTTTGGCCACTAGGCCTACCCACACAAGTGTGGTAACAGTTATCTTGGTAGACTTTGGGAAACATGGGGTGGGTGGACTTTTGTGGATGCAAACAGATTCCAGAACTTTCCACCACAGAAATGTGAGGAAAATATGTATTTGTTGACAAATGTTTACGTTTGCAAGGAATTTTGGGTAACAGAACCTGATGACAGCCAGTCAAGTCAACCTATACTGTATTCCCCTGGGGGTCTAGATTTCGAAAATGTATAGGTTTGATAGGTTTACCTAGGTGCCAGCAGAGTTAGGGTTAAAAAACTACAGCTAGGCACTTTGCAAAAAAAGGGTCATTTTTCACTGTGGAAATATTGTGTGTCCACCTTGCGTTTTGTGCTGTTTTGTGTTATGGGCACTAGGCCTACCCACACAAGTGAGGTACCATCTTTCTTGTAAGACTTTGAGGAACATACGGTGGGTGGAGTTTTGTAGATCCATGCAGATTCCAGAACTTTCCACCACAGAAAAGTGAGGAAAATTAGTTTTTTTGACAAATTTTTAGGTTTACTAGGGATTCTGGGTAACATAACCTGGTGAGAGCTAGTCAAGTCACCCCATCCTAGATCCCCCTGGGTGTCTAGATGTCAAAAATGTATAGGTTTGCTAGGTTTCCCCAGGTGCCAGCAGATCTAGGGTTCAAAAATTACATCTAGGCACTTTGCAAAAAAAGGGTCATTTTTCACTGTGAAAATGTGGTGTGTCCACGTTGCATTTTGGGCTGTTTCCTTTCGTGGGCACTAGGTCTACCCACACAAGCGAGGTACTATTTGTTTCCGAAGACTTTGGGAAATGCCGGGTGGGTGGAATTTTGTGGATCCATGCAGATTCCAGAACTTCCACCTCGGAAATATGAGGAACATGTGGTTTATTTGGCAATTGTTTAGGTTTGCAAGGGATTCTGGGTAACAGAACCTGGTGAGAGCCAGTCAAGTCACCAAATCATGGATTCCCCTTGGTGTCTATATTTAACAACTGTATAGGTCTGCTAGATTTGTCTAGGTGCCGGCAGAGCTAGGGTTAAAAAACTACAGCTAGGCACTTTGCAAAAAAAGGGTCATTTTTTACTGTGAAAATTTGGTGTGTCCCCCTTGCGTTTTGCGCCATATACTGTTGCGGGCACTTGCCCTACCCACACAAGTGAGGTACCATTTTTCTCTGAAGACTTTGAGAAACGCGGGGTAATTTTTCACTGTGAAAATGGGTGTGTCCACCTTGCGTTTTGGGCCGTTTCCTGTCATGGGCACTAGGCCTACCCACACAAGTGAGGTACCATTATTATTGGGAGACTTAGGGTAACACAGAATTGTAGAGCAACTGTTATTACCTATTAAATTTTGATACATTTCTGCCTTCCAAATGAAAGAGAATTTGTAAAAAAGAAGTCAATTTGAAAAATGTCCTATAATTCTCATGCTAGTAGGGGTACGCCCAATTTTGTAAATGTTCAAATATCTACTGTTTCTAAACTCTATATTTTGTTCCCATTTCAGAAATACATTGGTGTCTTTCATACCGATTTATCCATGTACACATTTTCCCAGAATAATTGCTATATACCCTGAGTATAATAAAAAATCATTGCAAGTCCCTGATCAGTTTTTGGCTCTGGGTTCATCGGGTTCTTTGTGAACCTACAAGTCCTATATATCTCCACAACCAGAAAGGTATAGAAACCTTGAAAGATCTACACAAATGACCCCTTGCTGAATTCAGAATTGTGTCTACTTTCCTGAAATGTATAGCTTTCCAAGATCCATTATTGCTTTCATATCCATTTCTACCATTAACTGGAAGGAGGTTGAAAGCACAAAAAATAGCAAAAATAGGTTATGTCCCAGAAAAATCCAAGACTGTGCAACAAATTTAGGTTTTCTGACAAAGGTCTGCTTGTCCCTTAAAGCTGTGAAGATGTCGATGTCAGCACCATAGTCTCTTTTTTTTACACCATTTGCAGGGAAAAATCTCCCCAAAAAACAAAATGGAATTGTATTTTGGCTAATTACGGGGGGGAAGGCCTAGCAGCGAAGGGGTTAATGTATATATAGTCCTCATAGTAACTTATGCAACAATACACAGAACAATTGGCTGAAAGACTAGGATATAAATACATATATATATTTGTACTTACCACCAACAGCTCTGCATCAACAGATCTCCTTTCAGATTCCAATTGAGAAAAAGGAAAAGAACTTTTAAGTCTCAACTATTTCAACTTGCGCTAAACCAATATACATAGAGAGTAGCTAGTCCATTTCTAAATACAGGTAACTAGAAATACCTAGTTAGTGAGTGGGAAAAGCATAGGTGGGAGGGAGGGAGGGGCTTAATGTAAAGTAGTAATCCTTTTGTTTGTGTTTTCAGATGCTCGAGAAGACCCTCGTTTGATACCTGAGAGGAAGAAGCATAGCAGTGGCAGTCTCTCTTGTCTTTCCCAATCCTTTTTCCCTCTCTCTACTGAAGGTGGACTGTAGTAGTAAGCTAGCAGTGGAGTTGGGGAATTGGGAAAATTTCATCTGCTCCTGCGGAAGCCAAGTTTCATGTCCATGGTACTTGACAGAGGTAGAAGTTATCACTCTGTAGGAGGTGCAACATATGTGCATTATGGTACGCACCCACATGAAACATGCACAGAGCATGCTACAGCAGAATCCCGCTTGAGTAATTTAGGTCAGGTATTTACATTTCAACTTTGTTTTTTTAACCACAATTTTAATTCGAAAAAGAAACAAAAATGGATGCCAGTGGATTTAGCTGCTCCAATCATTTGACCTGTAGGGTAACGAGAGGCAGGAGCAAGAGTGTCTCCCAACAACCAGACAAATCCACTCAACGTGCCAACTGGAGCCAAGTGACAAATGCCTGGACAAATGCACAGTCACAAAAGCACATACGCGCTTTAGCAACCAGTAGGACGGTCATGAATAAAACAGTTAAAACCAGTTATAAACAAAATAATTTAAAAATATTCTCCTTTCTTCAAATATAAAACCTGTATATATGTATACTTTAACATACAGAAGTACTTTTCCTTGAATAGTTTCACACATATAAAATCGTATGTAATCCAGCCCCCTGCAGTATAATGGGAAACATTTTCACATAAATTAAAACATGACAGCATTGTGTAGAACAAAAAAAACGAGACATTTTCGGTGAAACATCCTGTTTGATATCAAAATAAAAAATTAACCACAAGATGTTGCATGCAACAAAAAAAAGACTAACCTCAAAGTATGAAACACGTGTGCGATATCGGAAAGGTGGAACATGGCCCATACATGGCAGAACGCGAAAAGTGTTATTCCAAATGGCTAACGCTCTCGCCACAGCTGGGAAGCAGCTTCTTGTTATTAGGACCCTGACAGAAGGGGTGCAGGCTACTGGCAGCTACTGGTTAGTAGTCATTGTGAAGGGAGGCGCTACTTGCGTGGGGCTCCCAAACACGTGTTTTGTCGTGAAGTATAATGCACAGAAGACTTCTTCAGGGCTGCAATCCCCAAAAAATTCAAAATTACCAATAAATTTGCAAAGGAAAATAAGACCGTAAGTATCAAGGGAAAAAGCTAGTTCTCCCTGTGTAAAAAGGAAAGCCATCACCTCTATTAAGTAATAAGTCACAAATTAGTGCCTGTAAGAGAGCAGAAACATGTACCCCAAGCTTAGAAACCCATATCTAAGCTAGGCATATTCACCCTAAAATCCAAAGTCCATCTGTTTATCAAGTTCTAAAGCATTCTAAAGGTAGACAATCCACAGCGTAATATGTTAGGTACTCCAAAAGCCTATACAAGTAAATGACCATATTAAATTAATGATCAAAAACTGAAATGGAGATTCTTACTAACTTAGATTAAAAAATACTTTTTAACATAATTTTTTCACATTAGTATTCAACTTGCCTTTTCTTGCAAGCACATACGCGCTTTAGCAGCTAGTAGCAAGTTCAGTAAGCATCAAACGAGAAGTATCCCCATGAAAATGTACTAAATACATTTATCTAAAAGAAAAAATATGAAAAGGGCATCTAAATTAGATCTAGAGATCACAAACAAGGTCAAGTGTTGTATGCTCAAGTCTACACTACACAACTTAAAAAGTAAGTCTCACCAAAATAAGTTATGTGGACATGGACACATTTTGTGCATAATGAAGTAGATCTCTGAATATTATCGATTGAGGCACGTAGTAAGTTACTATGAATCACAAGTGTGTGACCTAGTATGAGAAAAAGAGAGGTAACATCAATAGTAACTTTCCAAAAGGTATCACATCATTTACATAAATGTTATCCAATTATATATTAGAAAAGTAGTAGCCCCAAAATGTTTAAATCCCACAGTAATAGAACAGAAAAATCGCTATGAACCAGTCGCTTCACTACCTTTAAAGTCATCCAGTTATATGACAGCAGTGTAATAATTTTAAAAATACAAAGTTGTTAGACTTCCAATCCCAAAGAAGCAGAAAAGCAAAAGTCGCTGAGTCACTCGCCTTGATAGAGCGCTTTCATAGCCTACTACCCGATACTACAGTAATCAGCTAGACTCATAATAGAAAGTCCAAATATGAAGCACCGCATGTGGATACTTCAAATCAGATAAACAGTCACCCCTTCTTACCTGTATGATGTATTGCGTTCTACAGAATCGGTGTCCCTGGTAGCATGCACCACAGGCGCCATCTTGCTTTGGTATAAATACACTGAAAACAAATTGAACTTCTTCTATCTCTATGACCTCAAACTTAAAAGTGCCATCATGCTGGGGGGTGCGTAACTATAGTAGTATTCCAAAATATCATAACCACTACTGAATATCAGGATATTCAATTAAAATCATTCAAAACTGCACCAGTTATGCAGTCCAGAATGTACATTCCGTACGTCAAATGAGCACTCGCCCCTTCATACCTGTACGGAATACCACATTCTATACAATCAGTGTTCCCGCTAGCGTCATACCACGGACACCATCAGATGTCTTCTGTCTCGTTGACGCAAAATGTAAGAGCACCATCTTTCCAAGTATGGTGAACAGCTAAACCTGTGTAAAAAACAACATGCACCACGGGTGCCATTTTTTATCCACATATGTACATCAGTATTATTTAATCTCCTACTATCTAGATGGAGTTTTAAAATATCCAGAAACCATCCAAAATGAGCAGATGTATCAATATCTCATGTCTCAGTGACAAAACATTATAGATATAAAAGTGCCATATTGTAACTGTAATTTGGGGATTGCATATCTAAATTAACTCCTATTCCCTACAATATGCAATGGGGGGCTGCCTTTCATCAATATCCAAACCGTAATATTCGTCCCAATTCTTATATCAATTTGATGCATAATAGTAAATAAACCCAGTTGAGAATGACAATTGTACCTGTTCTGGCATAGATTATCATCGATACCAGATTATAAAAGGCAAAGTTAGACAGATGAGACTAAACACACCTATACTAAATCCAGTAAATATACTTGCTAAAGGAATAATTCCTCAGGAGGGGCAGACAATATATACCAAATATATACAATAGGATGCTTGTGTAATATACTTCCAAAGTAAAAGAAAATAACAATTAAAGAGAGAAAATAGTAAGTGATAAAATATCTGAATAAGAAATCAGCTAGTAAAAATACGTGATTTACTGGAGTTCAGAGCACTGAAGAAATCCAACCGAAACACTTTGAAGTCATAAGTTGTTGACAACCAAAACAGTTACTAATGCACCATATCAGTGAAATATAATCTAAATACATCACACATTATATATATTAAGTTTACAATGTCATCTGTATCAATATTCGGGATGGCATATTTACAACCACTTCATTATTAATCATATTTACTGTTCACTCAATATATAGAAATCTGATAAATTCTGTATATATTAAAGTATATTCCTATTTTGCACATCCAAATTTTATCCTAGCGTTCCAGTTGTGGTGAAGTCGTAACAAGCTTTATAAAGTTTCTCAGTTAATTAAGTATCACCACATAAACTAAATTATACACATTACTCACGAGTAAATTGTTTCAATATCATCTACTTGTTATAACGCACAGCCTGCGTAAACCATAATGGTATTATTAGATCCATGCTAAAAATCAAATCATTGTCTAAAAACATATTGCAATTCATTATCATTATTTAGACCAAGTTCTACAGCCCTCAATTTCATAATCCATAAAGCCTCCCTGCGTCTAAGAGCTAGTTAACGTTTACCACCTCAAACATCCTGTCTTACTTCTCTATGGCATGGAAGCTAAATTTATGATCTCCTGGATTTTCAAAATTCTGTACAGAATGTGCTGCGGTCGGATATCTATTATCTCCATTTTTCAGTGGTCTAAGTGCTCAGTGATTCTATCTCGAAGTCGCCTAATTGTGCTTCCTATGTAAATTTTATAACATGTACAGAGGTGGTATCGCAATTAATGAAGAAGTTAATCATAAAGTCTCCCGTATTATTGAAGTTAAAATGGGTTACCTTCGAAATAGCCCAACGACAAGAGCTATGGCGTCCACATTCATGGAAACGTTTGATTTGATTGCTGAACCAATTTTTATTTGCCACCAATTTGGGATAACTTCGGCTAACAATATTAGCTGAGGTGAGTCCATTCCTAAACGTAACACTCGGTGTCTCAGTCAAATACGCGGAAATTAGATTGTCAGATGTCAGTAAATTACAGTACTTTTTGAAAATCTTGTACAGTTTGTTACTATCACATCTATAGTTAGTCACCAATCTGATTTTTTCACTGCCATCAATCTTAATTTTCTTACTAACTGTTTTAAGGGTGTTTCCTCTGTGCAGTTTATGTACTTTACTAGCGACCTTCTCAACTACACCTCAGTCATAACCCCTGGTAATAAATCTGATCTTTATATCTTCAATGTTTTCATTAAATTCAGTTTGTTCAGAACAGTTCCTCCGGGCCTTTACCATCGCCCCATATGGAATGGCATTAATTTGGTACCTGGGGAGACAGTTTTCTGCATGTAACAAGGCATTGCAGCTGGTACTCTTGCGATACATCCTACTGCAAATGTTATCCTCTTTAATGTACATCTCTATATATAAAAAACAACAATCTTATGTTTATCATAGTGAGTGGTGAACTTAAGATTATAACTGTTGAAATTCAAGTGTACAAAGAATTCCTTCAATTCAGGGACAGTCCCTGTCCATATTAAGAGACAGTCATCAATGAACCTCCCCAGTAGTAAATGTTGTGTATTCATTTAGTACCCATTCTGCCCCAGATCCACTCCGCCTCAAACCAACCCATATATAGGTTGACAAAAGATGGAGCAAATCTGGAACCCATGGCAGTCCCAAGTATTTGCCTGTGCCACCTGCCGTCAAACACGAACACATTATTTTCCATTATCAATTTAGTCATGTCTGGTAACATCTCTGTATGTTCAAAATATTCTACTGGATGTTTGTTTAAAAATGATTGTAAGGCCTTAAATTTTATGCACCACCTAAATGATGCTGTATATTAGTGTACAATGACACCACGTCTAGGGTCACCAAGATCATTCCTGATTCCCATATCACATCATTCATTATGTTTAAAACATGTTTCGTCTCCTGTATGTAAGATGGCAAGTTTTGAACAAAAGGTCAAAGAAACGTATCAACGAACTGTGAGAGTTTCTCTGTAGGGCCCCCAATTCCCAATATAGTTGGTCTACCTCGTGGTCTGGTGCGGTTCTTATGAATCTTTGGAAGGTTAAACATACATGGAAATCTGGGGTGTTCGACCAGTAAATAGACATATTCATCATGATTTATCAAACCCTTATAATACCATGCTTTATGGTTCCCATTAATCAAGGCCATAAGTTCATGGATCGGATTCCTGTCCAGTTTTTCATAATGGAGTTTGGTGTTTAATTGTGAGAGAAGTTCATCATTATAATCAGATTTGTCCATCAACACGATGTTATCACCTTTATCTGCCATGCAATATACTACTTCCTGATTTTTACTTAGGGTGTTCAATGCTAACCTTTCTGCTTTAGAGAAGTTGTCAAATCTCTGGTACGTCCCTTTAGTTCTTGTTCTATTTATAACTTAATTCAAATCATGGTTTGACAGCTTTATAAAATGCAGCAATGTTGTTGCCAGTCGATATCTGTAAAGTTCATCTAGAATTACTTTTTAATCCACTGCCCATACTCAAATCTGTATTAACTTCTAAATCCTCCAGTAATGTGGTCATGGTCAGTGGACCATCTTCATTATCTGCTAATGATAGTAATAGCCTAGAGTCATACACATCTTGTATGTACATATTACTCAATTCATGTGACACATTACAACTTGATGTCTTACATTCATTGTAAAAAACTTTTTTAATTTCAATAGTCGCACAAACTTGTACATATCAATTTTATTATTATACTAAACAGTCCTAGACATTAGACAAAATCCTAGTCCTTGTTTTAACACTGAAATCCTATCTTCAGACAAGTCTACTTAAGACAAATTAGTCACATCAATAGCATTTGTAGCTGGATTAGTATTCCTTATTAATTCTTCCAGGATTGTGTCCTCATTCCTTGCTTTTCATTTAATTGTTCCTTTTCCCCTTGCCCCTCTCCTAGGCATAGCCCCCTGTATCTCGCGTCTTGCACCCATCCCGCTGTTTCCCATTCTGATCTGATGTACCTCCTTTAAATAACTGTTCTCATTGATCTGAGTAGAAGGTCCCTCTCCTGGGCCCTCACTCTCACTGCTTGAATGATTACTCAACGAGGTACTTGCTACACTCTCTAAGGAACTATCATCTTTTCTCTTAGTTCCAACATCTTTATTCATCAAGTGATCAAAGAGTCTACCAAAGGTAAAGATACAACCAGTTTTATAGCGTTTTCGTCATGTTTTAGCTTACTAGCTTTTCTACGTTTGATAACATCTTGTAATTTTGTCAAAATCTCTTCTAATATTGCATAATGTTTACTTGTAGGTTCTGGTAGGTTAAGTTGTTTAATTTCATCCTCCAGGGTCTGAATTTCTGAATCTTCATATCCTCATTCTCTATCAGGATATTGATAAGGCTTCTTGAACTGTTTGTCAGTTACTTTTCCCACAAAATAATTAACTCTGGTTCTAAATCCTCATATGTCAGAGCTATTTGTGATCATAGACCACGTGGTATTCTATTCAAAGAAAGGTACTGCTTCAAAATTGCAGTATCCCACCATTTATTAAGTTCTGCCTTCTTAAGACTTTCTAACCGTAAAAATGTAGCTCTTAAGCCTTCATTTTTCATACTCTTCGTATTACTAATTGCTGTACCAACAGAACTACCTGAACTCAAATTCTTAAATAACTCTGCTGCTTCTTTATCACGATTCATCATTCACCCTTGTGGCTGCCCACAACCTGACACAACTGTTTCCCTTGATACTTACGGACTTATTTTTCTTGGTAATTTTGAATTTCTTAGGATTGATGCCCTGAAGAAGTCTTCTGTGCATTATACTGCACGACGAAATACGTGTTGCCAATTTTCTGCATTTGAGAGCATTAAGATCAACCTCTGTTTTGAAAAATAAACTGCCTGGCTGCATTGTGATATGAAGATTACAAATACAATCTGAACCTGGGCCTGGATCAAGAGTTTGTTGGATACTATAAAAGATTGAAAGTGTGCTCAGGGGGACTTTGCATAAAAAATTATATAGTTGGTAATAACGTTTGTTTATAATTCATGCACCACCTTAAAATTAAAATAAGTTACGCACCCCTGTATCCAGTGTTATCACCTAATTTGCCAAACTACATTAACTATAACTCGCACCTTCTCCATGCACTGGTTATACCCTTCCATATGAAATCACTTATACCATGTTAAATGTTGGCATTCATAACACTTATTGGGGCATATTCTCAAGAACGTGTGATAACCATCGCAAAAGTAACTTAATGTAACACTCCATATCACAGTCTATTGCAGGAAAATTACGTTGTGTTAACTAAGTATTCACAACACCACTGTACCATGCAATAGTCACCGACTAATGTTTCAAATGACCGTGTTAAAATCAATGCCACGCTGCCACAACACAAAACACGAACGCACAAAAAGCTGCGATGAGGCCAATCGCTATACAAAAATCAGTGAAAACCAGTGACAGGTCAGTAATTCACACGCATCAGGCAGGAAAAATCTGCAAAAAAGTGGGAAAAAAACAGACAAACAAATGCCAAACAACAACCAAGCACAATGGATGTTGCCGGAGTAAGTACAGAGGAGAACCAGAACCCCACAAGCCCCATGGAGGACCAGCCTGGGACCTCAGGGTCAGGGAAGGCCAAGGAGATGAAGAGTAGGAAGAAGCGCTTCAGTCTGCAGGAAATTAGGATCCTGATAACGGAGGTAGTAGAACACCATCAACAACTGTTTGTCACCTCCACGGTGTCATTGGCAACCAAAAATGGACTATGACAGTCCATCGTGGACAAGGTGAATGCTGGAACGATGTCAAGTGCAAAACCAAGCTGAAACTCGCCAATAACCGGAAGGCAGCAATGCAGACTGGAGGTGGGAGTCCTGTGCCATGGGAGGAGCTGGACGATATGGAGATGGTGGCAGGAGTAGGGGGGCCAAACACTGCTCAACGTGACCGGACACAAAAGCACCAGTGTAAGGAACGACCAGGGCCTGGGGGGATGGGGAGATGGGCACAATGGCACACATGTACAATTGAGCTGAGCACATCTGCGGACAAACCATGCCCCAGCCCCCTACTCACACCAAGAGACCAATGTACCCAAGTATGCACCATCTCAGCACCGCATAGGCACAGAAGTCAAAGGCACATCACATGAAATTGAGAAGGGGCAGCAAAATCAGAGCTGTAGGGTCGACTCCCTCAAAATGCAGTACACACACATAACATGCCGAGCACGTCAACACTGACAACAATGTGGTACAAACCGCAACACATCCCCAACAGAACACAGGACACAACTGGTGCCGACTGGGTGTAGACACCGGCCAATCACACTTGGCACTGCAGGAAATTTGAGTTGATAATGTACAAGTACAAACACACACATGTCATCTTGGCAAAATGTCCACTGTCCCCCATCAAATAGGCAGCTCCTCCCAAACAGCCACAATGTACACAGTCATGAATTCTGTATGAAGACATGTACAATGCACCAACATACATGTGGAAACATTGTTAAACTGCATCTCCCCTCCACATTGCAGAGGGAGAATCAACACCTCCTGCAGAGCAGCCCGAACCTCTCTTCTTTGATGACGAAGAGGACCACTACAGCTCCGATTCTGATGCCCTCCAACAGCTCATGGACAGCCTCTGCAGCCCACCACCAGGAGCATGGCAGCTCAGCTGCTACTAGGAGACCCACCGCCTGCACAGACCATACAGCAGGCATCACCTACCACCACTGCTGCCTCCCAGGGCCCCCATGAAGAACACATGGCCTTCCAACACTGTGTGTTGGGGTGCCTGGAGAATCTGGCTGAACAGGTACAGGTGGGCTTCGACTGCATGGCAGACATACCACATGCCATATGTGGGTGTCTGAGTCCCATCAGGGACCACTCATGGTCCCTAACGGATACCCACAGTCCCCTCCATGCTCTCCAACGGAACATGGCTGACATCACTGGAGCCCTGACTCAGAGGATAGAACAACTGTCCAGTCAGAGTGGCTCTAGAGATGTTAATGGAGACCATGGAGGGGGCAAATGTGGAAAGAGCGGCTGCCACGGCTGCACTCCAGCGAGTGGTAGCTGGGTTCCTCAATGACCTCAAGACCATTCTCATGGCATTGCTGCCAAAAGGCCTGGTGCTGATGCATGCTGCTGCTACCACTACATCTACATCTCCGCCCCCTGAAGTATCAGTGCTGCATAGTGAAGAAGACAGACACCACCACCCTCATATGAGGCACATGAAACTGCAGAGGACAAAGATGCCGATGAATCTGTAATTGTGGTACGAAGGTCGCAGTAGCATTCTTCTCCACCATATGGCCGGCTTCAGCTTGGTCCTGCCTTCTGCATCATCACCTTCCACTGTCCCCCGATGCACTCTGCAACACTCACCTTGGACCTTGACATGGACTGCCATAATCTGTTTGATCGCCAATGACACAGCAATCAGACTGCGGACTGAACTCTCCCTCTTCCTTTGGACTTGTCATTCCCTGAAGGACTCTGGCTGGCCCTCCTTGGGCCAACTTTGTGATGTGTGGTTTGCATGGCCCTGTACTGCCCCAGATGCAACACCTCACTCAATGTGCATTAAGCATTCCTAATCACACAGTTGTGTCATGTCTATGGTCTTTCAAGTGAGGAAGTATGGATGAATGTAGGCTCAGTGAATTCCTCTTACATCTATCTGGCTCATGTCGTAGAACTTGGGTCACAGTGTGACACATTGCCGAATGTGGTCCAGGTGGCGCAGACACAACAACAGGGACACACGCATTCATTACTTCCTTGTCCAGCCCGGTACGGCTTGGGTTACAGTGTGAGATATTGCCCAAGGAGAACAACAGATGCCACAGAGCCACTGATCATGCAGCTGGGATCCCCAACAGGGCCACAACACCCTCCGTCATTGGTGATCAAACAGATTATGGCAGTCCAGGTCTAGGTCCGAGGTGAGTGTTGCAGAGTGCATCGGGGGACAGTGGAAGATGCTGAAGGCAGGACCAAGCAGAAACTGGCCATATGGCGGAGAAGAATGCTACTGCGTCCTTCGTACCACAATGGCAGATTCATCCGCATCCATGGCTGTGGGCTGGGCTCCCTTTTCTGGTGCAGGCTGTGGTCCGACTTTTCACCAGGTCAGAGAAGGTGTTAATTTCCTGCTGCTAACGTGCCTAATCGCATGTTCTGTGGTCGTATCGCCCATCTGTATGGTAGTTGAGAATGTTGAGAAGTGGTGTTATCCCGGCTTTTTGCACGGGAACGCCTACTCTGTATCTCATTAGCGATAGTTGCTGGGGTCGTCTGTCTATCGCCGGTAAAATTGTGATATGGGCTGTTAACACCAGCTTGTGAATGGGGTTATAATTTTATTGCGACTTTGGCTGGGATAAAGTGCTGATAACTCGGCGATAACTCCTTTACAATATGCACCATAGAATTTTAAATTACATAATTTGTGAGAAAACAGTGCATGAAAAATGTGCGAGCTATAGTTAAAGTAGTGTGGCGAGTGTGTTGACAATGGTGGTGCGTGATTTATAGTAAGTAATTTGAAGAAGTGCATACATTTAAGTTTTAGCTATAACTTTACAATTTCTAATGTTTGTGTATTTTAAGTTGGGTTTGTATAGAAATGATCAATACAATTTTCCTAGCTATAACATATCTCTAACCTTTGGTTTTCAGTAGAATTCTTTTCCGATGGTTTTTTTTACTTTTAATTAAAAAAGGTTTGAAATTATACAGTTTACTGTTGTCAAATGGAGTGTTATTAAGTAAAGTGTGGTACAGTAGAGTGGAGTAGAGTGTTGGAATATACTGTCATAGAGAATAGTTTCATAGAGTGGAGTAGAGTAGAATGTAGTACAGTGGAGCGGCGTATAGAGGAGTAAGGTACAGTTGAGTGGTGTAGAGTAGAGTGGCATAAAGTGGAGTGTTGAACAATGGACTACGGCATAGTGTAGTGGCAAACACTGCAGTGGTGTAGCGTGCAGTAGTGTAGAGTGTAATGTTATAATGTTGTAGAGTGACATGACATAGGGTAGAGTGGTGTGCAGTAGAACAGCACACAGGGGAGTGGTGAAGATTAGACTGGGGTGGAGTGGACTACAGGAGAGTGTAATAGCAACACTGGAATACTATGGAGTGCAGTGACAGACTGGAGCTTACCTTAGGTAGGCTGATGCCTTTTTGTTCACTCTTCAAACCACCATCTTGGGCAATTTGCTGTCTAGCCATTTTGTTCCTAGTTGGAGACGCATATTTAGGATGAATAAGAACGCAGATGTGCAACTAACCTTAGGCAAGCTGCTGCACTGCACACCACACTTTTGGGCACTTGTTAAGTTTTGTACCATTCTCCTAAAGGGGAGTCTTATTGTGCTGTTTACTATTTGCATGCTTTCCTGTCCACCACAGCAGTGCTGATTGTTGCAGAGAGAGCCTATACTACTGCTCCACTTCTTGGTTGACACTTCAACCCAATATCTTGAGCAGTTAGAGGCCTAGTGGTTTTGCTCCTAGATGGAGATTCCTTTTCAGGACCGATGAGTGTGAGGACACGCTGAAGGTGCATCAAGGGCAAACCTGTCTGTGCCAGAACGTTGCCAGGCACCAGAACCCCTATTTCTTTGGTTAGCAAAGCAAATGCTATGGTAAGCTTGTGTTATTCATCTTTAGAACTTAAACAAATTAACTCTAGGCTTAATAATCTTGGTATTAAGTCTAACTGCTGGAGCTGATTTCCCCTCCTATTTGAAGCCCAATATCAAGCAACAGCTGGAAGTTCTTTTGCTCCCTTATTTTTCCGACAAGGAATGCCACTGAGGTGACTGTCTCCTCTTCCACTTCCATCTGCCTTAAAAGCAATACAGCTTGTGAAGCTTACAGAATGGCTGCTAGTCCCTCTCCTTTAAGTACACCCAGAGTCTCAATAGCCTATACTGTAATATTGGGTCCATGTCGAAATGCTCTACTGTAGTGTGTGTCCTTATTTTTTCCTTCTCTCCAGCTGTAAGCTTCTTCACAGAAACTTGGCTCAATTCAGGCGCTCAACTTTGTATTCCCTTGGCCCTTCCAGAAAGCTAACAACTAGTCAAGCTCAACACAGAGTCCAGACCGGGAGGTGGTCTGTGGCCTTGTGTTCCAAGACAGGAAACTTGTTTTACATCTAGCTTCGCACAACATTATAACAACAACATGAACATCATGTACTCCGTACAGATTTCATCACTATCTTCATCTATTGGGCGACATGGCTATCTATATATCCACAGCATCACTAATCTGTGCATACATCGCAAGGCTGCTTTCTATTATAAAAGATTAGCATCCCAATGGATTAGTAGAGGAGGTACTTCTGCTGACACTGAGGGTTCTTTCTTGCTGAGAAATCACCATGCAGGAAAGAGACATCTTGTGAGTGGTGTCCAGTTGGTGACCAAGATGGGGTCTTTCACTCTATCCCATCAGGTAATGGGTTGGATTGTTCCTAGGGGGTATTCTTGGCTCTACACCTACATATATGCTAGGTACACTTAGAGTAGGGTTTACATAGTAGGAGCATGCTAGATTACTGGATTGTTGATATGCCTCAATATATACAATGTGTTAGCACCATGGTAGAACAATGCCTACTTGTAATACTTTTCGTTCTTGTAATCACGTTTATCTGCTTCTGGCTACTAATCATTTCAGCACACATATTTTATGCAATAATAACGTTGGTTCATTCCTTATTATTGAAAACGTCCCACTGTGTATTCTCTGTACACTTCTCTGAGAATAAGTAAGCATGAGTGACTGAGCGGATGGTACTATACTGTTTCCACAATCCCTGAGGGGCCAGGGTTGTCAAGTTCAGTGGTTTACAGAAACTATTTACTCCCTGGTAGGTTAGGGGGGCTTTCGGTGGCACTGTGCTAGCTAGCTGGTCTATAGACAAAAACATCCTGCGGGGGTGTCTGGAATCAGTCTTCACACAAAGCCCTTAGTTTATGTTGTCCAAACAATGCACAGGTCCTACTGTTAGTAACTACACAACTGACTGTGTGGAATTGTGCATTTTAAGAATTGTGATCTTGATTATGAATCGCGAGAAAGAGCCACATATTTACAGCCCACCTGGAGCGAACAAAGAGTTCAGCCATTTATTATCTCATCACATTGCACCTCATGTACTAGCATCCAATAATATTTTGCTTTTGGGTGGCATCAATTTTCACGGTGAATACACTGTAAACACTGAGGTGGCCCAACTTCTGTCAGACATGGAAATGATAGGCCTCCAACAGATAGTGACAGGTCCTAATCATAAAACATGCCCCGCCTTAGATTTTATTTTTGCAATTCCCCACCTGAAAGTAGTTAATTTCCATTACCTCTCATGTGGTTTGGCCATTATTTGATTAAGTTTCAGATCCCAAAAGATAATGAGTTTGTTAAGTCTAGAAGATTGGCCATTATAGTAAGGAGACAATGGAAACTACTCTCACTGTATTCTTACTCCATAGTTTTTAAAGGTATTTAGACCACTGGAAACAATGATATGAACATGGCTCTGGCTAACTTCCACAGCTGCATCATGTAGGCGTACAATAAAATTGTCTTACTCAAACAAGTATCGACTACTTCAAGCTAAAGCCAGGCCCCTTGGTACTTTGCTGATTTGAAAATTGAAAAGGCTTGAAGAGCATGAGATCAAGAGCATTCATTGCACAGCACCAAGACCGTGCTGTTTCTAGTCACAGATCCCAGCAGGTTGCTCATGGATGCTGGAATTCCAGTAATGCTGGTGCTATTGGACTTGTCAGCAGCTTTTAACACCGGCTAGCATGCTATACTAATCTGCAGGTTATATGATGTGGGCATTTATGGCAAAGTGCTATTTTGGCTTATAAATTTTTTGGAAAGCCGAACATAGACAATCTCCTTAGACTCCTTCGGCCCACATAAAATGCCTGTTAACAAAGGGCTTCTCTTTGAGTCCCACATTATTCAACAACTATGTGGTCCCTGTTAGAAATTGGGTTTCTGGTTGGCTAGTGTATGCATCTAAGGCAACCAGAATCAACCACTCTAGTCAGTGTAAGGGTGTTACAGAAGAACCTATACTCACCTCTTTGGTAGTTTGGAAGAGCAGTCAGGCTTATCCCAGAGGCAATATGTAAATCATTTGAGCAACACACACACACCGGTTACACACTAGGCACACCACAAAAGAGACTCCACATAAGTTTATATAAAAATACCCTTTGAATTACACATTAAAAAAAACATAAGACCACAATCCCAAGAAAAAATTAAGCGCTGACCATATGCTTCCTTCTGGGCAAACATAAGTGAAGAACACAAGCATGAGTAAATAAGTTTATATGTCGATTAATAAAAATCATTACAAACAGGAAGAGCAAGGAAAACAGACAAATATGCACAAAACTTTTAACAACGTTGGAAAGATCCACCAAACATGAGTTAATTATTGACGATTTTAACAGTATAATAAAAACCTTACGTAAAAAATATAAAGTGCATTATGCTTACTAAGGTGCCTTATGCTACCAGCAAATACTATTCTTGCAGCATCTAACTAAATTGACTTGTGTTAGCAGCAGGTATTATACATGCAGTTATTTGCTGTTATCAATTCACAAGCAAAAACAAAGTGCGATGTGCATTCACTACCAAGGATAGTTTGTAGATATTACACTTACAACAACAAAGCTAAGTTACTTATGCTTGCGTCAAGTATTATAGCTGCAACAATTAGCTATTAACAGTTCACATCTGAGCTGAGATGACTTATAATAGCAACATCTATTATAATTTCAACAGTTAGCCATTAACAATTCCCAGCCAAAAACAGAAAGCAAAAAACAGCTAATCTCCGATGTGGTTTTTTTTTTCTCCAAAAATACAGACTCCTCAGATTTACTGACACCCTAAGCTAGTGTAACATTGTTCTTCATACAACCAATACCCATGTATCTAGAACAAAGTGCATTATGCATTCTATGTAAAATAAAATAAATTTCTTACAAAAGAATTATATTGACAAGAGCAATACTTTAAAATAGAATCCACAATTATAGGGTAATACTCAATACTGTACAATTATAATTTACCTAAAATAGTCTCCCTTAAAAATGTTAAGAACCTTATAGCCAAACCAGTTTTTATCTAAGTTACTTTACCATGGGAATTAATTTGCTTACAATATCTACTTCATAAAATTTCCTTTCCATAATGGTGGTGAACTTAACAAAGAGATGAATACGTTTAATATCACCCCCTCTTAACCACATCGCTGCTGTGGTTATTTTTCCCCTGTGCTGGAAATTGTACTTAGGCTATATTCATGACGAGCTCAGCTCGTCATCAGCACAGCTCAACTGTGCCTCATGACGAGCTGAGCTCGTCATGAGCATGGAAGGGGTTAAACAGGCAATAATTGCGTTCCTACATGTTCTAACTCTGAGTTCATTAAAAATCGGTTTGAGGATAGACTTCCGAGCCTCTGCAAGGGCTGGGCATAGAGTTACAATATGCAATAAGGTTTCCTCACTTAACCCACAGAGCCTGCAGATACTCGTTGGCCATTTGTTCTCCCATTTTGGAGTTCCATCTTTAGTCATATATCTCCCGTACCTTAAGTGCATAAATTTATTCTTGATCAAAGGTCTTAAAGGATATGACAGATAGGGTTGGGGTGACAACCTACCAAAAGAATTGGGTATTGACCAGAAGTGATTTTTTTTCTTTAAGTCCTCCTTATCCGCAATAATAGATAGTAATGCAGCCTTTTGATTGATTACTTTCTTAAAAACTATTTTACTCATTGTTTCATCTTCTAAGTTTGGATATTCAAAATTACATTGACATTCATTTAAATAAAGCTGCAAATTCCTCGAGTATTCACCTTTTGAGATTTAAAGCCAGCACAGCTTTGCTAATGATCAGTCCTCTGCTCGAACTAATGATAATAGGGACTTTAAAAATGAAGATTGACGGTCCAATAACTGGTTCTTCAAACAAAATTCTAAATTCTGGCATGACTAATATATCTAGGGATCCTAAAAACCGATTTATATGTCCTGATTTCCATGTCGTCGAGCAGTTTTGCATCTTTGCCCCTAAAGATGATGGAGCAATAGTCCAAAGATGGAATTAACTTTGCTCTCATCACCCTCATTAGATGTTCATAATTAGGGCATGATAGTTTATCCCTCAATTTTCTAAAGGCAAATGCGAGAGAGGAACCCCTAGCTTCAAGGTTATTAAAATGCTGCCTAAATGTCATTCCGTCATCAAATGTAATTCCCAGATATTTATATGATTTAACATTTTCAATAACCAGGCCGTTAATATTCCATTCTTTTATTCTTGTTTTGCCATTTTCCATTGTCATTATTTTTGTCTTTTTTATATTAATTGTTAACCCATTTTGTCTAACATAAGAGTTAGAAGAATTAATTAATCTTTTTAACCCTATAACCGTTTGGCTCATTAAAATGGTATCGTCTGCATATTGCCGATATTTAATCTCTTTACCATATACCGAAGGTGATTGCGCGTTAACAATTTTTAAAATGGGCTGGGAGATCGGCCATAAAAAGATTAAAAAAATGTTAGCATCTACATCTGCTAGTGTAATAATAGATAATTTGCCGGATTATCCTGGAGGCCAATTTTATATATTGGTTGAATGATACTTCCATGCCATGATAACGGGATAAGGCCTGATTTAAGTACATCATTAAACAGGAATGTTATTAGCTCTAGCCAATTCCCTAATTTAGCTTTAAATATGGCATTTGGAATTCCATTAGGGCCTGGCGCCCCATTAGTTCTAATCTTATTTATCGCTTTTTTTACTTTATCGAGCGACTAAGGCTCAACATTTACACTACTTTGTAGGTGATAAGTACTAACATGCCTCCCTCCATTTATTGCCTCATACATGCAGTAAGGTGTATTACTATTACCGTTGTCATACTGTGGGCTTTGTGTAACAATTTTCAAATAAAAAAAGTTCACCCAACTTGATTTGTCTACCTTTGCACTATTGCTTCTATTATTGCCATTCTCATTAGACCTCTTTTAAGGTATAGAGATAAGAATACCACCCTGGATTCTTAGGGTTCAATGGTATACCCCTAGAGGGTTTCTGATTCACAAATTTAACCAGCAATTCGTCACATAGGTGTGACTATAAAGCAACCATGGATTTCCCTTCACCATTTGCAGCCTGCACATCTTGTATTAAATGGGAAAGAACTCCCAGAATATTTTCCTTTGTTTTATCATTCCATATTAACTTTTTAAGGTTAAAATGTGTAGGAGCTGTTTTCAATATTCTAGTTTCAGGCAGAAAATCAAATACTAAGTCAAAGAAAACCACTTGAGGATTGTGATCACTCTCGATCCTCGGGATTATCTGATAACTTCTTACTAAATTATATAATTTTTCAGACATTATTGTATAATCTATTACGGAGGATCTACCTACTTTATTGAAAGTCGGGATATTATCAGAATCATGCATAATCTTTAGATTGTATTTTTTAAACTCACAATCTGTTCATTGAGCTAAACATTTTAGAACAATTGTCTGCTTTTTAGAAGCAACAAGATGCATGTTAAAATCGCCTGAAATAATAAATACTGAATCTGGATGATCAAAATATAACATTTTCACCATTTCCCATAATTGAGTAATTTGTGTGCATCTAACCTTTTTTTACAGCTCAAATAAACATTTAGAAGAATAATCGAATGACCAGCTATTAATTTAATACACTGCAGCCATTTTACCTGGAGGGCAATTTCAAAATGTTCCACCCTAAGACTCAGAGAGACATATCTGGAAAGACCACTGCATGGGCGGCCCGTAGAAGCTTCACGCGTTGCCAAATTAAAATATTCAAAATAACCAATAAAGGGTTCACTACACGTATTCCAGGTTTCTTGAAAAATTAATATACTAAATGTTTTCAAGAAATCTGTTACCTTTGGGTCGTCAGTTAATGATTTTAGTCCATTAGTATTCCAGGAACAGAGTTTAAGAGGATTTGATGCTTTTTCAAAAGAAGGTCGGCATAATTTCTTCTTTCCAGAATTTGCATTTGTTAACATTCCTGGAAGCCAACTCTAATCATCTACTAGTTCTGGGACTTTCTTTCCCTCCTCACATGATCGTAAACCAGACTTACTGCTTCTAATCTTAATACCGCATGACAAATTTAACTCTGTAGATGGACCTGAAACTCCTTTCAACAAATATTGTGCCATTAGCCATTATTTTATCAGCAATTTCAATATTTAACCAGGTTGTCATTGTTATCTCCCTGTAGGTGTTATCACCGTCTTTCTGAAACTCTACAGCTTCCAGATCCTCCGTTACAAAATCTTTAAGATCTGAAATTGCATGTAACAGTTTCAAAATATTTCCACGATTCAAGATATCACGGGAGCCTCTCGTTAATTATTGAGGACAGAAGACTACTTTCCTCTTATCAGACAGCAACTTTGAAGGCTTTATATCCTCCTTATCTCCAATGACTGTTGGAAACCTATTCCCACTAGAGAGCGCCAGAACAGAAACTGTCAAGTGATTAACTTCATTACCTTTCTTTGTTGTTTGATCTTGAGTACACGAGTGAACCACCTGATCGGTCCTATTACAACCTTGCTGTTTGATGAGATTTACAGTTTTCTGATTAATAGTATTTTGGTCTCCTTGTTGAGTGGTTGGTTCATTCCTGGGCTTCAAACATAATTCGTACCCCATATCATTTCTACTACTACCTAGGGGATTAGTAAGATCTATCATTTTCTGATTGAGACTTAATTGCTCACCTTGAACAACAGCCCTTTCATTTGTAAGTTGTTCTGATTCCTCTCCCAGCTTTTTTGAGGATTCAACTATGGGCCCTAAACTCCACTTAGGCTCATCCTGCCCAAACATATTAACACACTCCTTTATTTGATTTTCCTTTGCGTTAAGTTCCGAATCTTTATTAGTTCCAAACAATGGAAAATATGGTTTCGTTTCAGTTTTGGTTTCTTCAGAAATTTTAATATTATCAACCACATTCTTACTAGCCAATTGTAAGTCATGCATTTTTTTATTATGTGTCTTCCTTAGCCTTTTTTTGTCTGCTTTGAAAGAATCACTGATTTTGGAAGAACACTTATTCCCTGGATTTGATTGGGGCATGTTTTTTTCATACTGCTTGACTTTTGAATTGGCACTGGATAATCTTTAGTTGCATTTCCTATTACCATACAGTCTTTAGCGCCTTGAGACCCCACGGGTATGTAGCGCGCTTTATAAGTGTCACTGATTGATTGATTTATTTATTTTACGTTCAGAGTTAGGAAGAAGAGCCTCCGTAACCTGCAATTTGCTTTCGTCATTTACAGGTTGAGCATTACTATCCTTAACTATACTGCTTATACTGTTTCTACTATATGCATCTTTTTGTAATAAGGCTGATTTGTCTTGCATCAATAAACCAGGTCTAGCCGTGCTACCTGAGATATTCTTTTTTCAGTTAGGTTGCTCATTTCTTTGTTACCTTGCACTTTTCTGCCCAACAACAATTTTACTTCATGCACCATTGGACTTACTATTGATGGTAAGTCCGAGATTTTATCAATCAATTGTGCACAGGTACAGGTTATAAGCTGACTCTCTTTGTCCGCTGGCACCTTAGTAATCAGGTTAGTTAATTGTAAAAGTTTTGCATCAATACCCACTACATGAGATGCCAGTGTATTTAGAATATCTACCTGCACATCTAATTTGTCTGAATGAAAATTGAGCGCATTAGAGATTGAGCCCATAGTGTGTACGAGACAATACCATAAACCCCGCTCAGGACTAGCAACATTTTCTAGATCACCTGATCTAGCATGAAAATTCCCCTCAAGTTTAGTTAATAAAGATATATCAGTTGGGTTAAACTGGCCGTTTAAGTCTAAACTGCATTGGTCATTTGTATTAATAATCTTCTCAGTGCTGCCCACACCTGGAACCAATAATGATTTATTGATGGTAAAACTAATCTCCATAATTATACTTGACTGATCTAGGTTAAATAAACTGGAATTACCACTCTTAGCAAGTCGGCTATTAGGACTAGGAGGCAAGTTCTCTGAAACTAATATCGGCTCACTAGACTTATCCTTGTGGTTTGGCTTTCCAATTCCAAAATCTAACACAATAACATCTTTTCTTTCATTCTGTGCCATACAAAAAGACATATCACATGCTACACCCGACCCTTTACTACACCCAACTGATGTTTTATGTCATACCGCCTGGCTGGTAATCTGAAAATCATCAACCAGCCGTAACTCTGCCTGATGGGCGTTAGGGACACAAGCGTGAATTTACGCCTCAGTCCATAACTGCCCTACTACTAATAATGGTGGGTGCGAGGATGACAACACATTCTCCTCTACAGCCTGTTCATCAATTACGCTCCTATCCTGACCACCTGCTGCGACATTCAATTTTTCAGACACCTTAGACTGAATCAAATCACCAGAATAACCACTCTTTCCTCCTTTTTCACATAGTGGTGATGGTAATTGAGAGGTCACAAACAGTCCCACTCAACTCATTGTTTTCAGTGATATTTCCTTTATGTTTGTCAGCCTGTCTTTGATGGTACTTAAAAAATTAGCTCTTTATAGACGGCTGCGCTGCATATGGCGCTGCATATGGCAACCTCATGCAGACCTGGCCAAAAGTTGTAGATAAAGCCACTTCATCGGCTGGCTGACACGTATTCCCCTCTAAAACAGCGCTGCCACTGCTGTTTTCCACATTTTCCTCATTTACTCCATTTTCTTTGTGCAACTCCAGTTGAGGTGAAGCAACTATGGTCTCCTCTGTCATCTGTCTTTGTGTTGGCTTTGGCAAGGCCCCACACTGGCGGCCAGACCTCATCCTCGTTCACACTGAGCTTGACCGTGCGTTTCCTTCCTTTTGTTCCTTTTTTCCGTCTTCCCCAACCGTGCAACTCAGCGGTTCAACAATCACCGCAAACACCATCAAATTTACTACTTCCGCTCTTCTTCTCTCCCGAGACTCTTTTCTTCCCACTCGAGAGAGCAAACATTGGCAAGATATCAAGGTTGTGCGGTCTAAAACAGTTCACAGTTCACTACATCAAAGTAACAAAGCGGTAAGGCGGCAAGGCAGCAGCAGTTGCACAGTATCTAAAGACTTAAGACAGTTTGCCACACCACACTACAGACTCCTTCTCTATTGGTCTGTTACTTTGAGGTCGCTGTCGAACCGGCTAACTACTCGTGCGGTGCTCCTGGGTACGACCCCCCTGGGTGCTCCTTGGTGCTCTCAGGGTGCAACGTGGGGGGTGGGGGACTGACAAAGCGGGAAGAAAAGTGAGTTGAAAGCAGGTAGGGGGTAGCCACCCAACACAACTCGCCCCCTCTGCTTTTCTGCGTACCAACTTACCCCCGTACCCCCCCACTATCCGGCACCACCCGCACCGGCACCGTATTAGCCTCTCCTCTTCTTTTCTCCATTGTGCCCCTCCGAGCACTCTCCACCAAACGCTCACCTCCCACGCTGCCATCTACATGCTGCTGCGTCTCTCTCATGCAGCTCTCCGCTCTGCTCCTCCGAGCGCTCCAAACAGCTCCGAACTGTGGTTCCGGGCTCCTGGGCAGCTCTGCTCCGCTTTGCTTGCCGCACGCCGCACGCTGCTACTCTCTCTCGCTGCTCCAGATTCAACTGGAAGTACACATCACACACCATGTGCAATTGGGGTAATTGGGGAAAAGAACAGTCCAGTTCTTTCTATAGTCCAGGCAGGGGCACCGACTGCGGGCTGTCCCTCCCCACACAAATCAGGGGCAGAGCTCCTCACACAGGTTCCAGCCCCCAACATCAGTGATGTCATGAGTGATGTCACTGACCATGTCATGAGTGATGTAATATGTGACGTCATCAGCAGTGCATTGCAGGCGTGCAAGTTATAGTGAGTCCAACTAACTATAACGTGGGAATTTCAATTGTTTTATGTTAGTAAAATTTCCAGCTAACTATAACTGATGTCAACCCTATTTTTCAGTGAATATATATATATATATATATATATATATATATATATATATATATATATATATATATATATATATATATATATATATATATATATATATATATATATATATATATATATATATATATATATATATATATATATATATATACATATATATATATTGTCAAGCAAAAATAAATACACCGCACTCTTCTCGGATCTGTTTAAAGTGATTTAATCCAGCTCATAAAAACTTCCTTCACCTACGCGTTTCGAACAGTAAATGTTCCTGATCATGGTAGTCGCTTTAAACAGATCTGAGAAGAGTGCGTGTATTTATTTTTGCTTGACAATAAATCACGAGTCTAGTCCTTGACTCGTCGCCTGCACCAGCTGACTGGCCACTCCTCTTAAAACAGGGACGTTTGCTTGTGGAATATATATATATATATATATATATATATATATATATATATATATATATATATATATATATATATATATATATATATATATATATATATTCACTGAAAAAAACATAGGTATCAGGGGTGTTATAGTTAGCCAGACATTTCACTCGTACAAAACCATTGACATTCCTACATTATAGTTAGTTCTACTAACTATAACTCATGTGCCCACAATCCTCTGCTGATGATGTCACATATTACATCATTCATGACATGGTCAGTGACATCCCTGATGACATCTCAAATGACATCACTGATGACATCACTGATGATATCATCCAGTGAATGTGGTTTGGTTCGATATTTAAATATGTATTATATATTTAGCAATCTGCATTTAAGAATGAGTGGATGTATAAGTGTGTGGATGAAGGATTTAGTAGCAGTGTGATTGACTGTTTAAGTGACTAATTTAAAGTGTCTCACTAAATATATGGGATAGTGATTAAACATTGTGAATATCTATAGCAGTCTGTCTCTTGTTGTGTAAACTACTGCATAAGTTGGTTAGTAGCTATGTGAAAGTCTATATTAGTTGTTGATTAGTTAAGTGAGTATTTGTATGGGAGAGTGAATGTGTGTGTGGTTGGGTGAGAGGTGTGTGACTGTCCAAAGACGTGTAAATAGTTTTTTTAGTAGGTATATGAGGTTAAGACTGCATGTGGAAACAGTTGTTTGGGTGAGTGAATGTCTTTATGGGTGTAGTGGTGAGTAAATATATTTCTCAATGATACATGTCCAACAAAGTAGAAATATAAAATGCAGTGTATGTAACAGTTGTTGTATATAAATAAGTATACATAAGACTCAGTGATTCTATGAGTGACTGTATGGATAACTGTATACTTGTAATAGCGATTTTATAACACACTTATTATGAGTTAATATCTATATGAATAAATGAAGTGGTGTGTGTATAAGTGTGTAGCTGAGTAAATATATGTATGGTAAATTGGATTCGGAGCATTCTTCTGATGAAGAGTTTGTCCCTGAACCTCCACGCACTGAAAGACCAACTTCAGTGGTGTGGACATTTTTTCAATACCTGAAGGACAGAAAAAGGCCAACGCCACTAAGGTGACATGCTAAATCTGTGAAAGGGTTCTTTCCAGAGGAGATCCAATGAAAAGGTATTCTTGCTGTACATTGAGCATGATGAAAAATCTCAAGGCGCTGCACTGCGTAAACCTGGCTCAGGAGGAGTGCAGAAGACTCAGAGAAAACCCTGCAGTAGCAAGCACTTCAGCTGGAAGTTCATCATCGGCTGGACTTCCGGACATACGTCCAGAATTTGGACATTTAAAAATTCATTGCATTAAATGGAACAACCTGCTGTGATATGGAGAGCAGTCCCTTGATCTAATTTCTACAGCGGGTAAGAATCACTGTTGTTAGATTTTTTTTTTCCCTTAAGTTCACTGTTTTCTTCCTCCTGTTCTGTTTTTTTCTTTTGAAAAAAAATCAAAAAATCATTCAAAAAAACGATAGAAAAAATATAAACTAAAAAAAAAAGTTATTTTCAGAATTAACTCCTCTGGTTAAAAAAGAGCTATATTTGTATGATAGTGTGTGAAAGATTGGTTGAATGTATGCGTAGTGCATAATTGACTGAAAGAATGCCCTAGTAGTGTATGGTGAATGTGTAAGTGCAGAACTATAAGGAAGTGCAGCAGCATGACACTGTAAGCTCTTTAGCTGCAGTGTGCTGTGGTACTTCCAAAGCACAGGCATGCAACATATGTAAATATGTACATAAATATGTTGCAAGTCTACGCTTCCCTCTGCACTGCTGCTTAAACTGCATCCATGTGGTGGCACAGGCACCCTTGCACCATGGTGCAAGGATATCTGTGACAACATGGGTAAATGGGGCAGCATCTTGCCCCAAACCGACTGCACAGCTATGTCCAGCCACTACTTTCAGCCTTTGCTTCATTCCACACGCGGGCTATTGTGCCATTTTCAAGTTTCAGTAAATGTTTACTGAAACAAAAATGACAAAGGATTAGTGTGAACGTTCGAAGCAGTGTCCCATGACGAAGGGCACTTGTGGCCCAAAATGCATTGGGTTTTTAAATAAATGCTGTTTTGGATGAACTCCTGCGCTTGTCGTGTTTGAGGAAGAGGTCCGGGCACAGCTTTAACATTAGAAACTCGAAAATGGCATAATATCCCATGTGTGGATTGAAGCAAAGGCTGAAAGTAATGAAAGATGCACAAAGGATGGAGTACATGGTTAAAACAATGCTTTAAATTAGAGGAATAACATGAATTGTGTGCCATATTGGCTGGACACAGCTGTGCAGTCAGTTTGGGGCAAGATGCTGCCCCGTTTACCCATGTTGTAACAAATTCTGGTGCCCTTTGGGCATGACACTTTACCAACGAGCACGCACTCTAGGACAAGTATGGACAAAAATGAAATAAATACAAAAATTAAAATAAGAAGAAAAAGATGTGCACCCTCCCACGCCTATTGAACAGAAAGGATGTCCTGTGGTGTTTGTTTTGTGCAGGAAAACATCCTGCAGAAAAACAATCAGCAGAAACATTTTTCTCCTTCAATGTATTCTGTGCCATGCAGCATATATTGAAAGAGAAAAAATTAGGAGACATGAAAACAATTCTCCTTGTTTTGCCTTGCTACACCAATTGGAGGATGGTGCAGCATTCACACACATGTCCAGATTTATGATTTCTGATAAATATGGAGATGTGTCTTATTCTACGAGTGTTCTGTGCAAACAAGCACAGCAGCACCTATAGAATGCCCCTTCAACGCAAAGTGGTGTATATGATGAGGTCATATTTACATGGAGAAGAAAAGCTAGAAAGAGTTCATTTTCCTCTCCTTGTGCATATGAAAGAGTGTCTGGCGCCATCACTATGTTATAAAAAGTGACATATTGTTGGCACAGGATGCTTCTAAATTCGCCCCATAAGTGCTTAGGTATTAGCAGACTGTTACAATAAGAACATATTGCTAATTGATTCATTGAAAAAGTACATGAGAGTGACAAGAAGTAAGCACCGAGTTATCTCGCCAAAGATGCTCAAAGAAGAATGATTGAAATGATTGCGGTCCTTCAATAGGTACAATGGGAAATGTTATGAACCAATCAAATCTTTTTTTTTATATCACATGGTATCCTATGAAAGAGACATTCCAAAACTACATAGAAAGAGTATTATTAAGACTGTAGTAATACTTTGTAACTTCTTGCAGGTGTACATGCATAGTATATAAAGAAATTGACTTGTACTAAGGTTAGTGGCTAGGCCTTTCCTTAACTATAAGACTAATAAATGCCGTGATTGATTGATTGACTAATAAGTAGAGACAAGCAACACTATTCCTTGGACTTTATCAAAACACACTCACTAGTCTGGAAGGGGTAAGGTGACTGCACATATTCTACATATTTCACTACTGCACTACTCTAGTGGGAATAACTGACTCATTCTTCTAATGCATAAGCCATGTCTGGCTTCTAATACTACTTAAACTTGATAACAGGATAGGTTTTTAAACAGTTATGTGGCAGCAAAGACATAAAGTAACCAGATGCTTCTCTCACAATGGTTGCTCAAATGCACACAGACTCACAGTGTGATTCTAGACAAGCAAGAATACTCCCTGAACTTTAGCAGAAGAAACAAATTAGTCTTATTAAAAACAAAGGCACCACATACAACCCCTCACAAATTAATAACTCACCTTTCAAAATGATTTGTAGATTAAGAAGTATATCAGTCACACATCATATTGTCTTATACAGAATGTCTGTACTGCACTGCTCTTAGCAAAACCAAAAAATGTCAAACTTTCCCTCTCATTCTGCACACATATACATGTAAATATCAAATCACATTGCTTCCCACATTATTTCAAAAGCTAACACACATTTTTATTAGTTACACGTTTCAACCATTTCCAATTGTCATAACTTTGAACCCTACCCCCACTCAGCTTAATGCCTGTTACCATAGAAACAGTTCATGGAACAGTCAACTGAACACACAGGTCACAAGTTCAGCACACAATGTTGCAAATCAAACAGCAAGTGTGCTTGACTTTTCAAAATATCTGCTTATCCTATGTAATGTTCCTTTCAAAAAGTTTTTACTAACCAATAGGAAACATGCTTTTAAAAGACAAAAACATGCACCCTACTTTTCAGTCTCTAATGTTCTCAAACAGCCAATCAGTTCTCTTCTTTTTTCAAAACTGCATCTTATCCACCATTTTAGAAAAATATTAGTTTTCAAACTGTCATTTCACATACAGACACCTTCTGAGTGCATCCAGACCTCCCTTCAAGATGCTTAGAGTGTGGATTGTGGGACACCGCTATATTTTCTGGAGCCAAAGGTATGCAGAAAACAGAGGTATTGACAAAGATTTAGCTTTGCCAAATGTAGACATTAAAAGGATTGGACAGAGAGGATTAAAGTGGCACCAATTTATGCCATTGGTTAAATCCTTTTTGCATCTCCAACACCCTGACCTCATAATTGTGAACTGTGGTGGCAATGACCCAGGCACTTTGACTGGGGTAGGTCTGGAAATGCTTATGAAGGACACCTTTGGAGAATTGATGTCACTTTTGCCCCAAACTGCCTTTGTGTATTCTAACATATGCCCAAGACAAAAATGGAACTGGTCCAATTAATTTTGTCCACAGATTGAGAAAGCTAGAAACATGTCAATAAAGATGTTTCTGCTTATCTGAGAGATTATAGAATGGGGTCCATTTACAACAACAATCTGTGTTTTATTATGGACGGCATCTATAGGAGAGATGGTGTACATTTTACAGATGAGGGTAACAGAGTCTTCCTTAACAACTTTAGACTCCGCATCGGTACTTACTTGTAGATACAAAAATATCCCAATAAAAACAACGGCTCTTTTTAGAGCCACCCAAGATCTAAACACATAAGCTTGATATATATCTATGGCAGGGCAGGAGCCACAAGGGTCCTGCCCTGCCATAGCAAACAGCAGTGTCCCGAGGGTGGGCACCCCCAGACACTGCAGGAGGCCCTGGAGGGTGGCAGTCCCCAGGGCCCTCAATGTCACCAGGAGGGGGATTGCACAGCCCCCTCTCACAAAGTACAAAGCCCCGGGGGGTAGTGGTCCTTTGAGCCCCCCTCCCATGTATCTTGCTGGGGGGGCCTTTGAGTTGCCCACACCCATTTATTTTGTAACCCCAGGGGTGGCGGTCCCCGGGGCTCAGGGGCCCCTCTGGACTTCCCATTAAATTAAATATTTTTGCCCTCGGGATTTGCCCCCCCCGGGGGCTATTAATAAAAAAAGCGCATGAGCCCATGATTTGCTTTTTTTTACGGCAGGATCCGCACACCATGTGCGCATTTTTCTATTTAAAAACAAAGGGGTCATTGTGGGACCCCCTAAGCAGGTCTAGGGGTCAAGGTGTTTCTACCCTGCCCCCTTTTTGCAATTTGCACAGTTTTTGAAGGATTTCTTGTGCCTCAGTTGTACAGAGACACAAAATGGCTACCAACACTTCCTGGTTTGGAATGTTGACAGCCACTTGGCAGCCAATTAGCAGGCAGCCCCTGATCGGGAGGGTGCCCACAGGGTGCGCACAGGGTGCCCGAATCCACCGCGCCCATAGATATATATATGAATTTACTTTTGATTTTCTCAGCAACTACTGAACGGATTTACACCATTTAACAAAAAGGCATGAGTCTGAACCAAGGGCTAACTCTTTGCCAAATTTAGTGTAATTTCGTTCAGCAGTTCGGGCTGTAGCTGCGACTAAATGTTCCTAGGGAAAATTTCATGGGGAAAACACGGTTTGGGACCCCCATTTTATCACGGCCCGCTTGACGAATCATCCCGAGACTTTCAGGATAGGAGCGGACTGGAGCTGGTCAAAGTTTTAGAAAATTTCGCAAAGATTTGTCAACCGGCACCAAAGTTATTGGGAATAGAATGTTGCTGATTTCCTCTGGAAAATAGGTCCTAACTAGCACTACCTACTGGCGACCGCAAGTTGGTAATATATATACATATATATATATATATATATATATATATATATATATATATATATATATATATATATATATATATATATATATATATATATATATATATATATATATATATATATATATATATATATATATATGTATATATATATATATATATGTATATATATATATATATATGTATATATATATATATATATATATATATATATTACCTACTGGCGGTAGCCAGTAGGTATAAATAGTTAGGACCTAGTTTCCATAGGAAATCCCCAACATTCTATTGGGAATAACTTTGGCGCTGGTTGATGAATCTTCGCAAATTTCTCAAAGAAGATGGCTCGCTCCGCTCCTCTCCTTCCCTGAAAGTTTGGGGGGGATTCGTCAAGTGGGGGCTGAGAAAAAAGGGGGTCCCAAAACGTGTTTTCCCCATGTTAATTTCCATAGGACCTTTAGACTCGGCTACAGCCCGAACGGCTGAACGGAATTATTTGAAATTTGGTAAAATGGAAGAGACTGGTTCGCAGATTACGCTTTTCTTTAAATGGTGCAAATCCGTCCAGTATTTGCTGAGAAAATTCCATTTAAAATCAATTATATATCTATCGGCGCGCACGCGTGCGCGCACTCTCCCCGCCTGCCCGACTGAAATCGGCTGGAAATGCCCGCCCCCGCCGCGAGGAGGAAGAAGGACGATGGCGGCTGACTGTGCAGGGCTCCCGTGATGGGAGGGAGCCCTGCCACCTGTATTGCAAGTGTCATTTGCACTTACGAGTGCCCTCCTCGTTTTTGTCCCCGCCTGCCTGCCTGAAATCGGGCCGCCGTGTTGCCTGCGGCGACCCGGAAGTGCTGGGGCCGGCCGGCCAATCCCAGCGCGGCCGGCCGGGAATGCCCGCCCCCGACGCAAGGGAAATATTGTGGGCTGTTCCATACAGTGTGGGACAGCCCATTGAGTAAGTGCCTGAGGAGGGCACATCCAAAGAATCCAATTGCAGACTATAACTGATCAAAGTGCTCTCTGTAAATTTACGTTCATCAGCATCATTGTTATTTCCCTCTCCCCACACACCTGAAATCCCCTCCCTTTCACAACAGTTGCTCCTCCCTCAGTCTGCCTCAGCTGGTCGAGCTGCTTTCTTGTGCTTTAAATCTCTGCCACGCTCACCTCACCTGCTTATGGAAAGCTGCTGCGCTGACTGTCTCGGACACCCAGGAGGACCGCGTTCCAGTCTACCTGCAGCTCTGAAACCCTGGGCACGTGACCGTAAGTTTAATAAATTCGACCCCTTTCTGTCTATAAGCGTCCTGCAGCCCTTCGGAGTTCAAAGGCAGACTTTCTTTTGTATGTTTATTAAGGAAAAGTACACTCGTTAAATAATTCAGGTGCCAAGTGTGCTTAACTGTCATGTGCGCTGTAAATTCCTTTATTCGGTTGATATCTTTCAAGATATTGTGTCTGTTTCCCTATTTCACATCCTAAAGTGGGCGTGATTTGTTGGTGCGCCGAATGCTGGGCTGAACGTGTCTGTCTCTCTTCAAAGCATTAATTTCTATTCATTCTCAAGGGGCAATTAACTAAAACCGGTTTGAAATTCATGAACGTTTTTCTCTTCAAATGTGTTCTCACTTCTGTTCTTCACTTATAGTCGTCTCAAATGTCCCGTCCGATATTATTCCCACTCAGCAATATACGTCTTTGCTCAAGTAGAGTTGTAAATGCTGTGGGTGACCTTGAAGGTTAAGATTCTAAAACACGTATGGAAAAATTAATTAATAATGTTTGAGTCAAGGACAATTGGGAGCTCAAACGATTATATTCACTTTGTGAGTGTTTTCTCATGGTTTTAAGACAGCAGTGTAAGGTGCACTCTTGACTGATCATGGCAGGAAAACACAGATTAGAGCAATTCACAATTTGCGCTGAGCGTTGGGCTATTCATGTGCTATCGACATCACTTCCTGAAAAATATTTTGAAACACAAAACGGTTCATATGTAACATTATTGAAACCGCTCCCTCTTGACAGTTTCCATCCCTACTCATTCATGTTAATTTGTTCTACTGAAATGCAATTATGATTCTCAACTTTACTTAAATTGTAAAGGTACGTACCTTCTTCCGTTCGAGTTGATTGTCAGTGCTGTCTGCTCTTCTGTCATACATATATATATATATATATATATATATATATATATATATATATATATATATATATATATATATATATATATATATTCGCTGAAAAAAACATAGGTTTTAGGCCTTATATAGTTAGGAATTAGCATTTAAAAAACCATTGAAATTCACTGAAAAAACCACAGGTTATAGACTATATATAGTTAGGAATTAGCCTTTAAAAAACCTTGGAAATTCAATGAAAAAACCATAGGTTTTAGGCCTTATATAGTTAGGAATTAACATATAAAAAAACATTGAAATTCCTCCTATATAGTTAGCTGGACATTTTATTGATATAAAACCAATGAAATTCAACATATAGTTAGTTGCACTAACTATATATTTCGCGCATCCGCAATCCCATGCTGATGATGTCACATATTACATCATTCATGACATGGTCAGTGACATCACTGATGACATCACTGATGACAGCTCATTTAACATCAATAATCACACCACTGATGATATACTTCATGTGATAATACAATGCACCTCCTTACACTCTAATTTAACCTCTGTTACACCTGGTGTAAAATACAGAGTATCATTTTTTACACTATTGACACACCAATACCATTTACTACATACCCACTCACTGATTCCTATGTCTACATGCACATTCATTCATTCACCCATAAGGTCACTCGTACATACAGTCTTTCATCATTGCAACACTATCATATGCACTCATACACCTATGCAGACACTCACACACTGCCACGCATCCATGGAGTTACTCACACACCTACTCAGTCCTGTAAAGAATCAATCACACTTTGATTTCTTCATCTATACAGTTAAACACAGAACAGCTTACATTTTCACAGATATACTAACACATACTTACTCACTTATACAATCAAATCCTTCATCCATACTCTTATACATCCTCTCATTCTTCAATATGCAAAACATATTTAAACTTTACAAAAACACACAAACACTGGATGATGTCATCAGTGATGTCATTTGAGATGTCATCAGTGATGTCATCAGTGATGTCACTGACCATGTCATGAATGATTTAATATGTGACATCATCAGCATGGAATTCCGGATGCGCGAAATATATAGTTAGTGCAACTAACTATATGTTGAATTTCATTGGTTTTATATCAATAAAATGTCCAGCTAACTATATAGGAGGAATTTCAATGGTTTTTTATATGTTAATTCCTAACTATATAAGGCCTAAAACCTATGGTTTTTTCATTGAATATATATATATATATGCAACAATGTTCCTGTTTCGCCAGTACTCAGCGAAGGGAGACCAGGTGGAGACCTCAAACTCGTATTCACGCTCGCAGCAAGCAGGACACCAAATCCGATTTTCAGGTGAAGAGCAGAGTGAATGATTTATTTAATGAAAATAAGGGGAAAAATGACCATCCATGACGCGTTTCGCTCCACGAAGGAGCTTGGTCACATGATGCGCCCCAGAATGCATTGCAAATAAATAGTAAAAATAGAAGTAAAGCACACCCATAACGTGAAAAAATAAAGTAAACATAATAAACAGACTAGTTTCACAAAACCGCTTCAAAATCACAACATAGTGTTTTTTAAATCCAGGGAATTTTAAAACAAAGGCCAATCCAAAAAAAACACATAACGGATTTTAACTGGGAATGTATAAATAGACAGTGGTTCAGACAAGTGTCGGAATGTAAGTATTTCATAGTCATTTTAAGCATAAAAAGTGAAAATCTATACAAAAATATTAATTATCTAACTGGCAGCTTTCTATACAGACAAGTATATACAATGACTTCTAAACTAGTAATTACTGTATTCTTCTTGATGTATTATCAATTATAATTTCCCAAATTTCAATAGACAAATCCATGTGGTTAAAGGAATCATATGACCAAGGTATTCAAATAGTCCCTCATAAATCATTACTAGGAAGGGGCATGATTTAAGATTTCAAAAAGTGCAAACGTGCTGTATAAACCGAAGTTTTGATGAGTCAAAACTTTCTTATAATTTTATAAACAGAATGTGCTTATTTTCAGCTTGTGAGGCAACTGTATAGAGAACTCCCATTGTTACTGATTAAATAACACTAGGCTATCAAATTAGATCCATAAGTATGTATAGCTAAAATATATATATATATATTCACTGAAAAAACCATAGGTTATAGACCATATATAGTTAGGGATTAGCATTTACAAAACCTTATTTTATTTGCACAAAACCATTGAAATTCCATATATAGTTAGTTGCACTAACTATATATCGCGGACCCGCAATCCACTGCTAATGATGTCACATATTACATCATTCATGACATGGTCAGTGACATCACTGATGACATCACTGATGACATCTCAAATGACATCACTGATGACATCACTGATGACATCACTGATGACAACACCCAGTGACTGTATGTTTCTGTAAAGTTAAAATATGTCTTACATATTGAAGAATGAGTGGATGTATAAGTGTCTGGATGAAGGATTTAGTAGGTGCATGACTGACTGTATGAGAGAATGATTAAATGTGTCTCACTGAGTGCATGGGTTAGTGATTAAAGTGTCTTAATTTGGCAATCATTATTTATGTTGTTCTGTAAACTGCTGCATGTTTAAATCAGTAGCTATAACAGTAACTATATGGGTTATTGAATGGTTGCCCAAGTATTTGTATGGGAGACTGAGTATGTGTGTGGGTGGCTGGGAGGTGTATAACTCTGTGCATAGATGTGTGAGCAGTTGATTCCCTAGGTGTATGGGTTCAAAAGTGCATGTAGAAACAGCTGTATGGACAGTTGACTGTGTGCATGAGTATTGGTGAGTGAATGGATATCTCAGTGCTACATGTCAAAGTAAGTACATATGTAAAACACACTCCATGTGAGAGTTGACATATATAAATAACTGAACATAAGAGCCAGTGAATGTGAGAGTGGCTGTATGAATCATTTTGAACTTGTATCAAGGATTGTATAAGAGAGTAAATATGTGTTAGTATATGTTTGAATAAGTAAGGTGTGTATAACTGTATAGTTGAGGAAATGGAGATGTGATTGATTCTTTGCATGACTGACTAGGTGTGTGAGTAACTCCATGGATGTGTGACAGTCTGTGAGTGCCTGTTTACACTGAGTGTATCTAAGGTTATATTAGAGTCTGAAGATGTATTATCACATAAATGATCTCATCAGTGATGTAATCAGTAATGTCAAATGAGATGTCAGTGATGTCATCAGTGATGTCATTTGAGATGTCATCAGTGATGTCATCAGTGATGTCATTTGAGATGTCATCAGTGATGTCATCAGTGATGTCACTGACCATGTCATGAATGATGTAATATGTGACATCATTAGCAGTGGATTGCGGGTCCGCGATATATAGTTAGTGCAACTAACTATATATGGAATTTCAATGGTTTTGTGCAAATAAAATAAGGTTTTGTAAATGCTAATCCCTAACTATATATGGTCTATAACCTATGTTTTTTTCAGTGAATTTTCAAGGTTTTGTAAATGCAAATTCCTAACTATATATGGTCTATAACCTATGGTTTTTTCTGTGAATTTCATTGGTTTTTTAAAAGCTAATATCTATAGCTGTAAAATATATTCTTTATTAAGTGACGTATCACGTAGCCCGTGAGACGCCTCATGATGCATCGCATAACCGTGACGTATCGTCTCTGCAGCGCAAACTAAACCCAAAACGTAAGCGCACCAGAACACACTTAAAGATATATATATATTTTTTTAACCTTAATTAGACAAAATCCACACGTGCACATATCACAAACGTTCAAAAAACACAATATGTCGGACTCCCGTTACGCTGCCGGTTAGCTGCCCGCTTAACGTACCAGGAAGCACCTTTACCGCGAAAAATCGCAATTATTTTTTTCTTTTGCCCCGCAGGGAACTTTAATAGCCCCCTCATCAATCCTAGGGGTTCAGGAGGGGTCTGCCTTACCCCTTTCATTCATTTACACCTTTTTTTTTCCACCTCTTGTCTCTCGATCCCACAGAGAGACAAAATGGCGGCCGCTCCAGACTGTTTACAATGTTAACAGCCAATCAGCTTCTCCTCAGACTCCCGTTACACTGCCGGTTAGCTTCCCGGTTAGCTGCCCGGTTAGCTGCCCGGTTCGCGTACCAAGACACATCTCTACGGCGAAAAAATCTGATTTTTTTTTTTTTTTGCCCCGCGTAGCTTTATAATATCCCCCTCATCAATCCTAGGGAGTCAGAAGGGGTCTACCTTGCCCTCTTTCCTTCATTTCCCCCTTTGTTTTGGCCTCCTCTTGTCTCTCGATCCTACCGAGAGACAAGATGGCGGCCGCTCCGGACTGTTTACAATGTTGACAGCCAATCAGCTACTCCTCAGACTCCCGTTACACTGCCGGTTAGCTTCCCGGTTAGCTGCCCGGTTAGCTGCCCGGTTCGCGTACCAAGACGCATCTCTACGGCGAAAAAATCTGAATTTTTTTTTTTTTTTTTGGGCCCCGCGTGGCTCTATAATATCCCCCTTATCAATCCTAGGGGGTCAGAAGGGGTCTACCTTGTCCCCTTTCCTTCATTTCCCCCTTTGTTTTGGCCTCCTCTTGTCTCTCGATCCTACCGAGAGACAAGATGGCGGCCGCTCCGGACTGTTTAGAATGTTGACAGACACCGGAGAGCCAATCAGCTTCGCATCACAAAGTTCCGTTACGCGAAAAGTACGCGAACCGGAGCGCTGCCCGGAGCGCTGTTACAGATATATATCTTATTTTAAACGTTAATTTCTCAAAATCCACTGAAGCACATATATTGAGACCTAGCAAAGGCACATCGGGCTAACAGTCCCTACAATTTTGCCAAGTTTCGTGCAAATCCATTTAGCCGTTCGAGCTAAAAGTGAGGCCAACCGCCCTATGGAAAAATGAATGGGAAAAACGCGTTTTGGGACCCCCCTTTTTTCTCGGCCCCCCCTTGACGACCCCCCCAAATTTTCTGGGGCTGCTCAGAAACAAAATGTGCCATTTTCCTGAAAATTTCAGCCAATTCCGTCCACAAACGCCAAAGTTATTAGACATAGAATTTTCAAAAGTTCCATAGAGAAAAAATCCTAACTATATATACCTACTGGCTATCGCCAGTAGGTAATATATATATATATATATATATATATATATATATATATATATATATATATATATATATATATATATATATATATATATATATATATATATATACACTGAAAGAGAGATATTTAAGGGTGTTAAACATATATACTACATATATACTAACCTACTCCAATAGTTTAATTAGTATACTAGGTGCACTACTACACAGCAACACTACTTCTAACATATATTATGTGAGTGGTTGTGTGGCTGTACGTATCCTTGTGAATACGAGTGTGTTAGTTGCTATGTCGTTGTATAAGTGGGTATGTGAATAGCTGTGTGGGTGAGTAACATGGTGTGTGAGTGGCTGAATTGAGCCAGTGTGAGTGACAGTGGCTGTATGGGTGAGTAAGTGACAGTGTGAGTGGCTCTATGGGTGGGTAACTAAGTGTGTAGTGACTGTATTAGTGAGTGAGTAGGTTTCTGATTGGCTGTATGAGAGAGTGAATATTTATATATGTACGATTTATATACATACACTAGCAAAAGCAAGTAATAAGAGGGAGCTGTTTTCACAATCTTATAAGTCTGTATGGGTTTTTATCATGGGAATAATGAGTAACAATGACAAAATTGTGGACATAGTATCTTATAATGGATTATAAAAACTTTGCGAATATGTCCTGTGATTGCCTATTCAGGGCTCCATTGTGGTATTAAAATTGCCTGCCGCTTTTTAATTAAAAATTAAGATCCAATAATACATATCGGCCGTATATTGCTTGCAAATATGTAGAACTGTCTATTTATAATTCAATGTTTCTGTAAACATATTTAACAGAGTATTGATGGTTTTGCACGCAAAAAGCACAGAACTGAGATATAATTAGGCCGCCATCTTTGCTGTTCATTTACTTTTTAATTGCACTGAGCACTTTAAAAATGGTGTATTGGTTACATGAAGCTGACACAGAGGAAGGAGGTAATGCCGAAACGCGTCTGTTGGCAGGGGAGAGGGTTCCTGCACCTTAAACAAACACTCCTTGAGAAGAATTTCTGTGAGTGCCATCTTTGTATTTGGGTTTGGATTGCCCTGAATGTGACGACATGTGGAGTTCATTTGGATATTTTTGTGTGCTAACCGGAGGCACACTAACAGAGGCCCCGCTCGGAAAGTTGGCCTGGGCATCACTGGCGCGCTGCGGCAGCAGCTCTTTTGTTTTCCGAGGGATTGGACGGCCCAGGCCCGCCTCAGGGTTTGAGGTAAAGCAAGGGCGGCTGCGAGGCGGATGGGATGCATTGTAATCCCTACCCCTGCCTGGTGGACACCCGGACCTGCAGGCTGGACCTTTGAGGAGACCTGAGGGAGTTTTAAAACTTTGCACCAATCAGGTTCTAACATCAGACCATACTGTAGATTGTCCCACATATTGCTGAAATTCCATAAGGACTGGAAAGGAGAAACACCATGTAACACTTACCTGGAGTGAAGTATTGTGGGACTGGTAGTTCCAATGAGCAGCCAGTTGGTGCACGATCACATGGTTGGCGGTGGAGCAAGTTTTCAATTAATGAGAACATGCCCAGACAACTTAAAAATGGAGGGGAAAGAGAATCCTGTGAGAAGCGGCATCTGAGGAAGGCCAAATCTGGCCGAAATGCATTATGCCTGTAATACATCTGTGCAGTCTATTAAAAGGCTCCCAGCTCATCCCTCCATGTGGCCTCTGCTTCTTCCTGGTGGAGGAGTTGTTTTGGATATTTTTGCGTGCTAACCAGAGGCACACTAACAGAGGCCCCACTCTGAAAGTTGGCCTGGGCATCACTGGTGTGCTGCAGCAGCAGTTCTTTTGTTCTCCGAGAGATCGGACAGCAGAGGCCCGCCTCACAGTTTGAGGTAAAGCAAGGACAGCTGCGAGGCAGGTTGTGACTTTGCATTGGATGGGATGCATTGTAATCCCTACCCCTGCCCAGTGGACCCTCAAACCTGCAGGCTGGAGCATTGAGGGGACCCGAGGGAGTTGTAAGACTTTGCACAAATCAGGGCTCTAACATCAGACCATACCCTGGATTCTCCCGCATATTGCTGAAATCCCATATGGTCTGTTAAGAAGAAATACCATGTAGCACTTACCTGGAGTGAAGGATTCTGGGACTGGTAGTTCCAATGAGCAGCCAGTTGGTGCACGATCATATGCTTGGGGGTGGAGCAAGTTTTCCATCAATGAGAACAAGGCGGGACGACTTAAAACAGAGGGGAAAGAGAATCCTGTGAGAAATGCACCTGAGGAAGGCCAAATCCGGCCGAAATGGACTATGCCTGTAATACATCTGTGCCCGTCCCTTTGTGTGGCATCTGCTTCTATCTGGAGGAGGAGTTGCTTCAGATATATATATATACATATTTATATATATATATATATATATATATATATATATATATATATATATATATATATATATATATATATATATATATATATATATATATATATATATATATATATACACATCATGGGGGAACATCAGGCCATCTTTTCTAAATGTGTGGAACAATGGGTCAGATTTATTGACGATGTGTTTTTAATCTGGAGGAGTGATGAAGCCAGTGCGTTGGATTTTATAACAATGTTAAACACCAATGAATACAATCTAAAATTCACGCACCATATCAGTAAAACATCAGTTAATTTTTTGGATGTAAAAGTTTACCACAAAAACAACCGGTTGGCAACCACCCTTTACAGAAAAGAAACAGCGGGCAATTCCACATTGCACGCCAGTAGTGCCCATCCGAAACATACCATAGATAACATTCCATATGGTGAGCTACTCAGGATTAAGAGAATCTGTAGTGTGGCAGAAGAAAGGGACAAATGTATAGAAGAATCCATCAGCAGATTTAAGGCCAGGGGATACCAAGACAAAACCCTTCAAACAGCAGTTACAAAAATCCAACAAGTAACCAGGGAATCCCTTCTGTCCCAAAATAAAAAGATTCTGAATGAAAAGGAACACTTAGAAAGTTCTGATATTAGGTTCCTTACAGCTTTCAGTTATCAGGACAGAAAAATAAGATCTATCCTCACGAGAAATTGGCCAATTCTGCAAACAGATGGAGTTCTAGCCGGAGATCTTCCAGCCAATCCAATCATTACGTTTAGGAGGGGACCCTCCTTACGTAGCCATGTCTCCAACCCTTTCCCAGAACTTACTACACAACCTACCCGATTACCACCCAGAAATGGGTTTTTCAAGTGTAACAGCTGTCGGGCATGTAAGTTCGGGATAAATACATGTTCATATTCTACTCCATTCAGTCCGACTCCCCTACAAATCAAGGGGAATTATAACTGTAGGACCGAATATGCGGTCTATGTCCTGACCTGTACTTGCGGCCTGAGGTACATTGGAAGTACCCGACCAGCAGTACATGGCAGGATATTACAACACTTGCGTGCAATTGTTAACAACGACAATGCTTATCCTGTCGCCAGGCATTTCAGACAAGTTCATAACAACAACTTGGAATGCTTGAATTATTTTGTGTTAACATCAGTCGCACAACCAAGAAGAGGGGGAGACAGAGACAAACTTCTGCGCCAGATGGAATCTAGAATGATATTAGAGCTTGACACTAAGGTTCCTAATGGACTTAACACCACGGAGGATCTCTATCATTTTCTTTAATTGATTTGTGAGTTTTTCCATTTGTCAAATTTCACACCCATTACTGACCCTTATGTAGTCTCTTACTTTACGGTTGTGCTGTTATAGTTCCTTGTCCTTCTCCCTTCCCTGTGGCCCTCACTCTTTCCCTCGTTGTCGATTCCAGTCTATCTCTCTTTCCTTCCCTTTTTTTATATATATTTTGCACTGGGGTTCACTCAAATTGAAATGGATTAGTTTATGTTCCATCTTGAGTTTAACACATGGCACTATGGTGTTATCAGCACATTTAGAACATTTGACATAGAGATCTACCAGACGGGGTGTTAATCAAGGAGAGTAATAGGGCTGCCATCGCTTTTTGATGTCCCTTACAATTTATTTAGGATAAACAGGGTTGCCGTCATTTTAAGATGTCCCTGCAGGATTGACAACAGTATTTTTTGGTCTTTACGGTTCTTGTATTTATATTGCGATTTTGCACAGAGTATATATGTTTACAGATCTTGTTTCTTTTAATGTGTATATAGGATATAACATTTTTATGATATAATAATTAATTTTGTATTGAAAGTTTTTAAGTATTTATACTTTTATAACTAAAAATGCCTATTTTGCACAAGATGTAAAGATCTACAATTTGCACAATATAGCACCTTGCACTTTGCATTTTATATGAGAGACTGTTTTAGACCCTAATCATGCATTTATGCAGATACAATCCTGTGTTAAATTATCTATATTGTAAATGAATTACCAAATTGATTTTTGGGTATTCAAAACAAGAGGACTTTTCAATATAGCAGCCATACTCCAGAAGATGTATAACCCAAACCGTAATAGTAACTCTTCTATGTTTTTTACTATCACATGGTGTGCACTAGCAGTTTAAAAAACCAGGCATGTAGGGTAATCTGTGACTGTGAACAAGGGCAACCGCCCGAAACGCGTCAGTCTCGTATGCTGCCTTTGCCTTAAAGAAAATAAAAAGAACTTGCCTTGATTTTGGGACTCGTGTCGTTTTCTGGGTCTGGGGCTCCAGATTTCAGTCTTCGTGCTTTGCCTGCATATATATATATATATATATATATATATATATATATATATATATATATATATATATATATATATATATATATATATATATATATATATATATATATATATATATATATATATATATATATATATATATATATATATATATATATATATATATGTATATATATATATATATATATGTATATATATATATATATATATATATATATATATATATATATATATATACATACATATATATACATATACATATCAACTTTCTACGTGTGGGACCCTCACTGACTAAATGGGACTTCATGCACCAGTATGCTTAGGGAATACTTCCCACAGAGGAAAAAGCTTTTGCCTGTGATTGGATGCATCGGCACCAATGAAAACATCAGGAACAGTATGAAAAGTCCTTACCCATACCAACACGTTTTTAGAACACGAAGCTGGCAATGATTAAGGCACACGCCGAAACGCGTCTGCCAGGTGTTTTAAACCTTACCTGTCAGGATGGTGGCAAAATAAATTTCCTGCCCCGTCCAAAACGCATGTGTCGGTCCCGTTTCTTGGAAAAGAGGCGGGAATGGTGGTGGATATGTGTGCAGCAGTCGACGCTGCAAGACCGGCACGCCTCTCGTTCTGGTGCTCCGCTTCAAGTGTGGTGTATGGTGTTGAAAGCACAAAGCGGCGCCCCCTCGCCCAAGACACTGTTCCTGGTTCGGGGAGAGAGCGGCAGCATGCGGCCGAGTTGGACGGAGTCAGGAGATGATTTTGCAACCATGGTCCCTGTGGCGGTGGATGAGCGGACTCACGGACTAGCAAAAGCTGGGGCATCACGGTATGCACGGACCGATCACTGCATTGGAGTTCGCGATGTGAGACTGTGACCATTCAACTTTCTACGTGTGGGACCCTCACTGACTAAATGGGACTTCATGCACCAGCATGCTTAGGGAATACTGCCCACAGAGGAAAAAACTTTTGCCTGTGATTGGATGCACCGGCACCAATGAAAACATCAGGAACAGTATGAAAAGTCCCTACCCATACCAGCACGTTTTTAGAACACGAAGCTGGCAATGATTAAGGCACACGCCGAAACGCGTCTGGCAGGTGTTTTAAACCTTACCTGTCAGGATGGTGGCGAAATAAATTTCCTGACCCGTCCAAAACGCATGTGTCAGTCCCGTTTCTTGGAAAAGAGGCGGGAATGGTGGTGAATATATATATATATATATATATATATATATATATATATATATATATATATATATATATCACCACCAAATGCTAACCTTAATGAAAAGTCAGTGGGACACTTGCTCCGGGTACAAAACAAAGGATTTATTTATTGAGCACAAATAAAGCGCCTCCCTGCAGTCCGCGAAACACTTTGGCAGACACATTTCTGTCCGGAATGGCCGTCATCAGTGCTGGTCCCACAGGCTGATTGATTCTCGTGGGCTTCAGAGACCTCTCCCTTTGAAGTAGCCTCTCGACTCCTCCTCTCACAGGCAGGTGTGTGGATTGCGCTGAAAAATCCAAGTACATTACATGATGGTAGTTGCAGCCATCACGTGGTTCCTCATACAGTGATGTGGAGTTCTGAACATTAATGATGCCCCCAAATTGTTGGTGCTGGTCTGTACTCCATCGCAGGAGTCCTGGATGTGATAATACCACTAACACCTCTGTTTGTACCCTTATCAGGCAGCGCAATGCCGCCTTCTATCTCCCCTCGCAGTAATAATCACAGAGTGGAAATAACTCTGCTGGGGATCACCGCACTGTACTCCTCGTACTGCACCATAAGTTGCTGATGTTTGCGGTGCTCCAGACCGAGAGGGCGTGCCCCTTGACGGTATCAGCGAAAACCGGATACATACCACCACCAAATGCTGACCTTAATGAAAGGTTACAAAACCTTTCTCCGGGTACAAAACAAAGGATTTATTTAGCGCAAATAAAGCGCTTTTCTTTAGTCCGTGAAACGCTTTGGCGGACACGTTTCTGGTCGGAATGGCCGTCATCAGTGCATGAGCCCACATGTTTGTTACCCTGGGAGCTGAGACACTGCTACTTTTAGAGAGTGGGGAGTACAAATCATTGGCACTAAATAGCCTTCTTTGATCTATAAAGCATACGTACTAACAAAAAAAGTGCACAACCATGAGCACGGCTGGCTGGCAGGCGCAGGAATATTGCGCACAGGCACTTACTTTAATGAATGACCAGACACGCAATATCCTTTTATGTATGCTTGCATTGAAAAATATAATAACCACCTCCCCTGGAACTTCACGAGATTAACGAGGGGATTGCAGAGATATGGAGATACTATACCGCTTCCCCTCACAGGTCATGTGTCAGATTAAGCATACACCCACACCTGGGAGAGGAGGTTCGGTCTAGGATTTGTGTGTAAAATCCCATGGTTTTCATTTCTTTTATGTATGAGTGCGGACAAAGTTGTGGGTGAGACCGAAACTTTGGGTCATTACTATAAATACATTGACCCACTTGATGTGACTAATATGGGCACCCTCTAATGTCCAGTACATGAGGAACTCTTCGTGTACAACCTACCGGGTACTGCTGATGCCTGGTTAGTCTACAACTTTGCGTGAGTCCCCAAAGATTATGTCTGCTGCTTAGTATATGTGCCACAAGGGCTGTAGTTCACACTAGCTCACCTTGTGCACTCACCGTGTGGCACTGTTCTTAACTGTTTTTAATTGTTTTCAATGCATTGGAATCCACTGTTCACTGATTAAGATTCAGAGTCAGCTTCACAAGGGATAGGAGATTCTATAGACACGTGTACCAATCTGTTGTAACCAATGTTATATTTTTCTCCCTGCACAGGTAGTTGCAGTACTGACAGGTACACTAATAGGTAGTTGCTTGGTTGATGTGAGTATGATTCCATGTCACCAATTCTAATGTGTAGATAGTCTTCACTGTGCTGGTCCTGACGAATCGCCCTCAGAGTATGCAGAGTGAGAAACATGTTGACCTTTCACCAATAAGTACGCTTAAATCTAAGACATAAAGTTTAGTTGAGTGCCTTATTGTCTGTTTTTACTTAGGGTAGGAGACCTATTGATTAAAATTTGATGTTGCTGGTACTCCCAATTCTATTTTAGATGTACTTTCAACTTACACGTCTACACATATCTGGCGACTCACCCCCACTACACCATATGGCAATCGGAAAAAGATCTCCGCTATAGGGAGCCTGTAGGATATTGCACTGCTGGGTGTGTGAGGGGATTATAATCCAATACATGGATTCCCACCCCTCTGGTCGGGTTGGTCGTGATTCCCCTTGTTCTGACTCCAACTCCTGAGGAACAGCATAACCTTCTTTTGTAAAGTGACCAAGAGACCAATGTCTGGGCATGTCCTGCTACCTTAAGGCAAACAAAGCAAAAACAAGGAGACGAAGGTTGGAGCACTAAATCATTTCAGACACTGACACTGCCTAGTCATAGATCTGGGTTGAATCCATCATTGTTCTTTAGCTCACTTTGCCACTCCAGCTCAGGCCCAGCCATATGCAAATCATTCTCAACCCTTTTCCTCATGGGAAAAGCCCAGTCCAAACTGCCAAGCCAGATCTCCCCTGGACCGTAAATAGGCATCCTAGGGCCGGTTTCAAGGTAACACCCCTCACAATCCAGGGATCCTCTTCCATACTTTATGAGGCTATTTGTTCAGGGAAAAACCCATGTTCTGTGTGCAATACTGTAACTAGGTAAAGGGTCAGTCCTAGCTGCCTGTTAGGTATGTAATGTAGTGATGAATATAGGTTAAAGGTTGGGATATTGCGCAAGCCTATATCAGGTTACCTGTATGGAATATAACAATAGCTGTGATGCCCCAACGCAGCAGAATTGTCCCTCAATGGCTCCAATGAGGTACACCTCTTTACACCAACAGCGTTAGCTTCTAGTCAAAATAAATTTAAGCCAGCTTTGAGGTATCCAAAACTACCTAAAGTGCTTTAAAAGAAGAAGGCCCCGGAAGAAAATATAATAGAAAAGGAAAAGACTGGGATCATAACGTCAAAGTCGAAAGCATTAGATGGTGGTTCTCCTTCTACAGTGACCCCTGCAAAAGATCTTGTTAACCCTCCCCAACCAATTTCCTTGCACTATGTGTTTTTTTTTTTTTTGGTGTTCAAACTGCTTTATTGCATAATTTGGAGAGTACACTGCTGTTGTCAACTACAACCCGGAGGCTGGCAGCATCATGGCAAAGGAAATATGAAATGACAGTAGGTAGAGATATACACAGCCCTGAAACCGGCATCCTGGAGGCCCGGTGGCGACAAACCGTATCAGTGAAGGATTGCCTGGTGGCGAGCATTAAAGAAGGAAGGGGGTAGGAAATGAAAATAGTAAAGCCAAGGAGTGGGCCAGAGTAGGAGACCAAAAAAGGGGAAGAAAAAAAAAAAAGGGAGGGGGGGAATGGGAGGGAGAGAGGGAGAGGAAATACGTACATTCTAGGATTTACTGCAGCAGAACAGGTTTTACATGTTTTTTCCCCAGTTTTTGTCAATCCCCAACAGTGAACAATACAAATAGGCCTTATACGCGCATCTGAATGAGAAAAAACGGATCTATATGGTTGCTTATGTGAGAGTACTCATAGGAAGTTACATGGCCCCGCAGTAGCGGCCGTAGTGTCGGACAGTCATGAATAGAAATAGGAGAAGGCTTGTGTGCTGTGTCCCAAGGGAATAATAGTATGTGGAATTGAGGGACTGTGATGTGCATCGGATGGTGAAGTAGCTTGTGTACGCGCCAAGTGTGAGGTCAATACCGATAGTAGAACTAGCGGGGGAAATGTGTCAGATCTGGGATGTAGTATACGCATGTGTCAATGACAGACGCCTCCCAGTTCCCGAGGTCGATAGCCTAGTTAGTCATCCCCCAGCTGCTGCTCCGAGGCCACGTCATCATCCTCCTGAGCAAGCAGGTAAGAAACGAGCGGGCTCCAGATGTCTTTCGGCCTGTTAGGGAGCGGTAACAATTCGGAATAAGTGATGTGATGGTCAGCTCGGCATCGCTCACATCTGGCATTATCAGCCAGGTGGAACCTGAATTTTCTGACCGGAGTATAATATAGCCGATGAAGGAACTTGTAGTGTATCATCTTGAGTCTGCTACTGGCTGATATCCTGGCCGTGAGGGAGCAACAGTATTGCCACTGCTCATCAGTAAGCGTGGAGGACAGGTCCGTATTCCAGGACGCCCTAGCGCCTGTCACAAGAGGGTCAGTGTCTGATCGCAGTTGGCGATAGAGGCCAGAGACCAAATGCGAACCGTCCTGCGAACTAAGCAGAAAGTGCAACGGATGAAGTAGCTCTGGTTCATTTGGGTAATCAGGCAGGATATCTTTCATCCCCTGTCGGAGGCGAAGATAATAGAACACGTCAAGCGGTGAGCGATCGTGCGTAGCAAAGAGTACCTCCATGGATTTGAAAGTTTTGTTCGCGAACAGATCGCCCCAGGAGACTATATTTAACCGTTCGCAAAGCAGCCGAAAGCCACGTTCCTGCAATAATGCGAGTGTAGGATGGTATGTCGGGGGAGACGGGGGGAATAAGGGAAGGAACAAGACAGCCTCTTAACCAGGCGGCGCCATGCGTCTAGAGTGCTGGAGACAGACCTGTTTGGAGTCTGGATCACCGACTCCGGACAATGGAGTAACCCATTGAGTTGTACAGGGTGTACTATCCAGTCCTCCACAGCGAGCTGTGGCATAAATGGCGTGGGGCCCATCCAGTGGAACGCATAGTGGGCCTGCGCGCAAAGATAATAGTAGTATGAGAGTGGACCATTTCAGTCGTGGGGCCTTGCCCCCCCAGAACAGGCGACAGAGCTTCGACTTCAAAGTCTTGAAGAAAAAAGCACCCGGGTAATACGGGATATTGAGAAATAGGTATAGGAAGCGGGGCAGCACCACCATCTTGATGAGGGAAGCTCTACCAGCCATGGATAGCGGCAATGTAATCCAACGATCAACCGAGGCTGTAAGGGTCGCGATCGCCACCCATTAGTTGGAGCGAATCGTCTCCTCTCTGTCCCGCTAGATTTGTATGCCTAGATATCGGAGTTCCGATCGACACCACTCCAGTGGGTAGTCGAGAGGGAAGTCGACTACTGAGTCGGTGAGGGGGAAGAACTGTGATTTGGACCAATTTATGTGTATCCCCGACATACCCCCGAAGGCCACAAATTCTCTCAATAAGGGGTTGAGGTAAAGGTGCAGGTGTTTAACATAAAGAGTTATATCGTCTGCATACAGTGATACATCTATTTGGCGCTGCAGGCATTACATAGCACCTTCGCGGTGCAGCTGACGGAGCCAACAGGCTAGGGGCTCGACTGCAATCGTGAAGAGGAGGGCGGACAAGGGGCATCCCTGATGCGTGCCTGTTGTGATGGCTACTGAGTGAGAGAGGTGGCCATTGATGAGGACTCTCGCCGTCGGTTGTGTATAGAGGAGTTGTATCCAGGAGGGAAAAAGTCTGGGGAGCCTCATGCTCGCCAGCACTGAGAACAAGTAGGGCCCTTCGACAGAGTCAAATGCTTTGGTAGCATCTAAGAATACAGCAGCCACCGGGAGATCTGGATGAACCGTGCGGAGGAGTGAAAATAAGGTGCGCAGGTTGTGAGAGGTGGAGCGGCCCGGGACGAACCCCGACTGGTCGGGTAACACGATCCTGGCCATGAGTAGGGATAGCCTGGTGGCTAGGACTTTAGCTAGTATTTTCACATCACAATTCAGGAGGGACAGAGGACGGTATGAACCACAGGAGCTGGGGTCTTTACCGGCTTTAAGGAGGGAGGTGATAACCACCTCTCGCATGGAGTCTGGAAGGACTCCATCAGCAAGCGATTCCTCATAGACCTCGCAAAGGACTGGGGCCATGATGTCGATATATGTTTTATAGAACTCGGCCGGAAGACCGTCTAGCCCAGGCGCTTTGCAATTCTTAAGGGACATGATGGCCTCACGGATTTCGTCCAGTTCAAACGGAGCCGCCAAGAAGGCCCTGTCTCCGTCACTAAGCCAACAGAGCGCCACGTCGCCCAAATAATCAGCATAAGGTAGATCAGCTGGAGCACTGGTGGTGTAAAGGGTATGGTAATGTGAAGTAAAGGTGGCTAGTAGTGCGTCTGAATCCCTGATTCTGTGTCCCTGGTCGTCAGTGAGTTCGAGGACGGTGTTACGATCACGGGAAGTTCGCGTCAAAACAGCAAGAGCCCTCCCCGGTCGGTCGCCCTCACAGTATCTTCTAGCCTGCCAGTGCTTACCCTTGAATTTAGCTTCCCTGTCAGCTTCCTCTTCATATTTAGTCAGTGTGTCCCTAAACTCGGCATGCAGTGTAGGGTTATCCTCTGCTACCATCCGAATTTCCAATGCCCGCAGCTCTCCATGCAGTCTATGGATGGTGGCTTGAATGTCTCGAAGGACCCCAAAACTTTTAGCCATGCAATATCCCCTGACAGTGACCTTAAATGCCTCCCAAATATGTTCCACCGAGTCAACTGATCCCTTGTTTCTTGGAAAGAAGTCTGCAATTTCCTCCCCCAACTCAGACCGGAACAAGGCATCCAACAAGGCCGCCGGCCGCAGCCGCCATTGGGGGCTAGGGCATTCCCACCCGGGTATCCGAGTATGCATCAGGACAGGGCTGTGGTCAGAATATGTTCTCGGCAGGTGTGTGACTTTCATTACCTCCGGTGCAACCCCAGTGGTGACAAGGAAATAGTCCAACCGCGCCCATGTGCCCGTCTGTGATGTGAAGTGAGTGTCTTCCTGTCTAGCCGGTTGCAAGTATCGCCATATGTCTACCAGGGTCCCCTCAGCGATGATGCCCTCTAGGGCCTCCCTTGCTCTGGGCTTGTAATGACAAGCCCCATCCGCTCTATCCAGGTTAGGCACCAATGCCAAGTTGAAGTCCCCACCCCAGATCACATGGCAGGAGCCAACGTCCATGATTTTGCCCCAGAGTGTAGTGAAGAAAGTGGGCGTGTCTACATTAGGTGCATAGCAGTTTATGAAGGTGACGGTATCCCGCCCCATTCTCCCCCACAATAAAGCGTAACGGCCCTCCCTATCCAACAGTTCCCCACATTTCTGAAACGGTACAGTACCCCGCAGCAGGATGGCAACCCCCCTGGCATATGTGGAATAGGATGAGAATAAGCGGGTACCAGCCCACTTACATGCAAATGTGGTCTGTACTTGTGGCGACAGATGCGTTTCTTGGAGCATTGCAACATGTACGTTATGCCTGGTGAAGTAAGCTAGCACATCACAACATTTCTTGGCGTTATTAAGCCCACGAACATTCCACGACATGCAATGTAACTGTACATCAGACCCTAAGACCGCCATGGAGAATAGAACAGTAACTTCTCTCTCTGAGCATAATAAGGCAGTAATTCTCAAATCGCACGTGATAATCAAACCAACAAAGTGTGTAAAAAATCCAGAACATCATCCGGCGTGTAGGCTTCACCCCCCCAACAAACCCCCCCCCCACCCACTACAGCATCCCAATCATGTCTGCAGCCAGTCAATCCCACCCTCAGTCCCTCCCCACCACCCCCCCCCCCCAACACCCGATTTCAACAGGTTAACAATTAGCATGGGGTACACCCGATAGGGTAACAACATCAAGGGCGCACAGACACTGTACCCGCCGATGGCCTCCGAAACTGTACCGCCCTCGATGGAGGCCAGGGCTGGGCAAGCGGATCTTGGCATACGTTACCACAGGAGCGACCAGGCACTGCAGGTTCACATTGAATAGGTAGCATCTTCGGAGCCTGCAGGCCGAGCAGGGAATGCAACAGCACCGAGCAGTCAAAGGTGCAGTGCAGGTAAATGTTCATAGTCAGTGTTCGTCCTCCGCGGCGGATGGATCACCATCCCCCAGGTCCGCCGCAGCAGCATGGTCGCCTCCTCTGGCCCTGCGAAGTGATTTCAGATAGTCCTCGGCTTTTTGGGAGTTCGTGCAGAAACGTTGCTTCTCTTGGTGCGTGATCTGTAGCTTCGCTGGGTAGAGTAAGGCATAGTCCAGTTGTGCGTCGCGCAGTTTCTTTTTCACAAGGATAAATTTACGCCGTTCCTCCTGCACCATTGGGGTAAAATCTGGATAGATGGAGAAAGTTATGCCATCATATTGAAGGGATCGTTGAGTGCGAGCAGCTCTCAGTGCGACATCCCGGTCGCGATAGTTCAACAATTGGCGATGATTGGTTTAGGCGGTAGACCAGGTTTGGGGACTGGTGCTAGCGATCAGTGCGCTCGCTCAATGATGAATTGTGGAGAGAAGGCATCTTCACCTATGGACCCCTTGAGAAGCTTCTCGACATACAGTTCCATCCTGCCCGTGTTGGTGGACTCCGGAATACCCGTGACGCGGATGTTGTTGCGCCGACTACGGGCTTCCAAATCCTCGTTCTTCGCTGCTATGATCCTGAGTAGATTGTCCATATGGGCCAATTGAGTAGTATGAGTGGAGGTGACGTCGTCCGCATCAGAGATACGTTGCTCCGTGGTCGTGAATCGTTCCTCATGCCGGTCTACCTTGTGTGTCTAGTCTGGCGGTCACGCCGTCCACCTTCTCCACCACGGTCGCAAATCCCTGTTGCATTTCCTGGAACAGGTGCTGTAGGTCAAGTTCCTTGGCTGGAGAGGAAACAACGGATGATGTAGCGGCACCGGGACTGGGGTCAGCAGGGGCCGCTTTCGTAGATTTCTTGGCGCCGTCGAAGCTGATCTTCGTTTGGCGGTTCTCAGGACACACCATCCTGGCCTCCTAGTTCGGCGCCTCCGTCCGCCAAGGCCCCATTGGTGTGGCACCCACAGGATCCAGTCGAGGAATAGGTCGAAGCGCACGTCAGTAGGATCTTATTCCAGGCGCTTTTTCCACTGGGGTGTCCAGCTGCGGTCCAGGAAGGCAGCGCAAAACATGTGTGTCACTGTGGGTACGACCAGGAGGGTTCAGGCCGACAACCCCAGCGAGCGACAACACAACCAGGGCGGCGGCAGGTGCCAGCAGGCACAGGTAAGACTGCTACGGCGTGGGCAGCCTGATGAAGTGGCAGCGTCAATGGTGGCACAATGCGCAGAGCCGAGACTGCAGCCTGCGGGGCCGCAGCGGGAATACCGGCCTGCCGCGGTGCAGCTCAGGGGCGAGTCAGGGCAGAGTCTAAGCGGCAGTGACAGTAGGAGCCGTGTGGTGGAGCGGCAACAAGCCTTCAGGGATCGCCGAGGACGCCGGGAGGCAATCAGGCGGGTAGGGTCCAGGGGTGAAGCAGTGTGGCGCTACAGTGGCGCGTGGGCCCACACATCTCCCCAGCCGTCGGCACCAGCCAGCGGGAGCAACTCTGTGGGGTCGCCGCAATGGGGGAGGGCCACCCACCTCGTGTCCAGTCCATAATGGCAGCCTCCAGCAGCCGCCGGCAGCGTGTTGTCTCCCTACTCGGCAGCGCCCATCCCCGGAATGGCCAGTGGCGAGTTTGTCCAATGCAGGCACTCCCAGCGCTGGGGGCGAACAGCCAGGCAGAGGATTCCCAGTCAGCCTGGGTGGCAAGAGCCTGGGTAGGCCCCACACAGTAAGTGCAAGCGTTGGGACGGGCCGGGGCTACCGCCGAATGGCAAGCCCCAACCTCGCGTAGCGTCTGGCAGCCGGCCTCAGCAGTCTGTGGTCACCAGGGCACCGCCGGTCCGACTTCACCGGGCGAGAACTCCGTCTCTAAAGCAAGTAGCAGGTCAGGCTTTTGGACGAGTGCAGGGGACGGCAATCCGCTTCAGGCGGTAGGTGTATGAGCGATGTAGGTCGCCTGTGATAGAGGATTATTAAAGGATTAGTGGCCAAGGTGCGGGAGCTGCTACGTTAGGCAGCCATTCCGCGTGTGCGCCCTCTAGCGCCCCCTCCTTGCACTATGTGTTTTAGGCAGACCTGTCCTCAGAACCATAGTATATTCCAGACACTTGTAGAAATTCAATCTGGGATGCCAGAGGTTGCTAGAGCTGGATTGATACCCGAAGTTTCAATAGCTAATGGAACAAGAGGTTCTATTAGGTGGGTAACTAGGATGAAGATCACACAAGAAATACACTTTTACTGGCCTGACATGAACCTAAATGTCAATAGCTTTGCCAGACCTATAAAACTTGAAAGTTGGCTGAATTGTCTGGAGGTATTCCTTTTCTCTTTAGGTTGTGCAAAAGGAATTACACTGTCCTCACAACACAGAGCTGCAGTCATTTTGTTATCACTTTTGTCACTTGTGCACATTCACTGTGCTGTCCATAGACGTCACTTAGACTTGTGAGTAATTTACATGCAAGATCTAGGTGTAAAGTTCCTCAAAAGAGTAGACTTACGAAGGGGCGTGGCTTGCGCCCGGTGTGGATGGTGGCTCGTCCGTAGCTCTCCGGAGACAGCGGGAGCGGAGACGGACTGATGATGCCCTTCTACCCCATAACTTGAGCCCAATTTTGAGGACTGCGCCTGGGAACTAGCAGGGACCACTCTCCCAGCCTTTTGGGCTGAAGGTACATTGCCGTTCTCGAGTTTTTCTTCAGCCGCGGCTACGTACTTCACCCGGCCGCCATTTTGTGCACCACGGAACGGCTCGCTATGTGCTTTCTCTCACAACAGCGCAATTGGTGTCCTCCATGCTCAGTCTGTCTGCCTCTAAGATTGACTTAATTATTTATTAACTATGCTGTTAAACTTCCCTCTAAAGTACTTTTAAGACACGCTGCTCGATTTTTTAAGGTTTTTACAGCACTTTCAAATCCCAGACGCCATTTTGATTTGCGGCTTTTCAGCTTCCTCACAGTCAGCACCTCTCACTCCATTTCTTCTCACATATGCTGCGTTTTTTTCTCGGCTAGTGCCTGGAAGTGGATTTACTGTCTCTTTTGTAGATTTACTTGAAAGGGAGTGTCCACTGGCACAATGATGTTTCCTTAACGCTGCATTAGTAACCCCTCACAGGACTGTGTGCTTTCTATGTTTTCACTCAGGAGCCTTTCATCACGCTGACAGGAACAGTTTTGCTGGTCATTCGCTGCTCTTCATGCTTCTATGTTAACATTGTCTGTGACTCTCACACCTGAGTGTGACTCATTAAGTTGAACCAAACTTACACAGTACTTCTGATGAGGTTCTGAATATTTGTTTTCACGCTATGTCTATCAGCACTGTTAGTTCCATTGTCATGCTGATTTTTGCCTGTTTTTGGTCATACTACTCATAAAGAGACTGGCCTAATTTCATGTTTGATCTGGTATCATTCTCAACACCTTTTTCTTCACGGCTGATACCCCATATACGGTGCTGGCTTCTTATTATTCTTTTTAGTGCCTTACATATGGGTAAACAACTTAAGGAGGCTTCCCATACTAAAGTCACTACCCGTAAGTACTTGCTTCACACTAGCTCACGATATCAGTGTTTAGCCATGGAAGACTCAAATGCCTCCCCACCTCAATCTGCCTCACCAAAGAACGGCAAGAACCCCGACTACTCTTAACAATAAAGCTTCCTCCAAAAGACTGAAGAAAGACCCACCTTCTCCTCCTACGTCAGTCTCTTCAGTCACCATGGACTTGCTACTTGAGGAAATTAGGGCCCTGCGCCCCTTTGTTGAGAAAACTACTGCCACTCTCCAAGAAACCACTTCTACTCTCCAAGAACTCTCTAACAAATGGTTAACTGTAGAAAGTTGTGTCACAATGTTGGAACAAAGTGTTGATTCCTTAAATTCCTCTGCTTCCAAGGTTGACTCCCTTTGTTCCCAAGTATCCAGCCTACATAAACAAATTGAAAACTTGGAAAATAGGAATCGTCGTAACAATCTTTGCATTTACGGCTTGGTGGAAGTTTCAGAGGGATCGGATTAAATCTCCTTCTTTAAGTCCTTCTTGCCCAAGCTTCTGAAACTTCCGGAAAGCCCTCCGCTAAACATCCAGAGAGCGCACCGATTGGGTTCTTTGCCACACCATGCATCTTCCACTTCACTGAATAAGCCCAGAGGAATGATACTTTATTTTCTTGAATATACTGACCTATTAAAAGTTTTGGCTGCCGCCAGGGCTTTGAACAAAATTACTTGGTCTGGAAATACTACGCTAAATCAACAGCAGATCGTCGTAGAGAATTTTTGGCATTGAGACCTCAGTTACGTTCTATTGGTGCCAGATATGGTCTCTTCCACCCTTGTCTCTTTGGGGTACTATAAACAATAAGACTACTACATACGAAGACCCACTAAAACTTAAAAGCTTTCTCTACTCCTTCTGCGCTGAATCCATGGATACTGCATCTTCATCTACTTCTCATTAGTATTTTTTTGTTTCTGTTGCATTTTTGCCATTCACATGTGTTTTGCTTTGTTTAGGATGTGCTCCTCACCTCCTTCACTCTTCATTGTGATTCACAGAGATTGATATTATTGGTTATGCTTCTTTCTCCTGTTTTCTATCTCTTGACTTCCTCACTCTGAGATCTTCCTTCTCTTCCTGCAATCCAGTTATACTTTTTCTAGCTACCTGTTTTTACTTTATATGATTAACTTGTTTCTTCTTTTTCACATGTTGTTTGCCCAATCCTCCTCCCTCTCCTAATGATTATTAGTGGCCCGTTGGTGCTGTTTCCCTCCTCGCTTCTCCTTCGTGAGTCCGGATAGCATCATACCCTCGTATGGCCTCCCACCCTCCCTCTCTCCGTTCGATCTACAGTCTCTGTAAGTTTTTACTTTCTTCTCTATCTTTCCTCTTAATGATCTATTATGTTCTCTTCTATGGACCTTATTCTCTTCTTTTTCCTTTTCTTTTTTTTCTTTCCTTTCTTTCGTTACTCTTTCTCTCTCTTTACTCTATTTTCTCCTCTACTTCTTCATTTTATAGATCCTTATTTTTCTACTTTGTTTACAGTTTGGTTTTACAGATGTTATGTTGTATTGTATGCTTTTCGTATTGTCATAATACCTTTATCTTGTTACATTCAGAGTTACCTCTTGGAATGTTAAAGGATTAAATAATCCTATTAAGAGACAGCGAGTACTATCCCACTTGTCTAGACTAAAAACAGACATTGCTATGTTGCAAGAGACCCATCCCTCTGATACTGAAGCTTCTAAACTGACAAGATTTTGGGTTGGTAATGTTTTCTTCTCCCCGGCTTCGGGGAAAAAGAATGGGGTGGTCATCTTAGTTCACAAAAAATTCACTGATTCTGTTCTTCATCAAGAATTGGATTCTGATGGTCGTTCGGTGCTTATTAAATTACTAATTGACAATGTACCTTTGGTTATTTTTAATGTTTATGCTTTTTGGCCACTTATTTCTGACAAGTTAGTTTCCCTTGATGATGATTATATCATTTTTGGTGGAGATTGTAATCAAATCCATGATCCTATTCTTGATAGACGATCCCTTGTAAAATGTGTCCAATATAAAATGCATACTCAATTTACTTCCACCACCCGCCGTAAACTCTTAGTTGATATATGAGACTTTGCCAACCCGACCTCTAGGAATTTAGCTATTTCTCCCCTCCCCACAAAACACAATCCTGCATTGACTATATTTTCCTTAGTAAGTCCTTAGCTCAATGCGCCCTTGCTTCAGAGATAGGCTCTATCCTAATTTCTGACCATGCTCCAGTTTTTGTTGATTTTGATCTAATCCCTTTCTACCCCCCCAATGGCAGATGGCGTTTTAATAATTCCCTCCTTGCAGACCCTAAATTCTCTGGCCAATTCAGTTAATTTGTTGAAGACTTTTTTGCTGTAAACTCCTCTCCGGATTCTTCTCCGACCATGATATGGGACTCTTTTAAATCAACCGCTAGAGGTTTTATCATTAATTACCCTTCCCAGAAAAAGAAGAGATTTGAAAAACAATCTTCCCAACTTTTGACCCTAATTAAGCAGTTAGAACATGCCTATTTTCATTCCTTTTCGGACGCTTCTTTGAAAGATCTTATCACCGCCAAGGTAGCTTTCAACAAATTGTCTACTGACGCTGCTGCCTCTTATCTTTTAAAAAGCAGCGCTCGTTATTATGGAGGTCAAAACAAAATGGGCAAACTCTTAGCTAATTACTTAAAAACTCAACGTGATAGAACTCGGATTACCTCCATAATTGGTTCTTGTGGTACCTCTCATTTTAAAGATGATGACATTTTGCAGGAATTTGTCACATTTTACAAAAGCCTCTACACACCCGAATCTTCTCCTCTTCCCTCTGACTTATCCTCCTACTTTCAATCGATTACTTCTCCTACTTCCCCCACATTGATTTTGCTTTGCTTGAAACAGATATAACTCTTAAAGAAATCTCCAATGCAGTTTCAGTTTTAAGACGTGGTAAAGCCCCCGGTCCCGACGGCTTTTCTATTGAGTTCTATGATCATTTTTTGAAACTTCTTCTCCCACACATGCTTGTTTTATTTAAGTCGCTCATTGCTAATGGTTCTTCTCAAGGTACCTTCCAAGATGCTATGATTTGCCTCATCCCCAAAGATAATAAAGACCCTTCTTTTTGTAAGAATTACCGCCCCATTTCCCTTGTTAATACGGATTATAAGATATTTGGCAAATTACTTGCCCTACTTATTGATCCCATTTTACCCGAACCTATAGGTCCTGAACAATCAGGTTTTGTTAAGGGACGTTTGTCCTCTGATAACTCCAGAGTTTTCTTTAATGTTCTTAGTAAGGCTTCTTTCCTATGCTACCCACTTGCGGCCATCACATTAGATGCTGAAAAGGTGTTTGACAGGATCAGTTGGGGCTTTATGTTTCATGCCCTCACTTGGACTGGCTTTCCCCCTAAATTAATTTCCCTCATCTCCCTTTTGTATTCCAGCCCTAGAGCTTCTATCTTTGCTAATGGGAACATTTCTGATTACTTCTCCCTTTCCAGAGGTGTCCGACAAGGATGTCCCTTATCTCCCCTATTGTTTCTTGTGGCATTGGAACCATTTCTTACCAAACTACGACAGGACGCCGAAATCACTGTTTTTTTACCCCGACCCTAATCAAGTCAAATTGTCTGTCTATGCAGATGATATCCTTTTCTATTGTTCCAATCCTGAGTCCACTCTACCTGCCTTTCTACTCCAAGTTGATGCCTTTTCGCGAGTTTCGAGCTATCGCCTCAATTGTGCCAAATGTGAAGTTTTACCCCTTAATGTATTATGTCAACGTTATTACTTCGACCACACTGGTTTCTCCTGGCATTCGACTAAGGTAAAATATTTAGGATTGTGGTTTTCCCCTTCTATATCAGACACTTTGAAGGCTAATTTTGAATATATTAAAAAGAAACTAACTGATTCTATTACCAGATGGCATCCCCTCTTTGTTTCATGGTGGGGTCGCTTGGACTCCATCAAAATTATGTTAGCTCCTATCGTCCTATACTCACTATCCATGATTCCTGTCCGCATACCTTGTTATTATTTTAAATGGTTAGATTCACTCTTGATGAAATTCCTCTGGAGAAATAAGCCTCTGCGGATCGCCTTGTCTTCCCTTAAAAAAGATAAAATGTCCGGGGGTCTTAAATTTCCGGACTTTAAATCATATCATTATTCTTTTATTCTCAAACAAGGCTCTCGTTGGCTTTCCACAGAAATTCCCACTTATCCTCCTGTTTGGTTATCTTTGGAGAAATCTCTTATTTCACCGTTTGATTTTTCGGAGACCCTTGCCTTTTCTGCTTACGTTTCTTTCTTGAAATCCCCTATCATTGCTCATACCCGTCATCTTTTAACCACTCTTTTACCCTCCTCTTACCCCTCCCTTGCTTCTTTGTCTCACCAACCCATTTGGCATAATAAACTACTCCACATTAAAAACCGTTCTTTTTATTGGAAATCTTGGAAGTCCAGGGGTTTATCTTGGATTTCCCAACTTCCACTCACTAACGCTCCTCTACCTTTTTATGACCTTCAAACTCAATTTTTTCTTCCCGCTTCCATTAGAAAACAATATGACCTGTTAATATCTGCTCTTCATCAATATCTTCAATCTCTTCCTTCTTCTTCTGAGATACCCTCCTCTTACTCTATTATTAGCCCGCTTTTGGACACCTCTCCATCCGCTTCTCACATTTACAAATGTCTTATAACTCCTTCTAAGCAACTTAAATCGAAGACTGAATTGGCTTGGGAACGGGATTTGTCAATATCTTGGCCTGTGTTCTTTATGGGATAAGCTGTGGTTAAAAATACATAAAAAGTCCAGAGCTGCTAATACTACCCAAACTCTTTACTTCCTATACCACCGTTTATTACTAACCCCGCAGAAACTGGCATCATTTTCCCATGATCTCTCGCCTAAGTGTTGGTCCTGTCCTTGCCAGACTGCAGATTTACTTCATATGTTATTCCACTGCCCCAACATTGCTTCCTTTTGGCTATTAGTTTGGTCCCGCATGCACAATATTTTTGGTTTTACACTCTCTTTCTCCTTCTCCAATGTCCTTTTGGGTTCCTTGTCTCCTGATTTACCACTTTCCCCTTCTCCCTATAAGTTGTTTGATTTACTTTTGGCCATAGCCTGATTACTTCCAATTGGAAAGACTCCATCAAAATCAGTTATTCAGCTTGGTGGAATGCTATTTGCTTTCATCATAGACTTGATACCAATTATGTTACCCCCGTTTCCTTAGCTGTTAAAAGGGATCTATTATGGATTCCCCTTACCACCTACCTCTCCAAGTTTTCTTCCTCTCCTCCCGCTACTATTGTTACTCACCAAATTCCATCTGATGATGTTCATAAACCACCATGACTTTTCTTATTTGTCTTTTTCCTTCGATTTACTCAGTTTTATACTTATTTGTTATTCTCTGTCAATTGTATACTATTTATTTAAGTTCACTATTTGCATACAATATTTTACTCTACAAATTTGCCATACTTAACTTACTTCTTGTTTGTTCTTTTTCCCCCCATTGTTTTCCCTTTCCATGATTTAGATATAGGTGTTTATTGAATCCGTTTTATTGTACCTTCTCAATTTCTATTTTTGTCTTTTCATATACCTTCCATTGGTTGAGTGTATTGCATTATGTATTTTATTCTGTTTTGGTTTCAATAAACTTGAACTTATTAAAGAGTAGACTTACATGTCTCCAGCCTCTGAAAGAGAGGGTAGATGCAGATTTTCAAGAGTAAATTACTACTGCCAAAAAGAAACAGTAGTAAGTCTATCACCATGCATTGTTAGCCACTAATACTTTAACATCCCCCATTCTGTAGAAAATATTGGAGATAGGGACTTAATATAAAACCACATAGGAAACAATTATAAACTATTTTAAATATTTTAAAACTGTTAATAATATAACAAATTATAATATAATATAAAAAATATATAAATATGCTTATTATGTAATTATAATTTATTTTAACATCAGCGTTTAATTTAAAAATGAATGTAACATTAAATATTAATAAAATATAATAGAATGTATTTTAATTAATCCTGTACATTACTTTTCATCATTATCAATATATACCTTTTTTTACTTTGTATGACACCGTCGTTCTTAATTTAAACTTCTGAAATTTCTTTTACATTTAATTTAATGTATTTAAATTAATTAGAAATGTTATTAAAATTAGACTAATAGTTTTGAGGCATTTATTTAATTTGCTCGACATTTAAATGAAATATATAAAAATAATTAACATTTTCCAAGTTAAACAATAGTTTTTACTTTTTTCAAGGATTTACCATGTGGACATCTCAATTCTATTTTGGAGTCCCCATGAGATAACGTGTGGAAATATTGCGAGGATAAATCCAGGCTTTTACACCAACTTCTTCTGTGCTACTCCTTTAAACTGGAGTCCCAGACACCTAGAAGCTAGAATGCTTCAGACACTGAAAAAGATTACAAGATACTGCAGAAAGCACACTCCTGTCACACGAGGTAGGACGGGGTGAAATCCTGCTTCCTCTCGAACCAAGGAGCAAAAATGGTAAGGAGAGCTGTCCCTCTGATGTCCACAACGAGATGAACCAGCAGACTAATGCTACTAAACCTTTGGTGGAATCCTTGCAGAAGAGAGGAGTTTAGGGGAATTTCCCTGGCCTAACTTCCCATGAGAGTTTATGTATGTTTTAGAGCATTTTGAGTAGTCAGGAAACAAGAAAACTTTTTTCAAGTTTGACATTTTTGACTCCCAGATAAAAATGGATACAACCTTCTTGAGCCCTGTTTGCCCACAGAATCCAAGCTTACACAACTGAAGGACACAAATGTTGGTCAGAGCCATCATGACCACATCCTAATTAGGTGGTTGGATTCTTTTCAAACTGACCCATGAGGATGGAAGTGGTTGGAAAGAAATGCAACAAAACATTCCAACTGACTTGCGGCCAGCGGTCAGAAGGCTTTCAGTAATTCCAAGGGCGGCTTTTCTGCTCGACGGATTATGATGTCAGATTCCGACAGCTTTTCTGTGCCTGTCTTTCCGACACAAAAAGGCTGTCGGAAGACAACTTTGGAGTGCTCCCAGCAAGGCCCCCATGGGTGCAAGGCCTCCATCCTATGGTGACCCCTGTTAATCCCTGCACCCCGTGGCCGGCAACATGCGCTCCCGCCCATGGTATTATGATGTGATCACTGCACGCATGGCGGTAATTGGGTCCATCCCCCATGCTTCCAGCGATCTGGCCCATTGAATTATGATGGGCCCGCCACCACAGCGGTCGCATTCCACAGCATTAACATTGTGGCGGGCAGGGCAGGCAGCAGCAATGCAGCATTGTGAAAATGAGCATGTTGTGCATTTCATTGCACTACGTGGCAGGCACTCAACTGTAGGTACACCAAGTGGATGCTGAACTGTTCCTTGGGAAAGAGGGGGAGATTAAGTGTATCTGGCGTGACCGGAGGTGTAGATAGAACACCTTTGGGCATCCATTTTGTTGGATGTATTTGCCTCACACACCCATATGGGTATCATGCTTCATCATAGGCATTGCTCCTTGTCGGGGAGGCGGTGCAATCCCCGATGGGCTCACCTCTGAGAGGGGCTCTTTGGAGGAGATCTTTTGTATCCAACTGCCTTATGGTGAAGTGCGGGTGTGTGGGTAGAGTAGCAAACTGTGCCTGCCACTTGGTGAAGTGAAAAGTAGGGGGTACCATGGGTACCCCCCAGTGCACCCACAACCCCCCAACACGAGGGGGGCCCACAACAGGCCCCCAAACAAAATCCCACCAGCCTTTCCATAGTGGAGAGACCACCTGCGTAAAAGCTGGCTTCCGCATGCATCTTAATCCAGACGGTGAAAAAAGCTAGGCACCGGCACCATTTTAGCGGTTTAGCTCTGCCCGCCAGCGGGTGGATTTCTACCAGTAGAAAAGCGGCGGATACATTTTCACACTGTCGCGGTCACCGACGCCATCATAATCTGACTGGCAGTTTTCAAGGTTACGATCACGGTGCGGAGGCCACCACACGACCCGGCAGTGAGGATCCGCCCGCCATCGTAATAGTCCCCCTGGTTGATTAACTTTGCCAGAACTCTACCACCCTTCACATCAAGTCACAGTGTGTTATCCCCAGTTGAAAACTAAGGCCCATGTGGACCAACGCTGGACATTCTCTCTAGGAGCTACCAGTGTCTGTGATGCATGGAGACTTTCTTTGGCTCCAAATAACTTACGACTGAATCAAGTTCTAGTTTTATACAAGATGACACTTACTTTCTCAAGTTTGGTCGGTCCGTTAGATTTCAATGACTGAAGACAGTGAAAAAAGCAAACTTCAGGGCATATTTACAAGGAGAGCGTGTGCCACACGGTGCCATTTTTTTGGATGCAGCGGCAGTGCTGTAATTGCTCCATAGTGACAAGGTGACACATCTAGGCTGATGTGTAACTTTTAATCGGCTTGCTTAATGTTTTCCTTTGTCAGAATCTGCTGCTTCACGCTAGCTTTAATATATGCAAGATAAGCATTCCCGCCTAACATTCCCCATAAAATGACTTTTTTCCAAAGTGATGCATCTTCTGTAGATGGGCAGCTGAGCTTGTGATGCGTCAAAATTCAGTAAAATTACACATTGCTTGTGTTTTTTAATGCATAGCTATAGTTGAGTCTGGGGCATATTTACAAGGAGCTTGCACCTCGCAGAGTCATTTCTTTCACGCAGCAGCAGCGCAGTCATTGCTCCATATTTACAAGGTGCCGCATCTAGGCTGATGCATCAATTTTCGGTGGCCAGTGGTATTTTTTTCCATAATCAGAATTGGCTACATCACATTAGTATAAAATATATGCAAGGCCGGTGTTCTCACCTAAAGTCCCCTGTAGAACTGATGCAGTGGTATTTATGACTTTTTCTGAAAGTGATACATCTTATAGAGGTGGGCTGAGGGGATTGAGATAAGTTAAAATTCCTATGCCTCTAAAATCCGGGCATAGGAATGATACATTGGCTGTTTCAGAGGAATTTGACCAGCTGAAGTGACTTGAATCAGTGTAATCTGCAATTAAGTCGCATTCCCTCAACAGGTAAGTGCACACATAAAGCAGGTAACACAGTTAATCACATATTACATACCATTATTAACTTATGTCACATGTACATAGGCATAGGGCTACACATTAGTATACTATGCCCACATGCATGCATGTCATGATGCAGGACTAATGTAATAGAGTTCAAGTTCAGTTTTTTAAAATCTTTTGACACTCTTTTTCATTGATTCCCATACAGTAGGCTACTTGTGTCGGTCAGAACTGGCACATCTCCTCTGTGTTTTGCCACATTGCGGTGGTTGAGTCTGTTTAATGACCAACTACAGCAACTCACCACTTTTGGGCCGGATGCCTTGTGGCATCCTTCCCACGCATATGCCAGAATTTCTGACTCATCCTTCGGACCTTGAGCCACGGAGCCCTGTATTGTAAATATGCGGCATCCATGCCATCTTAAGGATTTTTCATGCAGGTTTTATACAGATAACATAAAGGACATTAAGTAGGGCACCTTTTGATATTTTTTTTTAAAAAAATGCTAAAAAGGTTTCATTGCATCATAACAACTCAATTGTATTCTTTGTGGCATTTAATTAGGCAACTTTCAGGACACTAAAACCGAAACAGTTTTGCCTTTTAATCAATATACAGCAAGTCTTTGGAAAAAGGATTTTTAATATTTAATGCAAAGCCTGTTTACAACATTACATTTATAAAAGCAGATGAACGGTTGTTTAAACGTAGAAATAAGGGGCCGTAATGGCAGAATGCTGATTTCCACCTGAATCAATATTTTTGTCTAAGAACGTATATTTTCGCAGTAATTTACAGCTCCTGCTACCCCCTGAGTCCCTCGTAACAGTGATCCTTCCCAGCGTTCACCTCTATTCCCTCTTGCACACCTTTAATTGAGCACAATCCGTGGTGTTTCTCCCCGCTGTGGTTTTGCCCTCTGTACTTTTTCTTGTGACCTCAGTGTTGCGTAAATAATATTACATTTCTTTTTTTTGTGTGCATGATTGAGCCTGAAGTGTTAGTCCCAGCTTGGCAATTAAGGGGAGCCACACACAGATAAGACCCATATCACAGTGTTTCCCAAGTGTAGATAAATAGATATTACCAGGGGGTTCATTAGCTGGTGTTTGTAAACATCCAGAAGTGGAAGATACTGAAGGTACTGAAGCGAGGTGTACCTCTATAGCGTTTAATGACATGAGAGCACACAGGGGCCCAATTAAACATGACTGCTCTTTCTGCTGTTGCTTTATTTCACAATACCAAGATTGGAATAGAGGTGTACACATCTGCAAATCCTCTCAGCCCTTCAATATGTATTTAAATATTTCATTCTGAGTTTTTCAGATTTCATCGGTGCCCTCAGGTTCATTACCTCTCTTGGTCAAGATGGACATATGGGGATGAATACTTATTTTTACGACAATTCCATATGTTGCATTTTGTTCAACGGCAGATATTACATCACTCATGACATGGTCAGTGACATCACTGATGACATCTCAAATTGCATCACTGATGACATCACTGATGACATCATCCAGTAAATGTGTGTTTCTGTAAAGTTTAAATATGTTTTATATATATATATATATATATATATATATATATATATATATATATATATATAGATATATCGTCCACTCCTCCCTTGTCAGGAAATGGACACGCATATCAATTCGATTTGGTAATCGAATTGATATTGAGAACTTTGGATAATAAAGGAATTGGAAAGCGAGATCCTGACGAGTGCGTGTTCATTTCCTGACAAGGGAGGAGTGGACAATTGATTTCGGCGGGGCTCTGCCGAGGAATTCGCACCGATAGAAGATGCGCCAGGGGTCAACCAGAAACGTGATATATATATATATATATATATATATATATATATATATATATATATATATATATATATATATATATATATATATATATATATTACCTACTGGTGGTCGCCAGTAGGTATATATAGTTAGGATTTTTTCTCTATGGAAATTCTATGTCTAATAACTTTGGCGTTTGTGGACGGAATCGGCTGAAATTTTCAGGAAAATGGCACATTTTGTTTCTGAGCAGCCCCTCAAAACGCGTTTTTCCCATTCATTATTCCTTAGAGCCTTTGGCCTCACTTTTAGCTCGAACGGCTGAATGGATTTACACGAAACTTGGCAAAATTATAGGGACTGTTAGCCCGATGTGCCTTTGCTGGGTCTCAATATATGTGCTCCAGTGGATTTTGAGAAATTAACGTTTAAAAAAACAGATATATCCGTGACAGCGTCCCAGATAGCGCTCCAGATCGTGTACTTTTCGCGTAACGGAGCTTTGCGTAGCGAAGCTGATTGGCTCTCCGGTGTCTGTCAACATTCTAAACAGTCCGGTGCGGCCGCCATCTTGTCTCTCGGTAGGATCGAGAGACAAGAGGAGGAGAAAAACGAAGGGGGAATTTAATGAAAGGGGGCAAGATAGACCCCTCTTGACCCCTTAGGAATGATGTTGGGGTTATTAAAGGGTCCCGTGGGGCAAATATTAAAAATTTGATATTTCGCGGTAGAAGTGCTTCTCGGTTCGCGAACCGGGTCGCAAACTGGTAGCGAAACGTGAATTCGCCATTTTGTGTTTCGATTTAATTAAATTACTAGATGGAGGAAAAAGCAATGTGAGTATTGGGTATAAGGGGGTATGGGAGACATATCCTGACCCCCTATGTTTTCTGAGCGTGGTTGAGGAGGCTCAGCCTCATATATGGCTCATATATGTTGATACTTGTCTTCCAGCTGTTGCGCGTGAGCGTTTTTTTTTTTGCCGCTTGACTTCTGTTAACGTTCGATTCGAAGGAAATTAGGAAGTGTTGATCGCCATGTTGACACTGCGAGTAAATATATTGTTAAAAATAATTGTTGTAAATTAATCCGTATTGATAAACATTGTGTGCGCCATCTTGCTTTTTTTCCAATGCCACACTTTTGTCGTGCACGGCAGCCATTTTAGATGCCTTGACCAGACCCACTCTCAGCATGCCGCCGATCCTCAGCATGGCTCCCCACCCTCGCAAGCATCTCCCCCACGCACTGGTCACCCCTGCTCTCTGTCTTATGCATGGGCCATAAACCTCCCCCCATCTGTGCTGCTCTTCCCTGAGAATCACACCCTGTGCCCGCCCGACACCACCCTTTCACCCTATTCACTACCGCACCCTCTGACATTCCTCTTCCTTTGTGTCTGATTGTCCAGGCCGGTCCCAGGCTATCACGTAGCCCTGCGGATGCAGTTTATGGCCTCAACTGTAAAGAATCACCCCTGTTCAAAGAAGTTACAGTAGATCAAGGTCGCCATATCATGAGATCCGTCACACCACACGCGTTCCTACTATCTGATAACGATCCTGTATTGTGATTGGGGAGGGGATTCCCACTGTAAGGATGTGTGGGACCTAGCCTGAAGCGGAAGATTCCAGGGATGCCTTTTTGTACATCAAAGTCTTCACAATTATGTGTCACATTAAAAATATATAGCACTCCAACAAAGTAGTAGGATTATAACACTATAATAACTTATAAATATATACAACGCTCCAACAAAGTAAACACGTTTAAAAAAAACTTTTTAAACAACTATTTATATGACATTGCTTTAACCAGGATAGACAAAGAAATGACACAGTGATGTAAAAGTTTCTGAAAGAAATGCCAAGAACGTCCCATGTGAAAGTGAATTTTATCTGGCAATTTTTTTTCTTTTCCTTCTCATGAAAAGAAAGTTAATGCCAGGTTCGTTACCCGCCTCATCTGCAAAAAAAAACTCTCGAGAGGGACCGAAAAAAAATATAGCTATGGTAATCATACCATGCATCGGCACATGGAGAGGTGGCACCCTCTTAATTATTCTAAAGAACAATTTCGAGATTTGGTGGATAATCCCCTTTCGGCAAAAACATCCATCAATGACTTAGCAATAAGTGAGTCAGAGGCAAGGGAAACGGTCCCAAATCTGCAAAAGAACTTTGGGAAGATGAGATTGACTTGTGTAGCATGTTGAAAATTAATTTCATGCGGAGAGATGAGTATTACTTTAATAAATAGATCATATGAAAATCATCAATGTCCAAAACGTCCTAGAAAGTAATTTTTGTCATTTTTGAGGAAGAGAGATAACCTTTAGTGGTACGGGGTCGTTTTCGTTCGAACTAGGGGGGCCAGGTGACATTCCTTCGGGGTGGCTTAGGGGCATTTAAAACAACTTCCCTGATACAGGTAGCATATAAAGTAGAGGGTAAATACCAGGATCTTTATCGATTGCTTTATGCTGTACAAAAATGAAAAACACATACAACAAACCTGGACCATTCATATTTTCAATGTTTCTGCGTACTATACTTTTTAACCCTTAACTAATTGAGCTGCTTGATTTCACCTGCTTTTTTTTTTTTTTTTTAAATCGGAAACAGTGGCCATTTCTTCGAAACTTACCAATCTACGCGTTACAACTACGTTTGCTTTTTCAAAAACCTTTAATAAAAATGTTGGTGCCCAAATACGGGCCTACAACCCCGTGGGCTGGCCACGGAGCAGGCTGGAACTGTAAATGGGGGGGGGGTATTTATTTGTGGAAAACATAACAGAGTCAGTGGTCGTTGATTTCATAGTAAAAAGTGCGACAAGTGCAACAAAATCATATCGATAATTCATTGTGAGCAAGTACCATTAGTGTCGACAATTCCAACCTCCAATAATAAATACAGTAATCAATGATGTATTAGAACTTAATATCAATTCATTGTTCGAACGTGTAATCAGTCTTATCCCATATCAATTCATGTGCTAAAAACTGCATACATATCTCATGATATTAAGGCTGAGCAATCGGGGCACAACAAGGAGTTGAGAGTTTCATTTGTACCGGCGCCATTTTGTGTGAGGTCAGGAAGGTCCAAGTATAGTCAAAATGTCTCCACCAACTCGTGGTTGGACCGGGACCTCTTTCGGCAGTCCAAAAGTTTTCATTGAAGGGTAGCAGAGGGGACTGCCGACATGAACCATCAGTCAAAGTGGGGTGGGAGGCAACAATCTCTCCTACCGGGTCATACTGGTGTCCCACCGGAACTGATCAAGTTGGTAGTCTTGCTGGATTTTGGTCATTTCAAGACTGAGGCCGGCGCCGGCATGTGCAAGACATCCCCCCCCCAGTGTTGTTGCAGCCATTAAAGAAAGAAGAGGGATCCCGTCGGCGTCGGCTCCTCTCCTGGCCCAGGGGGGGGGGGTCGGTGGCATGTGCAAGACATCCCCCCCCCAGTGTTGTCCCAGCCATTATTGAAAAAGGAAGGAGATACCGTCGGCCTCGGCTCCTCTCCTGATGCACCTTACGCGACGACCCTTTTGATGGGTGAGTGGAGCGTTGGGGATGCAGCGGGGGGGGTGGGAGAGGCTCGTTCGCGCCACCTCTCCCTCCCAGCGCACCCCACGCCGACACCTGGCGTTGATATCCGTGATGTCCGGACTAGGTGATAAGAGGCGGGGGGGTCAGAGGCAGAGGCAAGACATCCCCCCCGTGGCCTGCAAGGCGGAAGAAGAAGGGAATCGGGAGACCAGTACATTTCGGCCCATCCACGCCACGGCTGATGGCGGTTAGCTGGGCCCCGCCCTGCACGTGTCGAGGCCTCATCTTCCGGATGGGCGTAACCGTGGCCCTGTTGCACTTCGGGAGTTTCCGGAATGGGGGTAGGTATCTGCTGATTTGTATCTATTTCATGTTACCGTTAATGGGCGTGGCGGGCGGTGGGACAGACATGCTTGGAGCAGTGGGGGGGTGGCGGAGCCTAGCTACCTCGTGGCTGCCGTAACGTCAAGCTTGGCTTTTTTCACTACTTTCATGTTTCTTATTTCTAGCGAAGTCAAAAACTCATCAGTGGCCTACTGATTTTGTTTGATTTCTTTCCCTTTCTTTTCAAGTGTATTTCATGCTAAAGTTTCTGTTTAACAGGATTCAGTGATTACTTTGTTTTTTACATATGTCTTCTTTATTAGGGGTACTCTCCGGTTGAGCCAGATGATGTACCTCTAATAAATGGTCCGGGTGGAACTAGTTTCTCAATCAGTGGGGAGTAGATGGGTATGACAGATTACAACGGGGGACAAAGGTCCGCATTACCCACCCTTCACTACTTGCAAAGACTAGACAGAATATTTCTATTCCACGTTATTTACAAACAAAGAATACCTCTAGAGAAGTATTCCTTGAAGAATAAATGTCCAGCCAATCAATCAATCAGTGGGGAGAAAAACAGGTACATACACTTGTACATATGAGTCTGATACAGGGCGGATCTCTGTATAACTATGGATAATTAGATATTAGGATGGCATACAAAGCTCCCAACCTTCTTACTTTTTCTCTTAAAGGGTTTCAAATTGGGGACAAATATTAGGCTGTGCTCTAGAGGTTGACGGTGTTGCTCCACTGGTACTCGGTTCTTCTCATGAAGCAGAAGGAGCCGCTCTCAATCTCCTTAACTCTTCCCTTGCAAAGTTGACCGGATTCTTAGTCTGCAACTGCTTCAGCATACTTGCAGTTCCACACAAGTCCTTTTTATTGGGGTCTCCTCTTGAAAGCAGTGATGCATATGCGGCAAGTAACTTTTCTTGCATTCACCTTTTTTGAGACTTGTGAAAATTATTTTCAAAACATTCAATAGATACGGTGTTACTATGCATTGTGTCATATGCTTTATTAAAAATATGCAGAAAATGTTCCCTTTATTTGTTGTTAAGGTCTTTACAAGAGAATTTGAAAGGAGAAAGTAGGAGATGAATAACACATGTAGGACGTTATATTTTAAACTGCAAAAATTGATAAAGAGGGTGGACCAAAGTCTGCATGTACAATGCCAGTGGAAGCGTTTCAGGCACACTGCGAAGATTTTAAAAAATATAAATATTGTCAAGTTTCATTTAGTCACTTCAATCTAAATTTAAACACTAATTTTCTTTTTGTTTTGCAGATTAACTACAATACTTATTTTGGACTCCATATCATATGTTGTTTATTATATTGTTTTGTTACTTATAGTTCTAGTTATTTATTGTAGTGTTATATTTTTGTTATAGTTTCAGTTATTGTTTTAATAAAAGTTAATTAAAAAAGTACATACGTCTGTTTTTTTGTGGGGGTGCAGTCATCAATAGAAATTATATTTATAATTTGAAGTATAATGCTGAATGTCACTCATTAGCAACACATTGTGGTGAAATTTTTAACCTATGTGCTGACGTAAGTGTTCCATAAACTAATACTATGGTAACAGGCAAAATACTGTTTGGGGGTAGGGTATAATATGCAGGAATGCTGTAAAAATAAATGGGCAAGGGCTGTTTTGTTTTCCACTGTTGCAACATAAAGTGATCGATAAAAATCCGATAATCAGGCCTATCAGCGACTAAGACAGAAGGTCGAGTCTCTTTTGCTCAATGGCTCCCTCATGGGACGAACAAACGCCCTTTTTCACGAAATAGGAATATTTTACTTGCAGGACAGTTGTTAATTTCTCGTGAAAATACATTAGCCTGGAACATTGTTAGTGATAAACTGTAAACATATCTGGGTCCTTTGCTTAAAAAAAAAATATATAAAATATATTTGTGAATTAGAATAAGAATATATGTTACAGCTATAGATATTTGCTATTAAAAAACCATTGAAAATGCCATACAAATATTTGGGAAACCAATCAATAACCCATATAGTTACTCATATAGCTACTGATCAACACATGCAGCAGTTTACAAAACTACAGAAATAATGATGCACAAATTAAGACAGTTTAGTCACTAACCCATGCACTCAGTGAGACACATTTAATCATTCCCTCATACAGTCAGTCATGCACCTACTAAATCCTTCATCCGAACACTTATACATCCACTCATTCTTCAATATGTAAGACATATTTTAACTTTACAGAAACATACAGTCACTGGATGTTGTCATTTGAGATGTCATCAGTGATGTCATTTGAGATGTCATCAGTGATGTCACTGACCATGTCATGAATGATGTAATATGTGACATCATCAGCAGTGGGTTGCGGGTGCGCGATATATAGTTATTGCATCTAACTATATATGCGAATTTCTATGGTTTTGTGCGAGTAAATTAAGGTTTTGTAAATGCTAATCCCTAACTATATATGGCCTAAAACCTATGGTTTTTTCAGTGAATATATATATATATATATATATATATATATATATATATATATATATATATATATATATATATATATATATATATATATATATATATATATATAATATATAATATATATATATATATATTACCTACTGGCGGTAGCCAGTAGGTAGTTATAGTTAGGAATTTTTTCAATGCAAAATCTCAAAATTCTATTTGGAATAACTTTGGCGCCGGTTGACAATCTGCCTGAAAATTTCCTCAAATTTGCCTCACGGAGCTCCGGTTCTTCCTTGAAAGTTTCGGGGGGATTCGTCAAGCGGGGGCCAAGATAAAAGGGGGGTCCCAAAACGTGTTTTCCCCATGTTAATTTCCATAGGGCGGTCGAACTCACTTTTAGACCGAACGGCTGAATGGTTTTCCACCAAACTTGGCAAAATTGTAGGGACTGGTAGCCCGATGTGCCTTTGCTATGTCTAAAGATATGTGCTGCAGTGGATTTTGAGAAATTTAGGTTCAAAAAAATATATATATCTATAGGCACGCCCCGGTACGCGCACCGGGGAGCGCACCGGGCATGCTACGCGACTTGCGCACGGAAAGCTGATTGGCTCACGGGTGTCTGTAAACATTCGAAACAGTCCGGAGCGGCCACCATCTTGTGTCTCGGTAGGATCGAGACACAAGAGGTGGCAAAAAGAAAAGGGGGAAATGACCATAAGGGGGCAGGGTAGAGCTCCCCTGACCCCCTAGGTTTGATTTGGGGGCTATAATAGGGTCCCGCGGGGCAAAAAAAAAAAAGATTTGTTCGATTTGCACGTGGGGAGCGCCCGGTACGCGCTCCGGGGAGCGGACCGGGTAGCGTAGCATGGGGAAAACCCAGTTTATTCACTGTGTCACTTCTACGACCCTTTCTTGCGTCAGTACGTCCCTTTTGCATACATTACACCTGACGTACGTATAATGTGGTGCAGGGGCTTACAAAGTGACACATCTACCTAGATGCGTCACTTTGTAAATATGACTGAATAAGGTGCATTTTTTACAGCACTGGTGCGTCACAAAAAGTGATGCACTGGTGGCGTTAAAGTGATGCATGGCCTCATAAATGAGGCCTTCAGTCTTCTAGTCATGCGTCATATTAAATATATGACATATTATGTCGGAAGTACTTACAGATACGTCAGTATTTCACACGTATCTGTAATCGTAAAAGTGATATATTGCTGGAGTGTGTCACAACAATGATGCAACTCCAGCAATGCCAGGCCCCATGTGAAAGGGCTTGCATCAGTCTTACGCCTGCTGTGATACAGGCGTAAGATTTGGACGTTCGCACCGCGTATGCGCCCCGGAAGCGCCTACGTATGCGCACCCGGAAGCGCTCCGGTGCTCGCAGCGTCAGCGCGTCAAGTCATGTGACCTTAAAAGAACACTTTTCATTGGTTGCTAACAGTTTTTTTTACAAAGAATGAAATCCCCACCCATTTCCTTCACTTCTTTTTTCACTTTTGTGACTGAAAGACCTGCCTTTTTGCTCTTGCATCTTTCTTGGTTAATCATGGCTGCCAGACCATCCAGCAGTGAAGATGAGCCTGAATTCATCGATGAAGAGCCTCCTCAGCCAAAGGTGAAAGAGCATTTCATCTGGAATTTTTTATCCATACCAGAAGGACTGAAAAAGGTGAATACTCCAAAAGTGGAGAGCAGGATCTGCAAAAAAGTCCTGTCACGGGGTGACCCCAAAAAGAAATATTCTTTTGGGAACTTCACAATGATACGCCATGTGGAGAGGAGGCATCCCCAGAATTTTGCCCGGGAAGGTGTCAGGGCTCTGGCACAAGAGGTTCCCAGTGATGGGGCCTCTACATCTACCGGAGGAGCAACTACTTCTGTGAGGGGGCGATCACAGGAGCTGGTTCCAACTATTCAACCTGCATTCAACAAAGGTGTCATGAAATGCAGATACTGCGATCAACTCCTTACCTATGGGGAGCAAAGTGTCCTGCTCATGGTCCGAGCATTGGAGAACCATCGCTGCCGTTCCCAGCCCTAAATTTGTTGTTTTATTTTGCTCCTGTTGAGCAGTTTCCATTCTCTGTTTTTGTTTTTGTTCTAAAAAAAGAAAAAAGAAGAAAAAAAAAGTTCTTTTCAGAACTACCTCCAATTCTCATCAAAGAGCTATGTTCTTAAAAAAATGAAAAAGAGTAAGTGAAGTGGAGTGCATTGATAAAGGACAGGAAAATGTGTAAGAAAGAACAGAAAGGTATGACAGGAGAAAGGAAGTGAAGTAGGGGGACTGAAAGAAGGTGAGTGTGGGGAAGGAAAGTGAGGAGAAGGAGAGTGAGCATGGGGAATGTGGATATTCAAAGAAAATGTAGAAAAGGAACGGGGAGTGGAAGGGTAAGAAAAGATGCATTGCTGGAGTTGCATCATTTTTGTGACACACTCTAGCAATGCATCACTTTTACGCTTACAGATACGTCTGAAATACTGACGTATCTGTAAGTACTTGCAACATAATGCGTCATAAATTTAATATGACGCATGAGTAAAAGACTGAAGGCCTCATTTATAAGGCCATGCATCACTTTTACGCCACCGGTGCGTCACTTTTTGTGACGCACCAGTGCTGTAAAAAATACACCTTATTCAGTCATATTTACAAAGTGACACATCTAGGTAGATGCGTCACTTTGTAAACCGCTGCGCCACATTATAACTACGTCAGGTGTAGCATATGCAAAAGGGACATATTGACGCAAGAAAGGGTCGTAGAGGTGACGCAGTGAAATCTATGAGATTTCAGTGCGTCACTTTGAGGACGTTGTTGTGTCAAAATCTTGGGCCTACCTCACAACAGACGTAAGACTGATGCAGGCCCTTTCACATAGGACTTGACCCATGTGAAAGGATGCATTGCTGGAGTTGCATCATTTTTGTGACACACTCCAGCAATGCATCACTTTTGCGCTTACAGATACGTCAGAAATACTGACGTATCTGTAAGTACTTGCGACATAATGCGTCATTTATTTAATATGACGCATGAGTAGAAGACTGAAGGCCTCATTTATGAGGCAATGCGTCACTTTTACGCCACCGGTCCGTCACTTTTCGTGACGCACCAGTGCTGTAAAAGATGCACCTTCTTGAGTCATATTTACAAAGTGACGCATCTAGGTAGATGCGTCACTTTGTAAACCCCTGCGCCACATTATACGTACGTCAGGTGTAATGTATGCAAAAGGGGTGTATTGACACAAGAAAGGGTCGTAGAGGTGACGCAGTGAAATCTATGAGATATCACTGCGTCACTATTAGGACGCCGTTGTGTCAAAATCTTGGTCCTGCCTCACAGCAGGCGTAAGACTAATGCAGGCCCTTTCACATGGGACTTGCCCCATGTGAAAGGATGCATTGCTGGAGTTGCATCATTTTTGTGACACACTGTGGTATTGGGTTCTCCAGGCCTACATATTCCGCAAAACCCGCTACACCATAAAACAAATATTGGCACGGAAACTGGAAAATGCAAAAAGACAAGTTTATTAGGACCCCATGGGGTGGTGGTACATTCCTACAGCACCCTTCGGCAATGCAAGAAGTATCACACCGAACATCGGTGCGAGACATCTTTTATACAGTTTTGCAGTAATAAAAAGAGTAGGCGGAACACATTTGCTCAGTTTAGGTACATATATGGTCATTTTTGGAACACAGCCAACTCCTGGGAGGAGTTACAACTCCACTGGTCAGTTTAGAAGGACATTCCTAAGTGATGACTATCCACTAGTACAGAGGGCTTGACTACGCATGTGCAAGCTTGACCAGTACTAAAAATAGCCTGTTGCTGGGCAAATTCGAGTGGTCAGTGGTACAGAGGAAGGACAAAGGGGGCATGCTGACCACGAGGCAGCGCATTCTTTGAAATGGCCGCCAGTGTGCTCAAAATGGCTTCTGAACACCACAGTCAAGTTAAGAGGAGATTCGTGTAGCAAAGCTTAACGCTAACCCGATCACCGTCAAAATACGACAGACGACCCTTTTAGCGTTTAGCTGAAGCTGCCTCATAGTGGACATAATCAGGATATTCATCATCAATATCAATGGACATAATTTTTGCTACTTCTCTATGAATCATTTGTTCATTCTTGACAATAGCCCGTTTGGACGGGATACAAGCAGAAAGGCACATGGAACATAACATAGGGCCACATTGAATGCAGAGGCATAGGAAGAACAGTATCCCAATTATTACACATAGGATTGTCAGCAACTTCCAACCCCAAGTACTAAGTAACGTCCAAAACCACCCCGAAAATGTCCAAGTACCATTATCAGGATGTATCTCCGCAGCTATCTTATGTAACTTAGAAATTGCATCATATACAGAGGGTGAATTATCTGGCACGTACACACAGCAACTACTTCCGATAATGCGACATGCACCCCCACGGTCAGCTAATACTACATCTAGAACCATTCGGTTCTGGAGCGTTACAATTCTGGTAATCTGAAGTTCCTCAGTCAAGTTTCCTAAAGCAAAAACTGTCTCATTAGCAACAGCTTCTACAACACGTGTCAATCGTCTTATTTTTCGGCTATTTAAGGCGGCCCCAACAAATGAGAAAAGACCTAAATTAAAATCAACATACTGTTGCAGAGAAGTGTCAGTTTGGTCTCTTTCATCGAGAGCTAATGTTCTCTTCACTCTATTCAGTATAAAATCGTAATACAGGATGAAGTCATTATGGTGCATAGGTGGGGCAATGAACACGGAGGGTAATACCAAGGATATATAGCATGTTCCTAACCATCCTATAGGGAGACGGTGATAACCTTTATTTCCACAGATAAAGTAAGTGTTTCGTGAAGCCACAAAGGTGATACCATTTGGAGTGTCAAAGGTGAGAGTAGTGTTACATTCACTTCTTCCTACTGGGATTGTACCTTTATTTCGTACACACAAGTCAGCTTTCATATCAATGACTGTTATTACATGCAGACTGGACATATTTACATTTCGTTGGTTACTATAAATTCGATGCGAGGATACATTATCGGGTCGATATTCTTCCCATTCAAATTTAGTTCCTTCAGCTTGTGGATAACCATCTCGGTCATTAAAACAGACCTTGTTGAGTCGGAAAAGTAGTCCACCTTTTGTCGGCCATCGCAAAGTGAATAAAAGGGTATACCAAGCATTACAAGAACCATTATGAGTGAATGGGAGTGGGATAAGCGAGTGCCTCCTTTCTTTTGATGTCCAGGCAACATCCCACATACCCAACAGTTCGAAGTGTTCATCATATTATGAGTGTGATGCAGAATCTGGATGAAACTATTATTCAGATAAGTCTGTCTGTGTCGTTCTTCATGGTAAGGCAGAGTAAAATGAAAATGTTCAGATGGAATTGGGGTAGTTGGCAATAAGTGTTCTCTTGCCGGCACCAGAAGTTCTACTACCCAAGCTATCACAGCTATCACCACAATTGTCATAACAAAGAGTACTGCACCAAGAATTCTCTTATTTCGCATTGTAGAAGATGCCATAGTTCAAAGTTCAAAATGTCTCAAAAAGGTAACTAAAACATAAAAATATGATGCTGAGCTCCGAGGTAGCCGTTGGTTTCTTCTCCGAGATTCAAGACGGCTGTCGCTACACTTGGCAGAACAGATCCCCCCCCTTGATATTCCCGGCTTCCGTTTCACAAACCTGGAGCGGTAACTCAACCAGTCTCGCACAAAACAACTGCTTTTTTTGGTCGTAGATTGTATCTTTCTCTTCCAAGAACGGTGTGGTCCGGGAAGGCTCCCTCCGATTCAGTAGACGCAACATCTGGGCTCTTCTCCTCGTCCAAGATGTCTCGATAATCAGACAGCACAGTGAGATTCACCAGATCCGGAGATACGCGGCAACAATGAGTGGAATGCACCCACCGTTTCTTGTTCGTAACTCGCACAGCCGTACAAGTCGCCAGTAGCACTTTACAAAATAGCAATTTGGTAACTGTTAGAATGAGAGCGCTCTGCAGGTAAAGGAAAATACAGCGTGCACAGTCAGTTTTGGTGCTCAAGACAAAATTAGGTCGGTTACCACGACCTACTTATGTGCTAAATGTTAGCTCAATAACAATCAAATTATTTCATCGAGCACTCAAAAAGTCCAAACAGAAAAGTCAGTAGTGTGCTATCTTGCACCAATTTTAATCTTGAATCCTTCCAATTAACATCTGCAAGACTACGTGGCTACATATAGGAAGAAGATTGTACTCAATTAAAGGATGTATTCAATGAAAAGATGTTAATTGGAAGGATTCGAGATTAAAATTGGTGCAAGATAGCACACTACTGACTTTTCTGTTTGGACTTTTTGAGTGCTCGATGCAATAATTTGATCGCCAGTAGCACTTGCTCGGGTCCACGCCACCTCGGCTCCAAGCTGCTTGTTCTCTTAAAGGATCTGACCATCAGGTAATCACCAGGACGAAGATTGTGAGCCTCTCCAATGGAATTGTCGGGGAGCGCTTCTCGAACCTGTTGATGAATGGAAAGTAAATCATTTGTTAATCGTGCCAAATAATCGTTCATCATTATACAAGGCACATCATGTAACAATCGAGGCTTAGGAACTCCCCATATATTCATAGGCCTTCCAAACACCACTTCATAAGATGTAAGGCCGGTTCGGGAATGGGGCACTGATCTGATAGATAGCAATGCCAGAGGCAGAGCATCCGGCCATTTCAAAGACGAGGACACCACGATCTTTGCTAACTTCAATTTCAGAGTAGCATTATACCTTTCCACAAGACCTGCTGACTGCGGATGGAATACAGCATGAAATTTCTGCTGAATTCCCAATCCCTTCATCACGTATTCCACAATTTTCCCAACAAAATGAGGACCATTATCGCTCTACAAAAATTTACAAACACCATAGCGTGGGAAGTACTCTTTGAGCAAAACCTTAGCTGTTGTCAGCGCTGTATTATCCTTCGTGGGGAAAGCCTCAATCCATTTACTGAAAGCACACACCACCACTAAGACATATTTAAGGTTATTGCAATGCTCAAGCTGGATGTAATCCATTTGCAGTACTTCGAATGGTGCAGTAGGTGGAACAAACCCTCCTTTCGGAGTAAACGTCCCTTTAGCAGGATTGTGCTGCAAGCATATCAGACAGGTCTGCACTACTCTTTTGGCCGTATTGGCAATCTCAGGATGCTCCCAGACTCGCGTAAGCAATGTAGTAATTGCGAGAGCTCCAACATGTGCCAATCCATGTGTCATTTGGACCATTGCTTGCAAGTAAGCTGCAGGCAATTTCCATCTTTCCATATCTTTGCTTCTCCAACAACCCTCATCATCTAGCACTCCCTCCGCTGCCCAGGTTGCAAGTTCTGCTTCAGACGCTGATTTCTGAATGTCTAATATCTCCTCTCTAGCATCATGCCATCGCTCAGCCTGTGATTTCACTACATACATTGGCGATGCATTTCGTGACATAGCAGTTTCCCTCGCTATACAATCTGCAAAGGCGTTTCCCTGTCCTACTTTGTCTGTCACCTTCTTATGTGCACTGCATTTGATTATCGCCACTTTCTTTGGACAAAGTAGCGCATTCAGAAGATCACGCACTAGTTCTCCGTGCATGATGTGCACTCCGTGTGGAGTCAAAAACCCTCGCTCTCTCCAGAGTAGGCCAAAATCATGCGCTACTCCAAAGGCGTACCGCCTATCAGTGTAGATGTTCACACATAAACCAGCGCTTAATTCGCATGCTCTTGTTAAGGCTATCAATTCTGCTGCTTGGGCCGACTTCTGTGGTATTCGTGCTGCTTTTACCACTGTCTTAAGTGTTGTGATCGCATATGCTGCGGAAGTTGTACCATCTGGCAGCCTCAAACACGATCCATCAACCCACAGTTCCCCATCCACATCTGGAAGTGGCGTATCCTGTAAGTCGACACGACCCTTTGTTTGTTCTTCAGTCAGGAAAACACAATCATGGTGTTCTTCCTCCTGGCCCTCAGCAACTGGATACGGCAATAAAGTAGCAGGGTTCAGAGTAGCACATCTCTTTAGTGTGATATGTGGCGCCAACAACGTTAGCTCATATCCTGTTAAACGTGCACTCCGTGTACATATAATGTGAAAATCTTCGTGTAATCTGGTGTACCTAGCACTGGTGCAGAACAAAGGGCTTGTCTCAATTGTTCAAAAGCATTCTGGCATTCATCTGTCCATTCAAGGTGCATTGGTGTGGTCTTGGACAATAGTGCTAACAAAGGTTTTATAATGTGTGAAAACCCCATTATCTACTGCCTACAAAAAGATGTTAAGCCTATAAAAGCGCACACATCTCTCTGAGTGCGGGGGACTGGCGTATCTAAAATCGTTTGGATTCGATCAGATGTCAATGCACGTCCCTCCTTAGACAAAAGATGAACGAGGTAGGTCACCTTTGGTCTACAATATTGGAGCTTTTTCCTAGAAACCTTGTGATTGTTCTGAGCAAGAAAGGAGAGCAAAGCAAGAGTACTCTCCTCACACTGCTCTTGCGTATCTGCTGCAAGTAGAATGTCATCGACATACTGGATAAGAGCCACTCCAGACTGCAAGTCAAAAGAATCGAGCTGTCTTTTTAAAGCCTGGCTATAAATGCTAGGACTTTCTGTATAGCCTTGAGGAACTCGACTAAATCTATACGATTTATTATTGAATGTGAAGCCAAATAAGTATCGGCTATCAGGATGGATGGGAATGGAAAAGAAAGCGTTTTTCAGGTCGATCACGGTAAACGTGGTGGCAGTGGGCGGAATCAAAGTAAGTAAAGTGGTGATATCAGACACCACCGGGTACTGGGGCACTACTATCTTGTTAATTTCTCTCAGATCAATAATGAATCGATAGATTTTGTTATCAGTATCCTTTCTTTAAATCGGAAGAATAGGGCTGTTACAGACATTATAGGGGACTTCCTCCACTACGCCTGCAATAATTAAATCAAGTACAATATGCGTTAAGGCAACCTCACCTTCCCTGGAGATCTTATACTTTGGTACACGAGGCAGAGTCGCTCCCTCCTTGACAGTTATTCGAATAGGGGGAATAAACATCTGTCCCACATCCGTGTCTGAAGTAGCCCATAACGTTTGTGGGAGAGAGGCCAACGCTTCAATTCCTTGCATAGTGCACAATCTCTCTACATCTGGGTTGTTGTCATTCAAAATAACCCGCACTCCTTCAGAAGCGCAGCGTATTGTTGCTCGGAAGTATTTAAGCAAATCTATTCCCATAATATTGTCTGGAGTGTTTGGTGACAATAAGAACGGGCACGGGACAAAGAATCTGTCAATGTAAAATGTAAGGGGTTGTGACAATGGGCTAAGAGAGGGTGTTCCATCGAACCCTATGGATGTAATCGTTTCGCCAGACAGGGGAGCCCTTGGAACCAAGTTTTTAGACAGAGCACTATGAGTAGCTCCTGTATCAACCAGGAACTGATCAGTAGAACCCAAAACGCCCGCTGATACATATGGACCTCTTTGATCTACTGGTACTTCAACCGATTCCACACCCCATCCTACGCAATCCTATGCATGTACATAATCCTGAAACTCTGCATGCTCACCCTCCTTTATCTGATACTGATTCCGTCAATCAAAAGTATTATTATCAGCCCGACCACTGCCCCTCGCTTCAAACATGCCACGATCACTTGCTCCACCCCTGGCTCCTGAATATGTATTCCGTGTCCTTCCACCTCCACGGCCACGCTGATTACGTTGTTCTCGAAGCACCGGACAGTCAGAGGCCCTAGGTCCAAACTCTTTACAATATTCACACTGATCCTCGGCAATGTCGGTACGACCAGAAGACGTACCATACAATCCACGCCTACCTCTATCATTCCCTCTTGGCTGTGTAGCATAAACCTGAGCCAACATCACTTTCGTCTTTAATTCCTTTGCTTTCTTATCAGTACTTTCTTTAGCCTCTAATTCCTGTCGTTCGTAATACTTGGCCATAGTCAATAAAGAGGCAGGGGTCGCCGTGGTCCAGGAACTTTCACTAGTCTTTAAACGTTTTGCAATCTCCGGTAGGAGATTCGCTACATACTTGTCAACGAACAAATGCCTACCCGTATCGTCTGTTAATAATTGCCCACTGTAATCATGAAATGCTTCTTCAAAGCGTGAGAAGAAGTCAGAAACCGACTCATCCGCCTTCTGTTTACAAGAAGCTAGCATGGTCCAATCAATCTTTTTAGGGGGAACGAGCATTTTTAATTTATTCAAAATAGCCGTCAGGAGATTTAAGATTAATTGACATGGCTTACATGCAGGCTTCCTATCTAAATCAGCTTGGGATAGAGTTTTCCGATCCGCTCCCAAAATCGAGTGATCGTCGAACTTACGAATCGCCCTCCACATAGCAGGAGGCAATATCATCCCAAAGAAAAGGTCAATATCAACTAACGACATAATACACGAAGAAATAGCCCCTTCCATTCCTTCATAAAAAGCTGCCGGATTCTTACGGGGGTCAGGCAAAGCATTTTTCAGTGCCATAACGTCTGCTCTATTCCAAGGTGTATAAACCCAATTATATATAAAATAACCCTTTGCATCCCCGGACAATTTGTCGTCACTTGTACTTTGCCCTTTAGGAGGGGCATACAAAGGTGCAGCTTCACGCATAGGAATAACATGAACCGTAGAACTCTTATCTGCTCCAAAGATAGAACACTCTTTGGATTGCTCCGTCGATCCCGGCGCAGGCGCCTCTGATGCTTTCCTCGCTTCCCGTAATCTTGACGCCTCATCCCGTAGCTGGACCAACCGTTGGAAAAACCCATCCGCATCTGCAATAACAAAAAGACCTTTACGCATATTCTCACGACTGACTGATACATCCTTAGGCTCTAACTCATTTGAATTTTTCCTGAATCAACTTAATCTCCAAACTGATCCAAAAAATACAACCGTTCTCGTTCAGACCACCTACTCATTTGTTCATTAATCTCTGACATAGTTATTTTCTTCAAATTGAGTTCCGCAGTTTCACTGGCACTTAACCTCACACGACCACCCCCTCGATTGTCTCCGTCCGAATCTTCATCTGGGGCCGTAGGTAGAACATACGGAGGCGGGCAACGATCTAATAATGAAAAATCATCAACTTCATTTGTAAGGACAGGATAAAGAGGACGTCGAATAGGGAATTGACCATTCGTTTGGAAATTACGTTCCCGCGCCTCCCTCTCTTTCTTTTCCTGCAACTCTTTCTCCTCCAGCTGTAAAGCCTTATCCCGAGCAGCCTTCCGCTGCTCTTTGTCCGCCAAGGCTAATTCACGCTTCATTCGTTCACGCACCGCTTTCTCCCACATACGTATGCAATCAAACATATCTTGTCTAGACCTGCGCTGAAACAAACATTGCTCCAAATACTGAACCTTTCGTAAATCAAACGACCCATGTAGTGGCCATTGTAATTCGGGATCAGTTTTGGTGTACTTGTGCCACATTGTGCTGTATAAAATAGGGGGAATGCCAAATTTAACGTACATTTCGCGATTAGGAGTCCCCTCTGGAGGAGCCGGCTGAGATTCATTTAGTCGATAATTGGTACCTTTTCCAAGAAAGCACATCCCTCGGAGCGTGCTTAAAACGGGCATGTCAAAAATATCACGAAAAACGCGATATCACAAAAATGGCACTTAATATACTTCACACAAGGTGTGCCGTTCAAACAAAGACAAAGTTAGAAAAATATCTCTACATGCCCGCCTATGTGAAGTGCACTACACATATAATTCCAATCATAGAACCAAATGTTAGCTAACTCAAAACATATTCAAAGAGCCACAGTAAGCGTCCCTAGACAATCTTACCAATCACAGGCTTACCAAATTCTCAAATCCAGGTTCCAACTGCCAAGGTCTTTAATCGAATCAGCCAAACCAGCACTGTACGACAACTCGAACAAGCAGGATCTCATTCGGGGACCGGCGCCACCTGGAAGGTCAGATCAGAAGGAAAGGAAGAAAACACTGTGGGTGCCAAGACTGGGGTCACTCAGTGGCAGCGTACGCGTCCATGGCGAGTTTCCAATCCTTCGTCACGACCTCTCCTTCGGGCATCCGAGTCGCCGATGAGTCCCTTCGTGGTCGCCAATTTGTGTTATTGGGTTCTCCAGGCCTACATTTTCCGCAAAACCCGCTACACCATAAAACAGATATTGGCACTATCCACTAGTACAGAGGGTTTGACTACGCATGTGCAAGCTTGACCAGTACTAAAAATAGCCTGTTGCTGGGCAAATTTGAGTGGTCAGTGGTACAGAGGAAGGACAAAGGGGGCATGCTGACCACGAGGCAGCGCATTCTTTGAAATGGCCGCCAGTGTGTTCAAAATGGCTTCCGAACACCATAGTCAAGTTAAGAGGAGATTCGTGTAGCAAAGCTTAACGCTAACCCGATCACCGTCAAAATACGACAACACTCCAGCAATGCATCACTTTTGCGCTTACAGATACATCTGAAATACTGACGTATCTGTAAGTACTTGCGACATAATGCGTCATATATTTAATATGACGCATGAGTAGAAGACTGAAGGCCTCATTTATGAGGCCATGCGTCACTTTTACGCCACTGGTATGTCACTTTTCGTGACTCACCAGTGCTGTAAAAAATGCACCTTCTTCAGTCATATTTACAAAGTGACGCATCTAGGTAGATGCGTCACTTTGTATACCCCTACGCCACATTATACTTACGTCAGGTGTAATGTATGCAAAAAGGGTGCATTGAGGCAGAAAGGGTCATAGATGTGACGCAGTGAAATCTATGAGATTTCACTGCGTCACTTTTAGGACGCCGCTGTGTCAAAATCTTGCGCCTGTATCACAATAGGCGTAAGACTGATGCAGGCCTTTTCACATGGACCTGGCCCCATGTGAAAGGATGCATTGCTGGAGTTGTGTCACTTTTGTGACACACTCCAGCAATGCATCACTTTTGCGCTTACAGATACGTCAGAAATACTGACATATCTGTAAGCACTTGCAACGTAATGCGTCATTTATTTAATATGACGCATGAGTAGAAGACTGAAGGCCTCATTTATGAGGCCATGCGTCACTTTTACGCCACTGGTACGTCACTTTTCATGACGCACCAGTGCAGCAAAAGATGCACCTTCTTGAGTCATATTTACAAAGTGACGCATCTAGGTAGATGCGTCACTTTGTAAACCACTGCGCCACATTATACCTACGTCAGGTGTAATGTATGCAAAAGGGGTGTATTGATGCAAGAAAGGGTCGTAGAGGTGACGCAGTGAAATCTATGAGATTTCACTGCGTCACTATTAGGACGCCGTTGTGTCAAAATCTTGGGCCTGCCTCACAGCAGGCGTAAGGCTGATGCAGGCCCTTTCACATGGGACTTGCCCCATGTGAAAGGATGCATTGCTGGAGTTGCATCATTTTTGTGACACACTCCAGCAATGCATCACTTTTGCGCTTACAGATACGTCTGAAATACTGATGTATCTGTAAGTACTTGCGACATAATGCGTCATATATTAAATATGACGCATGAGTAGAAGACTGAAGGACTCATTTATGAGGCCATGCGTCACTTTTACGCCACCGGTACGTCACTTTTTGTGACACACCAGTGCTGTAAAAAATGCACCTTATTCAGTCATATTTACAAAGTGACGCATCTAGGTAGATGCGTCACTTTGTAAACCCCTGCGCCACATTATACCTACGTCAGGTGTAATGTATGCAAAAGGGGCGTATTGACGCAAGAAAGGGTCGTAAAGGTGACACCGTGAAATCCATGAGATTTCACTGCATCACTTTTAGGACGCTGTTGTGTCAAAATCTTGGGCCTGCCTCACAGCAGGCGTAAGACTGATGCAGGCCCTTTCACATGGGACTTTCCCCATGTGAAAGGATGCATTGCTGGAGTTGCATCATTTTTGTGACACACTCCAGCAATGCATCACTTTTGCGCTTACAGATACGTCTGAAATACTGCCAGCGCTCACCCCGCAAAAAAAAACAAAAAACGTTTTTTTAGCCCTTTATGGTCCTTCTAGGTCTCCCTCAGAAAACCTAGGGGGTCAGAGGGTGTCTACTCTGCCCCCTTTTAATTATATCCCCCTTTCTTTTTTCACCTCTTGTGTCTTGATTCTACCGAGACACAAGATGGCGGACTCTCCGGACTGTTTAGAATGTTGACAGACTCCCGACAGCCAATCAGCTTTCGCTCGCGCACTTCCGTAGCGCGCCTTGCGTGGTCCCCGGTACGCGCACCGGGGAGCGCCGGCAGCGCGCCTATAGATATATATGTGTTTTTGAACTTAATTTTTATAAAATCCACTGGAGCAATTTTCACCAAACATAGCAAAGGCACATCTGCGTACCAGTCCCTACAATTTTGCCAAGTTTGGCGTAATTCCGTTCAGCGGTTCGGGCTGTGGACTTGTCAGACCGTCCTATGGAAATTAACATGGAGAAAACACGTTTTGGGACCCCCCTTTTTTCTCAGCCCCCACTTCACGAATCCCCCTGAATCTTTCAGAGAAGGAGCGGAGCGCAGCGAGACCATTTTAAGGAAAATTACAGACAGATCCCTCAATCGGCGTCAAAGTTATTCCCATTAGAATGTTCGGAATTTCCTATGGTATAACTACCTACTGACGACCGCCAGTAGGTAATAAATATATATATTACACCAGGTATAGTTAGCTGGACATTTTACTCATACAAAACCATTGAAATTTCCCCGTTATAGTTGTTGTACTCACTATCACTCGCTCGCCCGCAATCCACTGCTGAGGATGTCACATATTACATCATTCATGACATGGTCAGTGACATCACTGATGACATCACTGCTGACATCTCAAATGACATCACTGAGGACATCACTGATGACATCATCCATGTGACAATCAAATACACCCCATCACAATCTGAAGAAAGCTGAAACTAAAAGTAGAAATAAAAACAGAAAAGACCTCCTTTTCCCTGATAACACAGAAAGAGCAGAGACTCAAAACTCCAAAGCCTGTGGCTCATCCAACACCTTCTATGCAAATGTAAGAAGAATTATGCACAGACACTCGCCATTGATCCGCAACGATCCTACCATAGGACCACTATGCGGCAACGCTCCTTTAATAACGTTCAGAAAGGCAAAATCAATGGGCAGTGAACTGGTGCCCAATGCCCCTACCATTTTAAAAACCAACCACATGGTTACCTACACAGAAGGGTTTTAAAAAATGTGTGAAGTGCAAAGCATGTAAACATGAAGTGAACACAAGCACAGTAACTCTGCCTTTCAGACAAAAACCTTACACCATCAGGGGTAGTTTCTCTTGCAAAATGGACCATGCTGTGTATGTCCTGGTGTGCAGTTGCGGGAAACGGTATGTGGGAAGCACTATCCACGAGGCACACATCAGAATCCTGCAACACTTGAGGGCCATCAGCAATGATGATCAAACGTACCCAGTTGCCAGAAATATAAACACCCAACATGCTGGAAAAGCTCAGGATTTGTCATACTTTGTAATTGACAGTATACCCAAGAACATCAGGGGAGGGAACCGCCGACTGGCACTGAGGCGGTTGGAGCCAAGATACATTATACTGCTTGACTCTAAGATCCCTAACGGGTTGAACGCAGATGAGGCCCTGAACGTACACTTATAAATCTAGAATGTGTGTCCCAGAACCTTTGACCACTTAGTAACATCTGACATGCACTTGATGCACCAACAATAAAAATCTTTTAACGGACACATACAGCACTAAGAGGCACATTTGACATGAGGCAGCACAAACACAATAGAATGTAATGTATTGGTGAGCACCAGATGGAAATGAATTTCATGTACGTTATATTTTATATTTTGAATAAAATTTTGGTTGATATCTAAAGTGTAACAAATGTGGAAAAAAGTTGTAATTATATGTGCCCTATGTATATGTGACAAAATGACTGGTGTTGAACACATATTCATAACAGTGTAGGTAAGTGGCAACACGTAGCATACTCAATCCACTTGGAGACGATGAGACCACTAATTTTCTAGTCTTAATCTGACTTCAGAACTGGTATAAACCAAACACAAGAGGCACATAATGCAAACAAGTTCCCACTTGTAAAACTGAAGTCATCATTTGCATGGCCGAGAGATGTACCTCTTGAATACAGGCAAATAATAGTAATTAACATATTCACATATGTCAAGACTGCACACATGACACGGGCTCTCCGCTCAGTAAGCTGTATTACCGCTTTTATTTTTGACTATTTAGTTGAAACAATTACCAAATTTGTTTTTTTCATAAAAATTAAGTTATTTTGTATTTTTCATAATTTTTTCTATTTTTGCAGACACCCTGTGCTGCGCAAGGTCACACAATGTATATACATGTGCTAAATAATCACCAGTGCTGTAATTTAGAAGAGTTCTATGCACCATGACTCACGGTTTTAAACAAAACTCTTCTATGTCAGTAACAAGCGTCATGACAGGGTTGTCATAGCAACTGAAACCAGTTGAGGCCTGTCATGGGGGAAGTGCTTAACATGTATATAACGAGTGTGCCATTTGTAAAAGATGAAGTGATCAAGGCGGAGGCTTCCGCCAAAACGCGTCTGAGCAGCAGAACAGGGAATAAAAATTGACTTTGAATTGGAGATTCACGGTGTCAGTGCCTTTACTTGAATGCGAAGTTTAGATTAGTAATCAAGATATATATATATATATATATATATATATATATATATATATATATATATATATATATATATATATATATATATATATATATATATATATATATATATATAAATATGTATCACACCAGGTATAGTTAGCTAGACATTTTACTTATACAAAACCATTGAAACTCCCCCGTTATAGTTAGTTGTACTCACTATAAATCATGCGCCCGCAATCCACTGCTGAGGATGTCACATATTACATCATTCATGACATGGTCAGTGACATCACTGATGACATCTCAAATTACATCACTGAGGACATCACTGATGACATCATCCATGTGACAATCAAAAACAACTCATCACACACTAGTATAATCTTTCATCACTCACTCTAAGATAGAAAGTGCCATATTTGAAACCATTGGCACACCAATAGAAATTTCTAAACACCCACTCAGTTATTGATAGAACTACACACACATCTAATCACTTACCTATAGATTCAGTGTTATATGCAGTGAATAATCAACAGAACACTATCAAATATACGTATACGCCTATTTCAACATTACACACCGGCACACATTGTATTCACTCATAAAGACATCCTTCTGACTTATGCAAACAAGTTATTATACTTACATTTAGTCACCTACACACTTATACAAACACCACTTCATCTATTTACATAGATAGTAACTCACACATAGTGTGTTATAAAGTCACTATTACAAGTATACAGTTATCCATATAGTGACTCATACAATCACTAAGTCTTAGGCACACTTAATTAGATATAACCTCGTAGAGATCTCTCTGCCCCTTCCCTCGTCACCGGGCCACTCTCAGCTGAGTACCGACGCTGAGAGCTGGTCTCGGGCAGCCAATCCCAAATCAGCGGCCATATTGGGTGTGGGCGAGCGCGGTGACACGCTCCAGCTGAAAATAAAAGGAAACGGTCATGCCTCCGCGCAGCGGACGCGGTCAGCGGACGTGCCGGACCTGTGCCAGAGTCGTGCCAGAGTCCTGCCTGTCTGCGCCCGACCGCGGCCGGACTGGGCAAGGGGTCGTTACCCTTAGTCCTTTAGATAAAAACCCTAGGAGATATGACAATACTACTCTACATCGTCTTAGACCTACTGAATTGACGATATGTCAACACTCTCTGGATCCTGCCACGTCTCCTCTATTATGTCAATATTGTGATAGGCCCTTTATAAAAAGCAAGATCATCGAGATAGAGACCATACGTCTACCACAATCTACAATCTAGCACTTCTAAACTGCAGATATTTGCCAAAACATTGCATAGAAATAGGACTCCTAATAGAAGAACTGGAATTGGATGCTATATTCCTAACCGAAAGCTGGATCCAAACAGGAAACAAACCAGACATTGTTCGCGCCCTGCCCTCAGGGTACAATATCTGTAGATTAGACCGTGGCACAGGCAGAGGTGGAGGGCTAGTGATTATTTTCAAGGACAAGTACAGCTTTTTTCCCTAGAGCTATCCCCTACAGATTGTCTGTCTGGCACTCTGATATACCGCCCCCCAGATACGCTCAAGGATTTTATTCCAAAATTGATTGATCTAGCCTCTGAACAAGTGATAACTGTGGCTAATTTTACCACTTTAGGAGACTTTAATATTCATCTAGATGATGCTTCATTGTCCACTACCAATAACCTCCTATCTGGCCTTCAGGCCTTAGGCTTGGAGCTAAAATGCTCATTACCTACTCACGAGAAAGGACACCTACTGGACCCTGTATTCAGTAACCTGCAAAACCTTACAGCGGGAGATCCTACCCCTTTACCCTGGACTCACCATTTTTTAATTCCTCTGTTTTGGGCCACTAAAAACATGCAAGAAACATTCTATCCCAATGTAATACGCAATCGAAAGTGGGGTAAGTTACCTCTAGATAAATGGCAAACCTCTTTAAAAGCTACTCAACCCGTAATAGGAACTAATATTGAAGAAGCGAATACCAACTTCAATATCTGGATTCAAAATACGCTCTCCCGAAAGTTACTATACAGAAACATGATAGGAAAAACATCGCACCTTGGTATAGTCCCCAACTAAGATCGCAAAAACAAACTTGTCGTAGACTTGAAAGAATATGGAGAGCCTCTCCATCGAAAGACACAAAAGAGATATACAGGCAAGCTATCAGGAGCTACAAAAAAAAAATAAAAGAAACACAGGCCAAATTTTATGAGGAAAAAATAGCCACTGCAGCAAACTCTCCAAAAGAGATCTTTTGAATAGCAAAAACTCTGATTAATCTGATTAAAACATCCCCTATTAAAGAAGGAGCCCTGGAACGCTGTAACAATCTCGCAGCGTTCTTCAGAGAAAAAATAGAAATTATATATAATACCTCCCCCCCACCCAAATTGATGCAGACACTCAACATTAAATCAACTTAATTGGAGTGCCTGTCCTAGACCATCTGGACCCCTTGACGCCAGAGCTACTCAACATTATCATTGGCAAAGTAGTCTCAGGATCTCCAACAGATGCTGCACCTCCCAATCAATTAAAAACAATAATTAATTCTGTCCAAACTACCATAATGGATATATTAAATCTCTCCTTCTCAACTGGTATAGTCCCTTCGCAATGGTGAAAGCATTGATCAAAAAGCCTAGTTTGGATCCCTCCATTCTATCCAACTATCGGCCAATCTCTCTCCTGCCTTGGCTTAGTAAATTAGTTGAGAAACATGTAAACAACATTCTCACCAATCATCTTGAATTAAACAACCTGTTGGATGATACCCAGACAGGATTTCGAGCTAACCATGGTACGGAGACTGCACTGTTGCTAGTAACGGAAGAGGCAAGGAAATTGGTAGACGAAGGAGGAAGGGCAGCTATCATCCTGTTGGACCTTAGTGCAGCGTTCGACACTGTTAAGCATTCCTTCTTAATTAACCGTCTCAGAATGAGTGGGGTGTCGGGCGCTGCACTAAACTGGATCTCCTCCTTCCTCAGTGATCGCCATTTCCAAGTCTTTGAGGGAGATACAGTCTCATCAGTTCAGCGGTTGGAATGTGGAGTTCCTCAGGGCTCGGCATTAAGCCCAACATTATTTAATATTTACATTAAGCCGTTAGCAGCAGTGGTTCATCCCTTCGGCATTAAGATCGTCAGTTACGCAGACAATACCCAATTGGTGGTATCGTTGGGCCAAGATATGGGCTCGTATGAAAAGCTGACACCCTGCCTTGAGGCAGTAGCCGGATGGATGGAGAACTCCTGTCTCCGTCTTAACGGAGAAAAAACTGAAATCATGTTGCTGGGAAATGTCGCCCCTACCTCCATCACGCCCTTATGGCCCACATGTTTGGGACCAGCTCCACCACCCAAACCACATATAAAGAGTCTGGGAATGTGGCTTGATGGGAAATTGACCTTCAATCATCAAGCCACATTATTATCATCAACATGTTACACCCTGTTAAGGATGATGAGGAAAATTCTCCCTCTCCTCCCTTTTGCAGCACGAAAAATCATGATTCAGGCCTTAAATCTGTCCCGGTTAGATTATGGGAACTCTCTATATCTGGGAACTCCTTTGTCCACTATTAACAAATTACAAGTGGTACAAAACAGTGCAGCTAGACTTCTCCTCCAAATTCCTAGGAGACAATCGGACAAACAAGCTCCCCGCCAATTACATTGGCTTCCAATGAATGCCAGAATTCAATTCAAAACATTGTGCATAGCTCACAAAGCCATCTGGAAAACAGGCCCCATAATTCTCCACCCTTTAATACCACTCTACCTTCCATCCAGGTCGCTTCGATCTAGTAACCATTTTCTAGCCTCCATCAAAAGGATAAAGAAAGTGAGATGGGGAGGCCGCTCCTTCTCACATTTAGCAGCCAAATCGTGGAACAGCTCTTCCCTAATCTTTAAGAGAGATACGCAACCTTACTGCCTTCCGTAAACACCTGAAGACACATCTCTTCAACTAATGTCTTCATTGAATTGTAACTTCTGGTCTTGAAGCGCTACGAGGCCTCCAGGTGGTATGGCGCTATACAAGTACTCTTTCAATTCAATTCAATTCAATAACCGTCACATACACTGCCTTTTTTTCTCAAGTTTAATGGAGATGTACCATTGAGAGAAATATTTCATCACCACCACACCCATAAACACATACACTCACTGAAACAACTGTTATAACATGTAGTGTTAACCTCATATAACTACTGAATGAACTATTTTTTGGCAATCACACACCCCCACCAAACCACATAGACATTCATTTACCCATACAAATACTCAGCTAAGAAAACAATAGCAAATATAGTCTTTAACATAGCAATTAAGACAAAGCAATAAAGACGTTCACACAGTTTAGTAACTACACATTATATATAGTGAGGCTCTACAAATTAGTCAAGGAAACAATCAATGACACTGTTACTAAATCCACCATCCACACATTTGTATTTATACATCCACTCATTCTTCAATGCAAAGTAGTGTATTTATGATACATATTTAAATATCAAAGCAAACCACATTCACTGGATGATGTCATCAGTGATATCATTTGAGATGTCATGAATGATGTATTATGTGACATCATCAGCAGTGGATTGTGGGCGCGCGAGTTATAGTGAGTGCAACTAACTATAACGGGGGAATTTCAATGGTTTTGTATGAGTAAAATGTCCAGCTAACTATAACTGGTGTGAAACCTATGGTTTTTCCAGTGAATTTCAAAGGTTTTTTAAATGGTAATTCTAACTATAACGAGTGTGAAACGTATAGGGCCTTATTTACGAGCCTCTTGCGCCTCCAGAACGCCCCTTTTTGTGACTTTCCGGTGGCGCAGAAGACTGGGTGATATTTATCAGGCAGGACTAAGCCACTTTTTGTGGCTTAATCCTGCCTGAAAAATATCAGTCCCTTTAGTGCAGTGTCCTGCGTTAAAGGGGCGTGCAATGGGTGTTGTTGGGGGCGTTCCCAGCAGCATCCATGGACTTGAGTAATTTATAGCATCCTCAAAGTCAGTCTTTCAAAAATTCCAGAGTATAGGACATTATAATCCAAATCCAAATGTTTCTCAAGAAAAGTCATAAACCGTGTCCATGGGTCATATCTGCCCAAACGTCGATATTCCGAACGATTGAAAATGACTTTTCTTGAGAAACATTTGGATTTGGATTATCATGTCCTATACTTTGGACTTTTTGAAAGACTGCCTTTGAGGATGCTATAAATTACTCAAGTCTGCCTGAATTTTGTGGGTAAAATGTCGATTCTCCAATTAACATGAAGAGAGAATCTTGATTTCATTAAAGACATACGGAGGCTAACATTATGCAAATACTTTCATTTGCTGCCCAACATGCAGCCCTTTAAAGAATAATATTACATCACAATAAAATAGAACTTTAGCACATGACAACTAGGATGAACAGGCTCCTATCTTCCTTGTGGGCTGCGATGACACAGGAGTACAGTGAAGATTTCATCGAAACAATTATTCCTTAAGATTGTTATCTGAGAAGGAACAAAAAAATATCATATAGTGAAAGAGGAAAAAATATCATGTTTTCAGATATAACAAGAGAAACATTTGACATTAATCAACCCAAACCTCTCAGGGAGAGGAGGGTGGGATAATGTTAGCCTCCGTATGTCTTTAATGAAATCAAGATTCTCTCTTCATGTTAATTGGAGAATCGACATTTCATTACAAGACCGGAGGCTACCATTATGCATGTTTAAAGCCATGCAAAGCTGCAACGCTAACATGTTCTATTGGTCTCAAGTAGAACTTCGAGAAGGTACTTGCATTAGACCAATCTGCAGCTTTAAGTATTTCGGGCAGAGAACCTCCAGCCCAAAAGACTTTGCTAGCCATTGCACCTCTAGAAGAGTGAGCACCAAACCTAGATAGATCTACACCTGCTTCATGCATAATCAGGCGTATCCACCTTGCTAAGGTTGCTGATGACACTGGCCTAAAAGGTCTAACAAAAGATAAAAGAAGTTGACTACATCCAGGAGGTCTAGAAACTGAAATCTTATTTTCATAACACTTCATGCAATTAACAACACATAATTTTTCACATTCATGAAAGAAGGGATAGAAGATAGATTCTGACATCGTTTTTGTTCTTTTCCAAATATTGAAATGAACACCTTCAGAAGAATAAAATCTGTAGGAAAGATCAAGAGCTTTAATATCAGACACCCTCCTGAAGGATATTAAACACAATAGGGTTGCTAATTTCATTGAAATTCTCCTAAGAGAAAGTAACTGATTAACAGGCCAGGACATGAAAAGGTTAAAAATCAGATTAACATCCCAAAGAGATTCATAGCGAGCTCTAGGAGGTCTCCTAAGTCTAATGCCCTTCATGACCCTTTTGATTAGTGGATTACTACCGATAGCAAGGTTATTAATCAAACAATGACCTGAAGAGATAGCTGACCTGTAACAATTGATGGTTCTAAAAGAAAGACCTGACTCAAAAAGATGAGCGAGGTAATTAGCTACATATTGTAAAGGACATTGAACGGGATCCAGATCCCTTTCAAGGCACCAACCAGACCATTTGTTCCAAATTCCTCTGTATCTCTTTCTGGTCCCAGGGGCCCATGATTCTTCCAGTAAGCTTTTAGCTTCTCCCGAAAGTTCAGAATATCTCCCTGAATCCCTGATATCCTCCAAACAAGAAGGTTCATTTTCCCCTCCAAGACTAAAGGATGTTCTTCTCCGTCTGGGCCTTGTAGAAGACCCGGACAACAAGGGATTAACCATGGGAAGTCTATCGCCAGTTCCATTACACCGGGGAACCATACTTGGGATTTCCAAAAAGGAGTCACCAGAATTATATTGCATGATTCGAGTCTCACTTTCCACAACAATCTCTGAATCATTGAGAAGGGAGGGAAGGCGTAACAGCCCTTCGTCCCTTCCCAAGGTTGGAGAAAGGCATCTACTCCTGACGCGTTCGGGTCTGGCCTCCAGCTGAAGTATTTCTGAACTTGGTTCGTCAACCGGCTGGCAAATAAATCTAACAGGATTGGGCCCCAAACTTCTTGAATTAGATGAAAGAATCTGGGATTCAGCATCCAATCGCTGGAATCGTGAAGGAAACGTGAATTCCAGTCTGCTCTCAGATTCAAGGAAATCTGCTCTGAGGGTGATTTTGTGCTCCCAACAGAAATACCAAATTTTCTTTGCGATATCCGAGAGATTTTTGGATTTCGCGCCACCCAAACGATTTATGTAAGAGACGGCTGAAAAATTGTCCAAACGGATTAAAGTATTGGAGTTCTTCAGAAGTTCTTTGAAACTCATAAGGGCATTTAAAGCTGCCAACATTTCTAAAGAGTTTATGTGGAGGGATTGTTTCGAAAAAGACCATCTCCCACTGGTTTCTAAGTTGTTCAGACGAGCACCCCAACCACGGTTGCTCGCGTCTGATTCTAGGGTAAAATCTGGTACGTTTCCAAATATAGCTTTTCCATTCCAAGCTTGGAGGTTGTTTAACCACCAACGCAGGTCTTCCCGAGCATCCTCCGAAAGGGGAAGGGAATCTTCGTACCAGAGACCCTTCCTCAAGCCTTGAGCTTTCAATCTCTGCAAGCCCCTGTAATGAAGTGGGCCCGGAGAAATTGCTTGTATAGAAGACGAAAGGAGACCCAAAACCCTCGCTAGGTCTTTCAGGCGGATAATATCTTTTGAAAGAACATAGGAGACGTGTTTCCTGATCTTGGTAACCTTCTGATGGGGAAGGATCAGGTTGGATAGAATAGTATTGACTTTGAAACCCAAGAATTCTATTTCTTGAGTTGGGGTTAAAATAGATTTTTCCAGATTTATGATAAAACCCAAGTCTCGAAGGAGGGTCATAGTGATATCTAAATGTTTTAAAATTTCTGTCTTGTCCTGAGACATGATGAGGATATCGTCTAAATAGATTATAAGACAAATCCCCCTTTCCCTTAGGTAACTGACCACCGGACGAAGAACCTTGGTGAAGCACCAAGGGGCAGAAGATAAACCGAAGGGGAGGCATTGGAACTGATAGAGAGTTCCTTTCCAAGTAAATCGGAGATATCTGCGACACTCTTCGTGCATGGGAATGGTGAAATAGGCATCTTTTAGATCCAATTTCACTAGCCAGTCTTTGGTCTGAAGAATGTCCCTCAAAAGATGGATACCTTCCATCTTGAAATGTCTGTAGATTAGAAAATTGTTTACATTTTTTTAATTTATAACAGGTCGCCAACCCTTGTCTTTCTTTTTGACTAGAAAGATAGAACTTAGAAAGCTTTTTGTTAACTCTGACAGTGCAATTTTTACAATAGCCCCTTTCTCTAACATTTGGGAGATCTCTGTCTCTATTAACTTCGAATTTTCCTCGTCTAAAACAAGTTCTCTGGGAGCTCTTTCCTGAAAGGGTCTTTCCCAAAATTCTATTTTGAATCCCACAACAGTTTCTAAAACCCATGGATCTTGAGTGACTCGAAGCCAATTCTTTTCGAAGTGTCTCAATCTTCCTGCCACTTTTAAGGGGATAGAAGGGGTTGTGCTTACCGTAGTTTCCTTGATTGGATGATCGAGGTCTGCCGCCACGGGATCTAGAGCCTCTTCCTCTTTGTGGATAGAAATTTGAGTTTCCACGGAAGTTTCTATAAGGGCGATAGCCTCTGTTGTCTTGATAAAATTGGGACCGAAATGAGGAGCGGCTGGCAGATTGTCCCCTTCTGTCAGCCCTTCCAAAAAGTGATCAAGTGCCGAAGACTCTACGCATATTTGATTGTGCCCTACTAAAGGCATTGAAAGTGGAGACATACTTCCCAAGTGTCTTAACAAAGTTATCTCCGAATAGGAGGCCTTTGGTGTTGGACATATCTTCACTGGCCGAGAGGTCAGCCAGTTTCGGGTTCATTCTAAGAAGAACAGCCTTTCTACGTTCGGAGATTAGATTTGCGTTAGCATTGCCAATAAGGCAAATAGCACGTTGTGACCATCCTCAAAGTATTTCAATGTCTACAGGTGAGTCATTAGCTTTGGCTTCCTCAGTGATATCCAAAATTTTTGAAAGTGGACCCATTACATCCAGAAGCTTATCTTGTGCTTGTTTTAGGCACCTTTCGATTCCTTTTCTGGGATCCCTTCCTGATTTGAACAGAAAGGTGATTAGGTCAGGATCAAGGTTAGGAGTATTACAAATCTTGTCCTCGGAGGAGGGACGAGGGCATTCATTCCTTAAAAGATTGCGAGTATTAATATCAAGGGGTTTTCTAACCCACTGTGATAGGTATTTGCCAACATGATCCATAGGCCACCATTCAGTGCTACGGGGGTGGCGGATTGTAGTGGGATTAAACATTTCCCTACCAAATGGGTCTTTGACTGAGGTGGAAGTAGAGGGAGTTTGTAGATCTTCATCAATATCCTCAAATGAATCTTGAGGGTCAAAAATAAATTTGTCAGAATTATCATAGTCTGTTGATTGAGTTTCGCAATAATCATCAAAATCATTTGTCCCGTAGAGGGTACCACCTTCTATTGTGCCGCTAGGGACACCTCTTCTCCCTGCCTCAAGTAATCGATGTCTGTCTATTGTGTCGCAAGGGGCACCAATCAATTTTGTGGCGCAAGGGCCACCATTCTCATGTGTATTGTTGGTATCAATACAATAATTTTTCTTTTGGAGTTTTTTTCCTTTTTTCTGCCCTGCAGAAGTTGAAGGGGATTCCCCATCCGAGAGTGAGAAATAATTCTCCTCCGAGGGTGAAACTCTCTTCCTTTTAGCAAGGGCAGCTTCGACAGCTTCCTTGATGGAAGACCTAAATTCCTCTCTAAAGAGGTCTTTAATATTGTCAGATAAGGGAGCATTCGTAGTATTGATGCTGTTATCCATAATAACAGTATCAGGGGTGAATATTTCAGGTAGATCAGGGATTAATTAAATGTGGGAATTCACTTATCTCAAAAAGGTCTTTGTCCGATTTTCTTGGAGGCCAGTAGATGGCGATCTTGTTTAATTTTGCCCTTCTATTGATATTACTATTGGCGTTTGTTTGTGAAATAAATCTGTTAATTTCTTCGTGAGGCTCGTCTCTCCGTCTCCGTTACACTGTTGGCAAGGTAACTATGGAGATCGGGAGAGACACGAGCGCAGAGGCACGAGGCTGTTTATTAATCCGTTTTGATTGGGAGAGAAGCAAGCGCAAGGAGCGAGGCTGTTTAAGGCGTTTGAAGCGTTTCCTGCGTCCCCGGCTGTGTTGCTAGGGGACGCGTGAAGCAGGGGCGTAAGGATCTTTCCTCATCATCGCGTCTCCCAGCTAGTTGCTAGGGGACGTGTGAGGCTTAAAGGATTACAAGGGGCAAGCGTAGGGATAGAGCTTTCCTCGCGTCTCCATGTTGTTAAGAGACGCGGGGGTTTGTCAGAAAAAAATATATATCGGCGATTCGTTCCTTTTGCCTAATTTCTCTACTTCCCCTTTTTTTTTTTTTTTTTTTTTAAACAAGGAATGCGTATAAAATCATTAGGGTGTTATTATTGAAACAAACAACTGCATTTGCGAAGAACAAACCGATACTTACCATAAATTATTAGAATAGTTACCAAATTAGACATTTAAATCCGATCGTATTGAAAGGAAAGCAGAGGTGAAGGCTAATCCCGACTATAAATTGGACTGGGAAATATAATAAGAAGGAAAAAGCTTTAAATAATATAATACAGATTCCTTATGACAATTGAAGAAATAAGTAGAACTAGATAATCAATAGTAGTAGGTAACATATAATTGTACATCCAGAATATATTAAAAACATCTATAATAAAGTCAAGATGGTATGCTAGAGAAGTTGTACTTATCTGTGTCAGAGCAGCGAACAAAAGAGGAAGATAGGAGCCTGTTCATCCTAGTTGTCATGTGTTAAAGTTCTATTTTATTGTGATGTGTTAATATTCTTTAAAGGGCTGCATGTTGGGCAGCAAATAAAAGAATTTGCATAATGGTAGCCTCCGGTCTTGTAATGAAATTGATACCTAGTCACTTTGAATAAGAATGTACTGACGACTCGTCTAACATTTGGAAGAAATATCTAGTTATATGACAACAGGATACCGACATAACTTGAAGGAAATAAGAACGCCCTGAAGAAGTTCTGTTGTACAGAACGATATGCGTCGGCTGGCTGTGGTACATAAACTTAAGGAAAATAAAAGCATTTGAATATACACCAAGATTCAGCGCTTCAATAAGGACTCTAAGTGATATGATTTGATTGGACTTGTTGTGCAAGTGCTGCTGTGCCAAACTTTGGAATATTCTCCACTACTCTCTACTACTCACTCTCTACTACTCCACTACTCTCTAATACTCACTCTCTACTACTCATTCTCTACTACTCTTCTACTCTCTACTCCTTTCTCTCTACTACTCACTCCCTACTACTCAATTCAATTAAATTCATGAAGCTTTATTCAGAACATGTAAAATGACCATAAAAGCACATATAAAAGATACATAAAGCATCAGTGTTTAAAAAGAATATCATGGAATACAGACCAAATACATTCAAATATCATGCCTTTTCGCACACTGATAGACTTGTTTAAAAACACAGCAGTATAAAAAAAGATATCAGCCGATTTCATGTTAAAAAGGAGACTCATTGCTTCATCGACTGTACGTACCCCATATTTGACAAACATAAGTTTTAAATACGTAATACGAAAATTCATGTACAGTTTGCATATTAGTAGAAAGTGCAAGGTGCTCTGTTTAGATATGCCGTCACACAGACATGGACCTTTGGGATGTTGCTTAAGGTTAGGTAGGGCCACCAAGTGATGTACTATTCTGAACCTTAGTCTGGTTAGGACAAACTTGTGGGATTGCCTAGTCACCAAGGCTAGGTAAGGTGGAAAACCTTCAGTGAGGGAATACCTACTGAAAAATGTGACAGCATGGAACCACTAGCAACAGCTCGCTTCCTTGCCAAATTATCCATACATTTTGCTTTCAACTCAGCTTTTGGTATCGTCAAAGCAGCCTTAGGGTCAATTAGAACATTAACCCCTTGCGTGCGGGGCGTATTCCCCGCCTGTGCTGACTCCGCCTTGCGCGGGCGGAGTCATGACGGAACGGTTCCGTCATCAGCACAGATCAACCGAAGGGGTTAAGATTATATATTTGCAAAAAAACTATCAACAACGTATTTTATCCAGGGGATTTTCCTATACATGTCCAATGAAAGACAATCCTCAATAATAGATCTGTTAAGGGATTTTTCATCCTGGAGCCAAATAGAGCGCCATAACATAAGTGGTCTTAAAGATAATAGATCAATCAGAAAATTGATGTCTAATTCCTGATGGATCAGTACAGTGGTGGCAGAGGTGGGTAAACATACTAGCTTTTTTAAGAAGGAATTTTCCTCCAGCTGTAATTTTTGGGCATAGCTGTGACCCCAAATGGCCGCCCCATACAGTGCGATAGTGGCACATCTAGCTTGATAGATTTGCAACATATCTCTGGTTCGCCTGTCCCCAATTTTTGCTGCAAATCTGAAGATACCATGTTCGCTTTTTGCCATTTTATTGCTGATATTGTTAAATTCATTGGTCCATTTTCTGTCATTAGAGAAAGTGATTCCGAGATAACAGAATGAATTAACTGGTTGCACCTTGTTACCGTCAATAAAAAAGGCTTTACATTTATAATTAGCCCCATAAGTCATAGTATGCGTTTTTTCCTTGTTGATGAGCAGTTTCCTGTCCTTAATGAACAGAGAAAATCTGTCCATTAAGCGTTGAAGGCCCAAATGGGTTCTGGAAAGGAGCACGGCGTCATCAGCATATAATAACACCGGTAAGGATACGCCTTTTAACCTAGGGGCATCAGCTTGAACACTCTTTAAAATTTAATCGATTTTATTTATAAATAAAATAAACAATAACGGGGCTAAAACACAACCTTCTCTAATGCCACGTCGAACGCCAAATTTGGGGGTACATTCTCCCTTGGTTCCATAGCGTACACATGTTTGCAGCTTTTGGTACAGCCTGGCAAGGAAGAAGATTAGACCCTCAGGGGCTCCCATCCGTAACAAGATAGGCCATAAAATGGCGTGATCAAACATATCAAAGGCGCTGCTTAGATCAGCAAAACATAGATATAATGCACCGCCTTTCGCATCAACATATTTACCGATTATAAGGTCAAGATTTAGACACTGGTCTAGTGTACCCCGTCCCTGCCTAAATCCATACTGGCTATCGGCCAGAATGCCCTTTTCATCAACCCACTCTTCAAGCCTGGCCAGCATGACACGGTTCATGATTTTTATAGAGGAGTCAAGTAGGGAGATGGGACGATAGTTTTTTACATCTGACCTACTACCCTTCTTGAAGATCGGGATAATAATAGATTCCCCCCAAGTTTTAGGAGCATCCAAACTTACAGCTGCATTGAAAACATTAGCAAGGAGAGGGCTCCAGAACTCCGGGACAGTTTTATAAACATCAATTGGAACCCCATCGGGTCCCTGTGCTCTCCCCCCTTGCTAGCACGTATTCCAAGTTCAACCTCGGCGACAGTAAAATCCAGAGGTACTACAGGCCAACTGCAAGGGGCAGTAACTGGGCCACATTCGGAGCCAAAAATATTTGAGAAATGTGTAACCCAGCAATCGCTAGGGACATTAGAGGTTAATTCTGGTATGTTATCCTCTTTAAGAAAGGGGGAATTAACCATAGCCCAGAATAATGTATTATTATGTAAATCTGCAGCCTGGTTTAGAGAATCCCATGTCTCCTGTTGTAAGTCACCCCTCCTATTTTTTAAGGCATACTTGTATTCGGCTCTCAGTTTGGTAATTAAAATAGTATCTCTAGGTTTTTTGGCAAGTGCATGTTTCAGCTCTGTAAGTAACTTGGTACACGTATGGTCAAACCAACCTAATCCATTTCTGGACTTAACTCTTTTTGGTCTAGTGAACCTGGCATCAATATATAAATTTATGTTATTAAAAGCTGTTAAAACCTGTTCACAGTCAGTTATATTTTCGAGGATAAGGGTATATATGACAGATATTCAGTGACAATATCAACAATTAATTCATTATCTTTTTCCCCTATCCACCTAACTCTGACTCCATTCGGTTTGTGGGGTTCCACATTAGTGACAGTATGACCCACGGCTACAGGGCTCTCACTCCATAAAGAGCTTTCTAGGATGAAATAATTATGATCGCTCAAAGTTGTAACTTCGATCCTAGGGGCTACACAATAAGAACTGATGCTGGAGGAAACAATTACATGATCGATTACTGAGCTAGTCCTCCAGTTTTTAAAAGTAGGAATGGTCTGCCTGTTTACATCTTTAGCAAGTTCCAGGATTTCTAGGTCATTACTGCTAATACATTTATACAGCATTTCTCCATAACAGTTATGCCTAAAATGGAGAGCTTCACATCCGGCATTATTTAAAACCCCACAAACTTTCTGGGATGACAGTTCACATAATGAAATTTTAAAATCACCCACCCAAATATAATTAAAGAAAACATTAGATTAATCAGTTAAGTTATCAATAGTGCTAGCTAAGTTTTTAAATACAGACGTCCTACTATCATCAAAAATGTTGTTGTAGTAATTGATTAGGAGAACATTTCGGCCTTGGTCGTTACGAAGCCATAGGATCTGAACATGTGACCCCACAGTCAGGTATTTTAAAACCTTGATCTGCCTGTTAATAGAGACCAAGATCAAAAGGCCCCCTTTAGCTCTCCCCGATGTTGAACTTTGTGCCAGCAAATTATAAGATACAAAACCCTCAACATTGAGCTCCTCCCTACTCCATGTTTCCTGGAAACAGAATATGTTGTGGGTATTAATAAAATCCTTTCAGCCCAGAACATCCCCCTTAGATTTTAGTTCGGCGCCGTTCCAGCTAACAATCGATATACCCTTATGTGCCCTGACACTTAAAATATTTGGGGGGATAGTACCCGCTACCTCATCCCCTTTATTAGAGGTCCCAGCTGTTGTGAAACTGGTGCCACTGATCAGGTGTTGGCCCTCCACCATGATCTTACCAGGGTTAGAGAACATTTCACTCTGATTAGATGCCTGAGCAGTTGCGGGCACGCATAGAACGGGTTCATCTACCTGCGCGAGTCAGTCATTAAAGTCTAGAGAGCTTAAGGCTTGGAATCTATTTTGCGTGGGGACCCTGTACACCGGATAGTGGGCAGGTGGAAGATTTCTGTTTCCGTTATTATACGGGGGCATTTTAGCTAAGTGGCTATAGAAAAAGCCAAGTGGGCGAACACAAATACTGTCCTCACTGGGGATTAGTGAAGCTGCCCTTAACAAAGCACTTGCCACATGCTGGGGGTGTTTAAAATTAACAATTACACAATCACCCCTGCACTTCTTGCTAGAAGTACCGATCCAGTCTACCCTTCTGGTAGTTAAAATTTGATCGGAGTAGGTAGTTGGAAATCCACAGTGATTGTGCAACCATGAAACAGTTTTATTTTTCAAAGAATCATGAGATTCCTGCTGGGGCCGGATAAGTTCTTTCTCGTGTGGTGGAACATAGGTTAGAACGATCACATATGGTGCACAATCTGGGGGGAGATTATTAGTTCATTTTCTCCTAGTTTCAATAGCTCCAGCTGGATTTGCTGGTACCACTACTGTAGCAACTTGCTTATTCTGACAGGTGGTAGGCGGAGGAACAGAAGGTGGGGGGGGGCGGATGTAACAGCATCATTTACTAATCTTCCCCCTGTTGGTTAGTTTAGGAACTGCTTTGGTGGGTATTAAACCCTTATCATCAGGACTGTACTTTTCAACCAAAGCAATGTGGGTATCTAGAAGACCATCTAATATAATTACTTCGGTAGAGATCTGGTCTATTTTTGCCACAAGGGGTTTAATAATCTTATCAACCTTAGCATCAATAATACTTATTAAGAGATCAAATTGTTCCTTATTCATTATTGGTGTACCTTTCTTGGCTGTTGGTTCCACGTCCCCTACAGTACGTTTGGGTAAAGTTTCAGCTCTCCTTTTATTACGGGTACAATTTCCCCCCGATTAGTAGGTACTTTCCTACATGCTCTCAGCTCTCTAGGTGCCGGCGAGCACTGGACAGGGGACACACTTGGGACATCAGAAATATCCTGTGTATCTACTAGTTGGATGTTAGTTTCCCTAGAGGTATCAGGGTCTTCGGGTTCTGGATAGTCATCTATTTGTAAAACGGCATGTGAATTGGGCAGTGTTGGGCATTTGGTTGGGGAGCACTCCTTACCTAAAGACATCCTTCGGTCCTTGATGATTTTACTAACCACTTTCACCAAATAATTATCCATAGTGGCCAACACTGGGGGGGTTTTAGTAGCCTTCGGTTTAGACATTGTAAAAATTAATGCAAAAAGAAGACCCTCCGAACATGTAAATTAAATTAAAAATTAAAAGAAAAAAGAACAAAAGCTTTCATGAATTTGAAATACTGGTAAGATGAGACCAGCAAAAGGTCAACCTTGGTTAATTAAAAACAGTTATGGGGATCAATAGAGTTAAATGTCTCACTTTGGTCCTTAAGTCATCTCTTCTGCAACAGCCAAGGGATGAGGCCCAGCCCAGCCTCGTCCTGCCCCGGACTGCCACAATTTGTCCTGACCTTGTCCCGGGCTTCTCCCAGGCAGCTCCCGCGAGCGACTCACGAGACGAGAGGTGTTCCGGCTTATTGTAGCGCCTCCGGGCGCACTGCCGTCGTGAGGAGTGTCCGTCACAGGCCCCAAGCCTGCCGGGAAATGCAGTTCATGTGTGGCGGCAGGCGAGCGGTGGGTCCAGCCGTTCCCCTCACGCGTCCGAGAGCGTGTGCTGTGCCGTTGCCCTCACGGCTAGCAGGTGAGTTCAAAGATATGGCCCCCAAGAGCTCGCAGTGCTCCGGCTTCTTGTAGCACCTCCGGGCGCGCTGCCGTCGTGAGGAGTGCGCGTCACAGCCCCCAAGCCTGCCAGGAGTTGCAGTTCGTGTGTGGCGGCAGGCGAGTGGTGGGTCCAGCCGTTCCCCTCACGGCGTCCGAGAGGGTGTGCTGTGTCATTGCCCTCACGGCTAGCAGGTGAGTTCAAAGATATCAGCGCTTCAATAAGGACTCTAAGTGATATGATTTGATTGGACTTGTTGTGCAAGTGGTGCTGTGCCAAACTTTGGAATATTCTCCACTACTCTCTACTACACACTCTCTACTCCTCCACTACTCTCTAATACTCACTCTCTACTACTCATAATCTACTACTCTACTACTCTCTACTCCTTTCTATCTACTACTCACTCCCTACTACTCACTATCTACTACTCTCTACTACTCTCTACTCTCTACTACTCACTCTCTACTACTCTCTCTCTACTACTCACTCTTTACTACTCACTCTCTACTACTCTCTACTACTCACTCTCTACTTCTCACTCACTACTACTCACTCTCTACTACTCTCTCTACTACTCTCTACTACTCCCTCTCTACTATTCACTCTACTACTCCCTCTCTACTGCTCACTCTCTATTGCTCTCTACTACTCACTCTCTACTACTCTAACTCTACTACTCACTCTCTACTACTCTCTACTATTCTCTCTGCTACTCACTCTCCACTACTCACTCTCTACTACTCTCTACTACTCACTCTCTACTACTCACTCTACTACTCACTCTCTACTACCCTCTACTTTTCACTCTACTATTCACTCTACTACTCTCTACTACTCACTCTCTGCTACTCTCTCTACTGCTCTCTACTACTCTCTACTACATCTTCTCTACTCTCTATTACTCACTATTTACTCTCTACCTCTCTCTACTTCTCTCTCTAATAGTCTCTACCTCTCTAACTCTACCTCTCTACCTGTACCTCTCTACCTCTACACCTCTACCTCTACATGCACACATATACACATATATATATGCATATATATGCAGATGCATTCATATATATGTATCTGTATATTACCTACTGGCGGTCGCCAGTAGGTAGTTATAGTTAGGATTGTTTTCTATAGGAAATCCGCAACATTCTATTGGGAATAACTTTGGTGCCGATTGAGGAATCTGTCTGTAATTTGCCTTAAGTTTGCCTCGCTGCGCTCCGCTCCTTCCCCGAAAGTTTTTGGGGGATTCTTCAAGCGGGGGCCGAAATAAAAGGGGGGTCCCAAAACGTGTTTTCCCCATGTTAATTTCCATAGGGCGGTTGGACTCACTTTTAGCCCAAACGGCTGAATGGATTTCCACAAAACGTAGCAAAATTGTAGGGACTGGTAGACCGATGTGCCTTTGCTATGTCTCAAGATATGTGCTCCAGTGGATTTTGAGTAATTTAGGTTCCAAAAAATATATATATCTGGGCGGAGCCTAACCACACATCTGATCTGATTGGCTGTCAGAACTTCATCCAAGAAGTGTTGGCAGCCATCTTGGGACCAATATACATGATAGCACCTCATTAAAAAGCATTGTAGTTAATAGAGGGTGTTAGGTCTTTAGTTACATTATAAATCATTTGTTGATGGTACCATACTCATTTTAGGAATTGTGGTGTGTTCTAAGGTGATTTTACCATGTGAAAAAGCCTTCTGCTGTGATATCATGAATCATGTTTGAAAGAAAACTAATATCTCATGATTTTCCCACATATATATAATCTGTATATCTATATAAATACAAATATAAATGCATGCATACATATACATATATGCATACAGATGCATGTTATTTACATGAAAGTTTAAAAAACACTAATAAAAGCAAAGCTAAAAAGCCACCTCATTACAAACAGAATGGCTTTAACTTAAACGAGGGCGAGATCTATTGCATTTTCAATGCTTGTTTACTTTGGTTCCATCAAGAAGGCATTCAGATGTGTCACACATTTGCCATAAATTCTGAATGTTAGCACTATAGTTGCTCATTAGATCACTGTAGTAAAGCTACTGCTCACCAGGGACGTCTGCTGCTGGTATTCAAAGTGCATATTTCAGTCTGCATGTCAGAATGTTTTATTGAAATTGAAGAGGATTTGAGAAGTCACTCAAAATGTGCCCTAATTTTTCTTTCGGCAGCACTAATCATACTTTCTATGGCAAAATATACCCCCTCATTTTGTTCCTTTTTAAATTAAATGTTTTTAGAGTTACCACTTTATTCCAATCAAGATGGCTTCAGGTGTGCCATACCTTTGTAATAAGTAGGACTGTTAGCGCTCTAGTTGTTCTTTAGAACACTCTGGGACATTCTGTCATTGGGCTATACTTGGGCTACATCTGGGTGATATTTGGGCTACATTTGGGCTCTTTTGTCTCTGGTGGCCATCTTGGGAGACTGCATGACAGAATTTGTTAATGAAATAAAAGAGGATTTCAGAAGTCACTCAAAATGTGCCCTAATTTTTCTTTCTGCAGCACTAATAATACTTTCTATGGCATAATATACCCCCTCATTTTGTTCCTTTTTAAATTAAATGTTTTAAGAGTTACCACTTTATTCCCATCACGATGGCTTCAGGTGTGCTATACCTTTGTAATAGGTAGGACTGCTAGTGCTCTAGTTGTTCTTTAGAACACTCTAGGAGGCTGCAGTAGAACACAAAGGAATCAACTGACAGTCTCTGTCCTTGTTGGATGTACATGTTTTACTGAGAATGTCAGACTTCATTCTCACATGACTGCGAAAGATAATGTGAATTTACCGAAAATATGCTTTCAGTTTAGCTTATAGATCCCCTTTCAAACCACTGTGGGAAAAGCATGAGATAATAGTTTTCTTTCAAACATGATTCATGATATCCCAGCAGAAGGCTTTTTCACATGGTAAAATCACCTTAGAACACACCACAATTTCTAAAATGAGTATGGTACCATCAACAAATGATTCATAATGTAACTAAAGTCCTAAAACCTTCTATTAACTGCAATGCTTTTTAATGAGGTGCTATCCGGTATATTGGTCCCAAGGTGGCTTCTTGGATGAAGTGCTGACAGCCAATCAGATCTCACGATGAGATGTGTGGTTAGGCTCCGCCCAGATAAATATATTTTTTTCTTTTGATTTTCTCAGGAAATACTGGAGGGATTTACACCATTTAACCAAAAGCGTGATCTACGTACCAGACCCTACCATTTTCCCAAATTTGGTGTAATTCCGTTCAGCGGTTCGGGCTGTAGCCGTGTCTAATCGGCCTATGGAAATTAACATAGGAAAACATGTTTTGGGACCCCCCTTTTTTCTCGTCCCCCGCTTAACGAATCAGGGAAGGAGCAGAGCGGAGCGGACCATCTTCTTTGAGAAATTTGCGAAGATTCAACAACCGGCGCCAAAGTTATTCCCAATAGAATGTTGCAGACTATGGAAACTAGGTCCTAACTATAACTACCTACTGGCGACCGCCAGTAGGTAATACATATATATATATATTACAAAATCCAAAGTCTCCCCAACCTCCAGCTGGCGATGAAGAGACACGCGAATTCCGAATGAAGTAATTTCGGTTGTTTTTTATTTTCAACTGCTTGCTGTGCTCCCGCAACCTTTCATTACGCGACGCTGGCCTTGATCACATGTAAACCGATAGAGGCGAGATCTGACTTTAAAATACACACACATTTTGTTTCACATGGTTAAAAAATGCATAGACATAGAAAGAATACTTGGTCTGCATCTGCCGCTATTTACAAGGAAACACCCTATACTTTAGGTATATTACCATACCTGGCATACTTTCAAAATCATATATACAACACAATAAACAAATAAATGTATATGCTTATGCTATATAACCCGTGCAAAATACTGTATTGCTGCCAGAATCAATGCCAGTCCGACTCAGATCGATATTACATTTGCAAAGCTCCTATTCGGTGTGCAACTCTTAGCAAATTTGTGCAAAAACTGCAAATAAAGTGCATAACATTATGTACCTAGCATTGCTGTTTACGCTGATTGCTAGTGACCTATATACAGTACATTATGACGTGTGCAAATTGCAGATTGTGCAAAAAATAGCAAATGTGCAAAGATACGCAAATAAAGTGCATGACGTAATATACATAACAATATTATTGCAAATGTATGCTGGCTTCCAGTACAAAATACATGTTATCCCTTGTTGCCAATTACATTTCATGAAAAACTCTTTGCAGATGTGCAAAATATGCAGTCTCAATTTAATTCCCGACTAGGAGCTACCAAACAATACGTATTCATGAGCCTAGGCAGGTATGCAGTCCAAATGTACTATACAGTCCCATAAAACCATGTTAAAAAATGTGATATGAAGTGCAAAAAATGAATGTGTGTAAAATACAATAATACATGAAATGGGAGGTCCGGTAGGCTGTTAGAAATAATACATATAACCACAGCGAAACGTCCTGTTCAAAGATGCAGTCGATAAACCTCAGAGAAAACGAATCCCAGGAGTGGACATCTCATCTAAAAAGGATAAAGAGTTTTTCTTATGTCTCATAGGATAAAAATGTATAGATATGATAACACCAAATATAGCTAAAAATTACAGAATACATAGTAGGAGGCACATGTGTTGAAATATCTACCCAAGTATGCTCAACCCATGACTTGAAGTTAAAACCATTCTTATAACATAATGTCTCCTATTTCATCTAACAACCTACATATATTTGATTTGTGTGACTAAATGCATCTTAAAAAATATTATGTAGCTCTTCCGTGTTGTTGAGACCATTTGGGGCCTTACTGTCAAATTCTAGGATGTATTGTGATTCCAGGTGTCTCAACAGTTTTTCTCTGTCCCCTCCTCTGTGAAGAGGGGGAATGGCATCTATCACAAAATATTTGAGACAGTCAAGATTGTTGGCATGTACTTATTTAAAATGCCGAGCCACTGGATATCTGGTATCACTATTGACAATGGCCCGAAGATATTGTAGAATGCGTGCATATGCTTGCAGCTTGGTGCTCCCAATATATGAAAGCCCACACGTGCATGATAAGACGTATACTGCAAAGTCTGTACGACACGTAAAGTGTCCTGTAATGGGTCTTTCATTGAGGCTAAAAGGGACTTTATATTTGTTTTTGTTAATCCCAAACTTGCAAGCCCTGCAACAGAGCATTTAAAAAATCCAATCTTGGGTTTTAGCCCGGTACTTTTACTCGTCTCAAATGTGCTATCCATTCTCAGATCCATTTTCATTCATTTAGCCTTTCTAAATGCAATGGTGGGCCTGCTCCTTAAAATAGGTGCCAGAACCCCATCAGTTTGTAAGATTGGCCAATTTTTATTCATAATCCCCCTTACTTGTTTGTGATGTTTACTGAAAGTCGTGATAAATCTGGGGGCCGTTTGCGCAATGGGTGTGCTAGATGATACTGCAACTGCCCCATCGACGATAGCTTTCCCCTTCAAAAGGGACTCTCGAGACCTGGTTTTAGCCTTCCTTCCTGCGTCTTCAATTATTCTGTCACAATACCCACTCTTTGTAAATCTGTTCAATAGGTCAGCCGACCATTTATCACACTATTCTGTTGTGCTACAAATCCTTTTGGACCCTAAGGAGTTCACCATAAGGGATATTATTTATAACGTGTCGAGGGTGGCTGCTGGTGGCATGGAGGGATTGTGTTGCCTGCTGTTATTTTTCTGTGCAATGTCGTCTGAATCCTACCGCCCTCAATGTATACTGTAGTAAATCTCAAATTGAGGGCATTGTTATTTAATAGTGAGATAAATTCTTGTGCACTTTCAACACTGCCATCCCAAATTATAAACACGTCATCGATATATCTATACCACTGAATCACTTTAGTATTAAAAATTGCCCCATGAGTCCCCTTGAGGACCTGCTCCTTCCACAAGCCAACATGTAAACATGTGTAGCTTGGGGAGAAGCAGGAACCTATGGCCACACCTCGTTTTTGTAAAAACAGCTCTTTGCCAAAGAAAAAAAAGTTATTAAACAGACCCCACTTGATGAGTTCGAAAAGCATCAAATTGTGGGGATAAAAGTTCAGCGGTCTTGTGTCCAAAAAATGTTTTACCGCGGCTATACCAGTCTGATGATGGATGCTGGTATAAAGTGCTTCAATGTCTAGCGTAATTAGTAAATTCCCTTATTTCAATCCTGTGACTTTCAGTTTATTGAGGAAGTCACCGTTATCTTTCAAATACGATGGAAGGCCTTGTACTAATGGCTGAAGGTAGAAGTCCACATATCTACTAATGTGTTCACTGACCCCACCAATAGCCGAAATTATAGGTCGTCCCGGAATGGGATTAACCCGTTTATGTATTTTTGGAATGAGGTATAGGTATGGGGTGATAGGAAACTCATTATGTAGAAACAGATACCCCTGATTCAAAATTAACCCTTGCCTTTTATAATCCAGCAAGGATTTCTTTAGGGACTCCTTCACTTTCTTAAAATCCAACATTGTTGCCACCTGATAACATACTGGATCATTAAGTTGTCTTTTGGCTTCTCTAACATATTCTTTTCGCGGCCAAATGACAATGTTCCCTCCCTTGTCTGATTGACTGATAATTATTTCATGATTGGCTTTGAGCTTTGAATTAAGATTCTTGTACATAGCGTCATGATGTTTCAGGCTCTTTTTTGCGTCACATACCTAGTAGTATAGATGCTTAAGGTCCTCCGTTACTCTTTCATGGAATATGTCGACTGCATCCTTCGGCATCATCGGTACAAATGTTGATTTCCCCTTAAAAGGACTTTTACCAGCACTAGGTTGTATGGGTATAATGCTGGCAAGTCTGTCTTTTAAAGGTGTTGTTACCTCCTCCTCTGTTATTTCATCGCCATTGTTGCGTAAATCACTAGTGCCTAAAGGAATTATTTCATAGGTCTTACTGAATGCATGGGTTAGTAACTAAACTCTGTGAAAGTCTATATTAGTCTTTCCATTGGTGTGTAAGCAAATGCATGGGTTGCTGAATAGCTACATGAGTGTCTATGTTGGTTATTGATTTGTTATCTAAGTATCTGTATGTGTGCCTGACCGTTTGTGCGGGTGGGTGGGCTTATGAGTCTGAGTGGGAGATTCAGTGGTTGTATGGATTAAAAAGTGCATCTGGGAAGGGCTGTATGGGTGAGTTAATGTGTTCATGGACGTGTTGGTGAATGAATAAATGTCTCAGTGGTATTTCTGTGACTAACTACATATATTATAAGGCACTATATGTGAGTGTTGGACTATATATAAATGAGTATACATGAGACTACGTTATTTGAAGAGTGGTTGTATAAATAAGTGTCAGCTTCTATGAGTGATTGTATAAGACAGTATATATGTGTTAGTATCTGTATAAATAAGTGATGTGGTATGTCTATAAATAAAGGAGTTGATGTATATAACTGTATACATGATTAAATGGGTATATGATTGGTTCTTTGCATTACTGGCTACGTGTGTGAGTAACTCTATGGATGACTGGCAGAGTGTGACTGCATGTATAGATGTATGACTGCATATTATAGTCCTGTATTGATGAGTAACTACTTGTATAAGTGACTGGATGTGTGTGCAGACCTAGCAAATAGTGAGTGCTATGTAGTATATTGTATTATTCTGTGTATGTTTCAAAAATAGTAGTCAACATTTTAGAATGGGTGTATCAAAGTTTATATTACTGCATCAGTATGTGCATCAGATTGTCACGTAGATGATGTCATTTGAGATGTAATCAGTGATGTCACTGACCATGTCATGCGTGATGTTATATGTGACATCATCAGCAGTGCATTGCGGGCGCGCAAGTTATAGTTAGCTCAACTAACTATAACAGGCGAATTTCTCTAGTTTTATATGAGTCAAATATTCAACTAACCATAAAGTCCCTGGAACCTATGTTTTTTTGTGAATTTCGAAGGTTTTTTAAATGCTAATTCCTAACCTAAACATACCTGAAACCTATGTTTTTTCAGTGAATTTCAAAGGTATTTTAAATGTTAATTTCATATTTTAATGTTTCTAAAACTTATATTTTTTTAATATTTTGGTACTCTATTATACTTCTTTTTATTAATTTTAAAAATGATGTAATGTTTTATATCTTCCCAAAAAAATGTATATATTTTTTCTTTTTAGGAGAAAAGTGCACTCCCATACCGGTAGCGTACCAAGCTCCATCACCACATGAATCCTATCCGCCATATTGCTAAACTCGTAAATGATGCACATTTCGTATCTGACGACTTCGTGTCACCGCGCCCCGCGTAACATCATATACGCATGAAGTCACCCCAGGTGCTACTTTGGTATCCGAATGGTATGCAGTACTAAGCCACGCATTACTTCATGTATGTATGGGGTCGCACCAGCTGCGCTTTGCGTATGCGACCAGTACACGCTGCCAGGCCCTATGTTAAATGACAGATGTATAGTATCGCACCTTGTACACCATTCCCTTTTTTATTGGACTCAACAGTATATGTAAATTACTTTAAACAGTATAGGAGAGCACGTGATAATCTAAAATATTTTAAACATTTATATATTTCTAACTGTATAATGATAGATATATTTTGTCAAAATCGTGTCGGATGCGGCCTCCTTACGCACTCCATGCGCGATTGCCATGTGACCTTAAAAAAAAAGCATTTGATTGGTTCATAACATTTCCCATTGTAACAGTTAGATGATCCTACCCATTTTACTCATTCTCTCTTCAGTGTTTGATGAGAGACGCCTCTTCTGCTTAGAAAGCTTTTCTGAAAAGTGTTTTCCTGTATACACATATCTTATACTACACACAACATGCAACGATCATCTTGATCAATATTCATGCTCTGTACATTAGCCTTCCATGTGTGATTGCCATGCATCTAAAACGTTCCATTAAAATACAAATATGTGTTACACGATGCCCCTGGTGTCTGTGTGTGCAAATTATTGTGCTCCCTTTCGGCCTCGGTATTCGTGGCTTTAGAAAGTATCAAGACCCCTGGGCAGAGTGCACATCCTAGATCACATGTGACAAACATTAAACAGCAATGTGTACAATTATTTTCCTGTACTCTCTGTTGTCAGGCTTTACCAATATAGTAGTGTGTTATATGTAAGACTTTCAGATTCACATTTGACATGGATTGCTTCACTGTAATAAGTGTTATCACTGTGTATGTCGTTACCTCACAGCTGATCCTCCCTCCATTCAAGCACATTCACATGTGTACACTTCGCGATAGCAACACTTTCAAAAATACCGCACACCATTAACATGCGTGTCTGCGCATATCCACAACCTTGACAACAACATGTAATGTTCACCATTCAATCTTAATCAAACACCGTCTCATTAATGATAGTTTCCGCCCTCCCGACGCATGCTACACTAATCTAAATTGCACACTCTGCAAGGTCAAAACTACAAAATAAAAACACATAAGTACACTTCCTGGCCAGACAGGAACTGAACAACACCCAGGTCCCCGGAATAATTATTCACTCCCCTAGGCTGGCTTGGCGTACGCAATCCCAGCCCACTTTGCGCATGTATAAATAGGATAACCACGACGCCACACGTCCCTCTTCTTCCACACTGCCTCGGGTGATATGCCGCATCCACCTCGCATATCACAATGCGCAATAAAAAAAATAAATGGATCCAAGAGGTGTACACCATGCTGGCAATCAACACGGGCTCTAAATTGTGAGCCCTACTGCCCATCGTCTACGAAAAGGATCCATGAGGTGTACACTATCCTGAGCGAGATGCTGCAGGAGGGGTGGGCTGCATCAGCCTGAGTGCGCAGCTGCGAACAAGCGATGTTGCCGTGCATAATGATGTGATCTCTAACCTCATTCAGTCTCATCTCTGTCACATTTTAAAGTTTTCCTGGACTGTACTGTATGCCTGAGCCAGTGGGCAGTTTAGCCCTACAGACAGCTCTTGAGCGCGATGTTGCGGGAGGGATGGAACCTCATTCAGTCACATCTGTCTCATTTTAAGGACCTGCTGGACTGCACTGTAGGCCAGAGCCAGTGGGCAGCGTTGCCCTAAGGACATGTGGCGTTGGCTTTTAGGACACTGTAGTGAGCTTTTACTAAGTGTACATGCACACAGGCTTCCGCCACTGCATTAAACATGCACATCATGCTTCTAGCATGCGCTCAGTTCCTTTATATATGAACATTAGTATAACATATTATTATTTAACCATGTGTATTCTCATGCACGCCAACTCCTCTTTGAACCACGATTACCACTAACACTTGGTAGATCGTACTTCAAAAACGAAGTATGCTCTCAACTCCTATTTTTAATCAAGGTTAAAATAAACCTTCATTTACCTCCAGACGTTTCCACTATTAAATTATTTCCCCCTTTTCAGACATTCCATTGATTGCCTCAAGAAGGGCCGAGCGGGAGCTGACCCAGCAATGATGCCCTGGGTATTCTGACACCTTCCATCCTGGTATCAAGACACCATCCCCGACCGGAGACCTGGTCTACCGTACAAATGTACCCCGGACTCGAAGCTTGCACCAACACGTCATGGGACACACTGGTGGTGGCAGGTGAGCAATGAAGCCTTGGTGTGCAAGACCTACAATTGAGCATAGTGCAGGGGGGGAGGGTGCACAGGTGCATGCAAGCAATTTTCCCGTAGCTAATAATGTACGACTATGTTATCAAACAACGGCGATATCATTATCACCACTTTAGCGGCAGGAAAATGCTGCTAAAGCGGCTATAATCGGCTTGATAATGTGCCCTTGTGAATTCCCATAGAAGCCCAGGTTCACACTAGAACCTGGGCTTTTATTGGAATTCACAAGGGCATATTATCAACCCCTTATCGCTGCTTTAGCTGCAGTTTCCTGCCGCTAAAGCGGCAATATTGTTATAGCTGTTCCTTGATAATATAGCCCATAATCTCTGGCCTCACGTGTTTCATTTTAAGGACTTGCTGAGCCACACTCTTTCTCACGGACCCCAGCGTCCTTCACAAACGGGTGACGGGAGGGTAAAGATTAAGGGCTGGGTGCAGTAGGGACCCCAGCGTCCAAGACAAACGGGTGACGGGAGGGTAAACACTAAGGGCTGGGTGCAGCAGGCCGACGCTCTGTCTCCTCCTCCTTCTCTTATTTTGACTCTCCCTCCCCTTCTCCCTTCCACCCACTCCCCCTCCCTTCCATTCTCACTATCGGCCTTTCATTCGGACTACCTTTTTTTACCTCTTCCACATAGCACACATACTTATGTTTCATTTTTGTCTTGCAGGTTTCCTACGCTGCTTCCACAGGTGTCCACCCACATTTTTTTTATTTATATTGTCTCTTCTATTAAAGTTATGTTTTTATTTATTTGTGTTTTAACAAAGGTTACTTTTTTTTCGAATAAATAACTGAGTGTATAGGTCTTTCTTTTTCTGACAACACTTGTCTAATATTTATTGTGAAAATCATCTGTTTATAGGAGATTTTAAGGACACATTTATCTAATATCAGAGTGCACCTACCAAACATAATCTAACTGACAATTAGGCAAATGAAGCCTGGGTAATTGTACAACTGCAAGAGTTCTATGAGTATATCACTTTATAACACCATAAGTACTGCCCGTGTGACTATCGAACAAATAAGGCACTGCCTAGGATCACCGAGGCTTCAGGGACTGCAGAGGCCCACCCTGCTTATTTAAATAAAACCCCGGAATGTGGCGATCCCTAGATTTTAGTTGGCCTCGAAACCCCCGAACAATTAGCAAACAATACCCGGGAAGGTGGCAAAACATCTCTGTGCCCTTCCGCACCTAATTTACATGTGACATTAAGATACCTAGTTCTACAAAGACCCTGCAATATAATAGTATAATAGTTGGATTAATATAATAGTTGAATTGGCCATGGAAGATTACCCACCAGGGGCCTCATTTAAAAAAAGGGTAAGACCCTGATTTTATTTAGTTTATTTTTTTCTCGCCATTTTTGCCATCCACATCCCTTCTATTAAATTGATAGAAGGTTTTCTTCCTCTCGCTTCAAGTAGTCAAACAAGTATTTGCTATCACAGAGTTGAAGCCATGCACCAGCCCTCTAATAGCAAACACAAATGTCCCGAAAATGCACAACCCAGGACATTGTATGCCCTGCACCTGACATGTCGCCCTCCCTAAGACCATGATGCATTTGTTAGTATAAAATCATGCTAACACTACTTACACATGTGTAGTACAGCGACCAGAATGTAGTGAAGAAGCAGAGTAAGCGCGAAATATAAATCCTACCAGAAGTCGGCTGACAGTTCAATGAGCCGATGACCCTGGCATGAGTAGGAACAGCCACACTAGAAAATGGGTTTTCGGCACAACGCAAGCAATGCTGAAATATTGGTGAGTGCTGCCTAAGTTTATGTAGTGAAAAGACAGCAGTGGATCCAATAAGTGGATTTATAACAGGAAAACAAGACACCTGAAACAGCCACCAAAAGGAGCAGACAGCAAGGGAACCTTCTACTCCAGCACCGTTTACAAACTCTGCAAGGTTCCCCTCATGACAGCCCTACATTCTAACATTACATACTTAGATTCTAGTAGAATTGCATACTAACATTCTACTATGACTTACATTGGAATACTATACAGAGCACATGACTTTACAGCAGTGAGCTCATGGTTTCATCCACGACTCTTGAGACCGGTAGGGGTAAGTATTTCGCTTCCCATTCCCTATATTGTATAAACTTAAACTAACACTTCTTCCACATGTATGCTACAGCGCCCAGAGCACATCACTTTAAAGCAATGAGCTCACAATTTAGGCTCATGGTTCAATCCCAGAGTCTTCACACCAGTAATAGTGAGTAGTTCGCTTCTCATTCCCTATATACTATAAACGCATACTAATACTACTTACACACTAATACTACAGCGGTTAGTATCCTACAGCATCCAGAGCCCTCCATTTTACAACAATCAGCTTGGTTTCATCCCTGAGCTTTCACACCGGTAGGCATTAGTACTTCGCTTCCCACTTCCTGCATAGTATAAATGCATGGTAGCGGTCAGTAGTTCGATTCCCACTCCCTGTATGGTAAGTCTACTAACACTACTTACACACGTATACTACAGTGCCCAGAGCCCATTCTTTTACCGCCATCACCTCGATTTCACCCCCAAGTCTTCACACCCGTAGGCGTAACTACTTTGCTTACCGCTTCTGGTATACTATCAACACACAGTAGCGGTCAGTAAATCGCTTCCCACTCCCTGTATGATATAAATGCCTGCTAACACTACTTGCACACATATGCTACAAACACCAGACCACATCACTTTACAGCAATGACCTCACGGTTTAGACTCTCAGTTTCATACCCGAGTGTATCACCATATCATATCACCACCATGCCATTCTGAGCAACACCGCACTTTCAGACCGGTAACCGTGATAACTACCTACTGCCAACCGCCAGTAGGTAATAAAAAACAAATTAGAATAGTTACTTCATTCTTTCAGCTTTCCAATCTTCTCTCCATTACTGTCTTTCAAATTTTCCATATAAACAATTTTATTAATATTCAAGAGTCAGAAATGCAACGTATTCTATCAACACACTCTAAAACATTCTACAACAAGTGGAGGTTACAGTTCATCTATTTTTTTAAACCTAACAATATTTATTTGCAACATTTTCTCGAACATTTAACAGCACATGCAGGTTAAAAGTTCACAATTGTTTAAAGTTCGAACAGTGCCTTCCAAATGCAAGTAGCAGGAGTGGTTGAGTTGAGCAAATTATATCCTATAATATGTACTCCACGTGCAAACTGCTTTTTCTTAACCAATCATAAAGATGATTTTCCACAAAACGAATGTGCACCCTACTTTTAAAAAACAATGCTTTTCATCTCCTAATCAGGTACCGTTTTGTAAGCAAAAAGAAACTAGTTCCCCATCTTTAAACATATCTCTTATTCTACAAAGGAACTGCATGAGCTACAGACATCTTTCCATACCTTCCAGCCATACCTTCAAAATGCTAGTGTGGATCGTAGGACATAGCTATGCTTTCTGGTGCAAGAGGTATGCAAAACAGAGACCTATTGGCTTATACTTAGGTTTACAAAATGTGGATATTAAATGGTTTGGACAGAGAGTATTGAAGTGGCACCAATTGTTGCCTTTGGTTAAGACCTGTTTGCATCTCCAACAGCCTGACCTCATGATTGTGCACTGCGGTGGAAACGACTTAGGCACACTTACTAGGGTAGGTTTAGAAATTCTTATGAAGGACACCTTCGGACAATTGATGTTACTTTTGCCTCAAACTGTGTTTGTATATTCCAATATATGTCAAAGACAGAAGTGGCAATGGTCCAAACATTGATGTCCTCAGATTGAGAAATCTCGGAAAAAAGTCAACAAAGCTGTCTCTGCGTACCTCAGAGACCACAAAATGGGGTGAATATACAACATTATATGTTTTGATATGGCGGATATATACAGAAGTGATGGAGTACACTTCACAGATCAGGGAAACCGAGTTTTCCTGAATAACTTGAAGCTGTGCATCTGCCTTATATGTAGTTCCAATTAATGAACACAAGGGTTCTTTTTAGAGCCACCCTATAACTGACTACTTAGGCCCACTATTTTAGGGCCAGATAATGGCAACTCCCGGACCCTCGCCAAAATGTATTCTCCACACAGCTGTGGCACAGCGACCAGACCATCTCTCTTGCAGCACAGAGCTCTAGCTTTGATCCCTGGCTCTACTCACCCATAGGGGTCAGTAGATGGCACTTTACAAATACCGTATTTATTTACCGTTGCACTCCTTATACAACACCACCTAAGCACCATATGCAAGTTGAACACGTGTGGCACAGCGCCCAGAGCACATGACTTTACAGTATACCACACACAGTGTAGGCTCATGGTTTCATCCCCGACTCCAGCAGCAGCTCAATTAGACAGCGAGACACTCTAAGCAATACCCCACTTCATTTCTGTACCCCGCACTTTTCAGACCGGTAGGGGTCAGTAATTCAGTGACTTTACCCCGAATCCGTCAGAATCTCAGCTTACACCCCCAGCGCCATCACACCCATAGGAGTGAGTCGTTAGCACTTCACAAATACCGAATTGATTTGATACACACAAATTTACCTGCACACTCCCTCTATAATGCCCCATAAGCACTATACACAAGCTACAATGTTCAAAACAAAAGTTCATCCAAGTAGCTATAACTACATGCTGACACTACTTGCACAGATGTGGCACAGCGGCGAGAGCACATGACTTCACAGCATATGGCACACAGTTTGGCTGACGCTTTAATCCCCGAGTCCGGCAGCAGCTCAGCTTAGCAGCATGAGACTCTAGACAATACCTTACATATTTTCCGCACCCCAGGTTTTTCAGACCAGTACGGGTCAGTAGTTCATCCTACTAGGTATAAACACATGCTGACACTACTTCCACAACTGTAGTGCAGCGGCCACGGCACATGATTCACGGCATAAGACACCCACTTTGTGCTCACACCTTAATCCCCGAGTCCCGCACCAGCTCACCTTACCAGCATCAGACTCTAGGCAATACCTCACCTAATTTCCATAGCCCAGCACTTTCACACTGGTAGGAGTGAATATTTCAACTCCTTGCACCACTCGCAGCCAATCAACAGCAAGCTCGTGCTCGTAATGCCTCAGCCAATCAGATGGCAGAATTCCCAAATATTGATATCTGTAAATGCCGATATTTCTAAAAAACTACTGAACGGATTCACACCAAATAAACAAAAGCGTACTTTCTAGACCAAGACTCTTCTCCCTGCCAAATTTGGGGTAATTCCGTTCACCCCTTCATCCTGTAGCCTTGTCTAAAGTTTCCTATGGAAATTAAAATTGAAAAAACACGTTTTGTGACCCTCCTTTTTTCTCGCCCCCCCCCTTGATGAATCACCCCCAAACTTTTAACATAGGAGCTGATCTCAACAACAAATTAGTTTTGAAAATGTCCCGAAGATTCGTCAATCAACGCTAAAGATTTAAATGTTGCCATTTTCCTATAGAAACTAGGTCCTAACTATAACTACCTACTGGCGACCGCCAGTAGGTAATATATATATATTTATTTATTTTTCCACTGAAAAAAACATAGGTTTCAGGGACGTTATAGTTAGTTGGACATTTAACATTTGTACAAAACCATAGAAATTACCCCATTATAGTTAGTTGAACTATCTATAACTCGCGGCTTCGCCATGCATTGCTGATGACGTCACATATTACATAATTAATGACATTGTCAATGACATCACTGATGACAACTCAGGTGGCATGATGGCATCAATGATGACATCATCCAGTGAATGTGTGTTTGTATAAACTTTAGATTAAGCATGGGCTGAAAATTTGTTCCGCTCGCGGAATTTGCAGATTTTCCGCAATTTCGCGATCCGCGAATCTCGCGAAATCGTGGTAAAATTCGCAAATCAGCGGGACGATGTTTCAGCCAAGCACTTACAGGGTTGCAGCAGCAGGTGCAAAAGTTGAAGCTAATTTTTTGTAACCTTTTACCAAAGGGTTACAAAGAAATTAACTTGAACTTGGACACCTGCTGCTGTAAGCCTGTAAGTGCTTCCTGGCGCCTCGTTGCCTACTTGCAACTATTCTCTGACCCTGCTCTGACCCTTGAAGCAGGGTCGGAGAATAGTTACAAGTAGGCAATGAGGCGTCTGTCATGAAAATTAAACCTCAACAGGAAGCACTGACAGATATAAAAACAAGCATTTGCAATGCAATAGGTCTCGCATTAGGAAAGTTTGAGCTATTGGTCTTGTAAATGACAATTTTTTTATTTATGTGTTGGTTTTGAAAATAGCTAAATTAATAGCTTCGTCATTTACAATGCCAATAGTTATAACTTTCGCAAATGTGACACCTATAGCATTTGTAATGCAACATGTTTTGTATTTACGTGACTTAGATGTATTGATATTACAAATTACAATGGATTTTAATTTTTTTAAATAATTAATACTTAAATAAAAGTGATTTTAATTTATAATGGCAATAGCTTAAACTTTTGTAAATAACATTTGTGAAGATCATGTTCAGTGTATTTTATTGTGACAAAAATCCAAGAACAGAAGTGAAATATTAACATATTTTTGTGACATTTGTAATAAAGCTTGAAACATTGAGAAAACATATTTGAACCAGTTGTTGTTGAATGGTTGCGCAGATTGATGCTGGGGTGGCGCTGAGTGGTGCTGTGGGGTGCTGATTGGTGCTGTGGTGATGCTGAGTGGTGCTGTGGTGGTGCTGAGTGATACTGGGATGGTGCGGAGTGATGCTGGGGTGGCGCTGAGTGGTGCTGTAGTGGTGCTGAGTGATGCTGTGGTGGTGCTGAGTGATGCTGTGGTGATGCTGAGTGATAATGTGGTGGTGCTGAGTGATGCTGTGGTGGTGCTGAGTGATGCTGTGGTGGCACTTAGTGGTGCTGCTGTGGTGGTGCTGAGTGGTGCTGTGGTGGTGCTGAGTGATGCTGTCGTGGTGCTGAGTGATGCTGTGGCGGTGGTGAGTGGTGCTGTGGTGGTGCTTAGTGATGCTGTGGTGGTGCTGAGTGATGCTGTGGTGGTGCTGAGTGGTGCTGTGGTGGTGCTGAGTGATAATGTGGTGGTGCTGAGTGATGCTGTGGTGGTGCTGAGTGGTGCTGTGGTGGTGCTGAGTGATAATGTGGTGGTGCTGAGTGATGCTGGGATAGCACTGAGTGATGATGTGGTGATGCAGAGGGCAGAAAGGCACACAAAGCTTTCTAACAAAGGGCAGAAGGGCAGAAAAACAAGGGAAAACGAGTCTAACAGAGGGCAGAAGGGCACAAAAAACAGTCTAACAGAGGACAGAAGGGCAGAAAAACAAGGGAAAAACGAGTCTAACAGATGGCAGAAGGGCACAAAAAACGAGTCTAACAGGTGGCAGAAAGGCACAAAAACGAGTCTAACAGAGGGCGGAAGGGCACAAAAAACGAGTCTAACAGAGGGCAGAAAAACAAGGGAATAACAGAGGGAAGAAGGGCACAAAATTGAGTCTAACAGAGGGCAGAAGGGCAGAAAAACAAGGGAAAAATGAGTCTAACAGAGGGCAGAAGGGCCCAAAAACGAGTCTAACAGGGGCATAAAAACAAGGGAAAAACGAGTCTAACAGAGGGCAGAAGGGCAGAAAAACAAGGGGAGAACGAGTCTAACAGAGGGCAGAAGGGCACAAAAAACGAGTCTAACAGGGGGCAGAATGAATCCCGCCCTGCGTGTTTGTCCACGAAGATGCCACCTTTTTGTGCAATACCTCTACTCAACTGGAGTACTTTCTACTGTCTAATCAGTAAGTGCGCCCTCGTTGGCTAAAATGTATAGGGGCAGATTTACAATAACTGGCGCATCCCCAGGGATGCGCCAGTTATTGTGCGCCGCAGCTCCGCCACCCATGGTCTGCCGCATTTACAATGCGGCGCACCATGTGGCAAAAACGGCACGGATGCGTCTCGCATCTGTGCCGTAAAAGCAGGGCATTGCTGGAACTGCGTCACAAGCGCGACGCAGCTCCAGCAATGCTCTGGGGGGCCCTATCTCCCCAATGCTGTGTCAAGCCTTGCGCCTGCTTCAAGAAGACGCAGGGTTTTGATGCAGCATTGGCCTAAAAGTGACTGAGTGAAATCTTGTAGATTTCACTCAGCCACTTTTAGGAGGCGTTCCTGCTCAGGAACGCCCTCCCCTGCGCCGGAACGCCTCCTGATGGCGCAGGGCTTTACAACGTGACGCATCTCTCAGATGCGTCACGTTGTTAATACCCAGCACCATGGCGCATCTTTTGTGCTGCCGCTGCGTCACAAAAGTGATGCAACTGCGGCGCAAAAGAGGAGCAAGCGGCTTGTAAGTCTGCCCCATAGTGCTTTTACTACACTGTAGCTGCATAAAGGGCTAGAAGATGTGTCTCCAGTGACCATGTGTGCCTGTATTACAGGCACACATGGTCACTGGAGACACATTTACTGGCCCTTTACGCAGCTGCAGTGTAGTAAAAGCACTATACATTTACCCAATGAGGGAGCACTTACTGGATTAGCCAGTAGAAAGTACTCCAGGGCAAATCGCAATGTGGGGTAATCCGGGAATTCGCAAATTTCGCCCATGCTTACTTTTAATATGTATTATATATATGCCACAGTGTATTGAAGAATGAGTGGGTGTATAAGTGTCTGTATGAAGAATTTAGTAGGTATGTGACTGACTGTTTAAGTAAGTGATTATATGTGTCTTACTGAATGCACAGGTTAGGGGGGTCCCGAGGGCTGACGAGGGCATTTGGAGCACTCACCGGGGGTCACGCCACACTCCTGCTGCTGTTGGTCTCCGGCCGCCGCTTCCTCCACCACGCGGCAGCCGGCAGGGAGACTACAGCCCCCAGCATCCTTGGCGGTGACACGCCCACCGGGAATCGCGCACGGAGGCGCACTAAAGGCAGAGGTCCCTACCGCCTCGCGGGACGCGCGCGGGCGGCGCCGGGCTAAGCCCGGGACAAGGGCGGGCCCTCTGTGGCCCTCAGAGGCACTAGGAGGACGGGACGGGCCACCACTCTTGGCTCCAGCTTTGGAGAAGGTACAGTCAAGCTCCTTTTTCTCCATCCCTATTGCCTTGAGCTGCTTATTGCTGTTACCAGGATTACTGGATTTTAGTCACCCAACTTCAATGTCCGTCTGGGAAGAGCTGAATGCCCTCTGTGGCACACACTACATCCCGGATGCCTTATCCCCCCCCATAGTGTCTCAAGACACTGTTCAAGCTATCTGCTCCCCCCAGGCTTCCTCCGTTACAATCCACCCTCCATCTAATAAATGCAGCCCCTCTGTACCCGGACCCAGTACAGCCTCATCACCTGTGGATAAGGCTGAGGTTCGATCCCCCCTTCAATCGTCTCTTCTGGCCCAAATCGAGCTACTGCTTGATACTGCTCTCTCTCCACTGGTTGCTAAAATAAATGATTTGGGAGATAGACTGTGCAGGATTGAAAAAACGGTAGCACAGTCATACCCACCGACTAGAAACACTGTAACCCCCACATGCTCTTCCCCCACTAATACCCACAAAAGGCCTACGGACAATGCACCCAGGATATTGCAAACTTGTGACTCCCCTGTTACACCACCTATCCAAAGTGACCACAATATCACCCGTATTCATGATCATGCCCCACAAAGAGCCCCTGTGATCACACTAGATGGAAGACATTGCATCGATTTACCCCCCGTAGCAGCCCCATATGTCACCATTCTCTCTGGGGTCCCCGCTCTCAGACCAAGAAAACGCGAACTGCATCGGGACCTACTGAACAAAGCCATTTTTTGGCTCCAAAAGAATAGACCATTACCTTCCTGGCTAGACGGTGGGATACAGAGCGTCAGAAGGGTGGGGTGGCTTGGTCATCTGCCCAAAAATGTTCCGGGGGACTTGATTCTGGTGAGGTTTAAGGACAGGAACACTGCCCCATACTTGCGATCTATCCAGCCAAAACTTGGAGACGGCTCCATTCGTATTTGGGACCTCCATGACTTTTACCCTGGTCCTCGAGCACCGAATCACAATAACTGCGGGTGAAAAAGGGGGATTCTGTGTATTATGGGGTTTTTATTTAGAACTGCTTATGCTAAACTATTTTTAGTTGGGTCTTAACTCATTTTTCTTTTAACTAGGCAATGTTATGTTGAGTTATTTTTAACGTGTATGTATTTTATTGTGTTGCTTTTATGGCCAAACGCCGAATAAAGCTTATTTGATGATGATGACTGAAACAGGCATTCAGACGTTTACTTTGACAGTTGGTGTGTAAGCGGATTCATGGGTTGTTGAGTAGCTAAATGAGGGCATATATGGGTTATTGGTTGGTTGTCTGAGTATCTGTATGGGTGCCTGTGTGTGTGTGAGTGCGTGGGAGGTCTGTGAGTCCAAGCATCGATGTTTGAGTGGTTAATTGACTGTGTGTACGCATTCAAGAGTGCATGTGGAAACAGCTGTATGAATGTGAGTGTGTGTATGGTGTGTTGGTGAGAGAATGGATGTCTGAATGGATGTCTGAATGTTACATGTCCAAGTAACTACATATATAAAAGGCTATGTGAAAGTTGAAGTATACAAATGTCTATACATGAGAGTCAGTAATTGGGAGAGTCGCTGCATGGATGAGTGTGTACTTGTATCAGTGATTGTAGAAAAGAGTAAGTATGAATTTGTGTCTGTTTGAATAACTGATGTTGTGTGTGTATAACTGTATAGGTCATTAAATGGAATTTTGATTGATTCTTTGCATGACTGAGTAGGTGTGTGAGTAAGTCTGGCTGAGTGGTAGTATCTGAGTCTCTGTATACATGTTTGAGTGCTTATGACCGTGTTGTATTGATGAGTGACTACATCTATGAACGATTCTATGGGTGAATGAGTGGATGTGTATGTAGACTTAGGAATCAGTGAGTGTGTATGTAGTAACTGGTACATTGGTTGTATGAAAGGTTATATTACAGTGTGAGGAGGTAGATCAGATTTTCACTTGGATGATGTCATCAGTGATGTCATCAGTTGTGTCATTTGATATGTCATCAGTGATGTCGCTGACCATGTCATTGATGATGTAATATGTTATGACATCAGCAGTGCATGGCAGGGGCGCGAGTTATAGTTAGTTCACCTAACTATAACGGGGGAATTTCTATGGTTTTGTGCTAGTGAAATGTTCAACTAACTATATTGTCCCTGAAACCTATGTTTTTTCAGTAAATTTCTAAGGTTTTTTAAATGCTAATTTCTAACTATAACAGGCCTGAAACCTATGTTTTTTTCAGTGAATTTCAATGGTTTTTTAAATGCTAGTTTCTAAGTATAACGTGCCTGAAGCCTATGGTTTATTCTGTGAATTTCTAAGGTTTTTTTAAATGTTAATTTTGTTTGTTGTCTGTCCCTGCTACCGGGGCTCACCTGTTTGCTGATATGCGGCCGTGCTTGGCTCCGCCCCCAACCTCCTCGGACGACCGGCCGGGCTTGGCTCCACCGGTCAGTTGAAAAAAACTGAATTACCAAGGAATCCTGGCTCCTTCAGGCTGACGCCAGCACCGAGCGCGCCAGGAGGCGCTTAATGCTGCGTCAGGGGCTAAGTCCCTTGCTGTTTATTTTCTGCTCCTGCCACCGGGCTTCCCTGTTTGCTGATCTGCGGCCGGGCTTGGCCCCGCCCCAACCTCCTCAGACGACCGGCCGGGCTTGGCTCTGCCGGTCAGTTGAAAAAAACTGCATTACCCAGGAATCCTGGCTCCTCCAGGCTGACGCCAGCACCGAGCGCGCCAGGAGGCGCTTGAAGCTGCGTCAGGGCCCTCGTCCCGCGGACGAGGGCCCTGACGCAGCCATGTAACAGGAAAGCCTATAGCCAAGCAGGCTTTCCTGTTACATGGCAAGAAGCCATTGTAATTCCCATTTTTAAAAAAGGCGACAGGCAGGACCCTAAATACTACAGGCCAATCTCCCTGCTCAAATCTTTGATGAAAGTAGCAGGGAGAGTTTTACTTACCAAACTACAATCATGGGCAAAATCTGAAGGGGTTCTTTCTAAACTCCAATATGGGTTTAAGAGTGGATTGGGCACAGTTGAGCAGGGTTTGAACCTAGCTCTAATAACCAGTAAATATACGCTGGCCAAAAAAGGTAACTTATACATGTGGAGAAGTGTGGCTCACTGGTTAGAGGAGGCAGACCTGGACCAGGGTTCAATTCCCAGCTCGGCGGGGTCTTGAGTCCTAAAATGTCCATGGACTCGACAATTCTTGCTCCGGTGCCTACTCGATTCATGGGTTCACACTCTGCGACTCTGGGCAATAGCTTGCTTAATCTCCACAACGGCCCCTCGCGGCGGGATGCCTGGCTTTCACCTTGCGGATACCCTGCCGGGGTTATCTCACAGGGGAATACCAGGACGGGTTCCCTAAGCAAGCACTTAGAAACCGCTCGGTGATTTGCGCTATATAAATTCTTGTACATTTACATTTACATACATGACATTTGTCGATTTAAGCTTGGCTTTCGATTGCTTGAATCACAAATTGCTGTGGATTACCTTGACTAAATTAGGGATAGAAAACCCTATGTTGAATGTCATTAAGGAACTTTATAGAGGCGCTGGAGCAACGGTCCGCTATGGCAAAAGCGGAGAATGCACTAGGAAATTCCCAATAGAAAAGGGTGTTCGGCAAGGATGTATCCTTGCACCCTTTCTTTTTAATTTGTATATCAACGAAGTGGCAGACTTTTTAATCAATTTGGAAGTTGACTACCCCAAAATAAACGGCTCGTCGGTACCAATACTATTATACGCCGACGACGCCGTAATAATGTCGCGAACCCAGGTGGGCCTTCAAAAGGCATTAACTGGCTTTTCAACTTTCATGGGGTCCAGAGGTTTGAAGATAAACGTGGGAAAAACCTTTACCATGTGCTGTACCTCAAAGAAAAATAAAAAAATAGACTGCAAAACCTTTGTTAATCAGACTAAGATAGGCTTGACCAAAACCTTCTCATATTTAGGTATTACTTTTAACAATAGAGGAACCTGGACAACAGCCATAGCTACACGTAATTTGGCCTTCTCGCGCACCATTGGCACAGTAAAACAATTTGCCAACGTCTGGGAGGAAAACCTATAGACACCCTGATTAAGATCCACGCAGTTAAATGTGTCTCGACTGCGACTTATGGTGCCGGCATATGGGGACGGCCAACTGTACACAAATCCAAGTAGCGGAAAATGCCTTTTTCAGATTCTTGCTACCTGTCCCAAGATCGATCTCTACTACTATATGCCACAAAGAATTAAACCGAGTGCATATTACAGATCTAATTAACATAACACCTGTTATGCTGTGGCACAAGATATGGTCTTCTGAAGATACGGCTTTTAGCAGGGACGTGATCCTGGATTGCATGAACCAATCAGCGGCCATAAAGTTTCTCTGGCTCCAATATGTCACACAGAACTTTTCGCAACCCCCAGCTCATGTACACTAATGTAGAAAAAAGTTCTAAAAGAAACTTGTCTTGAGCTGTTAGAAGACAGATGGTGGTACTTGGATGGAAACAAGTCTACAATCATTTCCCATCGCCGCATTCTACATGCCCCAGGCTTACATCCATACCTGGCCCCGGAAATCGCTAATTATTCAAGAATGCTTTTAACTAGGATGAGAACTGATTGTTTTTAGAGGCTGATAATATTTCCGACCCCAAATGACTGGTCGGCCATATTAACAAAATGCCCTTGCGATGACACATCTATTCATTCAAATATCCATAGCATCTTTTTTTGTAAATACTATGAGTGGGGGAGAAAAAGGATCTTGTTACCCCTTTTAAGGTTGTGGGGTCTGCGACAATGCAAACCAGCACTAATCAGACTTTACATGTTACAAGATGAACTTACTGTGGATGTAGCTGCTAAATTTCTGAAATATGTGGTTAGAACCAGAGGCACTATGACATAATGTTAGCATTGGACTGTACATCACTTTACATAACAGTATATTTAATTAACCAGGTTTTCTCTGATGCTTTTTTTAACATGCTTTCTTAATGTTTTTTAACTTTTAATATAGAAATATCAAATTGTATTATTCTACGTGACATGAATTTTTATGTGCTTTTATGGTCTTTTTAACAAATACCGAATAAAGCTATCTTTGACTTGACTTGACATCAGCAGTGCATGGCGGGGGCGCGAGTTATAGTTAGTTAACCTAACTATAACCGGGGAATTTCTATGGTTTTGTGGTAGTGAAATGTTCAACTAACTATATTGTCCCTGAAACCTATGTTTTTTTCAGTAAATTTCTAAGGTTTTTTAAATGCTAATTTCTAACTATAACGGGCCTGAAACCTTTGTTTTTTTCAGTGAATTTCAATGTTTTTTTAAATGCTAGTTTCTAAGTATACCGTGCCTGAAGCCTATAGTTTTTTCTGTGAATTTCTAAGGTTTTTTTAAATGTTAATTTCTAACTATAACTTACCTGAAACCTATGTTTTTCTTCTGTGAATTTCAAAGGTTTTTTAAATGCTAATTTCTAACTATGCCTACAGAGGTAGGACATGTGAAGAAAGAAAAAAAACGCACAGAAAGAAGCAAAAGAAATAGAGAACGAGGCAACAGAAGTCCAGAAAGACAAAGAAAAGTGCAGGAAGAAGAATAGATGTGCAGAAAGAACCAACAGAGGAGCAGAAGGAGGCCTTGTTGCAAAATCATCCTGTGCCCACACTTTTTCAGATGGGTACTGGTGGTAATTGACTCTGGCTAACCAGGCCTAGAGCCAGTGATATGCTAAAAGACACTTAGAATACAGTGAAAACACCTACATACACTAGGGAACCCTATGTGTTGGAGTACCTCTGTGAGTAGCATGACCTCCTGTGTAAGGCCCTAGTACATAATAGGGCAGGGGGATTAAAACTACGTCTAAGTCAGAGGTGCAGAAATATGCTACTTTAACTAGTAGTCACATTTGCAGAGTGGTGGAGAAAGGGTGCTGGGTGTCCAACCAAAGCTCAGGAATTCCACGGCATCGGACTTACGGGAGATACCAGCAGGGATTCTTAGCCCTCAAACTCCCTCAGGACTAAATTGGACTTCATCCACCATCCCGTAGTCTGCCATGAAGCATGTTTGCAGAGTGGTAGAGAAAGGGGGCCATGGCCTCAGGAGAGGACTTAGCAATCACACTGTGTGGGACTTACTGGAGGTAACAAGAGGGGTAGTTCGCCCCCAAGGACATCCTTGGGGGCCACCTTCCCAAACTATTACCTCCAGTCAGTCCCACACAGCAGAATTGGTAAGTACTGGTACCAGGCCATGCCCACTTTGCCCACCACTCTACAAACGTGCTCCCTGGCAGGCTCTTGGATGGGCAATGAAGTCCCCTTCACTGCTGTGGGTCCTTTAGGGGCCAACTAGCCTACCTTTTACCTCCAGTAAGCCCCATGCAGTGGGATTGGTGAGATGTAGACAAAGGCCATACCCCCTTTCTCCACCACTCTGCAAACACGCCTCCTGGCGCGTTGTAAGTTGGGGGATTAAGTCCCCTTGAATCCTGAGGGTCCCTAGGGTCCAACTAGCCCACTAGGTACCTGCAGTAAGCACCACAGGGCTGCGTTGCAGAGAGGTGGCCCTCAGGATTGAAGGGGAATTAATTCCCTAACTTAAAATGTGCCACAGGGCGTGATTGCACGTATGTCACCTCAAGACCCGCCCCTCCCTCCCCCACTGTGCAAATGCGCCGTGTGGCGCATTTTAATTTGGGAGATAAAGTCTAGGCCTAATCCTAAGGGTCCCTGGGGTCAAACTAGCCCACCAGGTACCTCCAGTAAGCGCCACAGAGCTGCGTTGCAGAGAGGTGTAAAAAGGGTCATGGCTTCTGAACACCTCTCTGCAATGCAGGTCTGTGGTGCTTACTGGAGGCACCTGGTGGGATAATTGTCCCCCAGGGGCCCTCAGGATTAAAGGGGACTTTTAATCCCCCAATTTGCAATGTGTCAGGGGGTGAATTTGCACACTTGCTATGTCTGCCCCGGCCCCTCCCTGCACCACTGTGCAAACGCGCCCCCTGGCATGTTGTAAATTGAGAGAATAATTCCCCTTGAATCCTGAGGGTCCCTGAGGGCCAACTAGCCCACCAGGTACCTCCAGTAAGCGCCCCAGAGCTGCGTTGCAGAGAGGTGTAAAAAGGTGCGTGGCCTCTGAACACCTCTCTGCAATGCAGCTCTCTAGCGCATACTGGAGGTACCTGATGGGCTAGTTTGCCCCCAAGGACAATCAGGATTGAAGGGGACTTAATCCCCCAATTTACAATGTGCTAGGGGGTGCATTTGCACACTTGCTATGTCTGTCCCCGCCCCCTCCCTGCACCATTGTGCAAACGCCCCCGGGCGTCTTGTAAATTGGGGGATTAATTCCCCTTGAGTCGTGAGGTTCCCTGAGGGACCATGGGGTGATCCCCAATGCCCCCACGGTCTCTGCCGGCTCTCTGCCTCCTGCGGGAGCCGGCATTGCTTTTCCACATGGGGACCTGATAACATGTAGTTCCCTGTGTGGAAAGGCAATCTGGTTTGATTTTTGAAAACGTGAGCAGGTTTCCTGCTCTTGCTTTCAAAACCCAAACCACAGTTTGCTATGACAGTGCGGGAGCAGCACGGCTCCATGCCTGCCACAGCAAACATCAGTGGCCCAGGGGTTGGCACCCCGGGACACTGCAGGAGCCGGTCCTGGGGGGTGGCGGTCCCCAGGGCCATCACAGATCCCCCACCGAACCACACACACAATCACACTCCATTAAAATAATCAGTTAACTAATCATTAACTAATATAGACTTTCACGTAGCTAGTAACCAACTGGTGCAGCAGTTTACACTACAACTGACAAAGTAATACAGATATTCATACAGTTTAGTCACTATTCAATATATTTAGTGAGACACTATAATTTACAATAGTAAACAATCAACTACACTGCTACTAAATCCTCTATCCAGATATTTATATATCCACTGATTCTTCAATGCAGATTGGTGTATATATAATACATATTTAAATAACAAACCAAACCACATTCACTGGATGATGTCATCAGTGATGTCATGTGAGATGTCCTTAGTGATGTCATCAGTGATGTTACTGACCATGTCATGAATGATGTAATATGTGACATCATCACCAGTGGATTGAGGGCGCGACAGTTACAGTTAGTACAACTAGCTATAACGGAGGAATTTCAATGGTTTTGGAGTGAAATGTCCATCTAACTATAACACCCCTGAAAAATATGGTTTTTTCAATGAATCTCTAAGGTTTTTTAAATGAGAATTCCTAACTATAACCTGCTTGAAATCTATGGTTTTGTTTTTTCATTGAATTTCAAAGGTTTTTTAATTGATAATTACTAATTATGATGTTAATTAAGCAAATCTGTTTTTTTCTATCTTTTTTAATTATCTTCCCATTCACAATCTCGTAAAAACTGCAAATATTTCCATTCTTCAATGTTTTCCTTCCTCCAAGAAAATAGCCTCAAACCAGAAATACAACTAACATTAATGATATACAAAGTAGGCGTTCCCTTTGTAAAAAACCAAAAAAACACCACTTCCCCATATTTTCAACAACAAGCCAAATCTGCAATGCTACCTAAAAACACAGGCAATTGTTTCACTTACCACTAACAAATTAATATCTAGTTTAGTTTAGTTTGAATAGCTTTATTTCGATATAAAAGCATATCATAAAAGCATTACATTACAGCAATAAATAAAAACAGTTAGACAATGCACAATATAAAAAATCTACAAAATCAACAGGAGTATCAAGGGAGTGAATTATTAGCCCAGACATAAGGACAGGTTCAAGCAAAAAACACATTACTGGAGTAGCAGTTTCTTTGCAGATCTTATCCGCCAAGCCCAGCCCAAGAATTTTGCCATGCAACAGGCGAAGAATGGACGAGCATCTGAACGTAATATGCGTAAAGCTTCCAGGTGTGATCTGGTGCCCAAGCTCCTACATAGTGGCTTCAGCCATCTCGACCTGGGCGCTGCATATGCACAACACGCAAACAACAGATGGGCAATGGACTCAACCCTTGAATCACAGAAGGGGCAATATGGAATGGTTTGTAATGGTGGTTTCCAAGTAGAAGTTAACAGCCCTAAGGGAAGTACTCCTACCCTAAATTTGAAGTACAATGATCTGTCGCCCGGGTTATAAATTAAGTCCAGGTATGGTTCTCTATAGGGGAGCTCCTTGATTAAAAGAAACTCAACAACAGATTTGCATTGCTTAGTATTGCACATTCTCTCATTAGCCACCCATAACCAGTAAGCCTTCTTGAGCATCTGTTTAGAAGGTGCTGTTCTGTTGACCCAAGCGTCTCCTAGACCCATTTCATGGAGAAGCCGCTTGACCACCCTGAGCCAGCTGACCTTGTGCCAGCCCGGTAGGGATAGGAGTTCTCTTAGGGCATCAGCATAGCTGCACAGTTCTGGTACATTCCATATCCTGGCCCATAGTAAGAGGGGGCGTAGCCTAGCTTGCTCACATATTGGGCGTGTACCTGCATCAAGTAAGAGGGGGAGTGTAGGGGTACTGTGGGGTAACTTCATGAGATCTTTATGGAAGTTGTTTTCGAGGTAGGTTAAGGTGTCGACTCTCTGTACGCCCCACAGTTCCGCACCATACAGTGCTGCACTCACCACCCTTGCCCTGTAGATGTCTAATAGTGCCCCAATGGGTTTAAGAGATGAGGCACGTTGTTCTTTAAGCAGGGCCCCTGTGACCCTCTTATGGGTCAGAAAGACCTTTTGGTGATGTGCCTTCCAACTCATGGTGTCACAGAGTCGAATGCCCAGATAGTCAAACTCTTTGACTCTTTCAAGTGGGACTGAGTCTAGAGCGGGAGGAATAACAGATTTCCTAGGGGGTTAAGAACTAGGAATTTGGTTTTGCTTATATTTATAGACAGGCCCTTGGTGTCACAGAAGACCTTGAAGCTAGAAAGCAACTTTTGAATGCCTGCTGGTGATTTTGAGATTAGAAGGGTGTCATCTGCAAATAGGAGCGTAGGTATTTTTCTGCCAGCCAGGGACGGTGCGTCTGATGGTTGTTGAAGGAGATGCTCCACAACTCCGTTAACATAGAGTGAGAACAGAGTGGGGGCCAGCACACAACCCTGGCGGACGCCCCTATCTACAGGGATGCGAGATGTTTTTTTCCCCCTGGTCACCCCATCTAATCTGGGCAAAGTTGCTTTCATGGAACTTGATAAGCAGACCCAACAAATAAGGGGGGATACCCAACCCATCTAGGACATTCCACAATTGGGCTCGTGGGACCAGGTCGAAGGCAGTCCGCAAGTCTATAAAGACTAAATACAAACTGCCCCTACCCAATACGACCACTTTCCAATACAGCATTAGAAGGCAAAATATCTGCTCGATGGTGCCTGTCCCTGTTCGAAATCCTGCCTGGAAATCTGACAGAACCCGGTTTTCTTCGGCCCATTGCAAGATCCTACCTAGTACTACTTTGCCCGCAACCTTTTGTGTCGAGTCAAGCAGGCTAATTGGGCGATAATTAGCTGGGTCGTCCCTACAGCCTTTCTTAAAAATGGGGACGACCTCAGCGGCGCCCCTCCAGGAATCAGGAAGAGAACCTCCCAACACAGCCTCATTCAGGAGCGAGGAAATTAGTCTACTCCACAAATATGGATTTTCCTTCAACAGATCACCAGGAATTCCGTCTGGGCCAGCAGCCTTGTTGGTAACAAGGCACCTGATTGCCCCTTCTACTTCCTTAATACTGAAGGGGCAATCATTAATTGTGGTGGCAACTGGAGATCTGGCCAGAAAACCCATGTTTGGTAGTGATGCACCTAGTGGGACAGAGTAAAGCTTGGAGAAGTGGGCAAACCAGACCTCACCAGGGATGTTACAGGTGAATTGTACATCAAGGGGCTTGTCCCTGGCTCTCATCAGATCCCAAAACCCCTTAGAATCTTTTCTGGTACTCGCCTCCATTAACTCACTCCAGAAGTTGTAATCATGAGCCTCCTTAGCCATGGCTACAGTTTTTTTGTATGATTTCCTCGCAAGTCTGATATTGCCTGGGTCCTTGGTCTTCACTGCAGAAATAAGTTCCCCTTTAGCAACCTGACATTTTGAGGAATACCACTTATCTCTTGCTTTGGAAACACCTCTCGTTGCAGCCCTCGCCCTATTTTGGGGAATGATAAACAGTTCACTTAGTGCTGCAATAGTTTCTGTGAATGTCATTAGAACAACTTGTCTGGTGATTCCCAAGGCGTCAAGACGCGGCCCCACCGCTGTCGTTATGGTCCTTGCTTGCGCCATCCTTCCCTCATCCGCCGCTACTTTAGCCCATTTTAGCCGCCTTCCACAGTTTGAGGGAACAAGTTCATGGGATGTTTTCCACGTGTGAACGGCCTTGACTGGGTTTCTATCGTGCCAAGGCGGAATGAGGGTTAAGGATAGAGAATTGTGGTCGCTGTCGCAAGATAATATGACTTCCATGTCTTGATGAAATGGCCATAGGTTGTGGTTCAACATGATATAGTCTATTCTGGAGGTGTGACCCACCCTGTTATATGTGTGCGCACCCTTAAGGTCTGATTTTGATCGACCATTAGTTGCTCTCAGGTCGTGTTCCATACAGAGTGCGTTGATGTCTATTGCACTCTGCGTCCATTTTTGAATCGGATCTAGGGTCAGGGTGGGGATACCTCTCCTTGTATCATCATCCCAAGTGTCCAGAATGTCCTCCTTAGCCAGAGGCTCAAAGCAGCAATTGAAATCGCCTGCGAGGAGAACATAGGAGTCAATACTGCAAGCGTCTAGTTCGCTGTTTAGTCCTGTGGAAGATAGCGATGATACCCCTCCCCTGACCCCCCTTAAATAGAGGTTAAACACTTCTAGCTTCCTACCCCCCTGACAGTGTATGGTTATCCTCTGAAGATCGGGAGATTGAGTGGTCTTTTGGCTTACACTTAAACCCAGTGCAATGCTAACCCATATAAGAAGGCCGCCAGAAGGGCGACCTTTACAACCATGTTGTTGGGAAGCTGGAACGAAGTAAGTTGTGAAACCTACTCTGTGCCTGGGTTCTAGGCACCAGGTTTCTTGCAAGAGACAGATGTTGAAGGGGTCCACAAAAGCGTTCCACTCTGGGATGTCAAAATTGCGGGCGAGCCCTGCCACATTCCAACTTAGGATCTTTATCAGAGGTTTGTCTGGGGTAACCCGCCTTGATGGGTTGACAGATACAGCCGGAATGGACTCAGGACCTGCCACCACTGCAGCCACTCTATTAAACCTATGCGGGGGCTCGTTCTGTTGTTGGATAAGAGCCCTTGCTACAGTGGTCCGCCTCCCATCTGCTAGAGCATTCTGAATGGGTGACAAGGGAGTCATAGGGGGTGTGTCCAGCTGCTGCGCTACTTCTTGAGTTTCTAGAGTGCTTAAGATGTTCAATCCCCCCTCTTTTGACATAGCTTGTAGCAAATCTTCTGGAGCTGGGGGGTTAGTGACAGTAGATTCTGTCGTCAAGGATAAGGATTCTGGGGTCCCTAGGGCCAGGGGTGGAGGGGCCCCTTTCGCTGTTTGAAAAATAGCTTGCCTTGGGAGTCAGTCTACATCTTCGAGACCACCAAACCTATTTGTGGTTGGAAGCCCATTCCAGCGTCTAGAGAAATCTTGGTGGTTGTTCGGGTGGCTCCTCCATGTGTGATGACGTACCAATGACCAGTCACCTTCCTGGGTATGTAAGGGGCGTGGCGGATAGAAAAAGGACAGCGGCCTAGGTATGATGGGAGAACCTACACCAGTGGGCCATGAGCAAATATGGTGGGCCGTATGTGGGTCCTCAAAAGTCACCACTATACAGTCCCCGGGACTGGTTTTCCTTGAGGGGTCCACCCAGGGAACTCGACGGACCATTAGGACTCTGCTTCTCCGACCATTTGGAATTGGTCTGTTCACATTAAGCCAGTGCATTATCTTGTTCTTCAGAGACCAGTGGTTCTCGTGGTGACCATTTCCGATCTGGGGGACGCCCGTCAATACAACCACGTAGTCATTGGCCTCTGGAGGAAGATCAATATAGCCCCCTCTAAAATTATTCTTAATGCGTGGGCCCTGGGTCGGTTGGTGAACAGCTTCGCTGGGAGAAGGTCTTAGGGAAACACCAGCATTGGGATTTACTGATGTTTGAGAAATGGGGCGCTTAGGAGCCCTAGTTTTGAGAGCAGCAATATTTTGGTCCACACCCACAGTCCGTGGTTTGGGAACCGGCTGTACTATAGCGGGTGCTGGAGGGGGGAGTTGTGGGGCCTGTGGTGTTGGGTCTTCTACAAGGATGCCTTGATTTTCTAGACTTCTCAGGCCAAGAGTGGCCAAGGCAATGATGCTCTTTTCCATCTCTAGCAAGTTATTTTCGATACGTGAGAGTCTGAGGTCTAGGGGAGAGAGAAGTTTCTTTAGGGTTTCCCAGACTATACCTATGAATTCCCCGTCCTTCCCTTCCTGGCCCTCTACTTGTAAGCCCTCATCCTCTGCAATTGTGGTAATGGAAGCAGAGGCTGTCCCCTCTTTGTCCCCCTCTCGTTGTGGCTGTGCCCAAGAGGTACACCCTCCTATTGCATTGGGCACAGGTACACTACCCACATTCAGCTGTTGTGCCACCGCAATTTTAGCCTTCTTATGAGAGTAAGCGGACCGAGAATTGCATTTTCTTTTGGGTGGTTTACCATTAGTATTATTGCATTTAGGAGTGTTTGGGATTTCCAGGGTAGGGGAATTAGAGCTAACTTGCTGATTGGAGATAACCACAGGTAGGTTCAGGTCGCCTGTCTGAGTTAAGGGACACGAGGCTGGGGAAAAGAAGGGTAGGATCGGGGTCTGGTGGACATCTGCCTGCGTAATTACACAGTGGGGAATGGCCAGACGCTCCGGGGTAACAGCAGATGCTATGTGGCCCAGGGAGGATTTTTTTGAATTTGCAATGTCCTGGGACAATCCTCTAGCAGCTGCTAAATCTAAGGAGACACGAGTCTGTAGTTTGGAAATTTCTTTGTCTATGGCTAGATTGGTGCGAGTAATAAAATCATCCATGGGGCCGTTAGTTGATGGCCCACCCTTAATGGCCCTACTCCGGGTTGACCGGGTGCACATGACTTGGCGAGATGGACAGTCCACCTAGGCTGGCACTACAATAAGGAGAATAAAATAATGAACCTAATAGATCAAAAGCCAGGCAAAGGGCGAAAGAGGGTGGCCCAGTCCAGTCCTCGCAGACCTCGAACGGCCTCAAACGGCCTGCTCTTAGCCCGGTCTTCGCCCCAAGCTGCGTCCCGCGCTGCGGGAGTTAGAGGCTGTAATATAGGGGCGTGTTGGGCAGGGGGCGGGCCAGCAGGGAGAGCGGACCGGATGCTGGTTTACCTGGTCTCGCAGGGACTCCTGGTTGCTGGAGTCCCCGCAGGCTCGCAGCCCCGCCGAGCCTCTCGCCCTGTCCGCCTTGCTGGTCCTCCTCCTTCTTCTTGGGTAGCGGTGCCCCACATACTCCTGTGCGGGTGCGGCGAGAAGTGGATTGATTCGCCTTGTGCAGCTACTCCTGTAACAACGCCTGTTCTGCTCTGCCTCCGTGGGCTTCAAGATCGGTGTTCCAGCAAGGGAAGGTGGAAGGAGCCTTTACAAGCCTCAGCTGGGCGGGGGGCGGGCCAGCAGGGAGAGCGGACCGGATGCTGGTTTACCTGGTCTCGCAGGGACTCCTGGTTGCTGGAGTCCCCGCACGCTCGCAGCCCCGCCGAGCCTCTCGCCCTGTCCGCCTTGTTGGTCCTCCTCCTTCTTCTTGGGTAGCGATGCCCCACACACTCCTGTGCGAAGCGGCACCCGCGAAGCGGCACCCGCGGAGCGGGTGCGGCGAGAAGTGGATTGATTCGCCTTGTGCAGCTACTCTTGTAACAACGCCTGTTCTGCTCTGCCTCCGTGGGCTTCAAGATCGGTGTCCCCAAATTAATATCAACATTTAACTAGTGTAAGAACGTAGACTGTACTGCGTGAATTACATCTACCTCACACCCATATTAAAGATAAATGTTTAATACAGGTACTAATTATGTATTTCTAATAGCCATGAAAATCACAACACCTAGTGCCACGACCCCTACAACCACCCCTCCTGACCCCTACCCCTCTACTACCTCTGAGGCAGAGCAAAACAGGACAATGAACCTTCTCAAAATAATATATCCCCTCAACAGCACACTAGCTCAATGTTCAGAGATGTGGCAATCAACTATGTATAAGGGAAGGAACTCGCACATCATCAATAATGTACACAATGCTTACACTACCGGTGATATGCTAAACACAACTCACTCTACAAACCAAAAACGTTTCCGTGTATAGATATACTATTGATACGTGTAGTGTACTGCACAGTGGACGCAACCATATTATCTCAGACACTGGGGAATATTTCGGTCATGTAGCTGTGTTGTCTCCCCCCACTTGAAGCAGAAGCGGAGTGGGCTGGTCCAACAAACGCAACTCCAGCGTAAGACTATAAACAATTAGGCTATGCCGTGGGCGTGGTTCACTTCTGCAAAGAGAAGAGACTCTGCCACAGCGAAGGTCCTCACCCTGCCACGTGGCTGCCGCCATGACCACGTGCCTCTTCGATACAGGCCCATTGCGAATTTAGCGCCACAGCACCGCAGACTTATGTCTGTATCGACTACTGCCTTCGATCTACCCTGCGGACATCAGGGTTCACAACTTGTATTAAACTTTGGATCTACACTATGCACAGCATTGAAGTTAGCCTTGATTTATGTAAGGCAGAGACGATTGTACTCTATGTCCTCAGACTTTTTAAAAATAAGTGAAAAACATTCTTCGTCGATATCTGTGCTGACTACTGCCTTCCATCTACAGTGCGGTCAGTAGAGTTTACAACTTGATACCAGTGTGGCATAAGCAGTACAGACAACATTGAATTCAGTCTCTATTAATTTAAGGCAGAGACAATTGTACTAAGACCTCAGATTTTCTTAAAGTATGTGATAAAAAGCATTTCTTGATGTTTGTGTTGACTACTGCCTTACATCTACACTGCGGACAGCAGGGTTCACAAGTTGAATTCAACTTTGCATCTACACTACGGACAGGATTGAAGTTAGCCTTGATTTATGCAAGGCAGAGACAATTTTGTTAAAGGATGCGACAAAAAACATTCCTCAGTGTTTGCACTGAGTACTGCCTTCAAATGTACACTGCGATCAACAGAGCTTACCACTTGATACCAGGAGCGCATCAGCACTACAGACAACATTGTTATGTTATGTTATGTTAATTTCGATTTATAAAGCGCCAAATCACCAACAGGTCTCTTAGCGCTTGCTTTGGGAACCCATCCTGGCTTTCCCTGCGGGATGTAATGTAATGTAATGTAATGTAATGTAGTCTTGTAAAGCGCACTGCTGCCCTGAGGCGTTGTGGCGCTGTAGACCGCTGGGGAACCCGTCCTGGCTATCCCTGTGAGATGGTCCCTACTGGGTATCTCCAAGGTGAAACCAGGCATCCCCGGCAAATGTGGGGGGCCGTTGTAGAGATGAGGCAAGCTAATGCCCAGAGTTGCCGAGTGTGATCCCTGGTTAGAGTAGGCACCGAGGCGAGAATTATCGAGTCCGCTGACCCTGGTCCACGACCCTGCCGCGTCGGGAATTGAACCCTGGTCCCGGGCCGTTCTCTGCTTCCGGGTCTGCCGCCTTTAACCAGTGAGCCACACCACTCCACCACTCCTTGGGGATGCCCCTACTGGGCATCCCCAAGGTGAAGGACAGGCATCCCATCGCGGTGGGGCCGTAGTGGAGATTAAGCAAGCTATTGCCCAGAGTTGCAGAGTGTGAACCCATGATTCGAGTACGCACCGAGGCGAGAATTATCGAGTCCATGGACATTTTGAGCTCAAGACCCTGCCGCGTCGGGAATTGAACCCTGGTCCCGGGTCTGACCTCTGCATCAGGGTCTGCCTTCTCTAACCAGTGAGCCACACTTCTCCACATTGAATTCAGTCTTGATTTATTTGAGGCAGAAACAATTGTACTGTGCCCTCAGATTTTGTTAAAGTATTTGACACAAAGCATTCCTCAATGTTTGTGTCGAGTACTGCCTTCGATCTACACTGCAGACAGCAGGGTTCACAACTTGAATTCAGATTTCCATATACACTACGGACAGTAGGAAATTCAGCCTTGTATTTAATGCAGGGACAATTGTACTGTATGCATTCAGATTTTGTTAAAATAAGTGACAAACATCATTCCTCCATATCTGTGCTCACTACTGCCTTCGACCTACAGTGTGGACAGCAGGGTTCACAACTTCAATTCAGCTTTGAATCTATACTACGGACTGCATGAAATTTAGCCTTGATTTTTTTAAGGTAGAGATAATTGTACTTTATGTCTTCAAATTTTGTTAAAGGATATGACAAAATGAATTTCTTGATGTTTGTGATGACTACTGCCTTCGATCTACATTGTGAGGGCTCAGGATTCAGGTGGAATGGCGATTACACATGACGCATTCCAGTAGGCAAGAGACATTGTGCCAGTGCGACCCGCCCGAACCACGAATCAACGTAGGTTGCGCACACGCTGAGTTCTTCAGGTACCACTAACTCACTGCACCACAAGTCATCTCGACGTGGCCTTATTAAGGCAGAATTCACTAGGCAAAAAACATTGCTCCCAGTGCGACCTGTCCGTACCACGCATAATCGCAGGCGACATACAAGCTTAGCGCAAAAGATACTACTAACTCAGTGCACCATAAATCATTGTATATGTAAGAGAACAGTTTTATGTCAGCAATGAGGCATACTATCACTTTTAAATAGAATTCATGCTAAATTCAATTGACAAAAGACATTACTCCAATTACTGTGCATCCCTCCTCCCCCCACTACGCATCATCGCAGGGTATGTTCACGCTAAGCTCCAAAGGTACTACTAACTCAATGCACCAAAAATCATCACCACGTGGCCTTACTAAGGTAGAATTCACAAGACAAAAAACATTACTATCAGTACAGCCTGTCCAGATCACGCATCATCGCAGGGTCCACAGAACCATGTTGTTTCAGGTGTCACTAACTCAGTGCACCACTTATCATTGCTGGCTGCACACACGCTAAATTATCAATACTGTGCAGCTCTAGTCAAACCCACCTGGCCGTGGGCTCTTGCTAACCGTGGCCTCCTGCCTACACTGCTCACAATTAAATAGACTGTTGATTCATTATTTGCAGAGTACAATACCAAACTAAGTATAACACCTATCAAACCCTATACAATATCCCTTTAGTATGCTTCCTTTAAAAACTTCTTTTATATCACTTATAGATTCAGCTGAATAATAAAATTCATGCTGAAAGTGCAAAGGCACACTTAATGACAGTCTGCGCTGTGGATAGCATAGATGACAATTTGAACCTCACTTTTTCTTCATTGGGAACCGGAATTTCTTTTTTGGAGACAAAGATAGCTACACCACTGGAAGAATCATCTGATTCTGATCATTTTGTTGCTGAAGAATGGATAACCATTGATAGTACTTTTTTTCCCCCTCAAAGTACATGCAGTTCATTATGCAACAGTTAAAGCTTTGAGTGCAGTCTGTTCAGACCATGCATCATCACAGGGTGAACATACACTAAACACCAGATGTACCACTAACTCAGTACGCCATAAATAATCGCCACAAGGCTTTATAAAGGCAAAATTCTGTTTTAAAAAACATTACTCCCAGTACGGCCTGCCCGGACCACGCATCATCACAGGTTATGTACACACTCAGTTCCAAAGGTACTACTAACTCTGCACCATAATTCATCGCCACATGACCTTATTCTGGCAGAATTCAACTGACTCTTCATTCATTATTTATAGAGTGCAGTACCAAACAAAGTATAATGTCCCTCAAACCTACACAATATCCCTTTAGTATCCTTTCTTCAAAAACTTCTTTTATATCATTTATAGGTTTAGTTGAAAAACAAAATTCACGCTGCAAATGCAAAGGCACACTCAATGTTAGTCTACACTGTGGACAGCACAGGTCACAACTTGAACTATAATGTCCCTGAAACATACATATTTCAACAATGTATTCCATACATGTTTTATCTTTTATTTCAATCGTGATTACAGATGATGTAGTCCAGTAGGCAACTCGCTGAGCACCATACTTACCACTAACTCAGTGCATCATAAATAATCGCCACGTGACCTTATTAAGGCAAAATTCAGTAGCCAAAAGACATTCTTACCAGTGCGATCGGCCTGAACCACGCATCATCGCAGGTTCCACACAAACCGACCCTACCTTATTGCACCACAACTCATGAACCCTTTAGGATAGAATCTTCTGTGTATTATTTCACATATAGTGCTCCTACCTTTGAACAGGAGAAGTCAGAAACCGTTTATGATTGAATATCTGTGTATGATATCATGATTACTATTCTACTTGTTACCAACAGGAACATAATAAAATGGAGTTGAGCACACATGCCTGTACCTACTTCAATTATCTATCTGTGTCTGAGTATTTATTTTATTTGTAAAATGCTGCTCCTGCGCCCTACCACATTATATTGTACTGTAAATAGCGTATGCAACCTACCTACCTCTGCCAGTAACAAAAACTTTGATAATACAACTTTCTCTCGCTCCTTCTACAAATACGAACGTACAAACTGGATCATTACAATACTGCAAAGAAAGTGTATAGTAAATTTATAAGTGTGTTCTATTTCTCGTTTTCTTTTAGCATATTTATATAGCGCGAAGTCGACCCAAAACTATATCAGCAATTTACATCAGCACTGTATTTACAGTACATTTTTAGACACGCATAGTTTACGTCATTTCTCTACAATAACAGGATGTGGACGCACCTCGAACACTGATTTACAGCACCAAGTTTGACAGTATACCTGAACGACCACATACGTATATATATGAACTGTCCTTCATGTGTCAAAAACTGCAACCTAAAGCTTTCACAGCCCTGTATTACTACAGCTACAACACTCCACTGAATGTACAACAAACATTCATATTCGCAGAAATGTGTCATGTCCACCATCTTTTATGTGTGGAACTGGGGATGAAAATAGGTTCAGTGATACCCCGTACCTCCCAGTTGCCATTTTGTAGGACTTTACAGGCATAATGACAAATTTGTGTTTAATACCCGGGTGACGGCACACTAAAACACGGACACCCGAATCAGTTCATTTCTCATATAGCTCATGACAGAACCAGGCCCATAGCTCCGGAGTCATCGTTCACAACCTTGCGCAGCACTGTCATACGTCAGTCGAGCCCACTCCGCTTACGCTTCCAGGAAAACATAACAACGCTACTTGCCCAGATTTCCATTGGAGTGATTTCTTAGTTCCAGGACTAGTTGTCAGAACGGCACACACACACCCTCATGGCGGTATACAACCGCTCCAAACCCATCCAGAACATGCGTCACAACACACGTGACCCTATCAATAAAAAAGACTGGGTCAAATGGTCTACGCCATTTTAGACTTGGTCCCATCGCAAGTGCTGTGATGGCCCGTCCTAGTGATTTGGACGCCTGTTGTGGGCCTGAACTACAGGAGGGCCCACCACCAAGTGCGTGGCCTCTTTGTTGACTGAGTTAGTGGTACTGCAAAGACTGAGTGGGTGAGGATCCTGCGCTGAAGATAGGTGCACAACTATGTCCTTTGCCATTGTGATATCAAGACTGAGCACCAAATATGAGACTTCTTGGTGGCAGAGCAGGACTGCATGATGTAGAACGTACCCTGTCTGCGAAAAGGTGAGCAGTGAGGCCTGGGTGCACAGCAAAAGGCATAGATGGGGTGCAGCAGACTGGATACAAAAAGGCGACACAGCGATTTAGGCGTACACAGTCCTATATACCTTATCTTATTACATTTGTATTTTTTTCCCATAGCAGGAAAGTTTTTATAGTCGGTCAAAAGTCCGTCGCTTGTGATGAAACCACGCTTATCACTGCGCACCACTTCTTTTCACAACCGGATGGAAAACATTACTACTGTACTAATTGTTCATAAATCGAAGCCCATTAAACAAGTTGAAACTGTACAAATAGTTGTATTTTTAATGTGGAAGGGAAGGTGTGTGAAAGAGTGATATTATTTTACTCCACATTAACATAGTGACAATTACCAATCATATATATACAGATCAACAAGAGAGAGAGGACTAGATAAGCTAGCCTGTATCCCCAGTTTATATATATCAATCAATAAAGGCTAGCTAGTTTAAGGGAAATATTTTGGAGACTCAGGTACGTCAGCAGTAACAATATGCGGAAAAAACACTGTTTTCCTTTGAAAGCCCTCACCCACCGACCTAGTCGGTGGCATGCTTCATCATCGGGCCCATCATCGGGCCCACCACAGATGCAATCATGATAGAAATTCAAGCAACGGAGTCCCATTTCAAAACCACCATAACGGGTTTCAAGAAGAAACTCGAGGACCAAAACCGCGAAATAGCGGAATATAAAGACTACCTAACTCAGACCAAAATTAAGAAATTCGAGAAAGACCTGAAGAGATTCAGCTATTCTAAAACTTACCCGTACTCGGAGGACGACTACACCCCCCCCAAAAAAACTTTTGACAATTCGGACAACAGCTCCGTCTCAAGCACCTCTAGCAACTCCAGCACAGGATCCAACACATCAAGAGGAAGACGCAGAGGGGAAAAACATTGGCAACAACCATGGCAAGGCCCCCAAAACCAACATTACGGGCCACCACCGCCCCTTCTAGGCCACTTCCCACCTCCTTATTTCGGATACCCACACATGTATCCCCAAGGCAACATGCCGTTCTTTCAAGGGAACCAAAACCCACGGTATCCTTTTTTATCCCAGGGCAGAAGAGGCCGGGGCAAGAGACGGAACTCGGGACACGTCCAATGGACCCCAGAGGAAGAACCTGTGAGCGCCAACACAAGAAACAAAACCAGGGAACAACCGGGAACCAGCAAATAACACCTCAACACCCACTGGTGTTCAACCTATCAGATACACAGTTAACCACAGAAGAAACGGAAGTACTCAACAAAGGCCTTTCATTTGTCCCCACACCCAGGCTAGACCTGTTCAAATTACATGTTGAGCTTGCCGAGTTCTTCAGAAAACTTAAACTTAAAGCTTTCTTTGAGAAAAAGGATAACATCATATCGGAGACAACAGGCACGCCAAATGAGACAGGCCTGAGAATGAAATCCACCTTCACCCCCCCACCGGGTAGCATCCCGGTCAAAATCCTGACGTTCGAACAGGCAGTCTACACCGATATACAAAACCTTCAACAAAAGGACACCTTCAACAACCTATCCAATAAAGATAGAAGTACCATCCAACGCCTACAAAGTGACCCCACCCTGGTGATCAAACCAGCTGATAAAGGGGGAGGAATAGTCCTGATGAATAAAACAGACTACGACCTCGAATGTAAGAGGCTCCTCAGTGACACTAGGAACTACAAACGCCTCACCAAAGACCCGACTGAACAACTTCAAGTCACCATCAACCAACTGGTCACCAATGCTAAATACAACGAACACATCTCTAAACAAGAGGCGGACTACCTTTGTCCCAAAGAAATAAAGACCCCTTACTTCTATACGGTCCCCAAGATACATAAGGGTATCTCCCCACCACCCGGGAGACCCATCGTATCGGGGATCAAGTCACTCTTAGAGCCCCTATCTCGGTTCTGTGATTTCTTCTTAAACCCACTCGTCCAAAAGACCCCCTCTTACATAAAAGACACCAAACACCTACTAAGTGTGATTCAAGAAATTGATTTTGACCCCACCACAGAACTCATGGCAGGACTAGACATAGAAAGTCTATATACTAGCCTACCACAAGACGCTACACTCCAAGTGTTACATGATGTCCCAATGACAAGCCCTTGGGAATACAACACCCCCCGAAGCTTCATCTTAGACTGCGCTGCTCTGGCTCTCAAAGAGAACTATTTCGAATATGAAGGCACGTACTACTTGCAGACGAATGGAACGTCTATGGGCAGTGTTTTTGCCCCTAGTGTGGCAGGATTGTACGTGGCCCACTTTGAAGACACTCACGTACAACAACCCACCAACCCTTTCTCTGCCAACATACGAATGTGGCGCTGGTATATCGACGATATACTCTTAATATGGAAAGGAAACCAAGAATCATTGGACAATTTCATGCTCTGGGTCAACCAACTGGACCCCTACTTACGCTTCACGTGCACCAGCAGTGCCACTGAACTACCCTTCCTGGACCTGAACATCAAACCTGAGAATGGGAAACTTACCACCACCACCTACTACAAACCCACAGCAAGAAACTCACTGCTCAGATTTGACAGTTTTCACCCTCGACACCTGAGGGAAAACTTGCCCTATGGGCAGTTTCTGCGTATCAGGCGCAATTGCAGTAATATCAAGGACTATAAACAACAGTCCAATGACCTGGTACACAAACTCAGGGACCGTGGTTACCCTACCAGGATAATAAACCAAACCCGCAAAAGAGCAAGGAATCAAAACCGAGAGGCCCTCCTGGAAAACTACGAGAAACCTGAGGAAGAACAAGTCCTTACCTGTGTAACAACGTACAACACAGCATCGAACCAAATCTCAAACATTATACAACGGAATTGGAAAATTATCAACTCAGGCACCAGACAATGGGAAAAACCGCGTTTTGCCTACAAAAGAGCCACCAACCTAAGAGATCAACTGGTTAATACCAGGCCACGCACGACCAATCAGAACAGAGACAACACAATTGTTAATGCATGGGGCCTGCCCAAAATCACCGGACACCAACCCTGCAACAACTGCAGCGTATGCCACCTTACATCTCCGTCAAAAACACTCAATCTGGAACCTGGCAAAACCTGGACGCAGCGAAATTTCACTAACTGCAACTCTACCAACCTAGTCTACCTGATAACTTGCAGATGCGGCCTGAGATACATCGGCATGACTACTCGCAAGGTGCGCACAAGAATGACTGAACACAGGAGTACAATAAGATGTGGGAAAAATATCAGTAAACTCACAGATCACTTCCTGTCCCACAACCACACACCTAATGACTTCTCCTGGACTGTCATTGAGAAATTTGACAATGCCAAAGATGAGAGATTCCTCCTACAAAAAGAACAGCGTTGGATTTACCGCTTAGCCACACACATCCATGGCCTGAACGATGCCATTCCATGGAATAGCCTAACAGTATAACCACAGCATGTCCACTAATACAGCTCTGGCTATGAGCCAATGAAAACCTCCCCGGTCCGATTCTACAAACCGACCCAGCAGCACCTGGCACACTATGTGAGCTTTTGCGTCCATACCACTCCTTATGGTTTAAAACTGGTGCCCCTGCTCCCATGCATGAGCGCCCTCCCTGACCCTCTCTCTCCAACAAGTGATCCCCTTTTTCCACTTAGTATATACTAAGCACGATGGGTATTACCCATATCTCCACACAGTGGCCCAATACTTTGTTTATTATGACCCGCTTGCTAGTGCACACTCAGCGCCCGCATACACCTGTTAACTAACAGGCTGTTTACATTGCCCAGCGCTCGCGTTGTCATCAGACGCGGCAGCGCTCGCGTTGTCATCAGACGCGGCGACGCACCGCGCATGCGCAGAAGAGACCCGTTCCTGCACATGCGCTCTGACGCGCACCATGTTTCCGCGCATGCGCGATCCCACACGCTGCTTCCCTGCACATGAGCAGACTGCCGCAGCATGACATGGCGATCTACGCGCATACCTCCTTCTCTTTCTATTCTAACCAGGTGAAATAGATTACGAAAAGAGTATAAAAAGACATACAATGCGGCCCATTCACTGCATTTCGGGCGCCGCGGATGGACGAATAGGTCCCAGGAGGAACCAGACCGAACTACTCGTGAGTAACCCTCTAATCCTGCAATTGGGGTAAGCACCTTCTCTCCCTACAGGTTAGAAAGCCTTGCATATCTCATTTTTATCCCTACAGGGTCTCTTTCTCTGCCAGGCGACCCATGAGGCTTTTTACATTGAAATAACAGAGTGAGGATCTAGTACCAATACTTTCCTGTACCTCACCTTGTGATTTCGTTTTTAGCCCACCACCCCTCACTAACGGTTTAATATACCCTCACAAGCTCTATGGAGCCCCCATGAGCTCACCATAGCCGCATATAGGTCGAACACCACCTTATAAGCCGGCAAAAAGTGGTTCTTTTACTTTATGCAACCCTAACATGACTCTTCCTTGTACGTCTTGTCTTTGTCCTATGTGTTCTGTGTAGAAAAGCTTGAGGGAATCCCCCTCTAACAGTTACAGCGCCTTAGCGTGCGCGACACATAGAGAAAATAACAACACTCACTTAAAATATAGTTTATTATAATTTTGCACTTTTCACCCTTCTCTTTGGTCCTGAGGAAAGCCAGCTTACAACAAAAGGCACTGGCTGAAACATGTAGACCACACTGGACGCTGGAGGTCATTGTAACTCTCCCTTAAAACGTCCTATTGCCTTTTTAACCTGCTAACAGAGGCCCAGTTTATTAAATATTGCTAAACCCTCGGGTGCTGGGACCTCCTGGATAGCATTTTAATTTCTCACCTTCACACCCCTTCACTGCACACTCAGCAAAATACCAGCTCCGCAGTCACCTGGCGTTGTAGCACACCCGGGGCACATTCGGTGCCACTGTGGTGGGCCCGATGATGAAGCATGCCACCGACTAGGTCGGTGGGTGAGGGCTTTCAAAGGAAAACAGTGTTTTTTCCGCATATTGTTACTGCTGACGTACCTGAATTACCAATCATAACATCTTTGTTTTACTGTCTTTTAGATATAGAGCTTCAGGGTGCACTATGCCCCGGCATGTGATGGAAGACACGCCGGTAACAGAAAGGTGAGCTGCAAATATTCTTTTCAGTCACACTCTCACTTCCTCTCTCCTTTGATAAACAAATGACGCACAATCTTGTCTTCCTTTTTATCTAACAGGTTGTGTTTCAAAAATTGGCGCCAACCCCCAACACCTCCAAAGCACAACGTTTGAGGATTCTGCAATGATGCGTGGCCATTGTAACAACGCCTGAGAATGATGCTGCAACACGTGCTGCACCCTCTTTGAATCACGCCAATGCACAAGGTGAGCAAAGAAGCTTGTTTCCAAAGCAACGAGAAGTCACCTGTGGGCGGAGAGAGTGGATAGTGTGCAGCAGCTTGCCTGCGTAGGAATGTACAATTACCCCCGGGCAGTGGGAGTGGATAGATTGGAACATTCTGGGTGCGCAAGTAAAGGCACTCACCTCATGACTCTGGGAGTCAATGGGGTTAAACAGTCTGAGTACGCAGTAATAAGAACTCACCGATATGCAGTGGGAGAGCATGGGGTACAGAATCTGAGAGAAAAAGAGCGCACAGGCACCACCTTGCAGTGAAAGTTGATGTATTACAGTATCCTGAGTGTCAAAAAGCATAACACAGAAATATCCGTGTGCAGTTCCATGTACTATGCTATTACTAACTCTATACTATCTTTCAGATCACTAAACTTGAGGGTGCACTATGAACCGGCACATGCTTGGACAAACACCGAATGCAAAAAGGGCAGCTATGGAGATTTTATTCAGTATTAACACTACCTCTCCTGTTCCATCTATTACATTCTCTCTAACATTTTCAATGTCGTTTTTTCTCTCTATCTCTCTCTCCCTCTCTCTCACATTGTTTCTCTTTCTCTTTTCAAGTTGTGGACGCTGCTGTCCACTCTGCAGATAAATGAATCAAGGCTGAATTTAATACAGTCTGCAGGGTAGAAACAAAGCAGAACTCAAGTTGTAAGCTCTGTTGAACACAGTGTTTACAAAAGGTAAGCAGAGCGGCCTAGATACACAATGCCTCCAATTAAATGAGCAATGAGCAATTCTTTATCGATCACAATTAGCGTGTTGCTTCACGATTCACATTGTGCACTTCACTTAATACTTTGTGCCTATTTAAATGGGAGACAGGATTGTCGACATTACAAAACTTAGAGGCATATTTACAAGGACGGCGTTAAAATTATTTCTGCTTTAACACCAGCAAACTACAACTAAAACGGCGATAATGGACTTCAAAATCGTTTGTTGTCTTACCTGAAGATTTTTTCAACACTGCTGTTTCTTATGGCAGGGTGAGAGCCGAGGCTCCCATCCTGCCATAGAAAACTTGGTTTGCATTTTGAAAGAAGGAACACAAAAACCTACTCTCTCTTTATGGGGGTGTCTTCCATGTTATATTCATAGGAGCACCTACCTTGAAACTGGGAACGCCTACATTGCAACTCATTGAAGATACAAGGCGAGTTGTTAGAAAATCGGCTGCTAACATGCATTAATGCATCCTAGCGTCGCCTAGTAAATAGTGAGATATAATTTTCACCACATTTTTGGCTTTTTTTGAAAACATTGTGGCGAAATGGCACTTGTTAATATGCCCTCAAGTTTGATGTGACAAAGTGGTAACCTCAACTCCCGTCTGCCATAGCAAACAGCAGTGTTTCAGGGGTAGACACCCCAAGACATAGCAGGAGCCGTTCCTGGGGGTGGTGTTCCTCAATGCCTTCGACTGCTCCAGAATGCACACCACGTGGCCCCCCTCTCAAAATATAATAAGCCCCGGAGGGTGTTAATCTTCGGGGCTTAGTCGGACCTTTGAGCTCCTTCACCCATTTATTTTATAGCACCGAGGAATGGCGGTCCCCGGGCTACAGGGCCCCTTGGAACCCCCATAAAATGTAATATTTTCAACCCTGGGATTTGGCCCTCCCAGGTAGCTAATTTTTAAACAACCACAGGAGCCCGCGCTTCGTTTTTATTTTTATTACGGCGGATCCATGCACCCAGCGCATATTTCTACGTTAATTTATTTTTTTTTAAAACAATTATTTGGGCCCTAGGGTCAAAATATTTCTTACCTGCCCCCTTTCTACATTTTGAACACTTGTTCCACTAAATTCCGGATCCTCGCTTCTACCATGGTACAAAATGGCTACCAACACTTCCTGCTTTCAAAAGTTGACAACCACTTGACAGCCAATTAGCAGTCAGTGCGTGATCGGGACGGTGCGCTTAGAAAGCGCGCAAGATGCGCGTATCCACAGAGGCCGGAGATATATATGTACTTTTATTTGTAATTTTCTTAGAAACTACTGAACGGATTTACACCATTCAAGCAAAAGGCATGAGTCTAAACCGAGGACTACCTCTTTGACAAATTTGGTTTCATTCGGTTCAGCCGTTCGGGCTGTAGCCACAATGAACGGTTCCTACGGAAAATTGCATGGGAAAAACACGTTTCAGGACCCCCCTTTTTTCTCGGCCCGCTTCAAATGCAATGTTTTAGACCCAGAGATTTGTCCTTCTCAGGTAGCTAATTTTTAAACAAGCACAGGAATCCGCGCTTCGTTTTTATTTTTTTTACGGCAGTTCCATGCACTCACCCCACATTTCTCAGTTTTTCAAAAAATATATATATATTTTTGGGGGACCCTGGGGGTCCTTGTAGGACTAGAGGGTCAAAATATTTCTTACCTGCCCCCTTTATATCTTTTGAACACTTGTTCCACTCATTTTTAGATCCTCGCTTCAACTGAGGCACAAAATGGCTGCCAACACTTCCTGGTTTCGAATGTTGACAACCACTTGACAGCCAATCAGCATTCAGCACGTGATCGGGACAGTGCGCTTATAGTGCGCGCAAGATGCGCAGATCCACCGAGGTCATAGATATATATATGTACATTTAATTGTCATTTTCTCAGAAACTACTGAACGGATTTACACCATTTAAGCAAAAGGCACGAGTCTGAACTAAGGACTACCACTTTGCCAAATTTGGTGTAATTCTGTTCAGCTGTTTTGGCTGTAGCCCCGATGACTGGTTCCTATGGAAATTTTCATTGGGAAAACACATTTTAGGACACCCCTTTTTTCTCAGCCCCCGCTTCACGAATCACCCCAAGACTTTCAGGATATGAGCAGACCTGAGCGCCCCACCAGTTTTGAAAATTTCGCAAACATTCGTCAACCGGTGCAAAAGTTAATCCAAATAGAATGTTGCGGATTTCCTATGGAAAATAGGTCCTAACTAAATCTACCTACTGGCGACCGCCAGTAGGTAATATATACATACATATATACATATGTATCCACAATCCAAGTTCAGCTGAGCCCAAGCCTCTTTCATGGCGGGCACACAGCAGGGGTAGCCACCTCAAATATCAACAGTAACAGTTGCGTCACTCTTTTCTCATAGGCAAAGTTTGTGCATTCTCACTTTCTTTTAAAGGAACAAGTGCTTGTTCCATGCACACTCATAGAAATTAAAAATATTCTAGCGTTGGTCATAAACATGTGTCAATAAAGTTGTAATACGTACATATAAATTGCAGGCAATGCATCTTGATAAAAGATCATGTAAATTATACATTTAACTGGAGTGAAACTGACATTGAATAACAGTGCACCAACATATATCGCCCGTTGTGCAGTGAACCACAGGAGTGCTTAAAACATAATTGTAGACTAACGTGTGTACGTATACGGTGCATACATTCCAAAGTGTGGAAGAGGTCACATCATATCTAGACAGCAATACACCCCAAGTGGGAAAACTTGAAAATCATAATAATACAATTCACGAGATGCGTCTATCTAGAATAGTAATGGATAAATAAAGGAGACACATCTTCTTCAAAAAGATGAATACACCCCAGTGGGCAAAATTATACACCATACCATAAGATAAAAGAGCCTCTCTCTCGACATGATCTAGTTGGATCTCAGTAAACTAATTACCACTCGGAATCATGCTGAGTCCTTCTCAAGTGAACCAAATCTCTTTCACCAAAACGTGACCCAAAGTAACAAAAATTTAATCGGCTGGTATGTCGATAGCTATAAGAGCTCCTCTGCATTCCCCATTAACATCTGCAAATAGATCAAACTGTTGTTAAAAAGTGCACAAAAATAAAAATTCTTAATAAACAATAATCCTTAAAAGAAATGAAGTTAGAACCTGAGGACAGATTGCCAGCGAAAGATGTATCCTAGATGAAAGGACATTTCCTCATCCAGATTCAAACCTGTAGGGGACAAAGTATTATATTTGACAATCATTTTAGACTCAAGTCTCGCTAATTCAACAGTTCTATTACCTCCTCTTATCCTAGGGGGTAAACAGTCAAGGACACAACATTTCAGCAAATTGGCATTTTGATTATGGCATACACTGAAATGTCGGGCAAATGGGTATAGTTTCTCATTTTTCTTTATGGCCCGTAGATGCTCAAGTACCCTCTTTTTGTCTTTGTGGATTGTGCCCCTTATGTAAAATCTATCACAGGGACATTTCAAGACGTAAATGACTACTTCAGTAGGCCCAATGTAGGAGAAAGTCAATAAAGAAAATTGAATACGCAGGGTGTAATAACCAAGTAAAGGGCCCAGTAGCCATGGGAGGTTACAAATGACGACATGGCCATACTAAGGAGGGACTAGCAAGCCTATTCAGGAATCAGAAGACAGCATTTATGAAGGACAAAGACACAAGCCAATGAAAAATATGGATGGGGGAGTGGGCGGGGCTTTTCTCCCGTACTGAACTACCACAGATCATCCCCAGAGCAGTGCTTGCACGCTGATTCAAACTCGACCTTAAAAGGGCTTTTTTGGGAACAAGAGCTGACTTTATGCCAAATTTGGTGTAATTCCGTCCAGCAGTTTGGGCTGTAGTTGTGTTCAAAATTCCTATGGGAATTTACATTGCAACAAAGTGTCCTGGGACCCCAACATTTTCTAGGTGCCGCTTGACGAATGACCATGAAACTTTCAACACAGCAGCTGAACTTAGAGTCATTCTAATTTGGAAATGTTTTGTTCAGATATGTCAAATGGCAACAAAGTTACTGGAAAAACAAAAACCAATTTTCCTATGGAAACTAGGCCCTAATCATAACTAACTAATGCGACCGCCAGTAGGTAACAATTGTGATATTATTTATCCAGTGGTGGTCCACTTCTGCGCAACTTTATGACTGTTCGCTATTCACAACAGTATTTTGATAGAAGTACCAAATCGACTGCAGAGTCTCCGCACATAAAAGGATAGGACAGTCCTCGACTGGCTGTCAGCTGAAGATGTCTCAGTACCTAAAACTGCTTTTCCAATCGACTGACTATCTGAGATTTACTTTCTGTGCCCTTGTCATGAGTAATTAAGCCATTTCATACAACAATTTTGCTTTCCATATGAATGCTCTTGAGTGTCAAGACCATTTTCAACACCATGTTAAATACATAGTTTGCGTTCTTAATGAACATATTTTCTAATGAGAGCATGGTGTCCTCTGAGATCCTTGGTTCAGAGAATCTGCGCACCTGACACACTTCGGAAATGGATTTTATATATAGTAGCATGCACAGGAGGTGAGAAGGAGTGGAGACTGCAGGGACTATAGCGCGGGTGCTTGCAGCTATGAGCGCTCCCTTCTCAGGATAACTTGGTGACCGTGCCTTGGGAGGTCTAGGCACTATAAGGTAGGCCAAAAATGTTTGCAAGAGTCATGAAAAGAAGGAAATAAATGGAGTTTGTTTTATGAAGGACTAACCAGCAATAACATGCTACAAGAGGCTTATTTACACATTACATAACAGGAACATGCATGGAGCCCCATGAAGAGTGTGGCACCGCTTCAGATACCGCTCCCACCCATGCTGCCTGAGCAGGAGTGGGGTGGAGGACCACCAGGGCTGGGAGGGTGAAGGGGGACCAGACAGGAGGCCTCTCAGGAAGCTCTGTTCAGTTGGACATGTGCTGTGCAGAAGCGGGAAGTCTTTGATGTGACTGGGGGGAGGAGATTCACATGACAGAAGGTGTAATGCACAGCACAGCTTCACACACAGGCTTATCTTTAGTGATGCAGATAAGGAGAAATGTGGACATTTACTGCTAGAAAGCACGACACAAGCAGGGAGCTGGCCCTGTGTCAGGCGGGGATGACCCCGAAGTCCATAAGTGCTGTCTGCTAGTTGTGCGTTGGCTGCTTAGGGCCAGGGCCAGTCCCACCTGCTAAAGAATACATTTTTGGTCTGTGAAATCATTGCTTTCAGGAGTCCCATTAGTTTACAGACTGAACTGATCAGCCTTTGCCTGTTGATTGCTGTATTTGATCCTAAAAGAGTTGATGATCAGCCTGGAGTCCCCCTCACCAGCATTTACTGCCACAGGTGCAGCACATGTAATTTGCAGTGGGAGGGACCAGTATCACACTTTATTAGCAGCCAGTGGAGAATAATTCACTTTTAATACCATACACTTACTTACTATTTATCTCATGCTTCTGCAGGAGTCATATGGCAGGACTTGTGAATAATTTAATGATGACTCTAAACTGGTCCTGATTCTGTTGTCCTCACAAAGTTGACCTTACGTGTCTGCAAGAGAGAGCTGTTCTCAAATACCTTGAAATGCATCCAGGCATTGCTATATATGGGCTGTGTACTAACGGATTGAGAAAAGCTGTCAAAAGTAGGCTGGTGGGTTGAGCACATGCTACAACCACACGTTACAGGCTTCAGTTCCAATGTGACTGCACAAGTGGTTGAGTTCTGCTGTGATACAGGTGTAACCTGAAAGTCACACATTAGAATGCCAGCAAGGCAGCCCGGTCGATGACTGCACTTGCTGAGCAAGCAGAGAAAGAAAAAGAGTGAAAGATAGACAGTGTCCGCGGGCAAGAGAAATAGAGAGGGTGGCAGAGAAAAGAATGAGATTAAAAAAGGAGGCGGGAGCAAGAGAAGTGCCTCTTACAGAGCAGTACGGTGAGTATAGTGCCTGGTGGAAACCACACTACAAAAACCAGAAGGCATCGATGAGGAGATGAATAGCAAAATGCTGGTTGGACATCACTAGATAGTACACTTGCTTTCACATTTCACACTTTACATCATACATATTTACATGTTTAGATGCAGGAAGACAACGTGATTTTATCACAATCTTTTGTTTCACGTGCAAAATTTGGCATTGAAACATGAGTGTGTAGGTGCCAATTTCAAAGTGAGCACATTTGAATATGCTAATAATAAAGGCTGTTTATCGAAACCAGAGGTAGGGCTTGTGTGCAATGTTCGTCTCTGCTGTTCCCTCTCTCCATTTGCGAATATTGGGACCGTCTTGTAAGAAGGCAAATTGTGGACAGTGGCAGTAAAAATTCAGGAGAAGCCTTCAGGACAAAAGGTCCTTTTTACGGACTCTACTGAGGACAATGCACGATTATCAAATGGACAGCTGATAGGAGTACAGGCCAAACAGGTGTATGTTCTTTAGTTTGTATTATACATTGGAGTATTGAGCAAAGGTGCACACATACCTGGGCAGATTCAAAGATGAAAAATCCGGTAAACATATACACTCCAAACACAATTTGACAGCTGACATAAGAGGCAGATTTCACAATTCTACCCCATATCATGAATGATAGAAGCATGGCTCCGCTGCTGAACACAGCCTTAGAGTTCACAGGCAGTAGCACTACTAGAGAGTGTGAAAAAGAGAGAGAAATGAAGGTGAGAAAGGAAAGAGGTCTATACCCTGTGAGGAAGAGACAGAAGGTTGGAACAGTGAGAGTGAACAATGAGAGAAAAGGAAAGCAAGGAAGGGCCTGCCGGCTAAGAGAAAGCAGAGATGGAGAAAAGAAAACAACAGAAGAAGATAGAGCAGAGAAAAAAGCAAAAAAACAGAAGAAGAGAGTTGGTGAGAGTGACAGAGACAAGGTTAAAAATTGAAAAAAAGGTAAAAAGGGCGCATAAAAGGAGAGGTAGAGGGAACAGAAAGAAAGAATGTGGGGGAGAGAGGCAGAGCCGAATCACCAGTTAAGGGAGAGGAGGAAAAATATAGAGAAAAGATGGTGTTACTCTGCTCACTCCCTTTCATGCAATGCAGCACAGCAACTTCACCTACTGCCCTGTGTTTCATGAAATTTTAGTAGAATATATCTCTCTCAAAGAGTTGGCATAGAGGTCCAGAATTACATTTTGTCTTGGACCTTGTACAGTGCTCCGCTGCCTTTTGGCCTGAGTTGAACTATTGAAACGACATATACAGTCCTTCAGACAGAAAATGACTGTTTGTTAGGAAAAGGCAATCTTTAAAAGAATAAGGGAAAAATCCATCCAAGGTTCCAGCTCAGAGCATTTGCCTGACAGTCTACAGTGTGGCACTAGATGATTTTGGCATTAGAGCACACAGGTCATATTATGCAGGCCTTTCTACTTGTGCTTTACTTTCTCCATTAACTTGAAATGTTGAGATAAAAACATAACATAAACACTGATAGCAATAAAATGAAATCCCTCCTTTCATAGACTGCCCCTTCCTATCAGCTGTTCCACCATCAGGGCTGGGGCACTGCACAGGCTGCAGGATTGATAGCTATGGTCCTGCCAGGGTGGGCCTTAATGCTGGTGCCAGATGGTGTGAGAATCGTTGTTGTGTGTCCTCCAAAACCTCCTTCGCCAAGCATTCAATCAGTAACACCCTCCAATGGTGCCCTTTATCGCAGACCCGCTCTCATGTGTAATTCATTTCTTTTACAGCGTTACTCACCCCAAGTATTTAGGGGAGAGTAGGGTCTTGGAGTGCATTATATCCCACCGTACTATACGGACCCACTTGCTTGTATAATTGTATAAGTCAATGTATAGGGAAGGGTACTTTAGACCAAGACCACTGGAATTATGCAATTGTAGCTGCAGCAATGTTCTCATAATGATAGATTTGCTACTTTTGCCACGTAATCCATCATCTGGCACTTAATCTACAGATTTGAGATCACACGATTCAAACGTTACTATAAACTCAGCGACGTTGTTTCTGCCCAGTGGAGGGTCCTTTGCAAACCTTTCAGTTGCTTATTGCCATACTTGCGTCTTACACCGTCACTAAGGAGGCGTAACCTAAAGCCAGACAGTGTAAACGAGTTTAAAAATCACAAAATAATTAAGGAATACTCTCATAAAATGTGTCCCACTATGCCACATAATTTGCCTTTTCTTGCTGCATACCTTACTGAACCCACCACATACTTTGGCCCTCCCCTGACGCATTATTCCAGCTGCTCTGCTGCAGACCAGGAGGACTACAATCTGCAGGAGTCACCTGTGTTTCATAATAGTGGGCATTATAGGTTAGCAGTGCTTACTCTGGAGAAATACAAGGTCAGGATTTATAACATAACATAGTGTTTGGGTTTGTTTTAACTAATAAGTAATTAATATTATCCAAATGAACCCTATTTAGCAACCATAGAATAATAAAAGATCAGAGAAAACCAATAGGGCCGTAGACCCCTGCCTTGCAGTTTCCATGCTGCTATTTAATTCTGGTTCAACGCGCCCTGTGCCATATTAGGATTGTATCTTGTAAATTTGGGAGAGGAGTTGACCTAACGGCTATGGCGCTCGACCTCGGAGCTGGGGCACCAGGTTCGAGTATCTACTGGGACCCGCAACACCCGGTGATTCGGGGCAAACCACTTAATCTCCCTGTGCCTAACACAAATGAGTGTGTCCTCATGTAACGCAACTGGTTCTCAAGTAAATTGCTCTGATACCCAATACCTTCGGGTCAAGTTCTCGTTATATAAAACTCTGTAAAAAAAAACTGCAATTGACAAAAGGTCCCCTATGAAAAAAATCTGAAACCCGCTGAACTGCATAAAAAAGAAAATTTTTTGATCTGTGCTTTGCTGGAGGGACACTACCCCTCTGCGCTATATATGATGAGGCAAAACTCAGATCCATACAATAATTACCAGATTTAAATTGACATTTTTATTATCACCTACAAATTGCTGCCACGCAAGTGACTCGGAAGTCTGTGCCTTTAACCCTATAAAAAGCGTCAACATGCCACCCCCATAAGCAGAAAGCTTGGGCAGGAGGAGGCCCAGGAGATGCTTTAACTACACAGAGAGGCCCGTTATCATTCTGCAAGTGATCACCGACTGGCCAGCAAAATGAAAATGGGCAATCGCAGCCTGCGGCAGGTCAGGGAGGGGCTGCTGCAGACCCTTGAGTTCACAGCAGGAGGGGAGCTGCCCCTGTATTGAGTGTGACTGGACTCCGAGGCTCCTGCAGGGGGCGGGCAGCTCGCTGCAATGTCCAGAGTTATGGACAAAAGGTGTCCGGGAAGGGGATCGTCATGGAGATTGGACGTGCGGCCCACCCTATTCTCCAACAATACAAATAGTACATTATATAAACGTTAATCAAAAATAAGTGATATTATCTTGCTAAAGGGGCAGAGCGGGGTGTACGAACAGATAGCACCATACCTCCATCTCTTAAAACCTAAAACACAGAAAGAGGCAGCTTGCATTTTTTTCTGCCTTCTCTTTCGATCGCTTTTCAAAAACAGAAAACCTCCTCGACACTAGATCAGAATTATTTCTACTATTTCTCGCCTCCCATAACCGTAAAGCTATTGTGTGACTGTGTGTTTGTGAGCCAAACCAGCACACAGACAATAAACCATGCACACCACGCAACGGGTGGAAGTTTCATTGAGACAAAAAGGGTGAGAAGTGGAGTTCATGAACGAGAGCTCCTTCTCTTCTCCTCTGCAGCTCTGACAGAGCCATGGAAGCGGCGCTTTATGCACCGTCAGACCTTGTTTTGGGCTTGGTATGGAATCTTATATAACACCAGCTGCAGTATTTCACCACACTTGGTAGTGATAAATGCTTGTTTTCAAAGAAGCTCTTTTTAATACTTTTATCTTCTGAACCTCAGCGTGGTATGGCTTCATTTCCAGGTGATCTGCAAAGATCAAGGCAGCCACACCCTGCCACCTGCCACCTGCTCCTTTCTCACAGTGGCACAGGTGTCGGATGCCAGCTGCGGCCTCTAATTAGTGACAATCATGGCCTGAAAGGGAACCCAAAGCAGCCCTGGAAAAGTTTGTCAAACCAGCCCCCTGTACGGTGCGTAACGAGCAAGACTTACCACTCCAAGGAGGGGTGGGGGAGTATTTCCCACCCCAAGAAAATGTGCAAAAAAAGTGCAAGAATAGTGCATTCTAGAACCTATTTTCATTATATATTCAATTGTGTTAGATTTTAAAGCATGGTAAATGATGACCTTACAGTGCACTAGCAAATGCAGTCATACCCACAGACATTCCAATAGAGAACAAAACAATATGTTGTGAAGCATCAGACATACATTTGAAAATAACATAATTGCACACATTCACTGTAAGAACAACCAAGAAACTGACAATACAGTTAAAGGCCATTTCGAGTGTCCTCCACCTCAAGAGAGGAATAGCAGGGCTAGGCTTAGCGATGGTGGCTCCTGGTGCGACACTATTTTTGGGCTCCCTTTCCAATGACCTTCTCCATGAATTCCCTCACTATCCCTCTGCAACAGTGCTCCTCATCTCTCCATAACCCCTCTCACATGTATTTCATTTGTTTTATAGCGCTTCTCATTCCAGTGTAGGTGGTTGGAGCTTTTTTTATATCATAACACATACGGAGACATTGAGACAATCAATCATACATGTGTAAATCTGTGTATATAAAATGTTACATAAGACAGAGTGACCACAAGGTGTAGGATTCACATGTCATTGACACTGTTTGGAATTTCTTAAGAGTTTCTGCTGTGGAGAAACAGAAACTCCAAATTCAAAATGTAACACAATGGTTAGGGTTGACTTTAGAAATAATAATTTGTTCCTACGCAAGCAAACTCTTTTAAGCACATTAGGATAACGAAAGACTCGGGAAAAAGAAAACATTCTAACCTTTATCATGCAGTTTGCATGCAGCTCTTTGATGGTAGTTCATAGCTCACTGTGCTATATTAAAATGATTACTTATAACCTGCAAGCAACAAAAAGATCTCTATGACAAAAGCAATAACTCTCTGAGCTATTCACAATAAATATTGTTTTGTGATCTGCATGATGCACGTTGTTTGCAGCAGGCATGTTCACTCTCTGCACTACTCTAGATGAGGCTGAACTGTCACTAGACAAAACCCAATCCATCTCCAGCCGGAATATTAATCATCAGCATTATTTTTACATTTTTATTGTTGCCAGAAAACTGCTGGATATAAAAGAAACTCTCTAGCTGGTGCTTTTAAGCACATAACAATTTCCAAAATACAGGTGTTGGACTTTCTGCATGGTCATCCACAATAATTTTGCCTTCATCCTCCTGTTTTCTGGATCCATTGTTATTGGCTATTACAACTCTGTGCACTTTACCACTGCTAATCAGTATGAAAGAGATTGTGCTCTTTCCTTTAAACATGGTCAAATTAGCTTACACCCAATTGGCACATTTAATTAACTATTAAAATCGTAGTATGTATACCTCTGGCCTGTAAATTAAATGTAAAGAGTGGGCCTGCAGCACTGATTGTGCCACCCTAAGTAGCGTTTTAAACATCTCAGCCTGTGTCTGCAGTTTTAAACTACCATTTTGACCTGGCAAGGCAAACCTTTTTTCGGACCTACTACACCTTCCTTTTTAATTCATTTAAATCACCCCTTGGGTAGTCCATAAACAGACAAAAGGGCAGGGTGCAGTGTATTTAAAATGTGGACATGTATGTTTAACCTCTTCGCTGCTGATGACGAGCCCAGCTCGTCATCAGCTACGGCGGTCATGTGCTGATGACGAGCTGAGCTCGTCATGTAACGCGGCTTTTTAAAAATTGCCGCACACAGCGGGAAAAGCCGCCGCAGCGATGCGGTTAAGATTTACATGTCCTGGTAGTGAAAAACTCTTCTGTTAGTTTGTCACTTCTGCATAGCCTACCTCTCTTATAGGATAACATGGGGTTATTAAATGCTAACTTTCAATTGGAAGCAAGTTGGAATGTTTAGTTATATGTCTAAATAATTGTAGTTTAAAACCTTGTTTTATGATAAAGTCGGATTTTGATTCATAATTCTAGAAATGCCCCTTTTAGGAGGTTGGTATTTTTTTGTCCTTAACGCTTGGTGCATGTAGTCTGTATCTTGAGTCACGAGAATAGGTCTAGCTGCCAGTTGGTATTTTGTGTATTCCTTGCAGACAGTGAGACAAAGGAGAATAGGTGTTGGTAGGATGGCTCATCTTTGATTTGATGAGGGGAAAGAGCTGTCACCTACCATACTTGCACATTACAGAGGCTCTGCCTGAGCACACTCCGAAAGGGTTGGAAACTATCCTTTTGTGACTCAGACATGCTGGGGTCAGTGCTCGAAAGCAGGAAATTCCAACCACCTCTTGGGGCTGAAACCTCCAGAACCATCTCCTACTTCAAAGTGGGCGCACCAACTATAAATAACGGTCCGTCAGAGTGAGCTCTTCAATACACCTCTGGACCTGTGGAAGACTCAGAAGAACTGCTGTGGTGCTCTGCAAGAAGGGTGTTACTTTCTTTCTTTGCTGCCTTTCTGTACTGCCCTGCTGCCTGAGTTAAAGGACCAGACCTCCATCTTGAACCCAGGACCACCAGAGTGATTCTAAGGAGTAGTTGGCTGTCCTCCTGATCAGACCCTCAGGGACAGAAAAGGCTCCTACTATTGTGAACCCAGCCCCTGGATGTTGTCTTTTGTGAGCCCTACCCCGCAAGTGGTGCCACCCCATTTCTTGACACTTGGAAGTGGGCTTGAAGGAGCTCTGCCACCCCAGCTGTGGTCAAAACTGACACAGCACAACGCATCTCCTCACTGCCCCACTTTGGATCCACTGCAGTGTGACACATCCCAATTCCAAACCTAGCATTGCAGTCCACAGTCTCCTCAGAAGTGTTGCCGCACAACGCACCCTCTATACAGGCCATTCCATTGCAAGCCCGACGTCAACGGTTACTTCGCTGGTGATGCAGGACACTGTATCACAGCCCTCAGCTTCTTTGGAACAGCTGGTGCATGACGCATCTTCAACACAGGACTTCACATAGCAAGCAATAGATGGCAACCTCAATGACAACACAGCACTTTGCATCACCACCACAAAACTCCTCGGAACTGCCACTGTGTGAAGTGTCTTTGGGGATCTCAAAATACTACACAATCAGGATTTAGGGTACTTTTTCAGCGGGCCTAACTTGGCCCCTGTATTTCATGGTCAGCCTGAACTTGTGACTTTCTTATGGTCCGGCACGACCAGCTAACCACAGATCTTGCTTTGTGCCACTAGTCATTATTTTCACTTGAAACTTTAAAATTGCATATCTCTGGTTCTATTGATTGGATATTTTTTGGGGGGGCTCTCAAATACTTTTTGACATTTTAATCTATTTTTTAAGTTGGTGTGGGATTTTTCATGTGTTGTATTTGTACTTAATTGCTGGTTGAAGTGCTGTATAAAACCTTTACACATTGCCACTGAGGTAATCCTGATTACATTTGTGCCAAGTTACCTGAGGGTTAAGCGCAGGTCAATGTGGGGTCTGCTTTTGTTTTACATTGACAGGGACTATGATTTCTGCTGAAGAAGGGTTTCACCCAGCTCTTTACAGGTAACCCAATTCCCAACAACAATGCCTCCAGCTTAGGGTTAAACCAGCCTCCAGTAACAAAATTGGCCCCCAGGAACTGAACCGGCCTCCACCCTTCCAGCCTCCCAGGAAAACACCTGCTGTCCTGAATGGCCAGTCAGACCTTAATAACCATTTGTTCATGCAAAATTTGCATACCTGATTACATGACTGTAGGAATTAAAAGGATTTTGAGCAGATCTCTTTTAGAAAGGTAAAAACAAACTAAATACAAATGGGTGAATCTTTGGCATTATTAGGGAAGCTCTCATTGCCAGAGAAAACTTTCATGTTATGTGATCCTTGATATGGCTTCAGACTAGGAGCAGGAGCTTAAATCACCTACAGCCCGCTCCCAAGATATCCCTGACTATGATAAAATAATGGCTGCATTCCATTACACGGTCATTGGATCTAACCAGATGTTCAGCTCAGACCATGTTGGCATCTCATGGGCAAGCCAATCTTGCATCAGGTACTAAAATGGCTGAACATACGTGCTCTTCATTTTCAGGTCTAATGTTGCGTGTGCCTCCCCACGTCAACTCACACTTCCTCTTGTCCCATCTTCTAGTTCATCAGTAATCCCTGTTTTCACTGCTTTCCATGTATATCATTCTTCCTGTATCTGGTTCTGCCACGGCCAGGCATATACCATCCACATCTGAAGAGCACTTCAATGTTCTTTTGGTTAAGGAAGAAAGTGAGAATGGCCAGGAACTTGCAACTCCAAGCCGGAAACATGATACCTCAAACCCCTCTGTCTTGGGGAATAATTTTGTTTGAAATTGGGACATTGCACACTTGATTTAGGAGCTTTTTTTCGAATAAGGACTTTGCTTTTTCAGCGTTGTAATGTAATGTAAATGAGATTTATAAAGCATCACTAATGCTCCATAGATAATCTAGGCTTTATGAATAAAGACTGGTTCCCTTGATGTTGCCTGACGTGTTTACATTATTAGCCCAACGCCTCCAAGTTACCATTTGTCCTCTGAAGTAAGACTTTAGTTGTAGCACCTTACAAAGGATTGATTTTTGTTTCTCCACAATCATGTTATTGAAAACATGTTTTATGATATAAATAAAATCTGTTAAACCAAAAATATTCTTCTCTTGCTTAGTGTTTCTAAATTTAAAAAAGATAATGCCTTGAATGTCAGCAAAAAGAAATGTTTAATTAGTTAAAATATGCCTTCTATATAAAAATGCAGTTTATTATTGCATTACACTTGAATGTAAATCAAGAACAGAAAATACAAAAGCCAATTAAATTTGACTTAGTTTTGGTCTCCTTAGAGTGTTTTTGGGTTGCAGCGAATGAGTTAGTGAAAAAAAAGCAATATGAGATCGATGTCTAGTTATTTTGGGGTTTTTATCCTACTGCTCTTAATATGAAATGCTGGTGCTGAGAATGATTGAGACTGTGCTTGTGTTGTTGGAGAGGGAGTTGGTGAGGGTTGAGTGGGTGATGAAGGAGGTTGAGGTGGTGCTGATGGAGGTGGTGCAGATGCTTGTAGTAGAGATGGTTGTGTTTGAGGGGTTACATTTTCAGGAAGTGTGCCTCTCAGACATTGAGGTGCCTCTCTAGAGCCTCCTGCATGCTTTCACCATGAACAGTGACATTGCCATTTGCATGAGATAATGCCATCTTCCCCCTCCCCACGTGCATGACTGCCTGACTTGGCCACAGGTCATCCAGCATGGATAGGGGTGCCATATGGCCAGTAGTGGATGCAAGATAAAGAAATTAGAGTTATCTGTTCTTATCAAAAGAGCTGATCTCTCCTCCAGTTAATTGAGAGAATGCCAAAGGTGCACCTTCAGGGGAGTGTGTAGGAGATTACAAGAAGGAACCTGCTAGTTTAGGGTTCTGTGGAAGTAAGCTCTGCATAGGCAGAACAAGCATCCATGGCTGCTTAGCTGATGACAGGGGACTGGGAACCCTCAGACAAGATTGCGGAGGAACTCTTCTGCCATCTGTGATTTGGCATTCTTCATGTTCTGTATGAGAACACCAATCAATTCTTCCTCGTCTTATTTTTACTCGTCCTCCTCATCATCTTCTTAATGACATTGTGGCTTGGAGGAGCATTGGATTCTCTTCTCGGATTGCCCGTTGTCCTCTGCTTGTGGAGAGTTCATCATTAACATACAGCTCAGTGTCCCCAGCACCTGGAAAAAGAACAATTTGATAGTTGAAATATATCAAATTAAGTTGTGTCGCAATTTCAACACAGTACTTCAATAAACATCGCTGTGCAATTAAAAAATAAAGTTAATACTATTTAAGCATACAATCTAAAAAATAAGCATGGGCGGAAAATCCGTTCCGCTCGCGGATTTTGCAGATTTTCAGTAAATTCGCAATCCGCGAACGCTCGTGAATTTACTGAAAATCCGCAAATTCGCATGCAGCGGATTTTTTTTTCTTGGTGATACAATTTTGCGGCGTGCGGCGTTCACTTACCGTCATTCAGCGTTTGCCGAGTTGTTTTTCTCAGTATTTTGCGAGTGCTGCGCCATTTTGGATCTTGCTGCGGGATCCCGCAGGAGTTTGGCGACGCATCGCGAGAGTTCGCAATTGCGAACATGTAGGTGCGGCGGGCAGCAACAATCTCGCACTTGCGAAATTACAAAATGTGCAATTCTGCACAAGAAATCCACTAGCAAGCAGCATAGACCTTCTGAAAATGATGATTTTTATCAGAATAACTCCTCAGGTTGACATTTGCCTGCACTTTTTGGGATTTGAGGCCTTTTGACTTTTTTTGGATCACTTTTGGATTAGAAATCAACTTTCAAAAGTAAGTTTGTTTGGGGCATTACAGTTGCTGTTCTGCAGAAAAACGAGTTTTGCAAAACTGAAAGCACTCAGCAGGTGCAAAATTTCACTCATCATTAGTAACCATTCCCTGTAGTACTTCCTGAGGGGCCCCTCCAGAGTTCAGTTGCCTATGTTTGTTTGGGGCATTACAGTTGCTGTTCTGCAGAAAAACGAGTTTTGCAAAAGTGAAAGCACTCAGCAGATGCAAAAGCTCAACTTCAAACTCATCATTAATAACCATTCCCTGTAGTGCTTCCTGACTGGGGCCCCTCCAGACTTCAGTTGCTAGTTGCAACAATTCTATGACCGTGCTCTGACCCTCACAGCAGGCTCATAGAATAGCTACAAGTAGGCCACAAAGGTCCTGAAAAAAAAATTGCACTGCAACAGAAAGCAGGTGCCAGACTGGAATTTTAAAACAGTGACACATTAATAAATCAACCCCAAATTAATTCATGTCAGTTGAAGCAGGGCAGGTGTGCTTGCTTTTCCCCCCCATAATCTACAGTGATGATGAACCAGAGGGTTCAGAGCATACGAAAATAGGGAAAACAATTGATATATATAGATCACCGTGGGGCTCTATATAGTTCAAGGTTCCTTGACCAGCCGGCCAAAGAATATTTATTGGTTCAATAAATTTATAATCTCAAAAATACAACAAATAACCCGAGGATTACGGGTTACATTGGGGCACAGTCCTGTGCCATGCAAGGAGGGGAAAGGTGAAAAAGTAGAGGTAAGTGAAGAAAATTTATCAGGCAAACAGTGTGAGCTTGCAGGTCACTGGTATAAGTTGTACATTTAACAGTGTATCCTGGAGTCATTCATACAACCAATAGTATCAGGGAAGTACATGTATGAACTACTCTAAGGTCGACGTTTCGATCCCCAGATCGGGTATCACGGGATCATCATCAGGACAAGTGAAATAATTTTGCCTGAACACAGTTATATAACACACCTGTTTTGAGAAAAATCAGAAAGGGAGAAAGCAAAGAGATATATGTACAGTCAATATTTATGCAGTCAGGGCTCACATTATTACTACAGACTTTGCATTCGGAAACGCGGTGGTAGGTGTTGCCGTGAGGCGTGACTGTTCCGTGCCCAGACTTTGAAAGTCATGCAATTTAATTTTTTTTTTTGAAAAGTCATCCATTTTGGTGTGGGGGGTACTGACTGGACTTGTGAGTGAAGGTGATTTTTGAATCTGTCAGTGAGTCGTGCAATTGGTGAGACTTGTGACGGTGAGAATTAAGGTGTGTTTGTAGGGGCCGCGGATTTTAGGGGCTCATGAAGCTTATCAGAACGGACCTACCAAAGTGGTGGCTTGAAACGGACTTGTCTTCAGATGAGGGAGTTCTTAATAGGTCAGCCAAGTTGTTCTGTTGGCAATAAATGGGGTTAGGAGATGTCAACAACCAGAATGGGAGGAATTATATCATTTGGGCCATTATTTACCTTAAGGGGTAAAACGTTCCATAGGTTGTTATGGATTCTGCGTTGGTGCTGGGATTGATGAAGCCCAATCTAAAATACCCAACTTCTCCGAGGTGTCGGTCACTCGATTCTTGATTGGTGCTGGGATTGACGAAGCCCGATCTAAAATAGACGTTACTATTACTAATTATACTCTATGTATGCGCTATTGATGTTGTCAAGGTGGGGAGCTGCAAACAATTACCTTTAAGGTTTGCACGGTGATGTGAAACCGCAATAACTGGTCTTGTAAATGAACAATCTGGGACATCTGGTCCTATGACATTATTTTACTGTGGAGTAAAAAAGGGCTAAATTCAATACAGTGTTCTAGTCAATTCAGGGAGTATACGGTATCGTGCAACCAAAGTTACCGTGGTATGTTGCTGACTATAAGGGATTTGCAAAAGGTCCGTTTCTAAGGATAAAACTGCAAGCTGATATGCTTGAGGGAACCTCGGTAGGGAAAAAAGACAAGAATTAATTAATTGTCTCGGGGTAGGGTGAAGTAAGATGACCGGGAACTCGCTGCCGTGTTTCGCTATATTACCGGTTACCTTCTGTGCCGGATCGCCGTCCTGCAGCGTCTCGAATTAGCGCTGAGTCTGGACACGCGGCCAGACGAATAACTGGTCCGCTGTAAGTAAAAAACGGAAACGCCTGTAGTTTAGGCATTTTTTGGGGGGGTGTTGGCATTCAGTAGTGCACCCAGGGGGATTCACGGAGCTTACCGGTGAGGGAGAAGTTCCCCGAGGCATCGGTCTCTCGAGCTGCTGGCACTGGAACGCTACGGTGACTTGGACACACTCCCTGGTTATTGGATGTGACGGAGGTCACGTGATTGGGGAAGGAAAGTCCTCGCGCGCTCTGATTGGGTTGCAGCGCGGCATGTGACGGGGGAAAAAACGAGCCCATGACCGCTTCCTAGTGGAAACAGGGTGGACATTTTGGGCTGGGGTGAGGCTCATGGAGAGCTGGGAGTTAATTCTGGAGGATGAATTTCGGGCCAATTAGGTGGAGCCGGTGACAGTATGGGATGTGAAATTAATTTTAATAGAGTGCCATAGAAAAGTGCTCAAATAGTGAACATTTTTGGGTCAGCATTTTTCAAGAAAAATTAATAACATCAAGTTTCAGTATTACAAGAAAAAAGTTGTACTTTGCACAATATATGCCAAAAAATTGTCTTTTCAGAATAACATTAGTTCGGGGCCAAAGTCAATTGTTTTTCAGAATGACAGAGGTTCAGGGCCAATGTCAAGTACTTGAGGGCAGTTTACAGCAAAGTTGTCCAGTCCTCACTTCTATTTAGCCCTGTGTGGATGGTATTAAATTGAATGATTGTCTTGAGCTCCTTGCGGTTGAGGAGTTGGGCCAGGTTACCGCCTCTTTGTGGGAGTTTCACTGTCTTCAGTACTGTCCATTTGATATCATCCGCTGTGTGTTGCAATTCGGAGTAATGTTCAACTAGCGGTGCGTTTGGAGTCCCACAGCGTATCCGGCTTCTGTGCTGGCCAATGCGAGTTTTTATTTTCTGAGTTGTCTGGCCAACGTACATTTTTGGGCAAGGACACAGGATGGCATAAATTACATTTTGACTGTTGCAATTGGTAAAGCTTTTCATTGTCCATATCACATTGTTATGGCTGAAGTTCCTTGCCTCAATAGTGAATTCACACATCGTGCAACAGCCACACTTAACGTGCCCAAGGATAGGAGGAAGGCCCAGTTGGCTTCAATTGTGGTGGGCGGGGTAGAGGCTGGTAATGCTGCTCTTATCAGATGGTCTCTTAGATTTTTGCTTTTCTTAAAAGCAAATAGTGGCCTCTCTAAATGAATTGGGCCCGCATTTAGGGTGGGCCAATGCTTGAGGATTGATTGCCGGATTTTATTGGAAACAGGGGAGAAGGTGGTTACACACGCTATCCTTTCAGTTTTGTCCCTTATTTTCGGTGTTAAGAGGACTTCCCGGGGGCAGTACCAGGCCCTTTTGGTGGCTGTTTTGATCAGTCTCTTGGGGTAGCCGCGTGCTCTCAGTTTGCTCGACAGCACGTCGGCTTCCCTGAAATAATCTTCTTTAGCTGAGCAATTTCTTCTGATTCGCAGAAACTGGGAATACGGTAGGGAGTCTTTTAATGCCCTAGGGTGATTGCTTTGGTAACTCAAAAGTGTGTTACGTTCCGTGGGTTTACGGAAAAGACGTGTCAATAGTTCATTATCATGATGGAAGATGGTAAGATCTAAGAAAGCTATCTGATCTTTATCATGAGTCAAAGTGAAATTCAGACCGGCACAGTTGTTGTTTAGCCAGTGATGAAAGGAATGCAAAGAGGGTATGTCATGGTTCCATATGAGGAAAATGTTGTCTATATAACGACGCCATAAGCAAATCCCTGTATAAAATGGATTGCTTTCTGTCAGGATGTTGCCAGTCTCCAAGGCGTCCATGAATAGGATTGCCAGGTTGGGGGCAAAAATAGCCCCCATAGAAGTCCCCTCGTTTTTTCCCCCGTCACATGCCGCGCTGCAACCCAATCAGAGCGCGCGAGGACTTTCCTTCCCCAATCACGTGACCTCCGTCACATCCAATAACCAGGGAGTGTGTCCAAGTCACCGTAGCGTTCCAGTGCGTGCAGCTCGAGAGACCGACGCCTCGGGGAACTTCTCCCTCACCGGTAAGCTCCGTGAATCCCCCTGGGTGCACTACTGAATGCCAACACCCCCCCAAAAAATGCCTAAACTACAGGCGTTTCCGTTTTTTACTTACAGCGGACCAGTTATTCGTCTGGCCGCGTGTCCAGACTCAGCGCTAATTCGAGACGCTGCAGGACGGCGATCCGGCACAGAAGGTAACCGGTAATATAGCGAAACACGGCAGCGAGTTCCCGGTCATCTTACTTCACCCTACCCCGAGACAATTAATTAATTCTTGTCTTTTTTCCCTACCGAGGTTCCCTCAAGCATATCAGCTTGCAGTTTTATCCTTAGAAACGGACCTTTTGCAAATCCCTTATAGTCAGCAACATACCACTGTAACTTTGGTTGCACAATACCGTATACTCCCTGAATTGACTAGAACACTGTATTGAATTTAGCCCTTTTTTACTCCACAGTAAAATAATGTCATAGGACCAGATGTCCCAGATTGTTCATTTACAAGACCAGTTATTGCGGTTTCACATCACCGCGCAAACCTTAAAGGTAATTGTTTGCAGCTCCCCACCTTGACAACATCAATAGTGCATAAATAGAGTATAATTAGTAATAGTAACGTCTATTTTAGATCGGGCTTCATCAATCCCAGCACCAATCAAGAATCGAGTGACCGACACCTCGGAAAAGTTGGGTATTTTAGATTGGGCTTCATCAATCCCAGCACCAACGCAGAATCCATAACAACCTATGGAACGTTTTACCCCTTAAGGTAAATAATGGCCCAAATGATATAATTCCTCCCATTCTGGTTGTTGACGTCTCCTAACCCCATTTATTGCCAACAGAACAACTTGGCTGACCTATTAAGAACTCCCTCATCTGAAGACAAGTCCGTTTCAAGCCACCACTTTGGTAGGTCCATTCTGATAAGCTTCATGAGCCCCTAAAATCCGCGGCCCCTACAAACACACCTTAATTCTCACCGTCACAAGTCTCACCAATTGCACGACTCACTGACAGATTCAAAAATCACCTTCACTCACAAGTCCAGTCAGTACCCCCCACACCAAAATGATGACTTTTCAAAAGAAATTTTTAAATTGCATGACTTTCAAAGTCTGGGCACGGAACAGTCACGCCTCACGGCAACACCTACCACCGCGTTTCCGAATGCAAAGTCTGTAGTAATAATGTGAGCCCTGACTGCATAAATATTGACTGTACATATATCTCTTTGCTTTCTCCCTTTCTGATTTTTCTCAAAACAGGTGTGTTATATAACTGTGTTCAGGCAAAATTATTTCACTTGTCCTGATGATGATCCAGTGATACCCGAGCTGGGGATCGAAACGTCGACCTTAGAGTATTTATTTATTTATTTTTTTATTTTGAAAGTTTTATATAGCGCGAACAGGATCTTTGCAGATATCAGAGCGCTTTACACGGCTGGGAATGCCAGCAAGAGAGTGGGGTTACACATAAGTAGTACAGCAAATAAATAGTACAAGTATAACAGTTAAATGTGTGCATAGATAGTCAGTGGCATCAATCATACAGGTAAGATACATATTCATAGAGTTCGAACAGCGAATTAAATGTGTGCGTAGATAGTTAGTAGCGACAATAATTCAGGTGAAATACATAATCGCGGTGTTACTCCAACACAAAATGGCTCAAGGTGAAATACATAGTCATAGAGATCGAACAAAGTAATACAGGTCAGAGTAGGGTCTTTCCAAATCCAAGCTAATAGGTCAAGTGTATTTGGCCATAAAAATAGCTTTTACTTCTTTCTTAAAGAGTGTGAAGGAGGAGATGAGCCTGGTTTCAGGAGGGAGTGAGTTCCAGATCCTGGGTGCCATTCCTGAGAAAGAGCGTTTATAGGTTTTTACCTTCCGGAATCTTCGAGGTTTTAGCAGAAGATTGTCTGTGCCTCTAGTGTTTCTAGAGCCGCCAGAGATTGACAGCTTCTGAGTGAGGTATCCGGGAGAGCTCAGATGTAGAGCCTTGTGTGTCATGCAGGCGATTTTCAAATGTATTCTGGCTTCAAAAGGCAGCCAGTCCAGCATTTTCAGATCAGGTGTGATGTGCGAGTGTTTTTTTGATCCAGTGATGAGTCTGGCTGCAGCGTTTAGAGAGGCTCTTAGGGGTGCAGTGCTGGTTAACGGGAGACCGCAGAGGGCGGTGCTGCCGTATTCAATTCGTGGGATTACTAAAGCTTGTACTGCAGTTTGGAAGTCTTTGGCTGGTAGGAAGGGTTTAAGTTTCCTCAATGTATTGATTTGGAAGTTCGCTCCCTTAGTGGCTTTGCTGATATGCTGCTGCATGTTAAGGTTGGAGTCGAGGGTTATGCCTAAAGATTTCGCTGAGTCCACTATGATGGGTTGGACATTGAGTGCCGTTAACTGTTTAAGCCAGGTTTGCGTGATGGGGATCTTCGCGGGAGGTGCGATCAGCAGGAATTCTGTTTTCAGAGCATTGAGTTTGAGATGATTATCAGCAAGCCAGGATTGGGTGCTTCTAATCGTGGAGTTCAGTAGTAAAATGTCGTTGGGGGATTGTAATTTGAGATATAGTTGGGTGTCATCTGCGTACATGTGAAAAAGTACATTGGATGCTTGAAGCAAGGTGGTGAGAGGTTCCATAACTAGGTTGAACAGGGTTGGTGATAGGGAAGATCCTTGGGGGACGCCTAACGACACAGGTATTGGAGAGGACATCAGGTTGTTACTCTTGAATTTCTGCGACCTGTTGTGTAAAAAGGAGGTGAACCACTTGAGAACAGTCCCAGAAAGACCCATTCTTGTGCTCAGAAGATCGAGTAATTTCTCGTGTTTGACAGTGTCGAATGCCGAAGAGAGATCAAGCAGGATGAGGAGGCAGGTATCACCTTGATCTAGGATTTGAAGGGCGTCGTCAATTATGTGAGTCATAGCAGTTTCAGTGCTGTGTCCTGCCCGGAAGCCTGATTGATGCGGGTTGAGGAGATCAAACAGGTCGATGTGTTTAGTCAGTTGTAGTTGAACGCATTTTTCCAATAATTTGGCGAGAGTGGGAATATTGGTAATGGGACGGTAGTTGTTTAGGTCGGACGGGTCGGCAGTAGGTTTCTTTAGCAAAGGTGTGACTTGTCCAACTTTGAGGGAGTCAGGGATGGTTCCTTCTTGGAGCGAGCTGTTGATGATTTTAGTCCAGAGAGGAAGGAGCAGTGGGATGAAATCTTTGACAGCATTAGCAGGGAGGGGATCCGTGAGGTGATTGGAAGGTTTCAAGGTGTTGAGCAATTTGCCTATTTCTTCTTCGGAGTAGGTTTCAAAGGTTGACCATGTTGCATTGTTTTTAGGTTCGGTGGGTGTTATGCAGTTGAGTGTGTTGTGGAGTCTTGCGTCATCGCGGAGATCATTCTTTATGTTGTCAGTTTTTTGGGTAAAGAAAGTGGCGAAGTCTTCACAGGAGGGTGCTTCGTGCAAGGTACTGAGAGGTTGGGGTTGTTCCTTGGCTTGTGTTCTGATTAACTCAAAGAGTTTTCTAGGGCGATTTTTTGCTTGGTCGAGCTGGAGGCTGAAGAAGTTTGCTTTTGATCGCTTTATTTTCCTGAAGTAGGCGTTTCTCTTTTTCTTCAGGGTTTTCAGGTGTAGTGCAGAGGGAGCTGTCCTCCAGGTGCGCTCTGCCAATCTCATGGCTCGTCTATCTTCATTGAGACTCCCGTCGTACCATGGGTTGGAGATTTTAGCGGAGACTCTTTTTAGCTGCATGGGAGCAGCCTCATTAATTATTGAGGTCACGGCGCTAAGATAGTGGTCAGTCAGGGATTGGACATCTGTAACGCCAGTAGGGGGGAGTAGGAGGTCGCGACTGTTCGGGGGTAAGGATGATGGGTTGAGTTTTTTCAGGTCTCTTTTCCAGACTTTAGTTCTGGTGGGCTGAACCGAGTTGAGTTTGACTTTTTCATTGATGTGAAATGTAACAATATGATGGTCTGACCAGTCACAGGGTTGAATAGTCTCAAGTTGAGTAGTGCCCTCTTTGGCGATGATAAGGTCGAGGATAGAGCCTTTCTCGTGGGTCGGGCTGTTACACAATTGTGTGAGATCCAGTGCGCTGAGGAAGCTTTTAAGACTATTTAACACCGCATCGTTAAGATCGTTCCAATGGAGGTTGAAGTCACCCAGGTATATTTGGGTGAGCTGTCGTCCTGCGTTGGTTGAAATCAGGTCCATCATTTGTTGGGCGAAGATGAGGTGGTCTCTGGGAGGGTGGTAAATGCCATGGAGAGAGCATATTGGTTTTCCAAGTAGTTCATACATGTACTTCCCTGATACTATTGGTTGTATGAATGACTCCAGGATACACTGTTAAATGTATAACCTTTACCAGTGACCTGCAAGCTCACACTGTTTGCCTGATAAATTTTCTTCACTTACCTCTACTTTTTCATCTTTCCCCTCCTTGCATGGCACAGGACTGTGCCCCAATGTAACCCGTAATTCTCGGGTTATTTGTTGTATTTTTGAGATTATAAATTTATTGAACCAATAAATATTCTTTGGCCGGCTGGTCAAGGAACCTTGAACTATATAGAGCCCCACTGTGATCTATATATATCAATTGTTTTCCCTATTTTCGTATGCTCAGGACCACATGTTGTTTTGATGAATACTTGCTACCCATGGTCCCGAGCGATCTAATGGGTTCCCCTTGTCCTTTCTCGATGAACCAGAGAGTGGCATTGATGTACCAGAGGGTGGCATGGGTGAAACAGAGGGTGGCAGTGGTGAAACAGAAGGTGCTGGGAACCTGTGATGATGAACCAGACGTAGAAACAACATAGTCGCAACCGTTGCGAGCCGACAAGTAAGTTCGCAATTGCGAACTGGTACAAGACCCTCGCGAACTGGCAGAAACCCTTGCGAACACAAAAAAAATCCGCAAATTCGCGAGAATTCGTGGATTTTGCGGATTGCGAGTTCGCAAATACGCAAATCCGCGAACGCTAGATTCTCAAAATTCGCCCATGCTTACTAAAAAAGTAAAAGTTGATTCAGGGATACAACTGCAGTAGCTCACCATTGTAAACTCACCCACTACAGTCACAAAGATGTGCATAGTGGAGATTCCCCCTGAGGTCAGCTGCTGGTCCTCGGTCTTTGTAGTTGTTGTTTCCAAAGTATCTCGAGATCCAGCATCTAGAAAGATTTACATTTTGGTCAATGGTTATCTTAGACATACATACAAGAATGGAAAACAAACCACACAAATAAACATATTTTTTATCTATTTCTAAAATGACACAATGAAGGGCAATGAGTTACAAAATGGACAAATGATGACGTACAAAAAGAGAAGAACGCAGGTTGCAAGAATTACTTGAACAAAGGATGGTAGAGGACCTAAAAGCTGCTGTCAGTAAGTCCCCTGATGGCATCTTTGATGTTCTGACAGTGGACTACATGGGCTGCTGTGTGACAGACACTGACAGAAATACATTGGTGAGTAAGCCATCCAAAAGCATAAAAGAAGAGTCTAGATAAAGGGTTGAACTAGTATGTGGAGACCTGCAAAGCTTTCTTTACATGATGTTTAAGCATGGGCTGAAAATTCGTTCCGCTCGCGGAATTTGCAGATTTTCCGCGATTTTGCTATCCGTGAATCTCGCGAAATTGTGGTAAAATCCGCGAACCAGCCAGGACGAATTTTCAGCCAAGCACTTACAGGGTTACAACAGCAGGTGTAACAGTTGAAGCTAATTTTTTGTAACCTTTTACAAAAGGGTTACAAAGAAATTAACTTCAACTTGGGCACCTGCTGCTGTAAGCCTGTAAGTGCTTCCTGGCGCCTCATTGCCTACTTGCAACTATTCTCTGACCCTGCTCTGACCCTTGAAGCAGGGTCAGAGAATAGTTACAAGTAGGCAATGAGGCGCCTGTCACGAAAATTAAACCTCAAAAGGAAGCACTGACAGATATAAAAACAAGCATTTGCAATGTAATAGGTCTCGCATTAGGAAAGTTTGAGCTATTGGTATTGTAAATGACAATTTTTTTATTTATGTGTTTGTTTTGAAAATAGCTAAATTAATAGCTTTGTCATTTACAATGCCAATAGTTATAACTTTCGCAAATGGGACACCTATAGCATTTGTAATGCAACATGTTTTGTATTTACGTGATTTAGCTGATTTGATATTTCAAATTACAATGGCTTTTCATTTTTTTAATTAATTAATACTTGAATAAAAGTGATTTTAATTTATAATGTCAATAGCTTAAACTTTTGTAAATAACTTTTGTCAAGATTATGTTCAGTGTATTTTTATTGTGACGAAAATCCAAGAACAGAAGTGAAATATTAACATCTTTTTGTGACATTTGTAATAAAGTTTGAAACATTGAGAGAACATATTTAAACCAGTTGTTGTTGAATGGTTGTGCAAATTGATGCTGGGGTGGTGCTGAGTGGTGCTGTGGTGATGCTGAGTGGTGCTGTGGTGATGCTGAGTGGTGCTGTGGTGGTACTGAGTGATACTGGGATGGTGCTGAGTGATGCTGGGGTGGTGCTGAGTGGTGCTGTGGTGGTGCTTAATGATGCTGTGGTGGTGCTGAGTGATGCTGTGGTGGTGCTGAGTGATAATGTGGTGGTGCTGAGTGATGCTGTGGTGGTGCTGAGTGATGCTGTGGTGGAGCTGAGTGAGGCTGTGGTGGTGCTGATTGGTGCTATGGTGGTGCTGAGTGATGCTGTGGTGGTGCTGAGTGATGCTGTGGTGGTGCCGAGTGGTGCTGTGGTGGTGCTGAGTGATAATGTGGTGGCGCTGAGTGATGCTGTGGTGCGCTGAGTGATGCTGTGGTGACGCTGAGTGGTGCTGTGGTGGTGCTGAGTGGTGCTGTGGTGGTGCTGAGTGATGCTGTGGTGGTGCTGAGTGGTGCTGTGGTGGTTCTGAGTGGTGCTGTGGTGGTGCTGAGTGATAATGTGGTGGTGCTGAGTGATGCTGTGGTGATGCTGAGTGGTGCTGTGGTGGTGCTGAGGGATAATGTGGTGGTGCTGAGTGATAATGTGGTGGTGCTGAGTGATGCTGGGGTAGCGCTGAGTGATGATGTGGTGATGCAGAGGGCAGAGAGGCACAAAAAGCAGTCTAACAAAGGGCAGAAGGGCAGAAAAACAAGGGAAAAACGAGTCTAACAGAGGGCAGAAGGGCACAAAAAACCAGTCTAACAGAGGACAGAAGGGCAGAAAAACAAGGGAAAAACGGTCTAACAGAGGGCAGAAGTGCACAAAAAACGAGTCTAACGGGTCAGAAAGGCACAAAAACGAGTCTAACAGAGGGCAGAAGGGCACAAAAAACGAGTCTAACAGGGGGCAGAAGGGCAGAAAAACAAGGGAAAAACGAGCCTAACAGAGGGCAGAAGGGCAGAAAAACAGGGGAAAAATGAGTCTAACAGAGGGCAGAAGGGCACAAAAAACGAGTCTAACAGGGGGCAGAATGAATCCCGCCCTGCGTGTTTGTCCACAAAGATGCCACCTTTTTGTGTAATACCTCTACTCAACTGGAGTACTTTCTACTGTCTAATCACTAAGTGCTCCCTCGTTGGCTAAATGTATAGGGGCAGATTTACAATAACTGGTGCATCCCCAGGGATGCACCAGTTATTGTGCGCCGCAGCTCCGCCACCCATGGTGTGCCGCATTTACAAAGCTTACTAGGAGGAACAAAGCGGCACACCATGTGGCAAAAACAGCACAGATGCGTCACGCATCTGTGCTGTAAAAGCAGCGCATTGCTGGAGCTGTGTCGTGCTTGCGATGCAGCTCCAGCAATGCTCTGGGGGGGCCCTATCTCCCCAATGCTGCATCAAGCCTTGCACCTGCTTCAAGCAGGCACAGGGTTTTGACGCAGCATTGGCCTAAAAGTGACTTGGTGAAATCTTGTAGATTTCACTCAGCCACTTTTAGGAGGCAATCCTGTCCAAGAACGCCCTCCCCTGCGCCGGAACGCCTCCTGATGGCGCAGGGCTTTACAACGTGACGCATCTCTCAGAATCGTCATGTTGTTAATACCCAGCACCATGGCGCATCTTTTGTGCTGCCGCTGCGTAACAAAAGGTCTCAGTAAAGGGTGGCAGTGGTGAACCAGAGGGTGGCAGGGTTGAACCAGAGGGTGACAGTGATGAACCAGAGGGTGGCAGGGGTGAACCAGAGGGTGACAGTGCTGAACCAGAGGGTGGCAGTGCTGAACCAGAGGGTGGCAGGGGTGAACCAGAGGGTGGCAGTGATGAACCAGAGATGCCAGGGGTGAACCAGAGGGTGGCAGTGGTGAACCAGAGGGTGGCGTGGGTGAACCAGAGGGTGGCAGTGGTGAACCAGAGAGTGGCAGTGGTGAACCAGAGGGTGGCAGTGCTGAGCCAAAGGGTGACAGTGGTTAACCAGAGGGTGGCAGTGGTGAACCAGAGGTGCTGTGATGAACCAAAGGGTGGCAGTTGTGAACCAGAGGGCGGCAGTGGTGAACCAGAGGGCAGCAGTGGTGAACCAGAGGGTGACAGTGCTGAACCAGAGGGTGGCAGGGGTGAACCAGAGGGTGCTGTGATGAACCAGAGGGTGGCAGTGCTAAACCAGAGGCTGGAAGTGCTGAACCAGAGGGTAACAGTGGTTAACCAGAGAGTGGCAGTGGTGAACCAGAGGTGCTGTGATGAGCCAGAGGGTGGCAGTCATGAACCAGAGGGTAGCAGTTGTGAACCAGAGGGTGACAGTGCTGAACCAGAGGGTGGCAGGGGTGAACCAGAGAGTGGCAGTGCTGAACCAGAGGGTAGCAGTGGTGAACCAGAGGTTGGCAGGGGTGAACCAGAGGGTGGCAGGGGTGAACCAGAGGGTGACAGTGGTGAACCAGGGGGTGGCAGTGATGAACCAGAGGGTGGCAGTGGTGAACCAGAGGGTGCTGTATCCATACACGACCACATGGGTAACTTCGCCATGCAAGCGGTCTGCGAACACGCAAAATGCCCCGCAAACATGCAAAAAACCCCCGCGAACACACAAAAAACCCTGCGAACACGCAAACAATGAAAAATCCGCAAATTCACACGAATTCGCGGATATTGCGGATAGCAAATTCGATTTCGCGTGAATTCGCGGAACGCGAATTCTCAAATTTCGCCCATACTTAATGATGTTAAGACAATGAGAAACTGATATCTTACATCATTACTCCTACCTTGACAAGTCTATAGACCATTTGAGGAGACAATAGATATTATCTAAAATTACATTTTATGCCCAGAGGTATTTATAACAAAAGACATACAGGTACCCTGTCAGTAATATTCAAAGTAGGTGGATTCAAAGAGAAAAGATCAGGCGTGTAACTTTCCAGTCTCTACAATCCATCTTCTGTTTGGTACCAGTCCAGGTTCTGCAGTACTGCTAGGAGCAGATGTTGTTCTTGCAGGTGATGGATTAGACAACATCAAAGGGACTTAAGCAGATTATACGAAAATGTTTAGTTCATAACCATTGAATGATATAGTTATTAAGGTCACATTAAACTACAATGCAAAACATTCAAATAAACATCAAATATGCAATTAGGATTGAACAACACACATGATACAAGTTGGTCATAGTATGTTATTAAAGGGCATGCCTTTTTATCTAGAAGATCTGCTGTATGTGTTGCACTGCTGCTGTTGAAATGATGTCTTCCCCACCTGAAACTATCAAGATGCAAGAAGGAATAGTTGAATGGAAAAATGATGAGAGGAACACAAATGATTAAAAGAGTTGCAAGAATTGACACAGCCTGTGCTGGAGAGTGTTTCATAGTGGTACATTTAAGATGGTTGACAAGCAGTGCAAGTATTATTGAAGAAGAAACACGACTCAAGGAGTTGCCAGAGTATTGCATTGCTATGGCACCAGTGGTTAATTAATGCCGGTGGGTGTCTGTGGATGCGTGCACCCTTTCGTCCCTCCAACTGCTGCCGGTTCATGGGTCATTTCAACATTTTCCGAGGCTGGTTAGGCTATCTGCCCGACATTCCTGCCTAGGCATTATTATGGCACTTTAAATAATACAAACAGCCTGTCACCCGCCATGCGTTCATTTGCAAGGGCTAACCGGTTGGCTACTCAGACACCTGCAGATCTTGTGGGCTCAGTGGAATTTGAGGTTTCATTACCAACTGCAAAGCAGCTGTGAAAGAATACATCAGTCAAAAATTGTGCCTGCTCCCTCATTCTCCATCTACCTGCCCCTTCTCTCTCTCTTCCCAAGCGTGTTCTATTTGCTGCCACTGCCCTTTGTTGCTACCGCTTCCCCTTCCCCTGGCCCCTGTTCTATGAGTGAATATCCTGGTCCCCTCTCTTACCCATGAATTATGCTGCCAATACCCTTGTTCAATCAATGCCCTCTGATGCTGCCCCAGCCCCTTATGCCCTGCCCCTTGTTCTCCTTGTGTTTGTCTCTGTCCCCTCTCTCCCTGGTTCATTGTGCTGCCACTGCCCCTGTGCTTGCAAACAAAACAGGTCATGGACCGAATGTGGATCAATGTCACACATTCACCCCAGTCCAAAGATCTGGGCCCAAATCCATCGTTTTTTTGCACTCCACACCACCCTGGGTTAGACAATGGCGATATGCAAATCAGCTCTGACCCTGTGCCCCATGGGAACAGTCCAGTCCGAACTACAAAAGCCATGTCCTTCCCAGAACGGAATCAAGCATCCGAGGACCGGACTGGTTTCGAGGTAACACCTCTCATCAGCCCGGCTAGCTTGACTCCAGTGGTGTGGAGTGCCTGGGACCCACGTCTGAGCATCCCCAGCGCACTTATGGCGGTATTTGCAAACAAAACAGGTGATGGACCGAATGTGGATCAATGTCACACATTCACCCCAGTCCAAAGATCTGGGCCCAAATCCATCGTTTTTTTGCACTTCACACCACCCTGGGTTAGACAATGGCGATATGCAAATCAGCTTTGACCCTGTGCCTCATGGGAACAGTCCAGTCCGAACTACAAAAGCCATGTCCTTCCCAGAACTGAATCAAGCATCCGAGGACCGGACCGGTTTCGAGGTAACACCTCTCATCAGCCCGGCTAGCTTGACTCCAGTGGTGTGGAGTGCCTGGGACCCACGTCTGAGCATCCCCAGCGCACTTATGGCGGTATTTGCAAACGATGTGAACGAATATTGAGGGTAGAACCCACTATCCTTAAGGCTGAGCACTCTTTTTACGAAGAAAGCAAGTTTCTACTCCAAGCTTTTCTTTTTTAAGTTCATCAATTTTATTTGCATAGTTCAAATCTTAGTTGTTGAAACGTTGTATATTTATAAGCAAAAATTCATAGCGAACATAATTCCATTCTTATGTCGTCATAAACTGATTCTCTAGGAAATTTCCATTCACCCAATGCATTTCGGGTCCACAACAACAAGACCCTTCGTCAGGGGTCTGAAAATTAAGCGCAAACAGGACCAAATTAGTCACTCTTCAAATAAGTTACAACATTAAGCATGACACTTTGTTACAACATGATATCAAACTCTCTTCAAATGATAAATGTAAATGTAAATGTAAATGTAAATGTAAGGTGTTTTGTAGCGCGCTCAATTACTACCGGAGTATCCTGGCGCGAATGACCGCTGGGGAACCCGTCCTGGCTTTCCCTGTGAGATGGTCCCATGCTGGGTATCTCCAAGGTGAAGCCAGGCATCCCCGGCGTCTGTGGGGGGCCGTTGTAGCGATGAGGCAAGCTTAATGCCCAGAGTTACCGAGTGTGATCACTGCCCAAAGTGGGCACCGAGGCGAGAATTATCAGTCCGCTGACCCTGGTCCTCGACCCTGCCGCGTCGGGAATCGAACCCTGGTCCCGGGCCGTTCTCAGCCTCCGGGTCTGCCGCCTCTAACCAGTGAGCCACACCTCGCTACTTAGCTCCATGATAAGCTCCATGAAAATTAAACCATGAATCACGAACATTTAGAGTTAACTAACAGTATTTGCAAACAAAACAGATGATGGACCGAATGTGGATCAATGTCACACATTCACCCCAGTCCAAAGATCTGGGCCCAAATTCATCGTTTTTTTGCACTCCACACCACCCTGGGTTAGACAATGGTGATATGCAAATCAGCTCTGGCCCTGTGCCCCATGGGAACAGTCCAGTCCGAACTACAAAAGCCATGTCCTTCCCAGAACGGAATCAAGCATCCGAGGACCGGACCGGTTTCGAGGTAACACCTCTCATCAGCCCGGCTAGCTTGACTCCAGTGGTGTGGAGTGCCTGGGACCCACGTCTTAGCATCCCCAGCGCACTTATGGCGGTATTTGCAAACAAAACAGGTGATGGACCGAATGTGGATCAATGTCACACATTCACCCCAGTCCAAAGATCTGGGCCCAAATCCAACGTTTTTTTGCACTCCACACCACCCTGGGTTAGACAATGGCGATATGCAAATCAGCTCTGACCCTGTGCCCCATGGGAACAGTCCAGTCCGAACTACAAAAGCCATGTCCTTCCCAGAACGGAATCAAGCATCCGAGGACCGGACCGGTTTCAAGGTAACACCTCTCATCAGCCCGGCTAGCTTGACTCCAGTGGTGTGGAGTGCCTGGGACCCACGTCTGAGCATCCCCAGTGCACTTATGGTGGTATTTGCTGACATTGCCCTCTGCTGCTGCCCCTACACCCTTCTTCCTGCCCCCATTCTTCCCCCATTCATGTGCATGCCCGTGACTCCCCCCCCAAGCACAAGGATTTAGGATCAATTTGACATTTGTAGAAGTGGAGCTTCAACTGTGGTACCAGCTATGGTTAATTTTGTGAGTGCTTCTCATTGAGGTTTAATTTCTGTGAATTGAGCATCTGTGCCAGCACTGACATTTGCCTGCGCATTTCTCCAAGAAGGGTCTACAGTTGTGCATCAAACATCCACCCAAAAGGAATTATTTCTATTGGTTGGTGAGTAAGGGCTACCTTGTTGTGAGAATATATATTGAGCATATATTATTTTAAAGTATTCACAATGCCACTGTACTAGTGCTAGTGCTGCGCTACCAGATGGGATCCTATGGTGCAAACTATTGGTACAGCTGTACCACTATTAATATATTATTATTTTTTTACTTTATTAAACTTTAAGACTACCCTACAGGCCCATGTGCTTTTTCACCAAAAAAGTTCATGAGTCCCTGAGACCTGGAACACAGGTGCAACATTTTGTTTCTAGATGTGCCCAGCCAATCAAATGTTTCAATGCCACAGTACCAGCGTATATACCCTGGTACAGAATTGGCCAATGACAGAAATGCTCCCTGGGCCAATCAGGGCCCCATGTGTTTTAAAAGACGGTTCTGCAGGATTCTGTGAGACAAATCAACCAGATTTAACAACATTTAACCCCTTTGTGATCATCTAAGTACTTTTTTAAATTTCTCAAAAACAGCAAAATGGATTTACACCAAAAAATGAAATGCAACATTTATGAGTATCTAACAGTTTGCTACAATTGGTGCAAATCAGTTTAGCCATTATTTCTGTATCACTTTCCAAACTTTCCAAATGAATTAATATGCGAAAATGATGTTTTGGTGTCTCCCCTATTTCTAAGCCCCCAATTGATGGATAATGCAAGAAGGTGTAATGGCTTGGTTACAAAAATTTTACATAACAAGAGAAATGTGAAAATAAAAAAAATAACAGGCATATTTTAAATTCCTTATGGGCCTAATCACATTTGGTAGGTAATTAACAAGTTACACTGATAGCAGGTATTTTAGATTTCAATCAGGTCCATGGGGAGGATTAAAGTTAAGTAGTGGGTGAAGACATTTCTGATTGACTCATAACGTTGTCACCATTTGATGAATCTAAAAAATAATGTGCTTTGGCATGTATAACCTATTGTTCGGTTCCTAGATTTCGTGCCGGTCCTTCCAGGGGTGTGTAGGTCTAAAGGGATCCAAGAAGTGTTCATTTGCGAATAAATTTGGCTCAGATCAATGAATTTCTATGGTATCTGACACATATTTCAAGGGACTGATTAGGAGTACCCTTCAATTAGATTTGTATTTATTGCATTTGATAAATAACAATACACTGGGATCATTATTGATAAGATGCAACAGGTAACACCAATTATAAATTGTGCCAGTGCAAATGGGGTATAACTTGGATTTTGGCACTTACCACACAAAAATATGCATGTCCTGTTATTTTCCATGATTTGTTTCCCAGTAAATATCGTCGAATTTTACCTGCCTGTGTTTAGCTGGAAATAAATGTGGATATCTATGTTTTGCAGATTAAACTACTGTGTGGAACAGAGGTTACCTCACATAAACCAGTTGGCCAGTCAATTTGTATTCATGCCCTTAGTAGATAGATTTTGGGGCACATGCATCAAGCAAAGGAATTGCAATTCCTTAATAGCGATTATTAAGGAATCGCTATTAAGGAATCGCAATTCCTTATGCATTTAGGGTTCGCAGAAAAAATAGCGATTCCACACGTTCCCTATTAACGAATTGCGAATTGCGATTTGCTATTTGGGAATGCTTTCCCATTCATTCACAATTTGCGATTACCAAATAGTTAATCACAAGTTGCCAATGCAATTCAAGGGTGCAAGTGGGCCACAAGGCCACCCTGATGCACCCCCAAAATGGTAATTGAGCACATGTGGTGCACACACATGACCAAGGGGCAAGTGTATGTGCTACATGGCACTTAGAAAAATGCAATTCTGTGCATTTTTCTGTGGAATTTCAAATTACCATCAACTTAAAGTTGATGGTATTTTGCGATTCCTTAATGCAAAGTTGCATTCTGAGAATGCTATCGCCTTGCATTTAGGGAATTACAAATTGCGATTCTCTAACTGCATTCACAAAATAGGTCATCACAAAAATTCTGATTACCTATTTTGTGAAAGCCTTTGGGGTTGATGCATCTAAGAGGCCCATTACCGGTCCCCAAGAGGCCAATTCTGCTAATCAGCCCCTTTGCGACCGGTAAATAGCAAGATGCATGTGCCCCTTAGCTTTCTGTTGGTTCTCTTGGTCAATATTTTAGAAGATCCATCAGGGGGCTGAGATAAAATGGGAGGCAATAAATACTTAATTCATCAATAACCTTGGCACTGGTTGTTCAATCTGCATCAAATTCAGCAGACGAAGCAGCCAAGTGAGGGTTGTTGCAAGTCGTGGCCAAAGACACTTCACGGTGCAGCATGTGTACGTGATATGCGAATGCAGTACATCACAAGAAATCTAAGGAAATTCACTGAAAGAAACAGAGTTAAAGGTTAACAATTCTTTAACAAACACAACACCAAAAACGCCTTAAATTCGCCAGTTGTGGAGTACAATGCACATCATAATTCACATCTGCCCCAGGCTCAGTACCGATAATGGCATGTAAAAAACAAGGCTATCTACAAACACCCAAAGAGTAGTCAGATTTTTTGGTGTGTGGCATAAACAGTAAACTATAAATTACAGCTTACATCAATGTGGTTCTTCTTAATTCTAAATATTGGATTTCGATATATGCATAAAATGGTGTGAATAATTTTCCAGTGATTTCTATGTAAGTTTGATATTATAATAACAGTTTTGAAGGACTTGGTATTTTTCCTGTGATTCTGATTTGAAACGAACGAATGTATACAATATAACCTATATTCTTCCCTTGCTATTTGTATTTTAAATGTAATGGCTTAAGATATTAGCTCTTGGGCCTAGACAGTTACTGAAAACCTGACCCTCACCTGCTGGCAGAAGCTGGCAGGGCACATCCCATTGTAAAGGTACACACTTTTTGGTGAGTCTGTCTCTGTGGCCAGAACAATTTAGATGTCAAACCACCTGAATTTACCCAAAGATAACAACATTTAGTCAATCCTTTGCCCCTCATGGCTGTAGGTAAAAAGCAAGAAAAAAGAATAGCCTAATGTGTTGTGGAGAATGCAAAAAGTATGATTATGATCATTATAATACCACTGTTTCAGAAAATGATCAAAAAGAAAAGCTGTATTTGCCACTGTCCCTAAAGACAGGAGCATCCCAGAACTAGTGTTAGTAGTTCAACATGACGATGTTAACCCTATGTTTGATCCAGTGATCAGTCAAAGCCCCAATTTCACAGATGTCTTGTATTATATTCTAGAAGGGTTTCCTTTTTCACCAAAAGTGAGAGGGTTCATACTGGTGTAAAATTCGATTTGCTTCCAGATGAAATGATGCCAGAGAATTTTGGTGGTAGGTGAATCAACCAGTAGGCCTGAGAATATTACTCTCTACTTCGACTATTTCAGAAGACTCTTGGCCAACTTATTTAGAGGAAATGTATGGAGATACAGAATCAAAGTGGGGTGCTCAAAAGTAGCTTTTTCAAACTGGGAGGGGAAGCCTCATTCTAATCAATCTAGTTAGGAGAAGTGGAGAAAATAATTTTCAGGAGCGGTTGAGATGGTGCACCTGACCCTAATCAATTTTCACAGGTGATTTTTAAGCGCAATCTGCAATTTTGGGCAAATAAACTGGTCACCCTCTTTGAGGATGTCCTCACCATCCAAGAAATTCCAGATAGATGTCATGGGTCTATACTGGCCCCAATTCATAAAGCTGGTCAAACTTCCTAACCCTCCAACTACAAAATATCTAGCAAAAGGCTTGCTAGCTGAACTAACAGATTGGGCCGATACGAGATCATCTGTGCTGATGACCCAGACAGGGTTTATTAAGGGAATTGGCACAGCTACCAACATCCATAAACTGTCCTTATTGATTGCACAGGCAAGGTACCGTTCTTCAAATGTACACCTATGCTGAATAGATTTTTGTTCAGCTTTCGATGCAGTGCAGATATCTGGACAAAGTTAAGGTTGGGCAATGGTACAACGATTTCCAAAAACAAGGCTGTGTATGGCTCTGCTTTTATTTAATTTGCATCTTGCCAAAATGTCTCCCGCCTAAATAGGGTCAATTCCCATTTGCCTACGGTGGCCGGTTTAATGCTTCACATATGTTGTGGGCCGACGATGCTGTTTTAATCAGTTATACAAAGGTTGGTCTTCAGCGCTAAATCAATACACCTGCTCAGTATGTTGCGGATCATGGGTTAAGAGTTAATCTTAACAAAACGAAAACCATGCTAGTATCAAGGGGAAGATCTTCACCACCTACATACTCTAGAAAATTAGAGTGTTGGGACCTATTGTCGCCTTTTTAATCTCCCTGGGCAGGCCTCGCCTGCCCAAATCTGCTATAGTTTGGCCTTAGGATGCAGTTCATAAGCAGTTTAGGAGTGTATTTGAAGTTCTGCTACAAGCTAAAAAATTATCCAAGATCTACGTTAAGCTCAATTGTGTGGGATGCGATAAGTGACCCAAAAAATGGCACAGCACATGGTTATCTTATTTTAGCCCTAACCACCTATAAGGCAAAGGAGCTCTGGGCTTTACCCTTTTCTCAAACTGCATTCAATAGGGTCATAAATGGAATAGGAAAAAGTATTTCATACCTAATGGATAAAGCTGTGCTGACTAAAAGAGCCCATGCATGGTTGGTAATTGGACCATATTCCCACCATTAAATTTCATTCAAACTTAGGGTGGTCGATTGGACTAAAGCCAATATTAAAGCTGCTGCATTACAGACTTGGTGATTTGCAAACTTGTTTCAATTCACCCATCGGAAGGACATTGACTAAAGAGTCTTCATGCCCCCTTTATACCTATTTTAAAGAAGACATTTGCCATATAAAGGTCTGTTGAGACATTTTTTATTAGAAATACTATACCTACATGTCGGCAAGCAGGTAAAGTCTGTCTCCAAGGTGAGGAATTTATATTTTGTGGCAAATTTCTGAAGTTCATATGTATTGCTGAGCCACAACTAGCATAGTTTGAATATTAACGGTAATCGACAGTGATACATGTAGTGTGCAGGTGATGTCTATATGCCCATTTATATTGTGTTTGAAAAAAATGTCATGAATTGGTGACCTACTCAAATATGAATTTTATTGGTTTTATCCTCTACTGCACCAAATTATAGATATCATCAACCCCGTAGTAAACCAAATTGTCAACTCCTCACTAAGCTCTGGCACAGGCTCTGACAAATGGACACTTTCCATAGTAAAACCACAGAAAAAAGCAAAATATTGACTCATCTAATCTCACCAATCTCCGCCTAATATCGCTTCTTCCTATAACGGGAAAAATAAGGGAAAGATTAGTCCACAAAGAGCTTACACAGTTTCTAGAAACCACCATGGCCCTTCACCCCAGGCAGTCCGGTTTCTGCCCCACACACTCTACAGAATCTGCCCTTCTGGAAATATCTGATACTCTTCAAATCATAGCGGACAAAGGCAGGCGGGCAGTATTGATTTTGCTTGACCTGTCTGCTACCTTCGATAGCATCTCACACAGCATTCTCCTAGAAATACTCAAATCCATTGGCATCTCACATAACATCTTGGCACGAATTGAGTCCTTCCTCACCAATCGCAGGCAAGCAGTGTCACTCGGAACATTCCTCCCCACCGAATGTCCCATCAAACCGGAGTGCCACAGGGATCATCCCTCAGACCGCTGCTGTTCAATATATACATGACCCCACTAATTTCCCTGGTAACTGCCTTTGGGATAGAAGTAACGTCCTATGCAGACAACACACAATTAATCCTATCCCTGTACAAAGACTCTACTGATGCGGAACTAAATTTTTATTTTTGTCTAACCGAGGTCATTAACTGGATGAGGAACCACCTCAGGTGCAACACCGACAAAACAGAGATTCTATTAATGGGAAAAAACAATCCCTTCCAGCCGAATGTTTGGTGGCCCAAGGGAATGACACACCACCTACCACTGTTAAAGTTGCAAAAAAAGTACAATTCGATACCGACCTCTCCTTATGACCCCACGCTCTAACTGTAGCAGAGACCTGCTTCAGCCTTATCAAGTCATTGAGAAAATTCTTTGACTTCATCCTCCTAATGGCCAGGAAAACAGTAGCAGTGGCTTTGATTCTGTCACGCCTAGATTACTGCAATAGCCTCCTACCAAGAACCAACAAGCAAACGCTGAAAAGATTACAGGTGGTAGAGCATGCAGCAGCATGCATACTCCTTAAACTACCACCACGAAGGTCATCAGCATCCGCAGCACTTAAAACTCTCCACTGACTCCCACTGCACAAGAGAATCCTGTTTAAGATCCTCTTAATCACTTTCAGAGCCACACAGAACCTTGGCCCAATGTATCGCTCAGCCAGAATCCTGCCATATACCACCTCCTGAACCTTGAGATCTTCATCAGCAAACCTCCTCAAACCGGCCAACTTCAAATATAAAACAAATCTTGTCAAACGAGTAATCGCATTAGGAGCAAAAGCCTGGAACCTTTTGCCAACACATCTAAGGATGTTAAAAACTGAGACACATTTCAGGAAAGCACTGAAAACCTGGATCTTTGTGGCTCCAGACAAATTCTGCCTATCCCTAAAATAAAGGCCCTATGGCTTCTACCTCTTCCCCACCTCCGCATGGCGCGAGGATGCTCCTTATGGAGTGACAGTCTATGCTCTATAAATGCAACAATCAAATCAAATCAAACTGTAAACATTTATGGTTATGTATGATTGCTCATGCTAAACTAGGAAGTTGTTGCCTGTAGTGCTGCTATCATAAGAATAGTTTCAATAAGAAGCAAGTATTTTAGGAATACATGTTGCACTTCATTTGGACTATTTTTGCACACATTAGATATTTATGGTTAGAACATCGCCTGCTGGGATATTTTAAATTCAATTATATCAAATTGGAACATAAGGCTCATGCTCTTCAATATTTGAATATTAATGCACTCTTTTCCCAAAACGTATTGGGCAAAGTTAGCAGGATTAAATTACATAGTTTGTGGTACAAAGATGTGCATCATTATTATGTGGCATACGACTCAAGTTAAGTGATTTTTCTGTCCTTTTGCATTTTAATTAAGTAAATCTTGGGTAATTCAATTGATTGATGACATATTGTATGCGTTATATGATGATTATATGTTGTATTGAAAGTTTTAAATAACTGAACAATTGTAAATGTAATGTAAATTGATACTTGTATAGAGCACTACTCACCCGCAAGGGTCTCAAGGTACTTGTACGTATACCGCTGTGGAACCCATTCAGGGTTTCCCTGTGAGGCATCCACTCCTGGGCACCCCCAAGGTGGAGGCCAGGCATCCCTAGCATTGTGGGGTCCGTTGTGGAGATTAAGCAAGCTATTGCCCAGAGTTGCAGAGTGGGACTCCATGATTGGAATAGGCACCAAGGTGAGAATTATCAGGTCCGTGGAGTTTTTTAGCCCAAGACCAACCGAGGCGGGGAATTGAACCCCGGTCCCAAGCTAGACCTCTGCATCAAGGTCTGCCGCTCTAACCATTGAGCCACACTTCTCCACTATTGAGCCACACATGTAACAATTAAGTTTTACTTGCTTACATGTGATCTAAAGCTTAAAATGTAGGACTCAGTCTGATGCTTAATATTCAAGTACTGACATTTCCATGGTCATGTGTCTGTTTATTTACAAACAGAATCAAGGTTTAAAGAAACAAATAAAAGCTCATTCGTTTTTGTGCTCTTACGAATATTATTGAGAGACCCTGTGTCTCCTGCCAGGTCACCTTTTTAGTTGTGGTGGAACCACAAGCTAAAATTGTAGCACTCACAAAACAAGCCAAGGAGTCAATAGACTGTCTTGCCTAACTGGGCTCAATGAGAGTTGCACTTTTTCTGATAATGCCAATGTGGCTATTTTAGTGAAAAGACATAAAGGGCATGATTACGAGTTTAACTGTATTGCAACCGGCATCGAAACAGCGTCGGAATCACCGCCTCTGAGTTGGCGGTCCGAGCACCCTAATACGATGCATACACTCCCATAGAAGAAAGACCACTGCAGTACCGCCGCCACCACCAGTGAATCCCGACCGCGTCCGTGGCGGGATAGGCCAGTGTATCTGTCAGGGGGCGGATCGCCAGTTACCCCGCCCGTCCAATCATGATGTACCTTACTGAAGACATGACTGTAGCAGTTAAGCCTACACACCTGAAGTGGCAGAAAAGGAAACATATAAGGCACAAACTCACCTTTACTCACCTTCACCCGTCCTGTCCCATACAGCTGGCCCTCAATGTCCTACCACTGCTGCTCAAAGAGTAACACCAACACCATTGTGGATGCAACCTACGGTAAGCCATATACCTACCAGTTCCCATTGACCCCTCTGCAAATTGTCCAACAGGCACAAATGAAAGTGTATGATCCCTGGTCCAAATATGTCATGTGGGCCCTTGTTCCCAGTAAATCAGAATCCATGATCCAAGCAGTGCTTTATATTGTTCATTTTGGGCAGGTCACTGGCACTTCACAGGCCCACCTCACCATTGTGAACATGTGTATAAAATTGAGAATCCGGGACACTGATGTCTGCATTGATTGTTGTAACATAACAGCACCTCCCCATCAATATCCCAGCTTTTCATCTCCATGACACCCTCACATTTACCACTTGCTAGGTCCTGTTGTCACGTCTGGATGGATGTGTCATGAAATTTAAACACACCCTCTCTGCTAAGGTAAATGTGATGTCAAATAATCAGTTTGAGAAGCATACAAAGGTCACAATGTAAACACTCTTGTGCCTGCCTCTACCAGGGGTCCCCTTGAAAGGCTAGGCCCTTTGGACCCAATCGACTTTACACATCCCTCGAAACCTCTGTGTGCATATGACCTGTGACAACCAATAGCAAGACCAAGTGCCATGCATATGTGGAGAATGTGTAAGTGCGAGAGTGGTGATGATGTTGCCTAACTACTAGAGCAGTTCACCTTGGAGCTCGGAAACCATGTTCGAGTCAAACAAACACAGCAGTAAAAGCATTTGTCATATACATATATAAAGTAGGTGTAAGCTAATCACACTAAAATGGTCACATGCTTAAAAAAGTGTAAAAAGGTATGACTATCGCGCACCCTCCTTTTTTGGATATTCAAATAAACTAACTTGCACGCATCAAACACATATCCAATCTACTTCATAGTGAGAACAGCAAGCTGGATGATGCTTACATTGCCTAAGACAAGCAGTAATACTTACCATATGATATCCCACCCAATGCAATGTCAGCCCCATTTGGAATTCATCCCACATATCCATACTTTGAACAGTACCCCTTCTCCTTTGTTGCTCCTGAACTTGATCCAATGTCCCATTATACAAACCCCTTCAAATGGGTCAGCAATCAGGATGAAACAAACACTGTAGTCACACATCACATCACAAAGTATATAATAAAATCAAATAGCTTGACAAGTAATGGCAGTACTAATGTGCTCAAAACCAAAATAACACTATGCAGTTAACTAAAGGCCAATGACCAATCCATGTCACATTCGGTGGTACAGTACAGTGCTCTGCCACTAAACTTTCCCTTCAAGAACCACTGTAGCCAGCTGCTTCCCCGCTGATGTTGGACCTCTCTCCTTTGCTTGAATGAGATGATGCTGCAATGTAAATAGAAATCAGTTTATTGAACATGCAGTAACACACCTGACCATGACATGTTATCACTAAATATTCCAAAGGTGCACAGATTACACCAGCTCCAACTATCAAAACATTGTGTCCACTGTTAGCCTTAACCAATTAGCATGCTCCATAACTGGAAAACAGGTGTTCACAGTAATGTTATGACCCAACACAGCTACAAGACCATGAGTGAACTTTACCCCATGTCATCCAGATGTATTTATGTGAATTGGTCCCCATCTTCTACACTTTGACCTATTTGAGTGATGAGCGTACAATTGCTCACAACATAAGTTGCCACATTGCCCTAAGGACATCCCATTGTGTCTTTGGACTGTCTGACCACGTCATTCATACTTACAATTTGCCAAAGACAACTTTGCCAATCAAGGCTCATTTGTGACAGTTACATCAACATGTAGTGTAAGTGTGTTCCCAGGGTGTTAGCATATTACAGTACCTACCATATCATTCATAGCTTCACCACTTGGGCATTCCCATAGAAGTTTGAGTAATGGATCAGGGTATTTGTCACACACTCACTAATGTGTATACAGTCCTGGCTGTTATAAAACATTGACTGTTTAACACAATTAACTCTCAAAATGTTCTCATTGGCCTACACACACATTTTTCTGACTGACTCATCGATCAACCTACCATTGCAGTTATGTCATGTAGAACACAGGGTTGCTGATGATGCAACTACAGGAACAGGTTCACAGGCCAACATGTAGGCCCTATTACTAATTGCACCAGTGATGAAGGAACACTTATGTTATCAAACATACCCAACTTACCAATGGGAAGTGTTGTCCAGTCACTGCATTAAAAGTGCCAGTCATACTATGTAATATGTGATAGGCCTACCATCACATGACACACAGTAGTGAGTGAGCATCACTCATTCCGCAATGTAGGCAAATAGCCTATTAGGGGCAATGGTTAGCCAGGTTATTCAACAAAATGAGAAGAATCATCACTTGAGTCAGCCATGTGTGACATGGATAGGTGACTCGTCACTGCTGTGTAGCGGGTTGATACAGAAAATAGGCAAAGGACATCATTATTCACATACCATCAGACCTACATGCATTTGAATTTGGATCTGCCTCAGTTCAGATGCTGACTACCATGCATGTCAGCTGAAAAAAAAGTAAAGCCACTTGTACAACTCTAGTCATGACTTAACCCTTTGTTGCTGCTGTTCGGCCCTCAACTGCCCATCAATCCACAGATAGGCCATCGCAAGTATGTGGGCCATGGGGGTGTCAAGTTATGGTCTGCAGCCGGACATGTTGAGAGGACAACCCCAGCTGGGCCTCCATGAACTTCCAGGTCCAGCGTCTCAAGTCCTCCCACCTCTTGCGGCAATGAACGCTATGCCACCTGTAGACCCCCAGGGTTTGCACCTCCTTTACAATGGCCTTCCAGATGTCACACATCTGATGGGCATTGACCCGCATAGATGCAAGAGAGGAAGCAAACATTTTGTAAGTTGAAATTAATGAACATCGGTTTTGATGTCACACAAGTGTATTACATCTGCCACAAGCTGGCATCAAACATGAGCACACAGCATGTATATATTACACATACTGAGATACACAAAAACACCAAAATACATTTTAGTAATATTCTGCTGAACACCATTATCCCTGTTAATCTCCCAAAGTCACAAATGTAGCCACTCACATGAAGTACTCAGGGGTGAGCTATATGTACTGTGATATCAGCTACAATGAAACCTTACAACGCTTTGTGGGCTTTAGAAGGCAGCAGAACTTTAGGCAACATTTGATAACCATCTGTAAAGGCAGGCACATTGACCTTAGGCCTACAGTCCATAGAGATTGGTATCAGGGTATGGCCCACAGACGCTCATTATTTCCCACTATGATGGACCTGCCATGTGTGTCAGTAAGAGGATGCTCGCTGAGGTGGTGTGGACATGTCTACTCCTTGATATTACACAAGTCTTTGTTGAAGGCAGTCAGTCCTCCCAGAGTTCTGGAGGTCGCTGGTTGGAGGGCAAGGTGACTTTTGCCGCAGGATGCCTGGAAACTACAGGTCGGGAGGGCTGGGGCCAAGTCAGTTCTTCTCTGCAGCCTCCTCTGCTGGGCATCTTCTTTCGTCCTTCTTCTTAGTGGGTTGCGGGACTCTGTTTTCTTGGTTCAGGGCTGCCCTCTAAATACTGTACTTAGGGGGCGTTTTGGAGTCTCAAGGTCAGTAGCCAATGGCCGACTGACTTTAGGGTGACTACACCCTTAGTGTGCTCACTCCAAGTGGGGGAGTGAGCACAATCCCTAATCCTGATTGGAGATGGTGGGCACTAAAGGGTGGGCTTCACCTCGCCTCCCCCACCTGAGGGGTGGGGTTGGCAGAGGTGGGGACACCTTCTGGGCAGGTTAATTTTTCCCGCCTGTCTTCCCGCCAAAGCGGAGGGGAGTCAAGAAGGGGGCCTGCTCCTGATAGCAGGAGAGGCTGGGGGTCGCATTACAAAGGCTGCAAGGCCTTTGAAGCTCTCCTGCCACAGATGGCTCTTCCTGGCATGGGGAGGTGTGCATACCTCCACCCATGAAAGGATTTTTTTTCTGGGCTCAGGGAGCCGAGATTCCCACCCCAGGGGTCCAGAAACATGTCTCGTGGTGGCAGGCTGGTGTGTACCAGTCAGGGAACCCACCAGAGGCTGGTTGTTTTTCATGGGGCATCTCTAAGATGCCCTATGAGTCTATTTGTCATTAAATCCCACACTGGCATCTGTGTGGGTTTAATGTGCTGAGAGGTTTGATACCGAACTTCCCAGTTTTCAGTAAAGCCATTATGGTGCTGTGGAGTTCATAATGACAAACTCCCAGCACCATATACTATTAACGGCAGTACTGCACTTACAATGTCTGAGAATTGGCTTAGGCACTGTAGGGGTACAGGGCTCATGCTCCTGTACCCTCACCACTGGTGTAGTGCACCCAGCAAGAGAGGTGGCTGAACTATGCCAGGGCAGTGGGTTCTAGGCATGGCACAAAGGGATGTGTGCCATGCCAACTCTTCACTTTGTTCTGCACCAAAGCACGCAGCCTGCAATGGCAGTGCGTGTGTGTGTGTAAGGGTACAGGGCCTCTAAGGGTGGCACAACAAGTGCTGCAGCCCTTAGAGGCCTTCCCTGGCTACAGTGCTGTTGGTACCCATTGCACCTTTTACAAGGGACTGACATGTGGCCAGAGAGGTGCCAATTGGGGGTACAAGGTACAGTTTTGGGAAAGAACACAGGCCCTGGGAACCTGATTGGCAGAGACCCATGGCACATCAAGTGAAAGTGCATCAGTAGTCTGGCAAAAGTGGGGGGTCACTGCAACAGAAACCCAGCTTCCTATACCTTATTATTATTACTAAGTTAGGCAGTATTTTAAGATGCATTTGATTTGACTATTTTAGAATCATATGCATTGTTTGAGGAGGGTGGCAGTTCATTATGTGACTGTAAAATATATTCTAATGTAAAGAGCAGCCATTGGAACTTTGTAATGCAGAAAGTGAACAGATAAGGTAATCCAAGCATTTGAGCTGAGGTTTCCTGAAGGCCTGCAGCTGTGATTTCTGTTTATCAAATGGAAGGCAGAACATAACTATTTCTATTAAACTCCAATCAGCGCTCTGAAGTGGCATAACGGCATAAGCACTATATAACATTTAGATGAATAAAACTCACACTACACTCTTGTGACCTTTTTCTGTGGGCCGTTGTAAACTGGTATCCATTGTGTAGTGTTGGTGCATCCAGGCACTTGATACGTTTCAGTATATTATCATACATGGTCACTGTCCCAACAAAATAATGTGAAAAATTCCAGTAGAACTACTGTTGCCTCATTTGCGCCTCACTACAATGATCATCTCCATCCTGCTCTCATAGGCATTTGAGTTTCCTGAAGGGCAATAGGATCATTCACATAGGCACATTCATCCTCGTGAAAGTCATTTTCTTTTGCAAAATATCTAGCCCTTCATCCCTGTGCTTTTCAGGAGCTCCTCTTTCACTCAGCACTCAACATGGGATGACAAACCCATGCCTATATAACCTATTTCCTATGACAATCACCCAATTTGTAGACAGCCAATCCTTCATGACAAGGAACCTAAAACGTTCACTTTTCTTGTATATGCGTCACATGTAGAAAACACAGTACAGAACTAAACAAGTTTCTTTTCCAGTCAGGCACCTGCCGAGTGCTGCTTTCTTATCAGAACTCAGAATATAGCTGGGTGTCAATCATTCATTCAGCTTTATCCTGACTTCTTACTGGGCATGGGGCGATGTTGCAGAAAAATGCATCAGCGCCCGAGCACGCTCCTGTGTATAGCCAGGCTACACTACTTTGAGCATGCACTGCATATCTATGGATTTGTGAATATGTGGAAGGACTGAAATGGAAAGTGTCCCTCATGCTTGCACAATTCAAGATGAAGCCCTACAAATTACCCCTACCTTTACTGCTAATATGCAAAATGTGCCTGTTAGCATCACAGGACACAGATATGAAAACAAGCAAAGCGACATATGTGTTAACTTTTCCAAAGGTCGAAGCTTCAAAGAGCAGCTTCTCTTTCTGTCAGTACTAGTGCTTGTGGAGCGCCGCTCTTGCATGCTCTATGCATCAGCTGCCACTGATTGTACATATGATACTATGACCATTGTACTGATATGTTGTCATTTCATATATAGGTACCTTGGGAGAGGGAGTAGAAGGCAACCTACAGTTTATCGCCCATTTCCAGACCTACAGACCCTAGAAGAAAAGGTTGTAATTAAAATGTTTTGCCTGAATAGACAAACAATCCATGATTTATGTCATCAGTTGGAGACTGATCTCCTGGCTCACAACACACATCCAACATGTATCCCACAAATAGTGTAACTAATGGCAGCACTGCATTTTTTGCGTCTATTTTATTCCAATACACAGTGGTAATATCGGCTGGTATGTCACAACCAATTTTCCAATTTTCAGTGGTGTGCTAGGGGTAGTCCTTTCTTTTTTGATGCAACACATTGACATCTACATCCAGTTCCCTAGACATGAGGATTTGGCATATGTGAAGGATTATTGATTGGATTTATGGATGGCACCCATAGAGCTTTGATACCTCCACATGACAGGGAAGAAGATTGCCGTAACAGGAAGCACTTCCACTCAATCAACATGCAAGCTGTCTGCTTAGTGGATTTGTACATCTCAAACGTCTGTGCCCAGTTCTGCCCATAATTTTTTTTGTTTGTACTGCAGAACAACACCATACCCCAGCTCATGTCCCAACTCCTACCAGAGAGGGCTTTTCTTTTTGGTAAGTATGAACTGTCCTAATTCTGTATGGGTAATGTCAAGCAGTACAATCTCAAACTCAGTATATCCCAACCAACCATGGTCGTTGACACCATAGAGGATTCCAAAAATGTCAGGGGAAGTCTGCTTCAATGAGGCCCATGGAAAAACAAGGCGATCAGTGGAGCAGGTTTACGAGCGCCAGAAGGTCAGATTTAGATGTCTGGACAGCACAGGTGGAGCCCTCCTCTTTTCTACCGGGAAGGTTTGCCAAATTGCTGTGGCCTGCTGCATGTTTCACAAAGCTTCACTGATAGAATACCGATGTAACAAAAATGTTCTAAATATCGAAAAAAAAATATCGACTGCAAGAATATCGACTTCAATACCTTCACAGGGAAGTACAAAAATATCAAATAAAAAATATCCAGGTAAAAAATATGGATGTAAAAAATATTGATGTGAAAATATATATAAAATAAAATAATATATAGTAAATAAATTCAATATTGATACATTTTTTTAACAACATTAATTAAATGTAATATACATATTAACGAAATATAACAAATACACTTAATTTAAAAAATATGAAGACAAAAACATAAAAATGTATACATATTATCTTTATTTAAGTTATTGAACTTTGAAATTATATAAAAATAAAATATATATATCAATATTATAAATAAAAAAAGTTCTATCATAAACTAAAAAATGTAACTATTAAAAAAATGAAAATGACATTTCCCAATATAATAAGTGCAACAATAGGGAAATTGTTGGATAGGGGAATAATTAAATGTACCATTCCAATACTAGTGAGTGCAAAAGTAGGGAAAGTGTTGGATAGCAGAGGGGTAAACATTACTATTCCCACACCAGTTATAGTAGCAGTAGGGAAAGGGTTGGATAGCGGAAGGCAAAAAATTGCTATTCCCATTTCAAAGAGTGCAACAGTAGGGTAAGTGTTGGATAGCGAGAGGGCAACGATTACTATTACCACTCCAAAGAGTGCAACAGTAGGGAAAGTGTTGGATAGCAGGGGGCAAAATTTACTATTCCAAACTCCAGTGAGTGCAAATGTAGGGTAAGTGTTGGATAGCGGAGGAATACAATTTAATGTTCTAACTCCTGTGAGTGCAACATTAGGGAAAGTGTTGGATAGCGGAGGGGCAAAAATTACAATTCCCACTCCAAAGAGTGCAACAGTAGGGAAAGTGTTGGATAGCAGAGGGGTAAAAATTATTATTCCCACTCCGGTGAGGGCAGAAGTAGGGTAAGTGTTGGATAGCGAAGGGGCAAAAATTACTATTCTCACTCCAAAGAGTGCAACATTAGGGAAAGTGTTGGATAGCAGGGGGTACAAATTACTATTACGACTCCAGTAAGTGCAAAAGCAGGGTGTAGCAACCCATGGCGGGCACCGACCGAGAACACTGCCCTGAGCCATGGATCGCGGAATGGGGAGCGCGAAGGAAGGAGCTACACTTCCCATGAGGCAATGGGCAGAGGTGCGTCTGACGTCAGCGCGCCTCTGCTCAAGACTGTTGCCAGAACACAGCAAGGTGCCGTTTATTCTGAGACCGCTGCTGAGATTGGACTTGTAGGAGTGCTTCGCACCACCATTTCTCTTTCCTTGTGCAAATTCTGGACGCTTCCTTCTTTACCCCATTGTTCTGTGGCTTCTTGCATTCGTTCCTGTTTCACCGCTGTAGAAGTCCCGTTGGCCGAACCTTCCTTAGGTTCTTGCGGGACTGTTGATGTGATCAAGCGACTGGCGTCCTTTGATTTAGTGCTGGTTGACGATTGCAGCATTTCTAGTTTAGTCGCAGTCCTGTTGGTTGAACCGATTCACAGGTTCTTGCAGGACTGCTGGATGTTAGTATATCTTACTACCTTATGTCAGCTTTGAGGTTAAAAGCTGATATGCAACCTTCTGTGTCTTAAGAGGGTTGATTGCTTATTCAGTAATTCTTCTTTCCCGGGAGAGACACTTGTCCTTAGTACCTACGTGGATGTTCTTGTTTATGAGCCATTGATGTACACAAGAAATACTTTTCCTGGATGATAAAGATTCTATATTTGGGAAAAGAAGTACCCAGCAAGTTGTTTGTTATTTATACTGGTATAATTGCTAAAACACTTGATTTGGAGCACACCTTAAGTTCTTTTTATGATTGGATACTTCCATGGTGCAAATAACCAGGGAGATCAGGGTTATGATACTGGAGCAATGCTGGATTTATAACTATCCTTATTTATTTGGATCACGCAGCAGGGGTGGTTGAACTTTTGCCTGGCCAGCTCTATACACCTTCCCCCCTGTTGAAGAGATCTTTATCAGCCCACTGGATATGTTTGGGACATTTCTTGAATTCAGTATTTATGGAACTTTAGTAATTGGTACTGATATCCTGTTATTCTCACAGGTTACAATTGGCTGCATTCCTCTGGACTCCTGGCTGCCAGGTATTTATACGTTATTTTCCTTTACAGGTTTTGCACTTTCCAATACAATGTTAGATATGCTATGTAACAGTGTAGTGGGAAACTTAACTATGATAACAGTGCTGTTTTTTGTCTCTTAGTGCCTTGGTCTCGTTACAGGTTTCCCTCCCTGCTGTCCCCATCCTTTCCTTCCCTCGCCTGACCACTCCATAGTGTCTGTTGTTTTACTCAGACCGTGGGGCTGTCGGGAGGTGGAACCCATTTAAGCATCATACGATTCTGTGGATCAAGGACCTGACACAGGGTAAGTGTTGGATAGCGTAGGAATTCAATTTACTATTCAAACTCCAGTGAGTGCACAGTACTGAACATGTTGGGTAGTGGAGGCGTGAAAATTACTATTCCTACTCCAGTGAGTGCCACATTAGGGAAAGTGTTGGATAGCAGAGTGGCAAAAATTCCTATTCCCACCTCAAAGAGAGCAACAATAGGGAAAGTGTTGGATAGCAGAGGGGTAAAAATTACTATTCCCACTCCAGTGAGTGCAAAAGTAGGTTAAGTGTTGGATAGCGGAGGTATTGAATTTACTATTCCAACTCCTGTGAGTGCAACAGTAGGGAAAATATTGGCTAGCGGAGGGGTAAAAATCACTATTCCCACTCCAAGGAGTTCAACAGTAGGGAAAGTGTTGGATAGCGGAGGGGCAAAAATTACTATTCCCACTCCAAATAGTGCAACAGGAGGGAAAGTGTTAGACAGCGGAGGGGTAAAAAATGTTCCTGCAGTGAGTGCAAAAGTAGGGTTAGTATTGGATAGCGAGGATTTAAATTTACTATTCCAACTCCTGTGAGTGCAACAGTAGTGAAAATGTTGGATAGCTGAGGGATAAAAGTTACTATTCCCACTCCAGTGAGTGCAACAGTTGTGAAAATGTTGGATGGAGGAGGGGCAACAAATGACTATTCCCACTCTAGTGAGTGCAGCAGTAGGGAAAGTGTTGGATAGCAGATTGCTAAAAATTACTATTACCACTCCAATTAGTGCAAAAGTAGGTTAAGTGTTGGATAGCGGAGGTATTGAATTTACTATTCCAACTCCTGTGAGTGCAACAGTAGGGAAAATATTGGCTAGCGGAGGGGTAAAAATCACTATTCCCACTCCAAGGAGTTCAACAGTAGGGAAAGTGTTGGATAGCGGAGGGGCAAAAATTACTATTCCCACTCCAAATAGTGCAACAGGAGGGAAAGTGTTATACAGCGGAGGGGTAAAAAATGTTCCTGCAGTGAGTGCAAAAGTAGGGTTAGTATTGGATAGCGAGGATTTAAATTTACTATTCCAACTCCTGTGAGTGCAACAGTAGTGAAAATGTTGGATAGCTGAGGGATAAAAGTTACTATTCCCACTCCAGTGAGTGCAACAGTTGTGGAAATGTTGGATGGAGGAGGGGCAACAAATGACTATTCCCACTCTAGTGAGTGCAGCAGTAGGGAAAGTGTTGGATAGCGGATTGCTAAAAATTACTATTACCACTCCAATTAGTGCAAAAGTACGGTAAGTGTTGGATAGTGTAGGAATTACATTTACTATTTCAACTCCTGTGAGTGTATTGAAAATGTTGAATAGCAGAGGGGTAAAAATTACTATTCCCAATCCAATGAGTACAACAGTATGGAAAAGTGTGGGATAGCGGAGGGGCAAAAATTACTATTCCCACTCAAAAGAGTGCAACAGTAGGGAAAGTGTTAGATAGCAGAGGGCCAAAAACTACTATTTCCACTCAAATCAAATTGTCTTTATTCGATCTTCCAAGGACAGATCATAAAAGATACACAGCATTAAAAGAAACAACAAACAAACAAGATTCTTTACAAACACACGCATTTAAAAAGTGGCAACCACATATTTAAAATATTACGAATCCTGCGAAAGTCCATACCTTGTAAGTTAAGAACTGCCACATTTTTTTAAACGTATAAGCTCCTTATGTTAATATACATTAACTAAAGGAACAGTTCAAGAAGGTCTAATTTAACATCAAATGAAGTTACTGTGCAATAAATCCAGTTCTGGTTCCTGGAGCTACTATAAAGTAGCAGTTAATTAAAAATGTTTAAAAATTAATATCAGTTTAAAACATTACAAAAAATATCTGGAACAATATTTACTAGAATCACTAGAGTGTCTTTTACATCAAAACAGCATACTCCTTCACTTAAGTAGAGTGCACTTCAGAAAGTTCCCAACTGCGAGGCAAACAATACAATCACTAATTAGACTGCAAATAAAGTGGCTGTTCAATAATTCCATTACCGAGTCCAGGGAGCTGCTAATTGGTGGCAGTTGATTAAAAAATATTCAAGCTGACACTAGCATTGAACAATTAAGAAACACTATCAGAAACAATAATTACTGAACTCACTAGAGTGCTTTTTACATCCAAACAGCATGCTCCTTCTTTTAGCTAGAGTACATTTCAGAATGTTTGCAACTGCTAAGCAAACATTACAATTGCTAAGTTGCTGTAGGTAGAAGAGAGCCGCTTTGCACTTAAAAAATGTATATCTGCGCAGTAACGGTAATAAAAAACGTCCTTATATATAGGAGATAAAATTGACAGAGAAAGACAAAATGTAAAATATTTTGACTCAATTGCTCATCACATGGGCAAGTAGCAAGAGTGTTAGTGGAATACTGACCTAAAGGAACACATATCACCCAACGGAAAGAATCTAGCCTAAATTTTTTCAACAAGTTTCTCTCAAACATTGGTCACTTATAAAAGATACAGTGTAATAGATGAAGTTGCTTGAATGAGGCAAAAATCTCTAACTGAGAGTTTAGCCACTTCCATTAGTTCTCAAGAGGTTTGCCTGTGCTTGTTAAAACTGCCCAAACTCACTTTCTGTCCTTTTTTGCGATTTCCTCTGGGTGCTCAAACAATGAGGCACAATCAAGTGCCAATAAAGAAGTTTTAATATATTGGAGCCATGGAATGGACAGACCACGGGCGCAACTCAAACAATCTCTGATAACCGCCCGATTAAAGTCTGCTTCTTGGTTGGACCTAATTGAGCACAAGAGGGCCAAAGGGGCAGCACTTATGGTGTCCTGGACATACTCAAGGCCTAGCTCAAGATGTACGGAGTAATGCAGGGATGAGGGAGGGATGCCTAATAACCAGCGGCAGAATCTATTCCACTCTATCTGCATAGCATGTACATCCCAGCATCCCCAGATACCCATTCCATATGTTTAAATTGGCAAGCATTTGCGTTTGTATAGCTCTAATATGGGAGCAATGGGTTTCTTACCAATAAACATGTCAAGCGAGAAGGTAGTGCCTACTGCTTGGGTGTATCGGGGTTAAGCATGGGCGAAAAATCCGTTCCGCTCGCGGATTTTGCGGATTGTCGGTAAATTCGCAATCCGCGAACTCTCGTGAATTTACCGAAAATCCGCAAATTCGCATGCAGCGGATTTTTTTGCTTGGTGTTACAATATTGCGGCGTGCGGCGTTCACTTACCATCATTCAGCGTTTGCCGAGTTGTTTTTCTCGATATTTTGCGAGTGCTGCGCCATTTTGGATCTTGCTGCGGGATCCCGCGGGAGTTTGTCGACGCATCGCTAGAGTTCGCAATTGAGAACATGTAGATGCGGCGGGCAGCAACAATCTTGCACTCGCGAAATTACAAAATTTGCAATTCTGCACAAGAAATCCACCAGCAAGCAGCATAAACTTTCTGAAAATGATGATTTTTATCAGAATAACTCCTCAGGTTGACATTTGCCTGCACTTTTTTGGATTTGAGGCCTTTTTGACTTTTTTTGGATCACTTTTGGATTAGAAATCAACTTTCACAAATAAGTTTGTGTGGGGCATTACAGATGCTGTTCTGCAGAAAAACGAGTTTTGCAAAACTGAAAGCACTCAGCAGGTGCAAAAGTTCACTCATCATTAGTAACCATTCCCTGTAGTGCTTCCTGAGGGGCCCCTCTAATGTTCAGTTGCCTACGTTTGTTTGGGGCATTACAGTTGCTGTTCTGCAGAAAAACGAGTTTTGCAAAACTGAAAGCACTCAGCAGGTGCAAAAGTTCAAACTCATCATTAGTAACCATTCCCTGTAGTGCTTCCTGAGGGGCCCCTCCAGAGTTCAGTTGCCTACTTGCAACTATTCTATGACCCTGCTCTGACCCTCACAGCAGGCTCATAGAATAGCTACAAGTAGGCCACAAAGGTCCTGGGAAAAAAATTGCACTGCAACAGAAAGCAAATTACAGAAAAGGAAGCAGGTGCCAGACAGGAAGTTTAAATTCAGTGACACATTAATCAACCCCAAATTAATTCATGTCAGTTGAAGCAGGGCAGGCGTGCTTGCTTTTCCCCCCCATAATCTACAGTGATGAATCAGAGGGTAGCAGTGATGTACCAGAGGGTGGCATGGGTGAATCAGAGGGTGGCAGTGGTGAAACGGAGGGTGCTTTGAACCTGTGATGATGACCAGATGTAGAAACAACAAAGTCGCGACCGTTGCGAGCCGACAAGTAAGTTCGCAATTGCGAACTGGTACAAAACCCTCGCGAACTGGCAGAAACCCTTGCGAACACAAAAAAAAACGCAAATTCGTGAGAGTTCACGGATTTTGCGGTTTGCGAGTTCACAAATACGCAAATTCACGAACGCCAGATTCGCAAAATTCGCCCATGCTTAATCGGGGTATTCTATTTTTAGTGCAATCATGCCACGAGCAGCTTCATCAAAATCCAGGCCTATATAGGGGAAAGAGCTGACCCTTTCCAGGGGCTTGCCCACTATGTTTAATGTTCAGGTTTTGGTATTTTTTGGGTTACATATCACAGTGAATTTTTTCTTGAAGTTTGGCTCCAGGCCCAGGTCCTTCATTAAACTAACGTAACTAACAATGAGTTTTTTAGGCCGTTAGCAGTCCTTGTCAGGAGAACGGCATCGTCAGCATAAAGCAGCGTGGGCACGTCTGTTTTTTCCACAAGCGGAACGTCCACCCCAGCAGAAACCAGTGTCTTCTCCAAGTTGTTTGTATGGAGTAGAAAAAAGATAGGGGCAAGGACGCAACCTTAGCGCACCCCACGTCTAATGATGAATGATGCTGTGCATTCTCCAGCACTTCCATACCTGACTGAGGCAGAAAGGTCATGATGGAGGTGCCTTAGGAATGTAACAAGCCCCATGGTAATTCCCAGCTTTTAATGGGAAACATACTCAAATGCGCTGGACAGGTCCACGAACACCAAGTGGGTGGAGACACCCTTGGCTTATTTGTGTTTTGCCCCAATGAGGTGGAGGTTAACGCACTGCTCAATCGTCCTGAGCCCTTTCTGAACCTGTACTGACTTGGTGCAAGTATGCTATTCAAATTGATCCAATCCGGTAAACGATCCAAAACCAATCTCCCAATAATTTGAACTGAGAAATCCAGAAGGGATATCTGGCGATAACATTTGACATCATGCATGTTTCCTTTTTTTAAAACAGGGACGATTATAGATGACCACCACAAACTGGTCCCCTGTTGCTCACAGGTCAGGTCACTCCCCACGCCGCACGGCTCCTCCTGTGCACCCTTGACTCTTGCCCCACTGCTGTCGCTGCTGGGAGTTCGCCGCTGGTGTGCTCTTGTGCTGTGGTCTGGTGAACGGTTTTTTACTTATTTTATTTTGTATTGTATCCAGTTCTGGGCCCTTAAGCGCCCCTTGCCTTCTGTAGCCCCCCGCTCCCTGCTTCCCGCCGCTGCACCCCTGCGGCCGCACCCGCTTTGCCTTCTGTGTCTTGTCCCGTCCCTCAATTGCCATTGGCCGCCCCGCTCCCGCCTCCCAGCTGCTCCTCCCTCCCACTTCGCCTTTTATGGAAGACGCCGCGTGGAAGAGCAGGGGAGGTGCACAACGGGCACGTCAAAGGCAAGCCGGTCTGTGCCTGTCCGCACCCGCACCGCGCCCAGCGCCAGAACCCCTGGACCTCACGCCCCCCACAAAGCCAGGCACCGATACTACACCAACACCCTCCTCGCTCTCAACACCGCCCAGGACTGCTGCTGCTTCCCGGCTGCCCCAAAACGTACCCAAGGACCCTTCTCTTCTGCCACTCCTGCAGCTTCTCCTGTGACAGAACCACCAAGCCTCCAAGGACCTAAGCCAACCACCTCCGGTGCATACTCCTTAACACCCGCTCCACACGCAAACACACCGTCGAGCTTTGGGACCTACTCGGCACAACGGCCCCAGATGTAAGTATTCCTGACCGAGACTGGTGGAATGAATCCTCGGCACCGGACATCGCCATAGCCATCCCAGACGGCTACAAGATCACCCGCAGGGATCGCGCCAACGGAATTGGAGGAGGAATAGCCATCGTCCACAAGTCCACACTCCAGGTCCACACCATCGCAGACGACTCTCTCAACTCCGCCGAACACCTTCAGTTCCGTATCCACACCGACCCCAACACCACTCTCAGAGGAACACTCGTCTACAGACCTCCCGGACCCCGGGCCCTGTTCAGCGACTCCATCGCCGACCTTGCCAGCACCTACGCACTTGCCTCCACGGTCGACATCCTCCTCGTGGACCTGATCTACCACCTCGAGAACAACAACGACACCAACTTTGTCACCCCGATCGCCAACCTCGCCATCCTCGGCCTCCAACAACTCGTCACCGAACCCACTCACGCCCCCACAACAAGCTTGACCCCATCTTCTCCACAAGCACCCACGTCACCTTCAACCACACCACCGAACTCCACTGGACCGACCACCTCTGCATCCACTTAACATTCAAGAAAGCAACCACGGACTACCACACCCAACGGCTACCTCGCCGCTGCTGGGGCAAATTCACCGAGAACCAACTGACCTCCGCCCTCGCCCTGGACCCTCCAACCGACACCACCGACCCAGACACCGCCGCCCGAAACCTCAGACAGTGGATCAAAAACTGCACCACCATCCTCGCCCCGCTAAGAAGCCCTCCATCAACAACTCCAACAATAAAGCTGCCTGGTTCACTGAAGAACTCCAGACCTCCAAACACACATGGCCGACGCTAGAGAAAAAATGGCCCCAAGACCGCACGTCAGACAACCACGCTGCCCACAAGGACGCCATTCGCAGACACCACCAACTCATCAGAACAACCAAGAGATCCTCCTTCAAAGCCCGCCTGGACAACAACGCACACAATTGCAAAGAGCTCTTCAGCATCGTCAAGGAACTCTCCAACCCAAGCGCCAACACCAACGACATCCCGCCCTCGCAAGGACTGTGCAACTCACTGGCCACCTTCTTCCACCACAAGATCATCGACATCCACGACAGTTTTAATGTACCACCAGCTCCGACCACGACAGACCCCACCCCAAATGTCACTTACACCAACCAGCTGACCTCCTGGGCCCACGTCAACGACGACTAGGCACAAAATATCATGAACTCCATCCACTCGGGATTGCCAGCAGACCCCTGGCCACACCACGTTTTCGAAAAAGCAGACGCCACCATCGCACCCCAACTACGAAAGGTCATCAACATCTCCTTCGACTTTGCGACATTCCCGGAAAGCTGGAAGCATGCCGAAATAAACACCCTCCTCAAGAACCCCGAGGCGGACCCCAAGGATCTCAAGAACTTCTGCCCCATCTCCCTGCTCCCCTTCCCGGCGAAGGTCATTGAGAAAATCCCCAACATAAAGCTGACCCGCCACCTCGAGGACAACAACATCCTAGACCCATCGCAATCCGGATTTAGACGGAACCACAGCACCGAGACAGCCCTCATTGCCGCCACAGACAACATCCAACACCAACTAGACAACGGCGAAACCTCAGCCCTCATCCTCCTGGACCTCTCAGCCGCCTTCAACATGGTCTGCCACCACACACTAAGAACACGCCTCCAAGAAGCAGGAATTCTGGAGAAAGCCCTGGACTGGACCACATCCTTCCTCTCTGACAGAACCCAGAGTGTCCGCCTCCCACCCTACTGTTCAAAAGCTACCAACGTCATCTACGACGTACCCCAGGGCTCTTCCCTCAGCCCGACGCTGTTCAACATCTACAAGGCCCCCCGTGCACAGGTGGCCCGCCAACACGACCTGAACATCATCTCCTACGCCGACGACACCCAGCTCATCCTCTCCCTTACCAAGGACACGCATACCGCCAAAACCAACCTCCACGAGGGTATGAAGGCCGTCGCCGAGTGGATGCGGAGCAGCCACCTGAAGCTGAACTTGGACAAGACTGAAGTCCTCATCCTCTGCCCTACCCTGACTGCCTGGGATGACTCCTGGTGGCCAACAACACTAGAAACAGCACCGACGCCCACGGACCACGCACGCAACTTGGGATTCATCCTCAACTCCTCCCTCTCCATGTCCAAGCAGGTCAGCGCCGTCTCCTCCTCCTGCTACAACACCCTACACATGCTTCGCAGGATCTACAAGTGGATCCCGATCGAAACCAGAAGAACGGTAACCCAAGCCCTCATCAGCAGCCGGCTGGACTACAGCAATGCACTTTACGCAGGAATCTCGACCAAACACCTACAGCGACTACAACGCATCCAGAACGCCTCAGCCCACCTAATCTTCAACCTCCCCCGACGCAGCCACATCACCCCCCACCTCAGAGACCTTTACTGGCTCCCCATCAACAAGAGGATCACCTTCAAGCTCCTCACCCACGCTCACAAAGCACTCCACAACTCCGGACCAGCCTACCTGAACAACAGACTCAACTTCTACACCCCCGCCCACCAGCTCCGCTCCGCCAGCCTCACGCCGTCCCACAAATCCAGCGTACCACCTCCGGAGACAGTTCCTTCTCCTTCCTCGCTGCCAAGACCTGGAACACCATCCCCATCCACCTGCGGCAGACCAGGACCTGCTCACCTTCAGGAAGCTTCTCAAGACCTGGCTCTTCGAGCAGTAGCAGCAGCCAGCCCGCCCCCCCTCAGTGCCTTGAGACCCTCACGGGGGAGTAGTGCACTTTACAAGTTCAGTGATTGAACTGGGCACCCCCTCACTACGGATAGTTAAAAACTAAAGTAAGGACCGGGGACCAGAACAGTGGGTCTTCCCTGAAAAGGTCAAGTGGGATTTCATATGGCCCGGAACCTTCTTAAATCTACTGTCTGCGATTGCTTCATAAAAAATACGTTTTGGGCACATTGGGGGCAACTGCACTGTGGCATCAATAACCTGGCAGTAGGTAGAATACAGCCCACTAAAGTGCACCACCCATGCCTCAGCTGAAATATAGGTTGTTACTTTATCTATTGGGGATACAGTGGATAAAATGGACCGCACAGTCTTCCAAAAAGCTTGTGGGTCTTTTGAATGGCAAGCTCCCATGATAGATTGCCATTTCTCTTCCTTCATTGCTGACTTCCTTCTTTTGATGGCTTGCTGGTATAACTTCCTACTTTCACTTATAGCACGCTGATCTCTGGGGATTTGTCTTAGGGCCCTACATAAGGCATCATTAGCTAGTCTGCATGCTTTATCAAACCACGGTTTAACTTGGAGATGGGTCTGAACTTTGGGTCTGGAAAGCAGCACTTTTACATTTGCTAAAAGATTAGAAAAGTCAGCTAGAATGAGGGCCGGTTCACAAGGTACACGATTGCAGATATTCACCATATCAGTACAATTACATACAACTTGAACCATAGTGCTCCAACCCACCCTGCGCCCTGCATCCTTGGTAGATATGTCATGGGGAGGCAAAGACTTTATCTTGGGTTGCACATATGTCAACTGTATCTTGACAGAAATGGAGTAATGGTCACTATAGGTGTGAACAAGGACCTCACAGCTATTAACAATTGGGGACATGCTCCTGGAAGTAAAAATATAGTCAATAGTGCTCCCAGTGCCCCACCCTATAAAGATTGGCATATAGTGAAAAGTTATTATTATAGAAATGTATCAAGAGAGGCCCTTGAAATTACAAAGGCTTCAAAACGTGTTGGCATCAAATATCTCCAACAGGGGACCAAGTTGTAAAAATAATTAGCAGCTGAAGTAATTTGGTTATATTCCGCTGCTGGGAAAAAATAAAATCTCCATTGGAGGGGGGTGCCCTTAGGTAAACATCATTTGGGTCCCCCTTGCTGTGTTCAGCCCATGACTGGTAGTTATGTCTAAATATATATTTGTTAATGTTTGAATTTGGTATATGTCTGTCAAATGTGTTTATGTAACTCGATAACTGTTGATTTGTGCGTAATTTATGAATACCTTAAGTGATGTGTTTCACTTATGTGTCTTTGTAAATAGCGCAAATTTGGAAGTGTTGCGCTTTGTCTTTTCACTGTATTTTTTGTGAACTAAACAAGAAATAAAATGATTGAATAATTTGATCAAAGTATTAATTGTTTTGGTTCCAGTCTGTCGGATTAGGGAAAGCATTCAAATGACCAGCTAGTTCTTCTGTGTATACATCAAGAACTCAGAAGGCATAAGCGCCCAGCTCAATGCAAATGTTGTAGAACCTTGGTACCTTGTTGGTACTCCTCGACCTGTCCGCTGCATTCGACACCATCTCACACGACACACTAATGACTCGCCTACAAGAGACAGGGATTGGCGGCCCTCCCCTCCTGTGGATAAAATCTTTTTTAAATAACAGAACCCAACAAGTGATGCTAGGATCGTTCCTCTCTGACAAAAAACCACTGACCTGGGGAGTCCCACAGGGCTCTGCCCTGAGCCCTCTCCTCTTCAATGTGTACCTTAAACCTCTAGCAAAAATTGTGGAATCATGTGGAGTCAAGGTGACTTTCTACGCTGAAGACACACAACTGGTGTTCTCCTTTAAAGACCATGATGAACAATCATTTGACAACTTCCGCAACTGCATGGTAAAGATCGCCTCATGGATGGCCGAGAACAATTTAAAACTCAACACTGATAAGACGGAAGTCTTATTTTTTAATCAAAAATCTCCTCTACCCCCCAATATCTGGTGGCCATCCAAACTAAACCCTCCCCCTGTGCCGGTCCCAGCGGCCCGAAACCTAGGATTCCAATTCGACACTGCTCTCTCCTGCAAAACCCAAATCAGTAAAGTAACCTCTGCCTGCTTTGGAAAGCTACGCATGTTAAAAAAAACCATTCCCTACCTACCACTTGACTCCCGGAAAACAGTAGTCCATGCCCTGATAACCTCCCACCTGGACTACGCAAATAGCCTGTATTTGGGGGCCCCCGCTTATCTCATCAACCAGCTACAGAGAGTCCAGAACGCAGCGGCCAGATTAATCAACAATATTCCTTTTCGACACTTTATCTCCCCCCACCTTATCAAACTCCACTGGCTCCCAATAAAAATGCGTATACAATTCAAAGCCCTGACCCTGGCCTTCAGAGCCCTCAATGACCGTGGTCCTGCATACCTCTGACGCAGACTGAGACTCTCTCATTCACAGCGTAACCTCAGATCCAACAATCTACGCCTAATCACTACCCCCCGTTTCCGTCTCACACGCACGGGTGGAAGGGCCTTCGCCGTTGTCACCTCTAAACTCTGGAATCACTTACCCAGAGAGTTAAGATTCGCCTCCTCAGAACCCCTTTTCCGAAAAAAATTAAAGACCTGGTTCTTCTCCCAGATCTAAACTCTCATTCCTTCCCCATTCCCTCCTCTGAGATAAGGTCTTCAGCGCCGGGACACCTCCGTCGGAGGTAGCTGTGCGCTCTATAAAACACTAAATAAATAAATAAAAATAAACCTGCCCTGAGAATCGCAATCTTCAAGTGCACCAGCATCGGCATGGAAAGCTATGTCTGTGGCCAGAGTTAACAAATTGTGAACTGCTGTTTTGGCGTTGCCCGTCTCAAGTGCCAATGTTGAGAGGGCCTTTTCACAGAAGTTTACTTGGGAAGGAAAGAGCAAGCGCACATGACCAAAGACTCATGGAAGATATATTGTATGGTGTACTACAATAAGCTTAATTTGCAAAAATCTATTTGGACCTCATATTTACTATATGTACACTGTCTATATACCATGATCTATCAGTACAGAAAGCAAGAAATAAAAAAGAAAAACACTTTTTCTGTTGTTTTTAAAGGCGCAAACATGTGTAACCACTGATAACAACTGTTTTTTTAAGGTATTGAAGTCACTTGAAAATACTAAAAAAAAACACCAGAATTTACCAAAAATAGAAACTGAAAACAGGAAAGCCTATCTATTTGATAACGTTGTCATGATGTGAGCGTTTCAATCTTTACGTCACATTCTTAGTTCTATGTGCTTGCCTCAGCCACTAAATGACGATCCTTAAAGAATGATGCAACATACCAATTTCGTTTGTGTGTTATATGTAGTGTCCACCTTCCATTAGGTGGTTTTCACTATGGTGGTCACTGTTTTTAGTCATGTTTATGTTTTGTCACTTGTGATTTCTGTAACCTTATTATTTTGAGCTGTTCCATGAAAAAGCAGACATTGTTGCCTTGCAATAAGCATATCTATTATATGTTATATGTTTATTTCTGCAATATACTTGTGGTTTATATTGGATATGCAACGGGCAATGCAAGATTTTCCCTCATTTATTCAGGAGGGTGAACTATTTTGTTTCAGATTAATTTGTGGAAAATTGTATTGGAAAAACACTTTTTCCTTTAACTGACTATTATAATGATGACACTTATTATACAAGCGAATATTATTTTGTACACAAGTATTGCTTTTACATTAACATTCTTTACATTAACATTCTGCAAGAATGACTATATATTAGTCTTTTCACCACTTCTAACCTTTGTGCAATGACAAATTGGTTTTAAGGGAAAAGGGCACTATTCACTATACACAGCTTTGGCGACAAAGACCATTAGATCGAAACACGTCAGCCGAGCAAAATAAAATATTGAAATTGACTTTGAGGAGTGCTGGCTTTCTTTGAGCTACTCACGCTTAAAAATCCTTGCCTGCTAGATACCAGCCTCACTAGGTGGATGTGGTTGGGAGAGGAGCTAATCTTAAAACATAGTGGGCAATTCTTTCCCCAGCAGTGAAGGGGTATAGCTGCATTTGTAAATGGATAAAACCACTTTGCTGGAAATAGCAAAATAGAGTTATATGTTTGAATTTGTTGTCATCACACGTTTATTGTGTCTACATTCCAACCATCTGGAAATGAAGGCCTTTGCCCAGCGGGGGTTTTGCATGATTTTGTTGGCCTATAAAATTACTGCCCAAGAACCAGCTATGCCCACAACATGCTTGTTTTTCCTTTCAGAGAGCAAAACAGGTGATGGAATGCTTTGAGCTAAGGCTTCCAAAATACCAGGGGCCTTATTTATGAAGGCCTTGCGCCACCGGTGCGTCACTTTTTCCCATGTTAAAAGTGACGCACCGGCGGTGCAAGGCCTTCATAAATAAGGCCCCAGGTTGTAGCCCAGCTAGAGTTGCGCGCTTTCTCATGTAATTCATTCCAAGCCAGTATTTAGGGTGGGTCTGGGGGATTTGAATAACATTATTTTTTTTCAGAGATTATCCAAAAATGGAAGAATGTACTTGATAAGCATTGACCTAAGCTTAATCACAAGTAACAAGAACAAAATATATAAAGCGAAGTAATACAGATGTTGATTAATTGCGTTTTTTCCATTTAAAAGGTGAAAGATCCACCACGTGTCAGTATAGGGGGTATAATGGGTTTTATTGAGGGAGTCTTAGTACTTCTCAGCAGCAAACTAGTACTCTTGAATAGTGAGTATCTCTACCTTTCCATTTTCATTTCAAGCACTGTGTGGGGCACTACCTATCAGAAGAAAATTGAACAAGAGACAAGGAACGCATTTCACAAAGTTTCTTGGTGTAGCTGTGCAGAAATCTAGAGTTGTCCTACATGGATGGCATAGGGAAGGAGACAATGGATATATTTATGGAAAAGGAAACTCTTTAGTTCATTGCAAAATTGAATGAGAGATGGGACTTTTACATATGGAGGTCATGTGGGTATTTCCAGAGTTTGTATGCATAGCGTAGGAGCCTTTTTGCAAATCAATTCCTCAAGGCGTTTCTGGTATTTCAGATGGCCAGAGGCAAAGGTGTAGGTAGATTGATCACCTCCCAAGATAGTGAACTTTTTGGGCTTGGTAATCCACTTTGAAGGTAAGTACAGATAAACTCAACTGCACTTAATGATTGATACTTGTAACTGAAGAGCCTTTACCTTAGGAAGATTCCCAGGTACCAGACTGAATGCAAAGATGTTTGAAGCAATGTTCCAGCGCGTTGATAAGGGTGGACCCACAGTGGAACTGATGGAATCTCACCATTGGGTGCTGGAGTAATTTCCTTTCCTTCTTTGCCATTTTTTGCCAGAGCCAAATATCCATTCCCAAATTTGTCCATTTTCCAACAACTCCAAATTGCTTCAGCAGTGAGCAAGAGAACAAAGCCCGCACCGAAAAAAATGAATCAAAACCTTGCTGAAACTGAAAAATGCAGGTGAACTCAGTGTGCTATGAATTTTTTAGGTCATCCTCAACCATGCAGCAGATTGCAGCTATACACATTTTGCAGATATTTTGTGCGGTTCTAGATCCCTCAGAGATGCGGGAGACTCCAGAGAGATTTCCACCTGCGGGTCTGTCCAACACTAACTGTCCCCTCAGGACCCTCTACAGGGCCTGCTACAACCCTAGTCCTAGCCTCTACACTAGAACCAGAGTACAGGACTGTTTCTTCTGAGTGCCAGTTACGATCTATTCCAAGTGCTTGTCTCAACACTAGTCTCTGACCCTGTTGACGATCCATGCCACAGTTGGGATGGAAGATCACAAAGGTGCCACTGGTTGCTATGCTCCCTGACTCTAATCCAGGACCCCTGCCACGGTGTCAGAAAGATAAGCACCTTGAAACTTTCCTCAGTTTTGATTCTGATTCAATGCAGGATGCCTCTAATGTCTATAAGGATATTGATGATAATAGGAACAATTTGCTTCTCATTGTAATAACAATGCCTTATATTTACAAAGGGCTACTGCCTTCGCAGTCAGATCTGCTTTGGAAAGTGAGTTTGTTTGCTCAATTTTGAAGGGTCTTCTGGTCTGAGTCCACTCCCCAAACCAGGCCCTCCACCTTGGGAGTTAGTGCTATGAATTCTATTATTAAGGTGCATCATCTGTGGTTAATCAAAATCAAAAGAACAAGTCACTTATCTTAGCTAAGTTTTTTTAGGGCTCGCCTATCCCAATCCGCAAGGAATGGATAGGGGAGAATTTTAGTGGGCAAAATAAGTTCTCAAACCATCGGGCGGATTTCCGACAGTTCACGTGAACACAAGCACGCGCTTTTCCCTCGCTCCCCAGCCGCCTGCCTCCGAGAGCTTCACGTCAAAGTGCTCCCCCGCCCACTGCTTTACACTTCACGGCCGCCAGGCCGTGTCTCCCATTTCTCCTCCCCTCTGCTTCACACTTCACGGCTGCCAGGCCGTGTCTTGCATTTCTCCTCCCTCCCTCTCCACAGCAATGCCAAGAGCTTGTTATATAATACTGTTAGAACTATACCCTGTGAATCTATAACCAGTGGTGCCAGGCCTTCTAATAGAGAATGCTACTGTAATGTTTATGTATTACCCTATGCATTCCCTGAGCACCGGCCCTTGCGGAATGCACTGGGAAGTGTTGGCTTTCATGTTTAAAAGAGTGAGAAATCTATGCTTGAGAACTTCGTGAAGTGCAAATTGTGTTTTTATTTATACAAGGGTGACCGTGCGTCAGTTTAGGGATCTTCAAAAACCACAGACAACTAAAATAATGGCAACACCTGCAGGTGTGTTTCATACGTGTGTCCTCTGCTTTCGATTTAGTACGCCATGAGGGACTGGAAAGCATACTGCATCTGTTAATCGAAAGATAGATTATTACATCCATTAATAGGGTGTCCGTATCCAGTTTGGAAGAGTAAATCACCCAAAGGCAATAACAACGAATGACGGCTTCTCGCACTATTCAATTAGTTTATGTTTTTTATGGTGGTCACTAATGCGTGTGGTAAAAGCGCACATGACAGGTGAGGGCCCTACTTCTGTCCACAATCACCGGATGGCTTACAGCAGCCAATTTACGAAACATTGAAACAAGCCGAAATATTATTAGAGTGGAAAGGATGTAGAGTAACAGCTAGAGCACTCTGCTTCGAAGCTGGGGAGCTAGGTTTGAGTGTCGGCGGCGCCAGCGACGCTCAACATCCTGTGATTCTGGGTAAATCAATTAATCTCTCTGTGCCTAAAAAATGAACGTGTCAGTCTGTAGTGTAACTGGTGCTCATGTAAAGCGTGTTGATACCTTCCAATTGAGTTTGCACTATATAAAACTCTCTAACAAAAAAAAAAGGGTTGGAAATCAGCTTAGACAAAGTTGTAACAGTGAGTTTGGGAAAGAGTTAGAAGAAGCCTTGTAGCTGTGCTTGGCACCTTTGGCGAAATAAACTGCCAATGGTGAAGAAATGTTCATATTTGGGTACTATTGTAAGCAGGCCCAGGTGCAATCACATGTCACCTTATTTTCGTGTTACACTTGTTATGGGAAATTCTCCAAATTATTCTGTTATGCCACGTTTAGCATGATCGCACAAGAACAATTAGAAAACAAGCAGCTGCTGTTCGCACCTTGTGTTTTTGTGCTACGTTTTTCAGGCCCAAATTAATCTTCACGTCTAAAATGGATTCAAGGATGCAGTTTGTGTCGAAATATTGCGGCAAGTATCGTTTTTGTAGTTCATGCAATTTCGCACAATTTTCCCAAATTTCATATAATTACGCAAAAGAAAAATACAAGAAGTTCACTCACCCTTAATAATGAAGGATAACATTATCTGGCTAGTCTACATACAACACACTGCTAAAAAGGCAATATCCTTGGCTCTTATGGAAAACTGATTAAACCTACGAAATAATTTATGATGGGGAAAATAGCATATATAGCATTAGATGAATCAGTACATGGGGGAGGTGAAAAATCTAGCTTTGATGGAGTTTGTTGGAGGGAGCTCAATAGAATAGGTTGTGGCAACCTATAAGCCCGTACGTTGTTCTGTGAAGTCTAAGCTTGAAGTTTATCAGTAAAACATGTCTATTAACTACAAACAAATGGAATAACTGACAGAATATCGACGGCGAAAATATCGACGTCAAAAATATTGGAGGTGGAATATCGACGTCAAGAATATATAAGTCCTATCTACATTACGGTATATACAAATATGTCCCCCCCAAAAATCACTGTAAAAAATATTGTTGTAAAAAATATAGTTTTTTGTCATGTTTAAAAATAATATAAAATAAATATATAATACATATAATTAAAATAAACATAGTTAAAAATATGTTTTAAATTATAAGTAATACATATAATGGAAAAAATTGAACATATACATATAACATATATAATATATACTTAATAATATTTAGAATGTGTTACACTAATAACATACATTGTTTATCCATCCCCCCACTCCATCCATCAATCCATCCCACCACTCCATCCATCCATCCATCCCACTCCATCCATCCATGCCACTACATCCACCCATCCCCCCACTCCATCCATCCATCCATCCATCCATCCCCCACTCCATCCATCCATCCCACTCCATCCATCATCCGTCCCACTCCATCCATCCATCCCCCCACTCCATCCATCCATCCATCCATCCATCCATCCATCCATCCATCCATCCATCCATCCATCCATCCATCCATCAATCCATCCATCCATCCATCCATCCATCCCACTCCATCCATCCATCTCCATCCATCCCACTCCATCCATTCCCCCACTTCATCCATCCATCCCCCCACTCCATCCATCCATCCCCCCACTCCATCCATCCATCTCCCCACTCCATCCATCCATCCCCCCACTTCATCCATCCATCCCACTCCATCCATCCATCCGTCCCACTCCATCCATCCATCCCCCCACTCCATCCATCCATCCGCCCACTCCATCCATCCATCCCACTCCATCCATCCATCCATCCATCCATCCATCCATCGCACTCCATCCATTCCCCCACTTCATCCATCCATCCATCCATCCATCCATCCATCCATCCATCCATCCATCCATCCATCCATCCATCCATCCATCCATCCATCCATCCCCCCACTCCATTCATCCATCCATCCCCCCACTCCATCCATCCATCCCCCCACTTCATCCATCCATCCATCCATCCCCCCACTCCATCTATCCATCCATCGCACTCCATCCATCCATCCCCCCACTCCATCCATCCATCCCCCACTCCATCCATCCATCCATCCCCCCACTCCATCCATCCATCCCCGCACTCCATCCATCCATCCCCGCACTCCATCCATCCATCCATCCTTTCCCCCGCCCACATTCCGTCCCTCCCCGCCCCACACTCCATCCCTCCCCCGCCCCACACTCCATCCCTCCCCGCCCCACACTCCATCCCTCCCCTGACCCACACTCCATCCCTCGCCCACACTCCATCCCTCGCCCACACTCCATCCCTCACCCTCTTGCCCTGCCTCTATCTCTTACCCTGCCTCTATCTCTCGACCTCCCTCTATCTTTCTTTCGCCCTCCCTCTATCCATCAATCGCCCTCACTATCCATCGCATCACCACAGCATCACTCAGCACCACCACAGCACCACTCAGCACCACCACAGCACCACCACAGCACCACTCAGCACCACCATGGCACCACTCAGCACCACCACAGCATCACTCAGTACCACCACAGCACCACTCAGCACCACCACAGCACCACTCAGCACCACCACAGCACCACTCAGCACCACCACAGCATCACTCAGCGCAACCACAGCATCACTCAGCGCAACCACAGCATCACTCAGCGCAACCACAGCATCACTCTTCGCAACCACAGCATCACTCAGCACCACCACAGCATCACTGGTTCAAATATGCTCTCTCAAAGTTTCAAGCTTTATTACAAATGTCACAAAAAGATGTTAATATTTCACTTCTGTTCTTGGATTTTCGTCACAATAAAATATACTGAACATAATCTTCACAAAAGTTATTTACAAAAGTGTAAGCTATTGACATTATAAATTACAATCACTTTTATTTAAGTATTCATTATTGAAAAAAATTAAAAGCCATTGTTATTTGCAATATCAATACATCTAAGTCACGTAAATACAAAACATGTTGCATTACAAATGCTATATGTGTCACATTTGCGAAAGGTATAACTATTGGCATTGTAAATCACAAAGCTATTAATTTAGCTACTTTCAAAAACAACACTTAAATAAAAAAAATGTCATTTACAAGACCAATAGCTCAAACTTTCCTAATGCGAGACCTATTGCATTGCAAATGCTTGTTCTGTCTTTCCTCCCCTTTCGGTGAAGTGCCCTCTTTAACATATAGCACGGCTTCAAGGTAGAATCCGGCACTCTGTAACGACTAATTACTCATCACTCCGCATCTAAGGGCACTGAAGGAGAAAGTTGCTAAAACTAAAAACAACGTAAGGGGTTGGGCCTGTATTCATTTTTACTCCATCACTTCTAAGGCAGTGTGGAGCGCAGCCACATTATGCCATCTACTGGTGAACAAGAACACTGCTAAAAAAATCTCTGGATCCACTCTTGCAAATTTGGATATTATTAAGGTGGTGAATCTGCTTCAGGTGGAGTATTAACTAGAAAAAGCATTACCAAAGGTAAATAACTTGTTTATCCTCTTCCCATCAACCTCTTAGACAGCAGAGCATTATGATTGTCTTATCAAGAATTACCAACTATTGATGTCTACTTTGTTGCTTGAGGAATTTGCATGATATCATGTAACAATGTACATGTATGTACTCATGTTCAAATATCATAGAAATGCAGCACATGTAAAATAAGAAGTCTTATTTAGTAGATTTTTTTTACATACCTTTCATGTTTGTAATGTCTGTTTGTTTTAATTCCGTAGTAAGATACAAACATGTAACATCAGTAGTGCCTACACGTTCAATGGCAGAAACATTGGCATAAAAATGGAGAACTTCACATTGCCATATGAGGACGCAACCACCAACCACACCAGCACCATCGTGGGCCGCGACATTACAACGTGGATCACACTAACTATTGCTCTGATGCTGTTTTTGGGTATTTTCCTCTTCTTCATCATGCTGATGCTGCACGCCTTCTTCACCACAGCTCGCCTGAGGGAACAAACCCGCTACATTCTCTTCATCTACACTATGCTCAGTGACACCCTCAACCTTGTCACATGTGTGCTTCTGTTTTTATTGACCTTTGCTTTGTACACAATGCCAGTAGGTGGCTGCTATGTGGTCGTCACTATAGCAGCATCTACCTTCCTCAGCAGTCGGAATGGCTTGGCAGCAATGGCCCTAGAGCGCTATGTGGCCATTTGCTTCCCCCTGAGGCACCCAATGATCTGTCGAATAGAAAGGTACTGGGCAGCTATTGTGGTCAGTTCTGTCATTGGGTTCATGCCATCTTTAATTGACATTATGATCCTAAGTGCATCTGAGAAACGCAACTTTTTCTTTCAAAGAATACTATGTCGTCGAGAGTTCTTAATAGTGACTCCTCAGCAAGCGATGCTGACGTTTACGGCTAATGCTACTACCTTTACCATTGTAGCTTTGATAATTCTGTACACTTACCTTAAAATTATGCTGGAGGCCAAGAAAATCAATGGGAACAAAGCTTCTTCATCTAAGGCCAGCAAGACGGTGCTACTCCATGCTCTTCAGCTCCTGCTAAGTTTGACCTCATTCACTGCCCCTATTTCAGAAAATCTACTGAGAAACCAGATTTTCTATGTCAGGTTTTTAAATTACTTTCTGTTTATTTTACTTCCAATTTTTTTGAACCCTTTGATTTATGGATTCCGAGATGAAAACATCAGACGCCACATAAAAAGTATACTCACGTCTGCCTCCTAGGACGAACCTTGGAGACTCCAAACTCAGATTTCAGATGTCAGCACCTCCTTCTCGCTTTTTCTTGTAAACATTCTAGTGAAAACATCTTTATTATACAGATCCAGTGTGTATGCTTTAATGTGAGTGGTCCAGAGAGCAGAGGTGGGAGGGTGTCATAGCTTTGAATGTGCAAGGGCCTGTGGACTTGCATAGGTATGTACAGCATTATGATGTGTGGATCCATGTTAAGGTGTAAAAGTAATTTTTTATTCTGGACAATTGTATATTATTGTGGTGAAGAATGAGAATGAGAAATTGCACCAGATAGCAGTCTGAACCAGGCATCTGTGTGCCAGGCTACTTATATTGGTCAAATGATTGGGTTAAAAATGCATTAGGTGAAAAAGTGTCAGTAGTGTTTTGTGAGTAGCTGTAAAGGGAGACATATAGGGATAAACACAGAAAGTGGCATTGTCAATACATTTGCAAACTACGGTCTGTGTGATTGGATGTGGAAGTATGTAAGGAACATCAACACAGCTTGCATCACTTGTGAATGAGGATTTGCCACAGGGGCAGATAGACATTAAGTACACTTTTAGTCTCTCCCAGTTTAGTTAATCCGAACATAATATCTGAAATTATGATTTTAAATATTGAATGCAGATCAAACTAAGGGTCTACAAGATGGATGCCAAAATGGTGAATGTCTGATATATCTTCCCAAACCAAGATGGTGCTTATTTAATGACGATTTCATGTCAAAGGAGATCAAACATGAACTGGGGTGTGGGAGCCATCTTTGAACTCTAGTATATCACATCACTTAATTGGAAGAACCTCACAGCCCAATGGCCACATTTTGTCTGCTCCATTAGTGCTTAGTTTGAAGACTGTTCCATGCTACTATTCTGTGGAATGTTCTCTTGTTGTTGGAGTACCACTATCAGCTTTCGTAGTGTCTTGGAGTTCGTCTTCTAAGGCGGTATTGTTTGAGATAGACTTTAATGATATAAAGTCATATTCTTGACTTAGTGTGATAATCTATCATTCCATCGAAAGACTTTGAACTATTTGATTTGGCTTTAAAAGCATATTATGAACTGCTTCTGCCATTATTCAAGGTAGCTGAAGGATCAGCTTGCAGACATATTTACAGTCCGAAGAGGTGAACAAAAGGCTAATATTTCCATTGCATGTTTCAGTCAAAACATTTTAGGCCATATTTACAAGCCTGTTACGCCACCGGAGTGTCACTTCTGGTGACGCACCGGTGGTGCAGTATTGTGCTCCATATTTACTAGGACAACATAAAGCCACCCTGTGGGGCTTTTTGTGTCCTTGTATTTATTTATTTATTTATTCATACAACTTATACAGCGCGCAAATACCCTAAGGTGTCTCGGCGCTGCTGGATCTAAAGCTCAAGAGGGGTTCTGATTTATTATTGAGTAAAAAGCCATGTTTTTAACAGTTTCCGAAAAGTCATTAAGGATGGACTAATTTTTATATATAGAGGGATAGATTTCCAGAGTCTAGATACAGATACTATGAATTGTCTATCACCCCAGTTCACTTTATTTGTTCGCGGAACTGGAAGCAGGAGGGCTGCAGATGAACGTAAAGTTCTTTTGGGCAAGTAGGTGCATAGAGCTTTTTCTAAAAATTCTGGGCCTGTATTATTCATAGCTTTATACGAAATACAGAGCGCCTTAAACTTGATGCGACTCCTGACCGGGAGCCAGTGAAGTTGGCGAACAATGGGGGTGATGGAAGAAAATGTTGGTGTGCCTGTCAAGATTCTGGCGGCTGCATTCTGAATTAACTGCATTTTATTCAGAACTTGTTCTTGGGCGTTTAGTAAAAAAACGTTGCAGTAATCAATTTTAGAGAGTACCAAGGTACACATTAGGATTTTGCCTGCGCTAGAAGGAAGAAAAGGTAGTAGTTTCTTAACCATCCTCAGAGTGTAAAAGGATGAGGAAACTACTGCATTGGCGTGGTTCAAAAAGAATAACTTATTGTCAAATAATACCCCTAAATTCCTGACTTTGGTAACAGGTGTTGGGGGGGCTCCTAGGTCCGATGGCCACCAAACTGGGGACCAAGACGGGGTCAGTTTTCCAAAGACCATGACCTCCGTCTTGTCAGAATTTAATTTTAAACAATTGTGATCCATCCAGGAGCTGATAGCCATCATACCTTCCTGAAAATTATCTGCAATTGTTCCTCCGTTACTATGGATGGCCAGTACCAACTGGGTGTCATCTGCATATGATGTCACCCCTATTCCATATGATTTAATGACCCTCGCCAAGTCTGACACATAGATGTTAAATAGTGTCGGACTTAGCAAGGATCCCTGGGGGAACACCACATGGTAAGGTAAAAACAGGGGAGTAGAAACTACCCAGTTTAACAGACTGATTGCGGCCAGACAGAAAGGAAGTCAGAAGAGATTTGGCTTTACCCTGGATGCCGATGTGGGCTACACGGTTGATCAAGATATTATGATCGACCGTGTCGAAGGCCGTAGATAAGTCCAATAAAATCAGGACTGCTGCACCTCCCTGATCCAAAATCAGTCTGACTTCATCTGCTGCTTTAATCAGTGCTGTTTCCGTCCCATGCCCTTTCCTAAACCCAAATTGGGTTTCATCAAGAAGATTATTTTGATCAATGTAATCCATCAGCTGACAATTCATAATCTTCTCAAATATTTTAGAGGGAAAGGGAAGAGATGCAATCGGTCGGTAACTTTTGGGTTCTAAAGGATCCAAATCTGATTTTTTCAGTAATGGTTTTATGATCGCTTTCTTCCAGATTGACGGGTAAGAGCCCGACAGGAACATGGAATTACAAATATTTGTAAGAGTAGGGGCTATCAGATTGATCAGTGGTTTAAGAATCAGAGGGGGACATGGTCCAAAGGTGACCCTGATTTAATAATAATCATAAATTCCTCTAACTGCAGTTCAGAGATTTGCTTAAATTCATTAAAAATTGTAAGAGAAGGGGGATCATTCCTATTACAACCAATGGGTTCGGAGCTCATCTTGGCCGTAAAGTTAGAAAAAATATCATTTACCTTGAATTTAAAAAAATCCGCTAGGTCATTTCACAGGTTTTGGGACGGTTCTGTAGTAATACTTACTGGTGGGATAGATAATTTTGTGACAACTTGATAAAGTTGTTTAGTAGAATTTTTAGCTAATTCTATTTGCTCAAGATAGAATTTTCGTTTTTCTATAATTAGAAGCTTTCTATAGTTAATCAAGGCTTTTTTATATAGATCTGTATTGTTGTTATCATAGTCTCGGCGCCAGCGCCTTTCTAAATTTCTGCAGCGTTGCCTCTCTAACCTAAGGGTTTCTGTGAACCAAGGGGCAGAAGGTATGTTACGATTGGGTAGCATTTTTTTTGAAGGTGCTAGCGTAGTAAAAGCGTTATTGAGCAAAACGTTATAATTCTCTGAGGCTACGTAGGGATCTATTATTTCCTTTGGTTGAGTTGAAGCCAAAGTAGATAGTAGAATAGAACCGTCTATGTTCTTCCAGTCTCGGAATTGGACATGAAAACGATTAGTAATCTGTGAATTTTTATATTTTCTAGTTACAATTGTGAACATTACCGCTGCGTGATCTGTCCATATTAACGGTTTCAAAGTGGACAAAGTGATATTAGAGTTATTAGTGAATATACCATCAAGGGTATGTCCGGCCTGATGGGTGGGAGGAGTAGTCAATAGTTTAAGACCCGCCGAGGCGAGATCCGAGATGAGGGCTGAGGAGTCCCTATCATTGTTAGCTTCTAAATGAAAATTAAAATCTCCTAATATTGTATATTCAGTGTTAGCTGCTATGGGTTCTAGTAAGGTATTGATACATGCCAGAAATGGAGAACGAAGAGTCGGTGGATGATAAAGAAGAGTACCTTTAAAGGATTGCACGGGGGAAAGCATAATGGAAAAATTTACTGCTTCAGCAGATTCAATATCGATGGATTCTATCCTTGTTCCAAAATTTTTTCTATATACAATAGCTATACCACCGCCTTTCTTCCCTTAAGATCTATCCTGCCTAACTACATGGTATCCATCCGGAACAGCTATACAGAAATCTGGGCCAGAAGCTTGGTCCGCCCAAGTTTCGGTAATGAAGAGGATATCTATATTGTGACTAGTTATTAAGTCATTAATCTCCTCTTTGGGTTTAATAAGAGAACGGGCGTTGATGAGCGCACAGTAAGTGTGTTTGGTCTTTAATTTTTCTGGGGATGTAAAATGCGTGTTTTGAGAAGGAAGCGTTAGTTTAAATTGACAATTTGGGCATTGAGAGGACTGTAGATTAAAAAGAGAGTCAGAGTGAAAATGAGAACAATGGGAACCTCCCCAAGTGCTTATTAGGTCCCTTAGTTGAATGCTGGTATATGTAATTACCTCATTTCCATAGTGAGATAAAGAGGGGCCAGGAGTAATGGCGCTAGGAGCGTTCTTAGCGCGGACGGGCGCAGACGGGCACCCCTCTGGCGCGGCTTCGGCGCGCAGATGGCGCGCCTGCTGCACGCGTCCACTGCGCGTCCGAGCAGCCATCTCTATTTATGTTCAAAGCCCCTCCCCACGCTAGAGCGCTAACTCTGTTAGCGGCGGGATCCGGCCCTCAGGCACTATGGCGCCCTACCCTGCCCTCCACATCAAACGGCATGAGAGCCGCGGTGGAACGGGGCTGGTAGGAGAATGCACACACAGCAAATAGCAACAGGTACAATAAGAATTAAAAATACATCGCAGTTATTAAAATGGGGTTTAAAAATATTTTCAGCGAGTTATATAGGCTAGTCCAGCTGGGGTCAATACGGCAGAGGAGGATCCCCTCGCAATCTGCCAAACTCCGAAGCAACACACAAGGAGCTGCCACCACCTTGAGAAATCGCCCGGGCCCCCACAACTTCACTCTATTAATGTTCAAAGCCCCTCCCCACGCTAGAGCGCTAACTCTGTTAGCGGCGGGATCCGGCCCTCAGGCAATATGGCGCCCTACCCTGCCCTCCACATCAAACGGCACGAGAGCAGCAGTGGAACGGGGCTGGTAGGAGAATGCACACACAGCAAATGGCAACAGGTACAATAAGAATTAAAAATACATCGCAGTTATTAAAATGGGGTTTGAAAATATTTTCAGCGAGTTATATAGGCTAGTCCAGCTGGGGTCAATACGGCAGAGGAGGATCCCCTCGCAATCTGCCAAACTCCGAAGCAACCCACAAGGAGCTGCCACCACCTTGAGAAAGGTGAATAGGCCCCCTTTACTTGCAGCACTTTGCGTGAAAAGCACATTCCATTGCGTGAAAAGAACATTCCATTGGTGTTGCTGTGGGTATTCCTATGCAATACACTATGGATCATGCTGCATTCCCAGATTTACAATGTTTCATAACCTGGGAATGTGTCGGAGTCCTACGCCTCCCCAGGATGCACAAGGAGAAATACTTTTATTTCTCCTCGAATGCAGCACACGTAGAAAGAGGAAAACCTCTTGTGATTGTTTTTGTGCAGGAAGGAACACCTTCCTGCACAAAATCAATCCTCCTCACAACAGAGGAACACTTGGACAATGGTGCAAAGGTGCCTGCATTGGCGCATGGCAAGGGATACATCATATTGTTGTATATATGACATATCCCCTTGCTCCAAAAGTAACGCACCACAATGCATTACTTCTTTGAAATATGGCCCTTTTTATTCACACTCACATGTAGTTGCAGAGTATTAGCTGACCCCAAAAGGTATAATATATACTGTTGCTTATATAGTTTAGTTCAGGAGACTATGCATTAATGTTGCTTGTCTACTCTCTTAAGGACAAGAACACATGAGACAAATCCATACCAGGTCAAAGTAAGGGTGTTAAGCACTGATGTGTGTTTTCTCCCTCTCCAAACTATACTCTTAAGTGTCTTTTACTTGGAGTTCAAGGTGGGTGGGACGGAGCAGCACAGGAGCCCTGACATCCCCACTTTGGTGCTGTGAGCCCGACAAAGTGGTAGAGAAGGATTTGGAGTGGTTACCCCTGAAACAAAAAGAGGTTACGAACAAAAGAGTGTTAGGTTTTCAGTTGGGTAAGCTGAAAGTGTTAAAACTTCTTATTATGTTCAGTGCTTTACCACAAAGTGAGAAACATACTGAAAATAAATGCTCACTCTCCCACTGAAAGGAAGCCGCACTGACAGAAGAGGCTTGATTAGGATGAAATCTTTATCTGTTGTGGTCCGGTGAGTAGAGGGCCTGGATTGGCAGTTCAGTCTGGACTTTTCCTATTTGAGCAGCCTTAAGGCTGTTTTTTATGAGGCTGGGCTAATCTGAGTTTGCAAGGTGGGCAAAAATGATGATGGACTGGAATGTGCCCTGGATGAATTACCAGTTACTGAAATTCATTCAAGTACTCCACCCATCATCACCTTTTTGTTTACTTTATTTTACTTGATGGCTCATTTAGTCTAAATAAACCATTGCTAACACAAACCATGTTACTTGGTTGTTGAAATCAGATGCCATGATGGAACTTGAAATGCTTGTGTGTACTTTGGCTGGATTGCAGTGAGTAGTGGCAATATAGGATGAGGCATCTCTGAGGCACAGCTAACAATGGGATCTTCCTCAGGCTAACAACTAGACATATCGACAGCATAGCCACTCACTATGTAACTATAATGTGGTGACTGGACATAAAGCAGGACTAGTGCTGTCAATCTCAGTGCTTCAGCACACTACAGGGCTGTGCGCAAAGCTTGGTATACTGAGCAGTGCTGAGGGATCATGATCAAACCCACCTGCAGAAATTGGAGCCATACAGTAACAAAGAGGAAAGGTTAATAAAAACACAAAGGATCAATTTTGCAGGGGTGGTAGTTAGTGTGTATGCATGAGTATCTGTAAGTGTATGTGCATGAATGGGAAAGAGTTAATTAGTTGTGACCATAAGCAGTATAATGGCACTGTGTATAACACTCTGCTTCTTGATCTTGGGCCACTCATGGCATCTGGCAGCCCACTGCATGGATTTCCAAATATATTTACCAATAATATTATGTGACAGAAAATTGTGTCCATTTAAAAAATTGGTCCATTGTATGTAGATTTTATATTTACTCCAATGGAGTGATATTTTTTCAAATGAGAGGTAAGAGAAGATATTTTTGTCAGATGCCAATTTTTCTATGATATTCTGGTACCATTATCCCATACAAAGCTCATCACTTTCTTGACATCAGTCACTCCTCACATAAAGGTGGCCCTTACAGTGTGGTAATTTATTTTACTGTATTGTCAGCATTCACTGCAAATCATGCCTGGCTTTTTTTCACCTCTTTACTGCTAGGGCATTCCCAAGTCCCGGAGTAAAGGCTTTTTTTTGATGTTAGAGAAAGTTCACGATTTAACATTCACAACCTTTTTTCTACAAAAAGTATTATTCACAACAATTTTGCATCCTTGTGTCCAACATTCTGCGGATTCTAAAGGTACCCAGGGTTTGTATTCAATTCCTAGTGGGAACCTAGAAAATTGCCAACATATAAGTACCTTTTGGGTTTTGTGAGAAAAATGTTAAAAAGTGTATGCAAGAAAGTGTATGCTGTTTTTTCTTACCAATGGCATCAACTAAAGGTTGGCTGTGTTTGGGTCACCATTGTCTCAGCTTTCAGGAGCATTGCCGGTTATACCAAAAATCTGTTTTTACCACTGTGTTTGCAATGTTCAATGTGGTTTTCCTATTTTTTTTGGTTTCATCCTACTTGCAGTTTGTGGTGGAAACATGAAACGTATGGGTGATCCTGGAAAGCTACACATTTTGAAAAAGTTAGCAAAAATAAATATATATAAGAGTGGGAAAAATAGCCAATTTAATCTGTAACTTCTTGTCACAATGAGTGATTTATGAATGCAAGATACCATTAAACGTAATGATCCCTTCTGGGAACAGTGATATATTGGGTTTTTAGGTTTTTAGGTTGTCCAAAAACACAGAGAGGCTTATCCATGATAGCCTTGCATCACTTTTGCACCACGTAAAGTGGTACATGTGGGATGCAGGGTTCTGAATCAGATTTGTGAAACCACTCATAGCCACCCTTTGTGGCTTTAAGTGGTCTCATGAATCTTGAGTAAGGCAACACAGCACAAATCGCGGCTTCGCCTTACTTTGCGCTTGGGAGGTGTTACATGGGTGTTGCAGTGGGTGTTTCTATGCAACATGCAATACCCATGTATCTTGACACTGCCCCTAATTTACAAACTCATGTACACCTGGGGAAGTGCCAAATCCTTTCTTCTTGTGAGGTGAGGCGTAACAAAAAGAAATATGTGTATAAATTACTTGTTTTTTCTTACAGATCACATAGAAAGAGGAAAATGCCTCTCAGGATAATTTCTTAGCAGGAAGTTACCCCTTCCTGCACAAAAACAACCCTGCATGCAAAGGAGACACCCTTGCACTATAGTGCAAGGGTGCCTGTGTAGCTACTAGTCTGCAGCAATGGTGCTAGCACAGTGAGAAAGGATAGGAATGTACTGTATTGCATGATTACAGTGCATTCCTGCCCTTTCAGTTTGGAATTGGGCATCACAGCAAGCTGAGTCGCTGTGCTGCGGTGTGCTAAAATCCTGTAAAGAGGGCCGCAATACCCAGAGCCAACAACTGAGTAGCAACATATGATTTATCGTGGGTACCCACTTCACAGCAATTCATATGGTAAAATATAAAAAATAAGGTATGAAGGAAACCTATGTAGTTTTAAAATGCACACAAAATACTGAGTTTAGCAACAGTGATTATTTGTACACCTCCAAATATGTGCCTACCCGTACTATATTGATTCAGAGGGGATTTTGAAAAATGTCTTCATTCTTGCATACTAGTTACACTTGGAAGCCATACATTCAGAGAAATCAATTTGGTAATAACACATGTTTTATTATTCTATAATGCCACACATCTTACAGTACAAACAGTACTCCACTTGTGTAGCAGGGCCTAACTCCTGGGAAACAAAATGCTGCAAAACTTGAACTGGAGGCATCACATTTCACCAAGCAAAATGAACACTTTATTTCGTTTACAATGTGGGTAGCTGCACATTTTGGGCCATAGCTCAGACGCCACCTAAGTAAACCAACCATATCCAGACATTTCTGAAAAGCAGACACTAGGGGAGTCCAGGGTGGTGTGATTTGTGCGGGTCGTATGAGGTTTTCTTACCAAAAGCCCTTACAACCCTGAAGCTTTGGCTAAAAAAACACATTTTCCTCCCATTTCTGTGAGGGAAAGTTCCAGAATCTGTGAGTGCCAAGCAATTTTTCTACCATGCAGCATTTCCACTTGTCTCCTGTTAAAACAGTAACCTACTTGTGTGGGTAGGCCTAGTGCTGCAACAGGGAATGGTCCAAAAGCAAAATAGATGGATCACATTTTTTGACTCAAAACTGACCCTTTTTTGCAATTTGGGTGGCTGTGGATTTTGGGCCTTAATTCAACTAGCCCCCTGGGAAGCCTATTGAATCTAGACGTTTCTGATGACAAGACACCTGAGGGAGACCTAGGTGGGGTGACTTGTGTGTATCTCATAAGGTTTTTTCTCAGAACCAGTTATAAACCTCAAACTGTGACTAAAAGCACACATTTTCCTCACATTTCTGTGAGGGAAATATCTGGAATCTGTGGTGGTCAACAAATCTCCCATCATCCAGCATTCCTACACAGCTTCCAATAAAAATGGTACCCACTTGTGTGGCTGGACTAGCCCCCAATAGGTAAGGGTCCAAAATGTAACTTGAACAGATAAAGTTTTTCCACTCAAAACAAACTTTTTTTTTTGCACTTTGGATAGCTGTTGATTTTGGGCCCTTACTCAGTGAGCACCCGAGGAAACCTAGCAAACTTGGACATTTCTGAAAACTAAACACCCAGGGAAGTCCATGATGGTGTGACTTGTGTGGATTTCATGAGGTTTTTATATTCAGAAGTCTCTGCAAGCCTCGAACTTTGCCAAAAAAAAAACACGCCAGACAAAGAGAGAAAGAGTGAGACAGAAAGGAGGACAATGAGAGAAACAGTGTGAGAGACAGGAAGAGAGAGAGATAAAGAGAGAAGCAGTGTGAGAAAAAAAAAGAGAGAGAGAGAAAGAGTGAGTGAGAGAGAGGAAGAGAGACAGAAAGAATGAGACGGAGAAAGAGAGAAAGTGTGAGAGAGAGAAAGGAAGAGATAGAGAGAGAGTGTTGACACTGGAGAAAATCTTCGCAGCTCACCTTTGTGCCACCGGTGTGTCTCCAACCACATGCCCAGAGATAATGCGGCCCTCAAGTTTAGTGATCTGAAAGATAGTATAGAATTAGTAATTGCAGAGTACATACAACTGCACACGTGTAATTCTCTTTTTTGCCAATGCACAATGAGGCTGGAGCACCCCATCCACTCTCACTGCATGGAGGTGTCTGTGCGCTCTTGTGCGCCCAGACTGCTGCACACTAACCACTCTCACCGCCCAGAGGTGCCTGCCCGTTGCTGCGGAAATAAATCTCTATGCTCACCTTCTGCCATCGGCCTGTGTGTAAGAGGGTCCACCACGTGCCAGAGCAACCTTCTCAGGCGTTGCATACTCACGGTAAAGCAGAGCACACAATTCAGAGTGGGTGTTGATTGTCAGGATGGCCACGCATCATCGCAGATTTTTCGCGCGTTCAGCTCTGGTGGCGTTGGGGGGGGGTAAAACATCAATTCATGATTCACAGCCTGCTAGATAGAAAGCAAGATAAGACTGTGTGTCATGCATCCATCAAAGGAGAGAGGAAGACAAAGAGAAAGAAAGGAAGAGTGAGCTGAAGACAGGGAGAGAGAGAAATAGTGAGAGAAAGAGAGAGAGAAAAGAAAGAAAGTGAGAGGAACACAGAGAGAAAGACGAAGAGAGAGAGAGAAACAGTGAGAGAGAGAGAGAGGGAAAGAGTGTGAGAAAGAGGAACAGAGAAACAGAGGAAGAGTGAGAGAGAGAGAAACAGAGAGAGAGGAAGAGAGAGAAAGAGACAAACATTGTAAGAGGAAGAGGGAGATAGAAAGAGTGCAATGGAGATAAAAGAAGAGATGAGGAGGGATACTGAGTACCAACACTGTGTACAAAACCGTCACAGCTTACCTTTATGCCACCGCTCTGTCTTCCACCACTTGCCAGGACCTAGTGGTACTCTCAAGCTACCACATCTGAAACATAGTATATAATTAGTAATGGCAGAGCAGGGTTGGATTAGGATTCAAAATAGTCCTGGGCACACTAAAAAAAGTGGCCCACATTTGCATATAGCCTTTCTTCAAAACACTGCTTTGGTGAAATTTTATTTAAAAAATGGGGGGCGGGAGAGTACATACAACTGCACACGTGTAATTCTATTTTTTGCCAATGCACAATGAGGCTGGAGCACCCCATCCACTCCCACTGCATGGAGGTGTCTGTGCGCTCTTGTGCGCCCAGACTGCTGCACACTAACCACTCTCACCGCCCAGAGGTGCCTGCCCGTTGCTGCGGAAATAAATCTCTCTGCTCACCTTCTGCCACCGGCCTGTGTGTAAGAGGGTCCACCATGTGCCAGAGCAACCTTCTCAGGCGTTGCATACTCACGGTAAAGCAGAGCACACAATTCAGAGTGGGTGTTGATTGTCAGGATGGCCACGCATCATCGCAGATTTTTCGCGCGTTCAGCTCTGGTGGCGTTGGGGGGGGGGGTAAAACATCAATTCATGATTCACAGCCTGCTAGATAGAAAGCAAGATAAGACTGTGTGTCATGCATCCATCAAAGGAGAGAGGAAGACAAAGAGAAAGAAAGGAAGAGTGAGCAGAAGACAGAGAGAGAGAGAGAAATAGTGAGAGGAAGAGAGAGAGAAAAGAAAGAAAGTGAGAGGAACACAGAGAGAAAGACGAAGAGAGAGAGAGAAACAGTGAGAGAGAGAAAGAGAGGGGGAAAGAGTGTGAGAAAGAGGAACAGAGAAACAGAGGAAGAGTGAGAGAGAGAAACAGAGAGAGAGGAAGAGAGAGAAAGAGACAAACATTGTAAGAGGAAGAGGGAGATAGAAAGAGTGCAATGGAGATAAAAGAAGAGATGAGGAGGGATACTGAGTACCAACACTGTGTACAAAACCGTCACAGCTTACCTTTATGCCACCGCTCTGTCTTCCACCACTTGCCAGGACCTAGTGGTACTCTCAAGCTACCACATCTGAAAGATAGTATATAATTAGTAATGGCAGAGCAGGGTTGGATTAGGATTCAAAATAGTCCTGGGCACACTAAAAAAAGTGGCCCACATTTGCATATTGCCTTTCTTCAAAACACTGCTTTGGTGAAATTTTATTTAAAAAATGGGGGGCGGGAGATATACCAAAATGTTTACGGATTTGTTTATACTGGTGACTTAAAAACAAGTGAGGCCACGTCTGCTTAGGCCCCCTGCCCTGCTAGGTGTGCATATATTAATGGGCCGGCCCTGAGAGAGAAAGAAAGTGACACCCCTGCCTGTGAGGTAATGACACTCATCTGCCTCCAGAAAGGCCATTTAGACACCCACCGGGTTGGCTGTATCCGAACAACAGCGACACCGCCCAAATCTGCCCCCCAGACTGTTCCAAAAAGCAGCCCCCATTTGGAACTGAGCACCGGCCCCTCGGGCATTGCATCAGTGCCCGCGTTACCAATCCGAAGCAGTGGCAGAGTATATACGAGTGCGTACGCCTAAATCGCTCTGCCGGCTTTCTGCATTCAGGCTGCTGTACCCCATGCAAAGGTTGGTGCTGGCAACAAGTACAACATTAATCATTGGATCAGACACAGAGATTCAAACATAAAAGGTCAATGATTTGTGCTGCACTAAGGTACGGGCACCAGATATGAAATAATACAGAAAAGATTCTATTGTAAAGAGTTCATGACTTGTGGTACACTGAGGTAGGACAACAGATGTGAAATTATACACAACATATTTTATCATAAAGGGTTGTAGTGACCACTCCACAGACGTATTTGTAATTTCAGTGATAATTTATTGGTAACTTTGTCCAGCTATAAAGAAAGGTGAAAGTACGATATCTGCCACATCACATCTGGCCTCATAACTTTCTCCACCTCTCGGGTGCAGTAGTCAGCACAGACATCGAGGAATGTTTTTAGTCACTTCCTCTTGACAAAGTTTGAGGACATAGAGTACAATTCTTTCTGTAATAAATAAAATGTCATATTTAAATTGTGAGCTCTTCTGACCACAGTGTAGGTGTACGGAACAAAAGATGAAACATTTATGGAATACACTGTCGAAATATGTAGGTTTCAGGGTCGTTCGTAGGATCCAATTTCTCGATGTGAAAGCATCTTCAATTTGAAGCTGTACAATGTTTTGCTACGTTTCTTCTTCTGTGACATTTCCTCCCACATTTCTTTCAATTCTGTCTTCTCAGACTTAGTAATTTATGACGTGACATAGCGAGCAACAGCAATTGAGTTATCTGCAACATATTGTATGTCAACATCTTCAAAATCACTGGATTGTAATCATTAATGTACTTCGATTCTTCTGTTCTTTTTATATTATAAGTATTTTTATGTGAGTTTCGAGTGATAGTATGCCTCACTGCTGACATAAAACTGTTCACTCTTCCTTGCGATGACTTATGGTGCTCTGAGTTAGTAGTACCTTTGGAGCTCAGAGTATACGTACCCTGTGATGATGCATGGTCCATTGGGGGGGCCGCACTCGGATCAATGTCTTTTTGTCTATTGAATTCTGCCTGAATAACGCCACATGGCGATGACTTATGGTGCACTGAGTTAGTTGTAACTTTGGCACTCAACGTGTATTACCGTTAGTTGTTGTTCTCATTTGTGACTTTTTATTTTTTTGTGGAAGATATTGCTGGAAAACTAGGGGTAGCGGCTGTTTTCACTAGGTTCATAATGAAGTGATAATTTAAAGTCATTGAAAAAACTATAGGTTTGTAGAAGATTATAATTGCAAATTAGCATTTAAAAAAACCTTTGAAATTCTATGAAAAAATCATAGGTTTCAGGGACTTTATAGTTACAAATTAGCATATAAAAAACCTTAGAAATTCACTGAAAAAAACATAGGTTTCAGGGACGTTATAGGTAGTTGGACATTTCACTCTTACAAAACCATAGAAATTCCACCTTTATAGTTATTTGAGCTAACTATAACTCGCGCCCCCGCAATGCACTGCTGATGACGTCACATATTACATCATGTATGACATGGTCAGTGACATCACTGATGACATCACTGATGAAATCTCAAATGACATCACTGATGGCATCATCCACATGGCAATCTGATGCACCTCCTCACATCCTAATATAACCTTTGATACACCCCCTGTAAAATACAGAGTACCATTTTCAAAAACATAGAGACACCAATGCCAGTTACTACAAACACACTCACTAATTCCTAGGTCTACAGACACATGCACTCATTCACCCATACATCTATTTATACATGTACTCACCGATCAATACAACACTATCATATGCACTCATACACCTATACAGACACTCACACACCACCATTAATCCTAGTCAGTCATTCAAGTCAAGTTAAGTCACAGAAAGCTTTATCCGGCTGCTATTTAAAACAGTTTTTAAAGCAAAGATGTAAAAATACAAAAATATGTTGTATTATTTACAACACAATAAATAGTACAGTTAATTTACAGTGAAAAAGACATAGTGCAAACATTACTATTCCATTAGTCAGTCATTCACTGATCTTAGTCAGTCATGGAAAGAATGAATAATAGTTCCATTTACTCATCTACACAGTTATACACACACCACCCCATTTATTCATACAGATACTAACGCATACTTACTCTCTTATATAATCACTAATACAAGTATACACTCATCCATACAGCAACTCTCACAATCACTGACTCTCACATGAAGTCATTTAAATACTCCAACACTCACATACACAGCTTTTTACATATATAGTTACTTGGACATGTACCACTGAGACATCCGATCTCTCACCAACACATCCATGCACACACTCACCTGCCCATACAGCTGTTTCCAAATGCACTCTTAAAGTCATACAACCAGTGAATCAACCACTCACACATCTATGCACAGAGTCACACACCTCCCACCCACCTGCACACACTCTCAGTCTTCCATACAAATACTCAGGCAACCAATAAATAACCCATATAGAAACTCATGTAGCTCCTGACCAACCCATGCAGCAGCTTACACAAAAACAGACATATTAATACAGACATTCAGACAGTTTAGTCACTAACCCATGCATTCAGTAATATATATTTAATCACTCACTTATACAGTCAGTCACGCACCTACTAAATCCTTCATCCAGACACTTATACACCCTTGTTATTCTTCAATACATCTTGGCATATATATAAAACATATTTAAACTTTACAGAAACACACATGGATGATTTAATCAGTGATGTCATTTGAGATGTCATCAATGATGTCATCAGTGGTCACTGACCATTTCATGAATGATGTAATATGTGACGTCATCAGCAGTGCATTACAGGGGTGCGTGTTATAGTTAGCTCAGCCAACTATAACAGCAGAATTGTTATGGTTTTGTATGAGTGAAATCTCCAACTAAGTATAAAGTTGTCGTGAAGTGGACATAGGTGACCACTAACCTCCTCCGCCGGATACAGCGGGAGCGATGACGGATGCTAATTCTCCTTTTCCCCTATATGGAACCACCTGCGAGTACTAGTAAACTCAAACAGACTGTACTACAACAGCCCTGGTCTGTATAGCCCAAAGGTAATCCGAGCCTCTCAACAGCTCTGTACATCAGATAAAATGGCTCTGACGTGCTCTCTGTGTTTAGCACTCCAAGTTGACCGTTGTGTGTCAGATTGCATACCATGCGTGGAAAAAATAATAATCACAAAACAGCGCGTCCATGCGTGGAAGAAACGAAGCTTATAAAACAGCTTTTCAATCAGCTGTTCTAAATTCCTGTAGCGAGCGCGCTACTCATAAAATTAAAACTAAAGAATGTCTCGAACGGAGAAAGCACCTCCACGCGCTTTCAGGGAAACTAAAATACAAAGTTCACATCCACACGTCCGTGCAGCTCAGCACGGGCGGAAAGGGTTACACAGTCAACATCTCACCCAAGTCAGCCGCGTCTAAACTCAACCCAGTGCGGCAATGCGCTCACTAGGAATCGGAAGGAGAGACTAAATGGGTCACCAGCGAGCAAGGGGAAAAACGGTAATCCCCAGCAGAGTCAGGAATCCAAAACACTGGTCTTAAGATATCAGGTGACAAGCACCTGATAGTAGAAGAGGAGGAGTTTAAGTATATAGGAGAGAAAAGGATAAGAGGCTAACCTTCCCTCAGCATTCTGGGAGTGTAGTCCCAACACTCATGCCTCATATAATCCTCATGTGCCTATTCAATGTAGGGTAGAATGTGACAGAACCCCCTCTCCACGACCGACGTCCCGACGGATCACCAGGTTTCCCAGGAAATTGTGTGTGGAAATGCCGCAGAAGCCCTGGGCAACGCAGGTTGGACCGTGGTTCCCAAGAGCGATCCTCAGGACCATAACCTTTCCAGTCTACGAGGTAGAGCACCCTCCCTCTAAGACATTTGGAATCTAGAATGTTACGAACCTCGTACTCCTCCTCCCCCTCAATCTCCAAAGGCAAGGGTTTCATGGGCATTATAGTGTGAGGGAGACAAGGTTTCAGGAGTGAAACATGAAACACCAGATGAATGTGCCACGTGGAAGGGAGTGTAAGTTTCATGGCTACGGGGTTAATGATGCTGTGGATAGAATAAGGCCCTACAAACTTGGGTTGAAGCCTGGTGTTTCCCTTAAACTTTAAATGTTTTGTGTTGAGCCACACTTTGTCCCCTACCTTGTAAGAAGGTCCTGATGTTCCTTTGCTATCTGCATTGTGCTTATCTCTAGCCCTGGATGTCGCTAAATGTTTTCTAGCCTCCTGCAACACTGCTTTAAGATGTGCATGATGTTCCTGTATAGTAGGATGTATGGAGGTAGCCGGCTGTTCAAATGGCATCATATTTGGGGTGATATCCATTGAGACAGAAGAAAGGAGAACATCCCAAAGAGGAATGAGTAGCGTTGGCATATGCAAACTTGGCAGTCCATAAGAGCATACTCCACTCCTCGCTATGATGTAGGGTGAAGCATCTGAGGTATTATTCCAAGGTCTGATTTAACCGCTCAGTTTTGCCATCTGTCTGCGAGTGATAACTTGTCAATAGTCTGGCATCAATTTGTATTCTAGTACAGAGAGCCTTCCAAAACCTTGATGTGAATTGCGTTCCCCTATCTGTAATCAGGTCTGAAGGAATACCATGTAACCGTACCACCTGATGTAAGAATGTTTTTGCCAATTCTCCAGAGGTGGGTAATTTAGTTAGAGCTATAAAATTCCCTATCTTAGTTAAATAGTCTATTACAACTAAAATGGTATAATGTCCTAAACTAGGGGGCATTTTCACTATAAAGTCCATGGAAGAAGTATGCCACGGTGCTGGAGGTACAGGTATTGGTCTCAATAATCCACTAGGTGGTTGGTGACTTGTCTTCGCTTGCACACATATTGAACATTCCGTGACATATTTTTCGGTGTCTTTCCTCAAAGATTCCCTCCAGAAATACCTAGACAGGTTCTGCAAGGTTTTATGTTGCCCTAGATGGCCACCCAAAGGGGAATCATGAGTCCATTGTAGTACTTGTTGTTGCAAAGGACCTGATGGTACATATATCTGTTTGTCGTGAAACAGTAAGTCATTTCTCTTGGATCGATGTAGAGGATCTTTGTGCACCCATTCTTGCTCATCTGGGATGTTATATTGTTCCTTCACCTCATCTAAGAAGTCTTCTGATGTTGTCACAACCACTATTTCAGCTTGAAATGAAGCCTTCTGTAAAATGGAGGGAGGTTCATCAACGCCCATCAAGCTGGGCTTGGGACTGGGAACAGGTCTTGACAGAGAATCAGCCATACCGTTTTGTGGTCCTGGTCGGTATTTGATGATGAAGTCAAAATCAGCAAAAAATAATGACCAGCTGAGTTGTCATGGCGTCAGGGCTCTGACACTCTTTAAAAAGAGTAGGTTGCGATGGTCTGTATAAATTTCCACTGTATGTCTAGCCCCCATCAAATGATGTCTCCATTCTTCGCATACTCTTTTTATAGCCAATAATTCTTTGTCTGTGATGCTATAATTAGTCTAGCAAGGAGACAGTTTCTTGGAGAAGAAGGCAACTGGGTGAAGCTGTCCTGTGTCCGGATGTCTCTGGGAAAGGATTCCTCCTTGTGTGTTGTAGGAAGCATCTGTTTCCAGTACAAAAGGTTGCCTGGGATCCGGATGTCTTAAAATTGGGGCACTATTAAAGCACTCTTTCAATGTTTGGAATGCTTTTTCCGCTGCTGTAGAAGAAATGTCATTGGTTGTATGATTTTAGGGAATCCTTTAATGATTCTCCGATAAAATTTGGAAAAACCAAGGAAACTCTGAAGGCTCTTAACGCTAGTGGGTGACTCCCATTGAACGATGGCATAGGTTTTCTTTTTATCCATACAGATACCACCAGGTCCTATGACGTATCCCAGGAATTTGACTTCGTTGGTGTGAAACAGGCATTTTTCCAGTTTGGCAAAGAAGGCGTGTTGCTGCAGACGTTCCAATACCACGGCCACATTGTGTACATGCTCTTCTAATGATACTGAGTATATTAAAATGTCATCAATATAGACGATGCATGAGATGTCCAGTAATCCTCTCAATACTTCATGCATGAAGTATTGGAATGCAGCGGGGTGTTACAAAGGCCAAAGGGCATAACCTGGTATTCGTACAGCCCATATTTGGTACGAAAGGCCATCTTCCATTCGTCCCCCCGCAGCACTCGCACCAGATGGTATGCTCCTCTGAGGTCCAATTTGGTGAAAATGGTGCTCCCCTCAATTGATCCATTAACACTGGAATTAAAGGCAGTGGATTCCTGTTCTTCTTGGTCACTCTATTGATCGCTCTGTAATCGATGCACACCCTTAGACCTCCTTCGCGCTTCGGTATGAAAAAGAGTGGTGAAGAGGCAGGAGAAGTGGAAGGGCGAATAAACCCAGTGGACAATAGTTTCTTCAGGTATGATTGCAAATAGGTATTTTCAGCCTCTGTGAGAGCATATATCCGTCTGCAAGGTATGCATGCCCCTGGCTCCAGGTCAATCATGCAATCTTATTCCTGATGGGGAGGTGGTTTTCTGGCTCCTTGTTCATTGAACACTTCTTTGTGCTCCGCGTATACTTCAGGTAAGGAGGAGACAAGGCACATACTCTGAGCACTGCAACCCGATGCTAATAGAACCACAGGGTTTTCCGATCGGGACAGCGGCTGCAGTTTTCCTTCTCTTGTGCAATGTTCTGCACAAATCGAGGAATTCATGTTTATAGTACGTGCTGTCCACTGCACTAGGGGGTCAATCAGAGTAAGCCATGGCATGCCTAGAATGAGTTAAAGTTCGGGGCGTCAATAGGATCGAGTTGTATGGTCTCAAAATGGGTTAATCCCACTTGCATAGGTATCTGGTGGGTGTGGTAACATACTGGTCCTGATGTCAAGGCAGTACTGTCCACTGCTTTCAATGGTTCTGGCTTGTGTTTCCTTATGCATGGTATGCCTAATTCATGGGCATACTTCTGATCGATAAAATTTCCTGTAGCCCCGGAATCCAACAGTGCATGTAATAATATGGGTTCTTCTCCAGAGATCTCTAATGTTACACACACATTCATATGAGCTACGGAGTTTTGTACTGTGTTGACCAAAGCAGGGTAGACCTCTACATTCTCCTGTCTCAAACAAGGGGTCTCTGTCATGTCTGAGGATATTAATTTTCCGACGTCTCACCTCGAAATTCCACCACAGGCGCTTTCTTCGTTTCTTGGTTGTCTTTATACTTAGACTTGGTTTTAGAATTGCAGTTTCTAGTGAAATGTCAAGACTTCCCGCAATACATGCACAGCCTCTGTTGACGTCTTCTGTTTCTTTCTTCTGCACTAAGCAGACCTCGTATACCACTAACTTGCATTGAATCTGTTCCATCTGAGGACGAAGGGGCTCTTCAGCCGTCGTTCTTGGTCTAGAAAACAGGACCCGGGCGTCAAAACGCTGCTTGTCACCCTTTCTTTCCTGAAGACTGTGGTCCAACTGGACTGTTAGTTCAATTAATTCGTCACAGATAATTGGCATATGAACGACCTGGGCTAAAACATCTTTTAGCTCGCTTCCTAGGCATTGATAGAATAGGGAAGTTATTTTTTCTGTAGGCCAATCTGTTTCTATGACTAGTCAATTAAATGTGGTGATGTATGTCAAGAGGTCTTGTGAACCCTACTTAAGTTTTATGAGTTCCCTATCTAGGGAGAGTAAATGTGCCTTCCTGTCAAAGAGCTTTCGCATTTCCTCACAGAAGTTAGGGAAATTAAACAAGATGGGGTCGTTTCTCTCTATTAACGGGAAGGACCAGCTAGCAGCATTACCTACCAGATAGGATATGACAAAAGCAGTCCTTGACTGGTCGTCCGGAAACACAGCAGGTTTGCACATAAAGTGCAACTTACATTACCCATAAAAAATGCAGAATTTTTGGGGATCCCCGAAAAACCTCTCTGGTTGGGCAAGTGGAAGCTGGAGGGGTTGAATCACTTGGATGGTAGAAGAACCAGCTCCCCCTCCCTGAGCCTGTGTTGAGCCATGAGATACGGGGGGTGGAGGTGTGCAGTTTTGTATGTACGAGGCCCCTCGTGTCTCTGCAGGACTACCTCAAGACAGACCTGCTACTTCTCTCCTTATAGTACCCATCTCATTTAATAATTCCATGTTTTCCCCACGAAAGGCATCTACTTCCATACGCAGGGCTGTCAATGTTTCTAACACTGACGTAAGAACAGTGTTAGTGTCCATCGCTCAGGCTGTAGTAAACCGTGGGCTTGTCACTCTGTTGTGAAGTGAACATAGGTTACCACTAACCTCATCAGCCGGATACAGCGGGAGCGATGATCGATGCTAATTCTCTTTTCCCCCTATATGGAACCACCTGCAAGTACTAGTAAACTCAAACAGACTGTAGCACAACAGGGGAAGGGGTAAAAGGGACAAAAGAAACAATAAAATTGCAGCAGCTTGAATAATCAATCCAGAACTGGCTGGGAGCTGCGTGGATCTTACTCCTCTATAGCCCTGAATCCTGCAGGATAGAGAGAATACGTCATTCACAAAATAACACTCTCTATGATGCAGATCAATATGACTATGTGAAGATAAACACTTACGTTTTAAGCTGCCACAATTATTCCTCATAAAAAAGCTCAAAATGTAAAAATAAAGCAACAGAAAGAAAACAAGCAAGTCTGGTATCACTTAAATCAGTGATTGTCACTCTCAAAATAAATGCAACAGTTTGTTACACAGCGTAAACATGCTACCATGACTTATCTGAAAACCAGACGGAATTCTGGTCTAATTAGTCCTGGTCTGTATAGTCCAAAGTTAATCCAAGCCTCTCAACAGCTCTGTACATCAGATAAAATGGCTCTGATGTATTCCCTGTGTTTAGCACTCCAAGTTGACCTTTGTGTGTCAGAACGCATACCATGCGAGGAAAAAATCACAAAACAGCGCGTCCATGCGTGGAAGAAACAAAGCTTATAAAAAAGCTTTTCAATCAGCTGTTCTAAATTCCTGTAGCGAGCGCGCTACTTATAAAACTAAAACAAAAGAATGTCTCGAACCGGGAAAGCACCTCTTCGCGCTTTCAGGGAAACCAAAATGCAAAGTTCCCATCCACACGTCCGTGCGGCCAGCATGGGCTGAAAGGGTTACGCGGTCAACATCTCACCCAAGTCAGCCGCGTCTGAACTCAACCTAGCGCAACTGATCCAGCGTGGCAATGCACTCACTAGGAATCCGATGGAGAGACGAAATGGCTCACCAGCAAGCAAGGGGAAAAACGGTAATCCACAGCAGCGTCAGGAATCCAAAACACTGGCCTTAGGATAACAGGTGACAAGCACCTGCTAGTAGAGGAGGAGGAGTTTAAGTAGATAGGAGAGAAAAGGATAAGAGGCTAACCTTCCATTAGCCTTCTGGGAAGTCTAATCCCAACACTCATGTCTCATATATTCCTCATGTGCCTATTCAATCTAGGGTAGAAGGCGACAAACGTCCATGAAACCTATGGTTTTTTCAGTGAATATATACATATATATATATATACTAGCAGCCCATCCCGACGTTGTCTGGGTATGAATTGCTGCCGGCCAGTAGTATATTGTTTTGTAGGATTTCGTTTTGATAGCATTTCTTATCTGTGACAGGCCTGTGAAACGTTCCGATTCACAGTGCACTGCTGATGCACTTAAGAGTGCATGTTCAGTAGTGTGTGAACTCGAGTTTCCCTACTTTATTTTTCCTTGCAATATTATATAGCGCAAACTCGACAACATGGCACGAGCAAAATTTACATTACAGAAGAACACATTCATTTGTGGTAGGCACGGGGAGACAAAGCGATTTGCCTGGAATCACAGGATGTTTAGCTGATGCCGAGATTCGAACGTAGCTCCCCAGCTCTAAAGTTCGCAATTCTAGAACTTGTGGCGGGAGGTGTGTCTAAAAGTGTATGTCGGTGCTGGCCATCAATGAGAGAGACCTGTGCATTTTTCAAATGGGTGGTGAAAAAATATGAGTGTTGCTGGAGATGTGGGCTGCCGTGCCACCAATGTACTTACCGGGGGAGGGTAAACACCCATTATTCCGCAACTTTCTTTCCGCATACCATCACTCCACATACTTTCATTACGAAGGTACCATGACTCCGCAATGTCTTTATAACGCTTGGCATTATATTTTATATGCTTTTATCATGCATACATTTACAACGAAATTCCTTGTAAATGCATGAATGGTAAAAGCATGTTTTTTTTAATGTTTGGATAAGGTAAATATAGGTATAGGGGTATATCTTTTTGGGTACTGAGGTGTATGTTTTGCGGTGTTTGGGTATTTTAAGGGTTCAGATATAATTTTGGGTTATGGGGTACAGGGGTAGTTTTAGGGTTTATGGATAGGTATGGGTTTTGGGGTACAGGGGTATTTTTAGGGTTCAGGGCTAGATTAGGGTTTTGGGGTATGGGGTGTTTTTAGGGTTCAGGGGTAGGTTTGGGTTTTGGGGTACAGGGGTATTTTAAGGGTTCAGGGCTAGGTTTGGGTTTTGGGGTACAGGGGTATTTTTAGGGTTCAGGGCTAGGTTTGGGTTTTGGGGTACAGGGGTATTTTAGGGTTCAGGGGTAGGTTTGGGTTTTGGGGTACAGGGTTATTTTTAGTCTTCAGGGCTAGGTTTGGGTTTTGGGGTACAGGGGTATTTTTAGGGTTGAGGGGTAGGTTTGGGTTTTGGGGTACAGGGGTATTTTAAGGGTTCAGGGCTAGGTTTGGGTTTGGGGCACAGGGGTATTTTAGGGTTCAGGGGTAGGTTTGGGTTTTGGGGTACAGAGGTATTTTTAGGGTTCAGGGCTAGGTTTGGGTTTTGGGGTTCAGTGTTATTTTAAGACTTCAGGGGTAGGTTTGGGTTTTGAGGTAAAGGGGTATTTATAGGGTTCAGGGCTAGGTTTGGGTTTTGGGGTACATGGGTATTTTTAGGGATAGGTGTGGGTTTTGGGGTGCAGGATATATTTATAGGGTTATGATGGGTTAGTGTTTAAGGGTGTTGGGGTATTTTAAGGAGTAAGGGTGGGTTATGATTATGGGGTGCAGGGGTATTTAAAGGGAGCAGGGTGGGATTAGCACACGGTATGAGACATGGCATGAAGGCCCCCAGCGTTTGTCACGCCCACAGGAAAACACAGACACGCCCACAAGGGACTACTTTGCTGGCACGGTTCTTTTACCTTTTAAATGCATATGGTGGGCGTCTGCATAGCCTATGTCCTTCTGCTGCAACTGCCCTTTCCAATGCTGTATTGGGTGTTGTGATTGGTGCTGTGGTTCCTGAGATTACCCGCCTCAAAGGTTTGGGCTCTCTCTTTATTATATTAGTATGGATATATTACCTACTGGCGGTCGCCAGTAGGTAGTTATAGTTAGGATTTTTTTCGATGCAAAATCTCAAAATTCTATTGTGAATAACTTTGGCGCCGGTTGACGAATCTGCCTGAAAATTATCTCAAATTTGCCTCGTGGAGCTCCGGTCCTTCCTTGACAGTTTGGGGGGGATTCGTCAAGCGGTGGCCGAGATAACACGGGGGTCCCAAAACGTGTTTTCTCCATGTTAATTTCCATAGGGCGGTCAAACTCACTTTAAGCCCGAACGGCTGAATGGATTTCCACCAAACTTGGCAAAATTGTAGGGACTGGTAGCCCAATGTGCCTTTGCTATGTCTCTATATATGTGCTCCAGTGGATTTTGAGTAATTTAGGTTCCAAAAAATATATATATCTATGGCCGCGCCCCGGTACGCGCAGCGGGGAGCGCAGTGGGCGCGACACGCGAGGTGCGCACGGAAAGCTGATTGGCTCTCGGATGTCTGTAAACATTCGAAACAGTCCGGACCGGCCACCATCTGGTGTCTCGGTAGGATAGAGACACAAGAGGTGGAAAAAAAAGGGGGAAATGACCATAAGGGGGCAGGGTAGACCCCCCCTGACCCCCTAGGTTTGATGTGGGGGCTATAAAAGGGCCCCGCGGTGCAAAATATATATTTTTTTTAATTTGCGCGGGGGGAGCGCCCGGTACACGCACCGGGGAGCGGACCGGGGAGCGGCCTATGGGGAAAGAAGAATGACAGAGTTATTAAAAATGTAGCCTTTTTTTATAAACTGGAGGTAGTTCTAAAAGAACTGTTTTTTTTCTTTTTGTTGTTTTATATTTTTTTTTGTGTTTTTGAACATATTGTACTTTTTTTGGCTTTTATGAACTATTTTATATTTTTTTGTTATTTTTATGGGGAGAAACGAAAAAAGAGGGAATTGAAAATGGCTCAACTGGAGCAAAAAACAAAATAGGAAAAAATTAGGGCTTTTTGGGGCATTTGTGGTTGTCCCCAGCAAGGACGATAAGCTTTATGCTTAGTTCACCATATGAGATGGTCTTATCACAATGGATACATGTTATACGGAAATCCGCAAACCGTGGCTGAATGCAAGGGATCGTCTCCCTTGCCTCTGGTCTCGATGGAGTGGGTTGATTTCTTTTGGATGTGGTGCTTGAAGATTGGGGAGGGTTACTGGCCAGTTCCCTCATCTCAGCAGCAGAATAGTTGATCGGATGCCTGCGCTGCATGTGGCGAATCATTGTGTTGTTTCCAAAAGAGTATTTTTTATTAGGGTTCCCCCTGGAAAGGTCCATGCACAGATTAGGCAAGTCACCTTGGCTGCATTGACTTTTTTCTTGCCCTCTGGGATCGAAAAAAACTCCCATACAATGTGTGGTTTTGGCTGGTATGGGGTATTGTGTTCTTGCAGCCATCTTCTCCTCCCCCTCCTCCTCCTCCTCTTGTTGACCATCAATGTAATCTTGTGGTGGTCCTCTTGTTGTTTGTGGAGGTGGTGGTGGTGGTGATGCTCCAGCTGCTGCTGCTATTGAAGCCATTTCAAAGTACAAAATATACTTCAAAGATTGCAAAAGAGGTCAAAGGACAAAGTCAGAATAAGGAAAAAAGGTGGGGTCTTTCATCATTTGGAGAAAAAAAAAAGCCTGAACCAATGAGAAGTGTTATTTTCTGGTCACAAGACCAGGGATTATATCATTATGAAACCAAAACTGTTCTGCACCAATAAAAAGTGTTATTTTCAGGTCACATGACCGACGCGCTTACGCGGCGCGCGGCGCGTAAGCGCGTCACATGTTTACGTTGCACGATCGTATTCGCTCGAGTGCTTCCGGGTGCACTGACGCCGTGCGTATCACGTGGACGCGGCTACGCGATACGTCACAATGATGTTTTCGTTCACGGCAATAGCGCTAACGGGACGCTCTCCTGCGCGCGCCCTGGGGCGCTTCAAAAGACTACGTTTTCCAGGGCGCTCACCGGGGCGCGCCCCGGGAGCGCTCCAGGGTAAAAAATAAAATAACAAATATTACATTTTATAGCTATAGACATTTGCTATTAACAAAATTTTGAAATTCAAAGAAAAAAACATAGGTTTGGGGCCTTATATATAGTTCGGAATTAGCATTTAAAAAGCCTATGAAATTCACTGAAAAAAACATAGGTTTCACACCAGTTATAGTTAGGAATTAGCATTTAAAAAACCTATGAAATTCACTGAAAAAACCATAGGTTTCACATCCGGTATAGTTAGGAATTACCATTTAAAAAACCTATGAAATTCACTGAAAAAACCATAGGTTTCACACCAGTTATAGTTTACTGGAAATTTTACTGACATAAAACCATTGCAATTCCCACGTTATAGTTAGTTGGACTCACTATAACTTGCGCGCCTGCAATGCACTGCTGATGACGTCACATATTACATCACTCATGACATGGTCAGTGACATCACTCATGACATCACTGATGACACCATCTTTGTGACAGAGTGAGAGACCTCCTTTCAGTGTAATGTAACCCTTGAAAAACATAATCAAAAATAGAAACTAACATTTTCAAAAAAAGGAGATACCCATTGCAGTTACAACAACCAATTCAGTAATTCCACCATCTATATACACATCCTCTCATTCAGCAATGTCAGAGTCAGGGAAATGCAGGCCCATGTGTGATATTGCATAATATCAGCCGAATGTGCTGACATGCAGATGTCCCCGTTAGCTACTGGGTTTGCAGAGTATCTCAATTAAAAGCAGTGAAGCCAATCTGCGCGCAGAGTATCACTGAGGAGCCTTAAAGAATAATAGAATGCATAAATGAGGGGCTATCCACCACTGGATAAAGTCAAGATGAAAAATAGTGAGGGTGAGGCATATATATTGTGATATAAACATCTTAAGAGAGGCGTACATGCATAGTATGAATATGTAAAGCAAGTGTCCGTGCCGTGATGTAGCCTCCTCATGGGTTTGGACAAATGACATAAATTACATAATAAAATAACGTAGTGGAAGGACAATTCTATACAAAAGATCAATATTAGATTTCCCCGATGTGTTTCTAATCTACCTATATCCGCAATGCAGTGTAAATGGGATCAATCCTTTCTGAGTAAATGCGTGAGCGAGGAATAAATACATAGGCCGAAATTGAACAACGAAAACGATGCAAATGCAGGTAATCAGCACAGTTAGCTCAATCAAATCTAAAGAACATAAACACACAGATTGGATAATACTATCCAAATAGTTCATTGCACCAATATATGCTTAGCTTGTCATTATCAGTTTGAATGGTCCTCATGTATGCAATGTAGCTGTATGGTTGTGAGGTGCTCAAAATATGTACAGTGGAGGTAGATGCCAATCTACAGCATGCGGACATCTTGCGTGATGTGTCAAGCTACAGAGCATGGGTTAGTATCACAGGAAATGGTGCAGATCCTCACTAGTGTTGAGGCCAGCAGGCGTTTTGGTATTGAACTGAAGATGTATTTACTTTCAAGTTGGCGCAACAACCTCTCCCTGTTGCCTCCTTGTCTGAGTGCTGGTACGCACTCAATGACTGAGTACTGGAGGTTCTCCTAGTTGTTATTGTGCACCTCCTTGAAATGCCTGGCCACGGGGTATGCTGCGTCACTATTGACGATGGCCCTGAGGTGCTGCAGGATCCGCATGTGTACTTGTAACTTAGTACTCCTGATGTAAAGTAGCCCTCATTTACATTCAAGGATGTAAACAGCATACTCAGACCTGCAAGTCAGTCGATACTTGATTTGGAGTGGTGCATGTCTGAAAGCGGAGTTTAACTGCGTAATGTTCTTGCCAAATTTACACGCCCTGCAACAATTGCATTTTACAAAACCATTCCTATTCGCCAACCAGTTCTGGGTGGTTTTGATTTCAGGACTGTTCTTGACTAGAGCATCGCGCATGGAGAAAGCACCCTATGTAGGTGATATCGGGGTGGTTCGCCGCTATTGGTCCCAGCGTGGGGTCAGACTTGATGATGCCCCAATGTTTGTTGATGGCTGAACTAATAGCTCTTTCCTCGGTGTTGTGGGTTATGATCAGCCTGGTGTTATCTGTACTATTTGGCTCTGCAAGAATGTTAACTGTACTAATGCTTTCAGGGGCAGGTTTCCCGACAAAAACTCCTTCTCTGGGGATGGTATTGGCTCTTTCTGTGGCTTTGAGTATGGCAGCAGCCGAATATCCACGTGCCCTGAATCTTATAGCAGCCTCACTTTGGCACTCAAGAAGGTCTTCCTGGGTGCTACATATCCTGCCCAAAGTAGCATTTCCCCGTAGGGAATGCTGGCTATAAGATGCTTGGGATGAAAACTTGAGACGTGCAAAGTTGAATTGCCTATATATATTGCAAAACTGGGTCATGGGGAATTTGGTGGAGCATCCTCACTGCCAGTGGTGCAGGTTTAAAGGCGGTGCCACATCACGCCTTTTTAAAATGAAAACTGTCCCATTTTTCCATCAAGAAAGGGGTCCTTCACTCAAATCTCCGTCATGATCCATTTATTACTCGGACACAGTGGTAGTAGTGAGTGGGATCGGAAGGGCACGGCGTGCCCCTACTTTGAAAAATTATTACAGTCCGTTCCCCTACTTCTTTATTTTTCAAAAGGGTCCCGGGACGGCAGGAATGTTCCTAATTGAAAATTACAGCTTTAGCATTCAGCCGTGTCCCCTGTGTTGTGCCTCGAGCAAGGCCTCTGCAGTACCCACGGCCTCCTCTCCCTTCCCCTCTGTAACAGCAGGGGCCTCCAAAGCAACACTGAAAGGGCCATCAGTCTTGGGTTAGCACGCAAAAAACGGCTACCTCTGATGGCCCTGCTGCAGCAGGGATTTACAACTCATCACTACAGAGGCTACCTGCCTGCCCCCACTGTGACCATTTCAATGGTCACACCAGGATGCTTTGGTGGCCCCCCTTGAACTCCTCTGCCCTTTATTTTCGGGCTCACAGAGATGAGGGACGCCACCTGGAAAAAGAAAAAAAGCATTGGCTATGCCAATGCTTGTTACGAATCTGAGTGTGGTCAGTGACTTGTTTTGCTGATGTGAATATTTTTCAGCTTGTGGGAAGCATTGCCTCACCACCCTGTTAAACGAATGTGTGGGAACCATCACTGTTGGTGACCAGTATGTGGTACGATTCTCCTAAGAGAGCCTGTGTTTCCTGATAGTTTTATTTTCATTTCTGACCTGCACCATGGCAGTTTAAGACCCAATGTAAAACTTCCCTGATTTATCAAAATAAACTGCTCCTCTAACAGTGCATCCCCAGTTTTTCTCTGACACCGTTAGTGCAATGTAGGATTATATCCTCGATAGCAAGGGAGCAGTCACAGTAGTGTTGTGGGGCATTACTGAGTGACAAAGGGCACAACGTAGAGCTTTTTCGGGTTGCTTTGGTTGCAGTGCTGCGCCATACATGGAGCACAGCAGAGGTATCTTGAGCCTCTGGGACCACTCCTTCACCAATCACTGTGCTCTTATCCAGATACAGAGTCTTACCAGGCAGTTGTAGACCTGATGTGAACCCTGAAACCTGGCAGCTGAGGCTCAGAATTCCCTTTTAAAGGTTTAAGAAGGCAGATAGCAGAAGGAGCCTGTATTTACTTGTACACATCCTGGCTGAAGTGTGCATGACGTGCTGCCCAAATCCTGGTGCATTTGGAATGTAGCATTCCTTTCCCTTTTAGGAGACTTTATCTGCTGATGGTCCTGTTCGCCCGCCACTCGTTAACCCGTCCAGCCTCTTGTGTCTTAACTTGGTGATTATAAGGGTTTCCAAGCATCTAAAAACTATATAGTAACAACAGTTTTCTTTTTTTTTCTCTTTCTCTTAAACTATCCCTACCTTGCCCCTGCACCCTCCTGATGCCTTAGTAGAAGAGAGATACACTGCGGTAAAGTGTTCTTTTCCTTTTGGCTGGAACTTCATGCTGTCTAGGTGTCACGCGCGAGCTCATTCCGTGTCAACATTTTGCATATCCCCAAATTACTGTAAAAGCACTTTGTAGAAGATCGCTTATTTCATAAGTTGTCTTACTGGCTTTCTTTCTTTTCTGCCCCCTTATAGTGGCTTTATGGGGGAAAAAAGTGCTAGCAAGCACTAATGTTCTGACCACAGCCAGGTTGCTTGTTGACCATAATGTAGCCCCTGGCATGTGTTTATTTACTTGGTGCACTCTTTGTACATCAGTGTCTCTGGATGTTCCCAATTGGAAAATGTAGCCAATGAGCATGGGGCTGCCTTGGAAAAGGAGATTGTCATTTTGGATTCCTTGGAAAGGAGCTAGTGGCACTTGTATTGCCAACCATTCTGTCCCCTGCTGTAGATGTTTTGGGCATTTGTATGCCTGTGCATGACATCACCTGCATTTAAACCGGAAGCAGTTGGTCTCCTCTGCTTGATGCTAAAGATCACTTCATAGGCTGTTTGGTGCCTGTTTGACTGTGCAATAATATTGCTGCCACTGCTGTTGTTCATTTGTGTCTCATGAGCACAATGCCCAAGTGTAAATCTCTGCTCTAGGTGCCATTAGAGGCCAGTATGACCAGTACACAGAAAGTCATGGGATTTAATAGATAGCTGGAGAGGCAGGACATCACTGTTTTGGTAAGACATTTAGGGCGGTCATTCTTCAGCCGCCAAAGTTGCTTTCAAGTTCTGGAGTAAGAATGTAGGATCTAGAGCCACTGAAGCCAAGGTGGACAATGCTGAGAGTGTATATGTAACCTTCGGGAGCTTACAATCATGGATGTTACTTTTACCATTTTTAGGTCTCGCTGAGCCAGTGCATGTGCTGCTCTGCGAGACATTTAGTGTGTGGTTCCAGGAAATGCTACCACACGCTTTTGCTTGTGGCAGCCTTGAGCTTCCTATTACGCGCACAAGTGCACGCACCTCGCTCCGCCTCTCCAATGCTCACTATGCCTCTCCTTCTTCCTCTTTTCTTAAGGCTGTAACGCAATGAGGCTTGAGAATACTACTGAGGGGGCAGGGGGCAACATCTGTGAGCGTGGTTGCTTTTGTGGACGATCGGCGACGGACAGAGAAGGAAAAGGACTCTGTCTCTTCCTTACTGCCCAGAGAAGACACAATGTCCTCTTCTTTTCTGTGCTGGCAGCTGACCCCCCTCTTCCTATTATTCCCTCCCGTTCTGTCTTGCTCCTCACTTACTGAAAACCATGACTTGAAGAAACGGTTCACACCCTCTCTTTCCTTCTTTCATTTAGTAGCTTCCCTGTGAAATGGAGCCAAAAAAGAAAAACACTTTTGCTGGAAATGCCCTTTTTCTGACATTTTACTATTCCAAAGTGCAACCTCAGGATGGAGAGAAATAAAGGTTTTAAATATGAAAAATAAATACATAACTAAATAAAGCAAGACTGAGTGGCTGCAAAGTGGCCAGATTGGTTTTATACACATCCAAACACATCCGCCTCACTTTACAGACTTTACAGTGAAGAGCTACTTTTCTTTTCTCTTCCTTCTTTGAACAGCATTGTTGTCCCCAGATGGGAAAGTGCACCATTCCTGGATGTATTGCAATACCTGGTTGATGAGTGGATTGGAAAACAAAATGTGTACTTCTGTGTTTATGGATGTGGTCTTTTTAAACCATACTGTTTATGTTTATTAAGGATATAAGCAATGGACATTGAAAACAGTTCCCTTCAGGACCCTGTAGTCCTGTCCTTAACTTTTTAGGTAAAACCACTCACTGATTTCTGAATAGCAAGTGAGAGATCGTTAAGGTAACCATGTTGTTTCTGCTTACATTTCACATCCTTTACTTAATCCTGCAATCCCTATGAGTGTTTGCTTTTACTTTTTTGTTTTTCAGGCAGCATAGTACTCTTATCAAATGCATAATTTGAATTAAGTTGCATCCTGGTGTTTATAGCTGGGCACAATTGGGTTGTCGCTGAAGGCAGTGTGAGTTTTTCTCAGTGGGGCAGTATGGTGTTCAGTAGGGGAGAGGATGTGGCACTATGGCCAGAGCTGTCGAATTTGGAACTGGGGAGTCAGGTTCAGCCTTCATGACCAGTCCGCCAGACCACTCTCCTGAGGGAGCACATTCCCATGCTAGACCTTAGAAAGACCCATTAGACTTTAGAAGCCCAGGTGTCTTAGCACCAGCAGGTGGACCTTTGCAGTGGCAAGTGTGGGTTAACCTTGAAGGCCTGTCCACCACAATCCATACTGAAGTTCGCCTCCAGCCTTGCGGGCAGGCGTACGAAGCAGCACACCCTAGAGCAACAGTGATACAGTCACTGTGACTATGTCACTGAGGTCACATGAACCTTGAGCAGGTTAGGGCGGTGCCAACAGTGTGACTGTACTGGGTACATATTTCGGGTGGGTGCGTAGTGTTTGCAGGTATATTATGGATTAAAAAAAAACTTGCTGCCTCCTTCCTGGCCTCCAGCAACTTTCAGCAACAATAAAGATGTCATGATAACTTCGGTGATTAATGTTCTTCCTAGAGAGAGATCAGAGTTTTGTCAAGTGGAAGGGTTGACTCCTGGAAAGGTGGCACAGAGGGTTAATGTGCCTGCTGCAAAGAACATGTACCATGTAGGTCACAAAGTGCACATAATATTAACTAGGTTAGTAGGTTACTGCTTGTGTCAGAGAGATCCTTTTGTTACTTGCAGTTTATAAGTTAAAATCCTAACATAGAACAGTGAGCTATTAAACTATACTGCCTACTAGTATGGTTGCCATGTGGTTTCTACATCTTGTACTCCTTTGTCTTATGTAAAATTTCCTATACAGTGATGTACACACGTATAAATGATTGTCTCTGTGTAGTGTCCGAGGCGTAGATGATCTTTGGGGACACCAACAAACATTGTTGCACAGGGAACCACCAGCACTAAAGCCGGCCCTGCCATCGAGGCCAGTCTGCCTCACCCATTGATACCTCCATTGGCCTTGTTTCAGCAGTAGTAGCTGCAACTCACCAAGGATCGGCAATGCAGGATTTGCACACACACCAAACTAAGTTTGCAAACTTCACACTCTCTGCTTCATGCATAGGCACTTTTAACATGTGCTACCTGCTCTGGAGCCACTGGAATTATGCAGCAATGGGGGACAAAACGAGGCTGCATTGTTGACTAATTTATGCAACAAAAAAAGGCTGCAGCGTAATGCAATATACTTTCTAATACTTTATTATTTAGACATTTTTACACATGTTAAGTCTCTACAAAGAATCTGCCCCATTAGTATCAGTATAACATGCAAATGCAGCAGTGAGAAAGGTGATCAGTCAACTTTTGCAAAGGGCCGTCCACTTTGCAGCAACTCAAGTCACGTTTTTTAGTAACTTTTTATTTATCCGTTTGAGCTACAAAAATTATTAGTTAAAACTGCAAAATTATGCAGTGGATGATGTATTATGTGACAAATATGGCAGAGCCATAATTATATAGAAAACATTTGCAAACTAGGTTATTTTGCCATTCATGTCTGAACTGCTCTTGTGGAAGAAGGGAGAAGAGCTAATGAGAGAAACTGCATGGCTTGGAGACAAATGGCTTGTGATTCCACTTTTAAGCGTATTTGGGACATTGTGTGATTGGAAATATATTCCACTTTTTGAATGTATTTAAATGCCAATAACTCCTATTAAACCTTAAATAATCAAGTGTATCCATTGGTTGAAATAAATAACACAAAAAACTGTAACTGGTCGGTTAACCGCATCGCTGCGGCGGTCATTTTTGCGCTGCGCGGCTTTTTTACAAAAGCCGCGTTACATGACGAGCTCAGCTCCTCATCCGCACACGACCCCCGTGGCTGGTGACGAGCTCAGCTCGTCATCAGCATCGAAGGGGCTAAATGCCAAACAAATACTAAAAATTGGGGTGTTTTGCACATTCTGGCCACACCTCTGACTCCGCCCACTGATCCCGTCCTTGGGTTATCCCCGCCCTCTGAGTCTCCACCCACAGTTCCCCTACTTTTTTTCCCCCACTTCGACCACTGCTCGGAGAGCATTCATAAAAACTGGAACGCGTTTCGGCTAGTGAGATAAGCCTTTGTCAAACATATAATGCCATAAAATGTGTGTGCATTTATATACACACCCCCTCAGGTGTTGCAGGTAAAAGAGACATGGAAAAGTTAATGCATTTTTCGTTTTTTTCTCTCTTTTACTGAAACTTGTAAGCAGTCTTAATGCAATCATCTGTAAAGATGTATAAAACAATAAAGATTTTCAGTCCCAGCAAAAAGTAAAAATGATGTTAAATATTCCCTTTATCTTCGTGAAAACATTTCTTTTCTTTATTCAAACGTCCCGGCAGTATTTCTCAAATGCAGGTTTGTATTTACCTAAAAGTGTACTTATTGCTGTTCGCACTCAAAATGTAGCCACCTTCCTTTGCACTAATGCAAAACAAATATGTTAACTGCTACACGGAGTTCGTTTATCTTTCGGCGCTCACCTTATTATTTCTGGGGTTTGAGTTGCTGGAATGGAAAGGGAAGACCACTCGGTCCCCCCGAACGTATGGATGGGTGCCCCGATCCCCCGGGAACCATTGTGGGCGGGGGGCGTGTCCTGGCTGGTATGCCCGAAGTGGCGTAGCCGGAGCACGCCCCTCCCGCCCAGAAGAGGTTGCATGTCATTAGTGATAAATATCACTGACATGCAAAGCGGGGCCCAAGATGGTCGCTATCTCCTACTAGCTGTCGCTAACTGGTGTTAGCGACAGCTTGGTAATAGGGAGATAATTTTATCTCCGCTTTCTTGGCTTTTAAAGCCAAAAAAGGGGAGATAAACTCCCTTGATAATATGCCCCCTGGTCATTTATTTAATGTCTCACTTTATGCACTCCACTGTTGTGGTAATATTGACCTTTTATACCCAGAAGAGTAATTGAAATAAACGGCTGCCAGAGTTTGAACCGAAAATGCAGCAGGTTCATATCAGAAAGGTTAGATAGGTTTTTGTCACTCAGCCTAGGGACTGTTAAATGGCAAGAAAAGCGAGAGGGCTGAAGCAGAAGCTAGCGTGTGCCTGTTATGTTGTCGAAAGACACACAGAGTTAAGAAAGTCTGTTACAATCTGGTCAGTGATTTGGAAAGAGTTACATATCGGAGGCAGCCAGTCACATTTTGAGGACCTTTGCATAAGGCTGACTATGATAGAGTGCCTCTGCACGGAATGGAGCACAATTAAGTATGCATAAACGAAATGCAGCTCAGGCTAAGAATGTGCTCATTTGTTTGGTATTCAGGTTGCGCTATAAACATATTTGTTCCTTATACAAAAATAGCTCTGCCAGTTATCTCGACGTGTTACCCATGTCTATATGAATTTGAACTTTGCAATCTGATGTGAACCCAGCATGACACTTATACAGTTTGAGCATAGGTAGTGCACATTCACTAATATTTACATATTTACATGTGCCTGTGCAAATCAAGTGAGATATTAATAACACAGCGTGGAAACCTGCAACCTGTCAAATGACAGCCCAAAAGAAAAATACACTTCAGGAAGGCCCTGCATACCTATAAGGCTATAAAGTTAAACAAAGGGGTGGTTTCCTCATTCATACCTGCTGCTCCTACGTCACAATTGTAAGTGTGCAAAGCAGCGCTTCTGGATGGCTTCTGATCAAAACCAGCTGAGAGCAACAACTCTGTAACTTTAAATCTTGAAGCACTGCAATTCTGTTTGTAACAACAAGTGTGCTTGTCGCAGGCGTCATTCCCCTCACGTACTAACAAGTGCTGCCCGCCTGCTTTCCCATTGCCTGGGAACATCCTGAGCTGGTGGCTTGTCGCGCTATTTGAGGTGCACCGGATGTGGAAGCACCCAGGCAGCAAACTTGTGATTGCACATATAGTACCCCCGTGCAAGTGCTGGCGTCAGATGAGTGTCTTCATAATTGGAAGACAGCAGGTAGCTAGGTAGCCAAATACAAAGTAGCTCAGTGAGTGTGTGCCGGTAAAATCCACTCTGCGGCAGTTGGCAGAGTTTTCCCAGAACTCAAGCTCCAAGCGGAGCACGGAGTTACAAATCTCCCTGAAGTATTCTGACTGACTGGAGTTTGCCGCCCACCCCTAGTTTGAACAAATAAGTGCAAGTGGTGACTAGAAAATATGGTGACGCATTTGGGCTGCTGTCTTCAACTGGCTATGTATACATACACACAAAACACACGCTCCACAAAATGGTCACCAAGGTCACCAGATGGCCAGCAATGAAGGAGGTTTGAAGAACAAATTGTAAATGCATGCTTATGATACACTCTGGCTGCCACAAAATGGTTGTGCCGAACATGGCCAGCAAATAAGGAGGCATAGAGAACAAACAGAACATGGCTGCCCCACCAAGAGTGAAACCCCTTCTGCCTCCAAAACACTTGTATCATTGCAGGGAAAGATTTGCACAAATATAGCTCCAATTGTACACGGGCCTGCCCTTTACTCACCACCAGTAAAACAGCAGTTCCAGAAAATAAAATAAACTTTAAAAATGCCCAAACAGAAAATGACCAAGATAACAATTACACCCTTCAGAATACTTCTAAAAGTTGCAGAACAAAATGCAATAATCAACCATCTCACACATACAAACACTCCTACACATAATGGTGGACCGGTACATGGGGTAGAATGTAGCTGGGAACAAAGGAAAATGGCTACATGGACCTGGAGTCCTGGAGCCACCCTGACCCTAGCACCAATAAGCATACACACAAAAATACCCTTCATTTGGCATGAATTAAAGGCCATACACATGTCCCTTAAATGATAAGAATACCTTTAGAACACCAGTAGTGCAAATGTTAAAAACATCCAGGGCCTACTACATACTAGACCCCAGATAGTAGAATAACAACTCAGTAAAATGAAACATCTGGACAAAATTCACAAAAATACCTAAGAAATTGAGAATATATACATAACCCCAGACCGATACCATCCAAAATGTTCATCATCCCTTAATCTCACATTGGCTTCTACTCCAAATTCCTGTCCATGCACCAACAAACTAACAAAACGAAGAAAAAAATAATTAAAAATAGTGCTACTTGCCCTCCAACCTAATGTTTCCAGAAAAGTCAAGATTCCAAAATTGTAGATGCAGTAGAGACTGCACACAAAAAGAGAGTGCTGCTTTCTCTTCAAAATCCAAATCCAAAATGATCAAGGCCTAAACAAAGCAGAGAGAGGAGGGTTTTGGGCTCAAATAGGAAGTTGATAATGTATGCAAAATAGCCTCTCAGTTTCTTTGGCACTTCCTTCTATAAAAGTAAAGGCCTTTTTGCAAAATAATTACCTGAATGGTCCACTTGGGTAACAAAATCCATGTGAAAGGTATTTTCACGTTGATTTTTGGTGCTCACGCTAAGTGCTGCTCACATTCGGAAAATTCACATAGGTCCAATATTCTACAGTTAGAATGTTTACTCAATGCACTGCATGTTATAATGGCAAAATCATGGGCATTATATCATTATTGTTATGCAAAATGTGACAGAAATGGATCAGACTAAGGGCAATGAGAGTCCTCGCTAAGTAAAGGCAAAGACCGGGCTTAATTACCTACCAAAGGTACCCCTATTGCATAGATCTTGAGATTACATTTGACTTTTTCCCATCATTTGCGCTATGCCTACCCACATAAGTCAGTTACTGTTTGGGTGGGGAGACATGTGGGAAAGCTGGGTGGTAGGAAATCTATGGATCCCCCACATTCTGGAAATATATGTCACAGAAATATGAAGACAATGTATATTAGTTAAAATTGCTGTTTGAAAGGACATCAGGGTAAGAAAACATTGAGCAATCCATGCAAGTCACATCACCCTGGACTACCTCATGTGTCTAGCTTTCAGAAATGTCCAGCATTGACAGGTTTCCCTCAGTGTTTGCCAAGCTATGGCCCAAAATCCACAGCTATCTACATTGCAAAAAAAAGGTTTAGTTTTGAGTGGAACATTTTGATCTGTTTATGTTGTGCTAGGACCACCTACAGAAGTGAGGTACCATTTTTTTTATTGCGAGATGGGTGGAAATGCTGGATGGATGGAAATTTGTGAAGCGTCACAAATTCTAGAACTTTCAATCAAAGAAATGTGAAGAAAATATGTGTTTTATCCAAAGTTTGTGGTTTTCAGGGCTTCTCTAAAGGAACATTTTTGTAAGATCAACACAGCCTCACCACCATCAACTACCCTGGGTGTCTAGTTTTCAAAAATGTCTTGGTTTGGGAGATTTTCCTGGGTGCCAGCTGAGGTAGGGCCCAGAATCCACAGCTACCCAAATTGCAAAAAAAGTTCAGTTTTGAGAGGAAAAGTTTAATACATGCATGTTGTGTATAGGGCCTTTTCCTATGCAGGTGGTAAGCCCAATCACATAGTGAGGTGTATTTTTTGTTAGAAGACATGTAGGAATGCTGGGTTATAGGGAATTAGTGGGTTCCTGCAGATCTTGGAAATTTCCATTAGAAATGTGAGGAAAATGTGTTTTTTAGCCAAGGTTTGAGGTTTTCAGGGGCTTCTGAATAACACAAACCTCATGTGATCCACACAGATCACACCAGCATGGACTCCCCTAGGTGTTTAGTTTTCAGAAATGTCCAAATTTGATAGGTTTCTTTGGGTGTTGACTGGGCCCAAAATCAAGAGCTATGCAAAGTGCGAAGAAAAGGTTGGTTTTGAGTGGAAAAATTTCCATGTTGCATTCTGGACCCATACCTGTCAGGGAGTAGGCCCACCCACACAAGTGGGTACCATTTACATTGGGAGATGTGTGGGGATGGTGGATGATAGGAGAGTTTTTGATCACCACAGATTCCAAAACTTTCCCTCACAGAAATGTGAGGAACATTTAGTTTTTTTGTCAAAGTTTGAGATTTACAACAGCTTCCTAGAAAGAAAACCTCATGAGATCCACACAAGTCACACCACCTTGGACGTCTGGGTTTGGTAGGTTTCCTAGGGGGATAGTTGAGTTAAAGCCCAAATTCCACAGCTACCCATATTGCAAAAAAGGGTCAGTATTAAGTGGAAACATTTGATCCGTCTATCTTGTTTTTTGGCCCATTTCCCGTGTCAGCACTAGTACTACCTACAAGGGTGGGTTCCTGTTTTAATTAGGAGACTAGCGGGAATGCTGCGTGGTAGAAAAGTTGTGGGTGCTCACAGATTCTGGAACATTCCCTCACAGAAATGAGAGGTAAATGTGGTTTTATAGCTGAAGCTCCAGGTTTTAAGGGCTTTTGGGTAAAAAAAACCTCATGAGATCCCCACAAGTCACACTGCCCTTGACTTCCCCAGTGTCGGTTATTCAGAAATGTCTGAGTACAGTTGGTTTACTTAGGCACGTCTGAGCTATGGCCCAAAATCTGCAGCTACCCACATTGTAAAAAAAGTGTTCATTTTGCTTGGTGAAATGTGATGTCTCCAGTTTGTGTTTTGCTGCGCAAGTGGGGTACTGATTTTATTATAAGATGTGTGAAAACACAGAATAATGGAATATTTGTTATATTTTCTGCATTTATGGCTTCCAAATGTAAGCTAGTGTGCAAGAAAGAAAACATTTTTTAAAAAGGCCCTCTGAATCAAATGAGAGTAGGGGTAACCACATAATTTCAGAGATGTACAAATAACCACTGTTTCTAAATTCATTATATTGTGTAAATTTTAGAACTAGATAGGTTTCCTTCATACCTATTTATCATACTTTTTACATTTTACCCAATGAATTGCTGTGAAGTGGGTGTCTGTGAAAAATCATTATAAGATTTAACTCAATTGTTGGCACTGGGTATTATGGCCTTCATTTACGGGATATTGGTGTAGGGCAGCACTGCAGGTCAGCTTGCTCCACTGTCCTATGGCAAAGGTAAAGGGCACAAATGCACTGCATTTATGCAATAAGGTACATTCCTGTCCTTTCTTACTGGGCTGACTATATTTCCGCAGCCTAGTGGCAACACAGGTACCCTTACATGATGGTGCAAGGATGCCTCAGTTGCATGTAAGATTGTTTTTGTTCAGGAAAGGATACCCTCCTGCACAGAAAATATCGTAAGAGGCATTTTCCTCTTTCCCTGTGAGTTGCAGAATGTAGCACACATAGAAAGAGGAAATTTGAGCAGAAATAAAAATATTTCTCTTCGTTACGCCTCACCTTGGGAGCCGTAAGGATTTTGCACTTCCCCAGGTTTACATGAGTTTGTAAATCTGGGGTAGCAACAAAATCCATGGGTGTTCATTTGAAACAATGACGGCAACCCCCATAGAATGCCCCCCCCTGAGTAAGGTGACACATCGAGTTGTGGTGCGTTGCCTTACACAAGGTGGCTTGTGATTGGCTTCATATATCTGATTCAGTGCCCTCCATCCCAAATATACCACCTTAGGTGGTGCAAAAGTGATGAAAGGCTATCATTACTAAGCTGTATGTGTTCTTGGAAAACCTAAAAACCCTATACATGCTTGTGACCAGAAGGGACTGTCACTTTTAATGGTATCTTGCATTCATAAATCATTCATTGTGACAAAAAGTTAAAGATGATAAATAGTTGTTTTTTTCTACTCATTCATTGTTTTTTTATTTTCTTGCTGGCTGCAGACTTTTGCTGATGTTTTAAAAATGTTTTGCTTTCCCTGATCACCAACGGCGTACACGTTTCATGACAAACTGCAAGTAGGATGAAACCACAAAAAATAGGAAAAATGACTTACCTCATTAAAAATTGCAAACACAGTGGTAATTTTTTTTTGATTTTTTACATAACTCTGCAATGTTCCTGAAAGCTGAGACAATGGTGACGCTAACACAGTCAATCTTTAGTTGATGACATTTGTAGGAAAAAACAACATAAACCTTCTTGCACAGCAATTTTTAACATTTTCCCACAGAACCCAATAGGTACCTATATTTTGGAAATTTTCTAGGTTCCCTGTTGGGAAACATACAAACCCTAGGTACCTTTAGAATCCCCATGATGCTGGGCACAATGATGCAAATGTGTTGTGAATAATACTTTTTGTAGAAAAAAAGTTCTGAATGTTTAAAGGTGAGCTATCTCTAACATCCAAAGAAAGGCATTACACCAGTCAAGAGGTTACAAAAAGAAAAAAAAGCTAGGAGTGGGCATGATTTGTAATGAATGCCCACAACATAGCAAAAGGAATGACCATACAGTAAGGGCCACCTATATGTGAGGAGTGACTGACGTCAAGAAAGTGATGAGCTTTGTATGGGATAATGGTACCAGAATATCATAACATAAATATCGCCGGACAAAAATTTCTTGTCTAACCTTTCAGTTGCAAAAATTTCACCCCATTGGAGAAAATTGAAAATCAACATCCAATAGACCAATATCTGTAACCATCTTCAGGGTACAATATTTCTTTCACATTATAATATTGCTAAAGATATTCTAAAATCCATGCAGTGGGCCACCAGATGCCATGACTGTCCCAAGATCAAGAAGCACAGGGTTAGATACAGTCAATGCATGGGTCACAAACTAATTAACTATTTCCCTCTCACACACACACATTTCCCTCTACAATTGATCCTTTTTAAATAAAACTGGAAGGGCAGGGGCAGTGTTAGTGGAACGGCAACTCCTGCTTGAAGTGCAACTCACTGCCACTGTAAAAGGTGAAAACTATGCTGCCTTCTAGTAAAAGTAAAAAATTCCATATTACAGCGTCAGATATACTGAAAGGGCTTGGTCAGTGTCAGTGGCACGGAAAGTCCTACATAAAGTGCATCTCACTGCAACTGTAAACTACAAAAATATGGTGGCTTTTAAAACTAGATATGCTATAAATGTGTGTGCACACAGACCACGCATAAGGAGAGCTGCATAATGTGTAATCACTAGTTGCACACAATATATCTCTTGACACAAACAATATATTTCTTAATCCAGCTGTTTGCTGCCATTCATGAACCACAAACTGTCACAAAGCCTAGTGACACTCATAACATGCATTGTTGAAGGCAAATGATCTGCCTTTAATGTACTAACGCTTTGAAATGAAAGCCTGACTAGATGTGTGTGTGTTAGCTCCAAGCCACAAAGTATGAACTCAAGCACTCATCTAAAATACATTCATATAATTAGGAAGTCATGTTCTGGTTTGAAGTTTCTGAAGGTACGGCCATTTGTCCTCAAGGCCTCCCTGGTGGACATAGGCACTCTTGCAAATTTATTTCAAATACACGTTTATCCTTAATAAGCAACTTAAAATTACCTATATTTAATTTATTCATTCCCTGCTCTTTAGGAACATATCCATTTCGTTTGTTTGCACACATACAGAATTAATGTATGCAGGCACAAGTTCACATTTAGAATTAAAGTGAATACGACAGCATTGGGTAAATCAGTTTGAAACGAAAATGTTTATCTTCTGGACAGAGCTGGGAGAATTCAAAGTAGAACGCATGCATTAAAGTGTGGGCATCACTGTAACGTATGGTCGGTTTGGACTACAGTGTTAAGGACCCATTTGCTGTGGAGACTGTTATAGTGCATGATAAGATCCTGCAGACTAAAGAGCCAGCCAACCTGTGTGGAAATTGAAGAAATTGATGTACATAGACAGCATTCATTTCCCTTCTTTTCCCACTCCTCTCCCTGTAAGCACCATGAATACCATAAAATATTGACCGCATCACTCCGCCAGTAAAAACCCGTACCCATATGTACAGCCATTCTAGGCACCATGGCCTTTTACCCATTGGAATCCCCGGCTTCCCTCCTGCGCGTATCTTACACCCCCTCTCTCATGCATAGACCATGAGACCCTCTCCCTCGGCGCGACCCTGCTATGAAAAGCAACCCTTCTGCTTGACCCGCGCAAACCCTCCATCTCCTCTTGAAGAGGCATCCTTCGCCTCAGCTGACATAGCCCTCCCCAGCTGCACCTGACTGCCCCTGCTCTCTCATGTACGGGTCATAAGACCTTTCTCTCTGTGCGACTCTGTCTCTGTGCGCACCCTGGCTCCCCCCTCCTCCCTCACATGGACAGGTCATAAACCTTCCTCTTCTGCAAGACCCTGTCCGTGGGAGTCATGGCCGCGCCAGACCAGCACCTCCTCTCCTTTCATGAATAACCCCTCTGTTAGTAAATCCTCCCTCCGCGATTGACTGTCCACACATGTCTGAGGTCATCGCCTAAGCCAGGAGATGCTGTTTACTGCTTATTGTATGGAGTCACTCCTCTTCAAAGGACCCACTATTGATCCTGGCCACCCCACCCCCTGGGCTATGATCAGGCGCACACATCCTAAACAGTTGACGGAACACTCAGCTGCGTGATTGCCCTCCCCTCTTATCAGCAGGTCAAGGGTCCCTATTGTGAACACATGTGGGGTAGGATTGACACGAGGATTATGGGGATGTCTTTTCCTTGTTTCACAATATCGTGATTGTAATGCCAAGTGTTTTGTAAAGTATAAAAGACGGAGCCTCAGCTCACTTGTTAGAGCACCTCCCGAAAGACACCGTGTTTCGTGTCCGAAATGACAGGCTCTCCTCATGAGAAATAAATTCTGTTCTCTTGATTCCTGCTTCCAGCGCCCGTCTCTTTATTTGACAAACTATTCAGAATGGAAACTAAGAGGCGGCCTGCGCCAGCAGCCTGGGCATCGATAGTAATGCGGGCTCACCTTTCACAATTGGCGTCCCAACGCGGGGTCCATCAGTGACATAAGGTCCGGTAAGAGAGATCCAGACGAAGAAGTGAACATCTAAATGATCGGAGTATACCTGCCTTGAGAGGGCCCTCGCCCGGCTGCCGATCGAAAGAACTTCACCAATTCTGAACGGACCTCTCTCGAGTGACCTATAGTCCTGACTGGAATCCCACAGGAATGCTACACGGAGTAAGAGAACGATCGGGCGCTGGAGGAGGAACACGAAGAACTATCCGTATGGTCCGGTCCGGGTAAGATTAAGTAGGGTGTTTTTACGCCTGATTGGTAGGGTGGTTCTATCCACCTGATTGATTGATTGGTTGTATTGGAATCGGTATTTGTATACTGATATTGTTGGTATTGGTTCATTTAGCTTTGGATGCTACTTGAAATATTGGTTCTCTTCTTGAGAACGAGACATTCTCTGTTTGCAAACGGCGGCGAATAGGAACGTTCGTCCCTCTTTGCAGATAGAGAAGGGTAGGTAATGCAGACTTTTGTCCCCGTTGTAATCCGTCATGCCTACTTTTCTCCCCACTGATTGTTTGAAATCGATTAATAATCGATTGTTGCTCTTTGAGATCTTCCCTGTCCACAAACAGAGACGAATAGGAATATTCTGTTTCCCTTTGCAGATAGCGAAGGGCAGGTAATGCAGACATTTGTCCCTGTTGTAATCCGTCATGCCTGTTTTTCTCCCCACTGATTGATTGGTTGCCTGGACATTGTTGTTCCAGGAATTGTTTCGTTTGAGGTATTTTCTACCTGCAAACAACGTGGAATAGAAATATTCTATCTAGTCTTTGCAAGTAGTAAAGGGTAGGTTATGCCCCTTTGTGAATTCGTCAGTCCTACCCACTCCCCACTGATTGTTTATTTGGGGGGTAGCTCGCATGGTCCGCCCAGGAGACTACCCTTATGGAGGACATATGCTCCCCACTCATGGGCCATTTAGTGGAAGTAGACCACCTGGTCCGTCCAGGAGGCTACCCTAGTAAAATGGAAGTGCATCGCTTGGTCCGTCCAGGATGATACCCTAATGAAGGAATATATGTCCCCCTTTGATTGATAATCTAGTTCCACCCGGACCATTTATTGGAGGTAACTCACCTGGTCCGTCCAGGAGTACCCCCCCCCCAGTAAAAGGACACATAAAAATGAAGTGATCACCGTACCCTACTAACAGAAAACTTTAGCTCGAAACACGCTAAGGAAAAGAAGGAAAAAGAAAAGGAAATCGGGCTAAGTCAGTAACTCCCTGATGAGCTTTCGACTTCACTAAAAATAAGAAACATTAGAAACAGTTCGTAATAAGAAATATAAAATGGCGAAAAATGGACAGCAAATAGCCACGAGGTAGCTAGGCTCCACTGCCTATTCCTGCTCCCAACATGTCTGCCTCCTTGCCCACCACGCCCAAATAACGGTCACATGAAATAGAAACAATTCAATAGGTACCTACCCCCATTCCGGAAGCTCCCGAAGTACAACAGGTCCGCGGTTACGCCCTTCCGGAAGGCGAGACCTCGAGGCATGCGGGGCTCGCCTGGCCGCAGTTGGAAGGAGAGGCTGTGGAGCGGACGGCCCAGAAAACCATGATGGCCTCTCCTTCTCTCCTCTTCTGCTGCCCTGCAGGCCACGGGGAGGGGGCTGTCTTGCCTCAGCCACCGACCACCCCCTCCCTCTCACTCTCGCCTGATCCGGCCCGCAAAGAAGGCCGAAGCTGAAGCAAGGACGGCGGCGCTTACAGGAAGTCCCGCCACATGTCGACGCCTGGACAATTGTAGGTAGTCCCGCCACATGTCAGCGCCTGGACAATTACAGGTAGTCCTGCCACATGTCAAAAAGGGGGGGGATGTCTTGCCTCAGCCACCGACCCCCCCCCCATCTTCATCGCCTGGCACGTCCTTACCGAAACCCTGGAGCCGGAGAACGGCGCGGGGTCGCGGGAAGGGGGAGGCGGCGCGAACGAGCCTCCCCCACCTCCCTCCAGGTGGAGGCTTCCAGCGACACCCCAATGCTCTTACTTAAAGAGGGTCAACATCGAAAAGCGGTCTTTTGCCCAGGACGGGCACACGCCCCATGCCTTCTCTCCTCAACTTTGAAGATTCTATGAGAGCCGAGGGGCACCCCGATCCCTCCGCATGGGCGCCCCCGCCCCCCTCACTGGGAGCCGCGACATCGGCGCACTCCTGCCAGCGCCAGCCTCAGTTTGGAAATAGGCTACAATACAGCCAAGGCACAGACTTGTTCAGTTCCGGAGGAACACCAGAATGACCCGGTAGGAAAAATTGTTGCCGCCCTCCCCACTTTTTGACTGATGATCCATATTGTTAGACTGTTACCACATTGTGCAAGACTTTTTGAACTACCAACGGAAGGTTCCGCTCCAACCACGAGTCATTGGAGACATTCTGACTATGCTGGAACCTGCCTGACCTCGCCCAAAATGGCGCCGATACGCGAAACAAAACTTTCAAACTCCCTGTTCACCCGGATTGCTCGAATCTTGATGCTCTGAGATACGTGTGTGTTTTTGGACAATGAAAGTTGCAACCACCTCAAACTCAACCCAGACAAGACGGAGTTAGTCTTGACTAGAGGTGGTTGCAGCCCCTGGTCCCCCTTTCACTGGCCCCCTTCACTTGGTGCTCCCCCACTCCCAGTCCCCAAGGTCAAGACCCTCGGCATCCTCCTGGATCCTTCACTTTCCGTCCACTCCCAGGTCAGTTCAGTTGTTTCCTCCTGTTTCTTTTCCCTTCGAATCATCAGAAAGATTTCTCGGTTTTTTTCTTTACCCGCCCTAAAGATTATAGTGATGGCCATGGTGCTCTCGCGCCTCGATTACGGGAACATCATTTACAACGGCGCTCCAGCTTACGCCATTCGCCGTCTGCAGCTAGTGCAGAACCAGGCTGCCCGCCTGATTCATGGCCTGCCCAAATACCACCGAGCCACTCCCCTACTGCAGGCATTGCACTGGCTGCCGGTGAAAGAGCGTGCCTTGTTTAAACTTGGTTGCACCACCTTCCAGGCTAAAACAGGCACCGCCCCGGAATTCATTTGTTCTGCCATCACCCCCTACATACCTGGACGAGAGCTCAGGTCCACTCATCAGGCTCTGCTAACTATCCCCCGCTTCAGTAAGAAAAAGACTGGTGGTACGAAATTTGCAGTGCTTGCTCCTTCGTTTTGGAACTCCCTTCCCTCGGAACTCCGCATGTCATCTTCCTATATGGAGTTCCGGAAGGGTCTCAAAACTTTTCTTTTCTCTCGAGCCTACAATGCTTAATCCCCCTCTGCTCCTGCCTGCTTCTCACAATCCAACAGCGCCATGAAACCGCATGGTAAAAGTGCGCTATAGAAAAGTTTTTAAATTCAAATTCAAATTCAAATTCAAGATGGATAGTGATTATGTGCTTAGAGAAGAAAGCAATACAGATATTGATCATATGTTTGGACAATGAACTGACTTAGGGTGGGTACTAATTATGATTTGGAAAATGAATTGGTGTAATTTAGACAGCGAATGAGCATTTGGATAATGAATTAATGAATAAATTGAAAAACTGAATTCTTGACATGCATCATGCTTGCTCTGTAGGGAAGTTTAATAGGATTTTATTGCACTGCTGCACTTTATGCAATGAACTGCCACCAACTTCGCTCTTCTTATGTACAGTTTCAATCTGCTCCGTGGCCGGTCCACTGGGTTGTAGGCCTGTATTTATACACCAAAACTTTTTATTAAAAGTATTTTGAAAAAGAAAGCATAGTTGTAGCGGTTACATTAATGAGTTTTGGACGTTTTGCTACTGTGAGCGAAGTAATAAGTATGATGAAAACTGAAGGTTAAAAAGGACCAGATATTTAGCAGCTACATTATGTGTCACAAGCAGCCGGAAAAGTGTTTTAGACGCCCTTAAAACGACACCACAGAAATGCCACCTGACCGCCACCCTTGCACCCAACAAAGGGGTTGCGACCAAGTAACTCATGTAGATACGCGGATCGTCAATGATTATCTATCTGACATTACTGGTCCCTCTGGGCTTAAACGCCGAGATGGTAAAGAAATGCAGTACGTGGAGATAGGTCGAGTATGTGGTAGGTAAAAACATTTTCGGACTACTGCATGCTGATGTGCTTTGAATGCTGCCCCCCACCCCTTCTTTCTCCTCCCTTCTGCAGGTCACGACAGAACGTCGGCTGAAGTGTGGGAGAGCGATGGTCGAACCACCGACGAAAAGGGAAGGAGGGAATATGTGCATAGTCCTTATGACAATAAGTTTTCAAAAGACGTAGACTTAAACATAACTGTTCCTCCTTAGAACATAGCGACTGGGAGGATGGACTGACATAGAAACTTGACGGGTACTGTATGACGAAAATTGACTAGAAATAACACGTTAGATAATGTAACTAGACGTTTGACTAGGTAGGGAAAGGACAAAGAAAAGTGTGTGGGTAGGGGTTACCACGGCACCACCTGTCTGGGAAGTTAGAAATGTTGCTGATGTTCAAAATGCACTGCCCCCCTTCTCACACTCTTATAGATATAGCCAAGCTGTCCGACTGTTCTCCCGATCAATACTTGCCGTTGCCTCAGCCTGGAGAACTTCCCACCAAAGGAAGAAACTGAAAAAAAAAATGGTTTAAGATCCAACCATGGGTAAATAGCGCGACCAGGTTAATTTCTGATCGACTAACCGAGGTATAAGTATTGGCAATTGAGAGCGCTCGCAGAGATAACAAGCGAGAGGGAAAAGGAGGGAAGGGTAAAAAGAGCTAAGCACGTAGATAAATAGGATAGTAAAGATACGTGGGATATAAAAATAGATCTTGTTGGCCAACAATTGTTCTATGTTTTGTCGTGAATGTCTCATATATGTAATACATGTACTGTCTTCCTTCGTCTGAGTGTGTGTGTGTGTGAACCGTAGGGGTTTATGTTCTCCCTTTGTTGCGTCTCTCCGATACCTGACCCCCTGTTGTTCTATGTTATGAACGCACTAAATGACCTATTTTTTGTACACGTCTCACTCTTTCTCTATCTTTCTCCCTTTTTCCTATACCTGTCTCTGTCTGTCTGTCTCTATCTCTCCCTCTACATGTCATACGTGTACCAAATGGCTCGTTTAGATTACGGACGACTCTCACTCTCTATGAGAGTCTCCCTATTTCTTTTCCCTTTTTATGGTAAAACCGTGCCTCGCTGGCACCAGTCTGATTGGATACTTATTGAACGCGAAGGTGTTCAGCGAAATTGACGGAAAATAAAATGATTGTATCTCGCCATATTACTACCTCTCCTTTCTGCAAAATGAATGAACTTGAATTGGCTGAGAAGGAAAGGACAGGTAAGACGACTAAGGTCCCCCAATCTGGCCATTTATAGGGGAACTGTATGTCAATGGCACCTTATTTCTGTTCATCAGAGACGAACGCCAACGTCTAGATTGACCCCCAATGCCCAGATTGCCCCACCCCCCCTTTTGCACCCAAGCGCGAGCACCCGAAGCATCCCCGCCCCATTTGATAGACCCCAGCTGCTGTCCCGTATATAAACATGATGACCATGAGTAACTGTCGTCCCTCGAGAAAAGCCTGTTTTTCCTGACACTTGATGATAGCGCCCCTGCCCTGTTTGGAAAGGTTAGCCAGCCTTGAAGGGAAATGTTCCGAAATATTGAATTTGATGAAATGCACAGTTGATGGGAATCTTATTTTTCCATCATTTGAGTTATAAATGGGACGATGAATAAACCTGGCATGAACCCAATAAGAATGCCGACATATGCACTGCTTGGTAATAAACCTCTGACTGTGACCAATGAGCGTATCTCCCAAGTACGGGAGGAATTCACATGCATAGATGTCTTCTTCTGCCAGTTCTCTAAAAACTTGTTTTATACCTATTCAAAGATTCACGATCACCGAAGGAGAAGGGTCGGACGTAACGTACAGCCTGGCTGCAGATCTTGAGACACGTGTGACCTCGACCAAAGGTGGAGCTGCAGAGCAACAAGATACGGGACGAGACAGCAATTTCAACGTGGAAAAAGAGAAATGACGGCCCGCCCTGAAGCCCTCCGTCTGCTAACCCACGTGTGCCTGAAGTCTCCGTCCCCCTTCTTTGGGCCCGATTGATGGGCCTGCCTGCTTGTTATCATTTGCTCCCTTGGTCCCTTTGGTGTGTCCCAGGAAAATCTGCCCCCCACTCCGCCCTCTCACTCCCATCGACTATCGAAACCACACACCCTTTTTTCCACGTGACTTCTTGTCGAAAGGAAGAACAGCATCCAGGTGGAAATGGGGTGCGCCGCAGGAATATGGGTGCCGAGCATAAGGCGCCACTAAAAGGATTGGTTAGGGAACAGGACTGTGGTCTAACAGCAGAGGACTGACCGCACCCTGCAAAGCGTAAGGATGGACCCGAGCTGGACCTATAGCTCCACCGCCGGTGCTCAACAGCGCCAACGAAAGGACACGGACTACAGCCTACCAGTGATGGCTCACTGCCAAAAAAAAAAAAAGACACTGTGTCGAAGAAATCTTGTGTATTGAACTGAATTCCGCCCTCAACTACTTGGTCAAAACTGTTCATTGGTCACATTTTTAAGCCAGAAACATTTATGCTATGTAGTGTGTTTAATTGTTAGGAACTCAACGAAATGCAATTTCCTATGTGCTGCATTCTGCCCATCACATCAACTGTCCATGATTGTATGCCAAATGTTAGTATCGACAAATGCTAATTCTTCAACGATGCCTGTCTATCTGTAACCCCATCAATTACAAAAATGAACGCTGTAATGTAAAAAGGGGCGACTGTGGAAATTGAAGAAATTGATGTACATAAACAGCATTCATTTCCCTTCTTTTCCCACTCCTCTCCCTGTAAGCACCATGAATACCATAAAATATTGACCGCATCACTCCGCCAGTAAAAACCCGTACCCATATGTACAGCCATTCTAGGCACCATGGCCTTTTACCCATTGGAATCCCCGGCTTCCCTCCTGCGCGTATCTTACACCCCCTCTCTCATGCATAGACCATGAGACCCTCTCCCTCTGCGCGACCCTGCTATGAAAAGCAACCCTTCTGCTTGACCCGCGCAAACCCTCCATCTCCTCTTGAAGAGGCATCCTTCGCCTCAGCTGACATAGCCCTCCCCAGCTGCACCTGACTGCCCCCGCTCTCTCATGTACGGGTCATAAGACCTTTCTCTCTGTGCGACTCTGTCTCTGTGCGCACCCTGGCTCCCCCCTCCTCCCTCACATGGACAGGTCATAAACCTTCCTCTTCTGCAAGACCCTGTCCGTGGGAGTCACGGCCGCGCCTGACCAGCACCTCCTCTCCTTTCATGAATAACCCCTCTGTTAGTAAATCCTCCCTCCGCGATTGACTGTCCACACATGTCTGAGGTCATCGCCTAAGCCAGGAGATGCTGTTTACTGCTTATTGTATGGAGTCACTCCTCTTCAAAGGACCCACTATTGATCCTGGCCACCCCACCCCCTGGGCTATGATCAGGCGCACACATCCTAAACAGTTGACGGAACACTCAGCTGCGTGATTGCCCTCCCCTCTTATCAGCAGGTCAAGGGTCCCTATTGTGAACACATGTGGGGTAGGATTGACACGAGGATTATGGGGATGTCTTTTCCTTGTTTCACAATATCGTGATTGTAATGCCAAGTGTTTTGTAAAGTATAAAAGACGGAGCCTCAGCTCACTTGTTAGAGCACCTCCCGAAAGACACCGTGTTTCGTGTCCGAAATGACAGGCTCTCCTCATGAGAAATAAATTCTGTTCTCTTGATTCCTGCTTCCAGCGCCTGTCTCTTTATTTGACAAACTATTCAGAATGGAAACTAAGAGGCGGCCTGCGCCAGCAGCCTGGGCATCGATAGTAATGCGGGCTCACCTTTCACACCTGCTTTCTTTCCATATTGTCACTGATGCGCACAACACATGATTGAGGCTTTTATACTATGGGGGTCATTAGCCGGTGAGGTACCTCGCCACATTTGTGATGAATCATCATGTATGCCAAAATCACAATCATGAGCAAAGGGTACATGGCACGTTTCCTTTAGCAAACGTCACATTCTCCACATTAAGGTCAGACTATCATGTCAAACAATATTAAAATGATTGTTAAAACAATAAAAAATCGATGGCCTTTATTTATTTTCAACTACCTGATTCTCTTCAGGTCCACATTGCTGGTTGCAGTTGGTCAGCATTTCCAACACCGAGTCTGGTGTGAAGTAGGGGGGCAAGTCTCCTGTCCCTTCAGCCATGACGAACTCCAGCAGAAGATTCTGACCAGCGACAGTACAGATGTTCTGACTTTGGGAGGCAAATGACAACATGGCTTGAAAATCATGACTATCAATGTGACAGATTCACCCTCCGTGGACACTAATACAGAGGCCATAAATCAAGTCCCCCTTGAACCAGTGAAGGATTTTGTGGAACCTTATGGTGTGCAAACAACCTGTTACGGAGACAAAGGACCTCTGTAATTCATTGGCCGGGTTCTTTCACGAGAAAATTGAAAAAATCTATCCTAATTTTCCGATAGATGATCTGGCTATCCTACCCGGCATCGTTAATCTGGACGAGGCCATTACAGGGTCTGAGTGCACGCTTGAATGCTTCAGGTCTATCACGCTATCCGAGACCCAAATGGCTTTAACGTCTGCCAAATCGGGTTCTCCAGTTGACCTCTGCCCTCCTAAGATCATGTCGCTCCTATCTCACATTCTGGCACCCACAGTACAAAAGATTTGTAATCTTTCTATTAGGGAAGGGGTAATTCCAGCTCCTTAGAAGGAAGCTTTTGTTGTTGGGCGGTAATTGCCCAACTCTGACGGTAATCCGTCAGAGTTGGGCAATTACCGCCCTATTTACCTGCTCCCTCTCTTGGGAAAAATATTGGAAAGCCTGATTAACAAGCAATTAAATAGCTATTTGGAAACAAACAACATCCTGGACCCCTTACAGTTCAGCTTCCGGCGGGGTTTTAGCACAGAAACGACCCTCTTTCTGTGACTGATTCCCTGAGAACAACAGTGGACACAGGAGGATCACTTGTTTTGATTTTGCTTGACCTCTCCGCGGCCTTTGATACCATCTCCCATGCTAGGCTCGCGGAGAGCTAAGCTCCTGCGGCATCCAGGGTCCTACCCTTAAATGGCTACGGAATTTCTTGGTAAACCGCTCACAAACTGTTGCGTTCTAATCTAGGACCCTGATCGATATTGTGACCTTATGCCCCTATACGGCTATAATCCCCTTATACCCCTATATTGGCATAACCGATCAAATGCAATATTCAGAAACTCGTCTCTGGCCTCACACGAACAGAGCCACATTTCAGAATCGCTTCCTCTGCCACTTCCTTTGCAGCTAATTAGTGCAATGACATAGCAGAAGTTACTATCTAAGATTCCTAGATTAACACTCCGAGTTCTTCAACAAGATAAAAACTCAGCACCCTGGGAAAGCCCCGCTTGCTATGTTTTGATTAGTAATAGAACTCTAATGAGCACTGATAACGATCACTTCCTAGTGACATCTTTATTGACGTCTTATGTCCAAAAACTTACGTCAAACAAGGCACCTTTCAGGTATAAATATTACCAACGTTGCCTTAAGCAAACGCTGATGTTGCTGCTGTTTCGCTGAAGCTGAAGCTGCTGTTATGCTGATGATACCATAGCTGCTATCGCTACTGCTATCGCTGCTAACTATCGAACGATGGTGTGGTGAACTTAGGGAGCTGAACAGCCATCCCCTGCAAGAGCCCAGCAGATGCAAGCTGCCCGCGGACGCTGCCCCTCCTCCTCCTCCTCGATGCGCTGAGAGAGACGCTGTCTTTTCTCCTGCAGAGAAATCCAGCTCCGGCGTTTCCAGGCTACTCTTGCGAGTGACTGGGATATCGAGTTCCCTGAAGGAGATACCAGACCTCCATCATTCTATTCCAGAGGTATGGTGTTGACTAAACCCTTAGAGAGAATTCTTGAAGCAAACCTTGGCAAAACCAACTTAACTAAAAGCTACTTACTTACTCCCCTCCCAAGTATTAGGCTTAGGTCAGGTACACTGGGGTTGGCGTAGTTAGAAGCACCAGTTGAGTATTTTAGCCTAATGTATATATGAATGTATATATGTTTTATTCATTTTAAACCATTGTATGGCTAAGAAACCATATCAATGCTTTTACAGTATTATTTCGCAATACTCATCTTACTGTACGTACTTTTTATAATAACAAGTCTTGCAATTGTGGCAATTCATTTCTCTTGTACGAGAAGAAAGACTGTTCAATAAATGTTACCCTTTATTGACAACGCCGTCTCTCTATTCTCTACATATTGTGAAAGTAATCTGCACTACAACTGACTGAGTAAAATAACTGTCTATTGTTCACACGACTCTAGAGATTGACTCTTATATGAGGAGCAAAGTTGTCATGTTGCACGGTTGTTGGAAAACTGAATCCCTTCTTGTCTGTACCAGGGAAGCTGATCACTTCCTATTCAGAGAAGAAAGTTTCCAGTGACCTCTGAGCTAGTTGGTACCAAACCCAATTAAGTTTAGCATAGTCAGTAGAGGCCTGGAAGATCCGCACTTCTACGTCGATACTACTGTTTATGTTATTCCAATGCGCAGGGCCTATTGGGAAAATAGGAACTACACTACAAAACGATCATAATGGGCCCCCACCAATCAGAGAAAACATCACTTGACATGGGCATCCCCCAGGGCTCCTGCCTTAGCCCCACCCTCTTTAATATCTATATGGCCCCGTTGGCTAAGGTGGTGGAAACCCTGGGGCTTGAAATAGCCTCATATGCAGACAATACCCAGCTGCTATTTAACATCGGCCTTAACCCCGAAGCGGCCAGACTCCGCTTTGCTACGGGAACTGATGCAATTTCCAAGTGGATGACCAACAACTGTCTACAGTTAAATCCAAGCAAGACGGAAGTTATGCTTCTAGGGAAGGCCTCAGCAGTCTGGTCAAATGATTGGTGGCCGGTACAACTTGGCCCGCCTCCAACACCTAAACTATGTGTCAACAACTTGGGCATAAAACTTAACCAATCTTTGTCCATGCAAGATCACGTGGCCGCAGTATCAGGGGCATGCTATTACAGGCTTAGATTACTGTGAAAGATCTTACCATTCATCCCCACGGAACATGGTAGAACAGTAACCCAAGCCCTAGTTATGAGCCGCATGGACTATGGGAATGCACTGCTGGCCGAAGTGGGAGCTACATCTCTGAAGAAACTACAGGTAATACAGAACATGGCAGCCAGGCTGGTCCTGAATATGCCAGCTGGCACTTCCTCGCAAACACTGCTGAGAAAGTTGCACTGGCTCCCGATAAAACAGAGAGCCTTTTTTAAAATCTGTTGTCTCACTTTCTGTGCGTTACAGGGTCAGGGGCCAGTGTATCTTCAAAACAAATTGAAAAAATACATCCCAGTTCGCCTTCTGAGGTCTGGTACGCAGCAGTTGCTTCAGATACCTCGTATTAGACGCCACAGATCGGGGGGCTTAGCATTTTCTTACAGTGCCCCCAAATATTGGAACAGTCTCCCATTATACTTGCGAGAAACTCCCTCCTGTCTCACTTTTAGAAAATATTTAAAGGCATTCTTGTTTTAGGTGCGTCCCTGTTTCTCCTTTGCTACTTACTCATTGGGGTGATTTAGAGTAAAGCGCTGAGATGCCTCCAGGTGATTCGAGCGCTATAAAAAAAAGTCTAACATAACAGGTAGGTACAGCAATGTTTTACTAGGCGGTGAATCATGATAGATGCATCAGGTATCAACCATGTTCAATCCAACCATAAAACATTATTGTCAGCATAGGGTATGCATGACAATATGGCAGACCCGTAATATGCTATTCATACGTCGTTTAATGACCAAACCTGCTACCTATTATGATATTTTCATAAATAACAACAATTCTAGCCTTGCACAATCAATGAACCTACTCTCTGCATCATTTACTTTCTGTGAGGCTTGATAGCAATTAAAAACATGTTAATCAAGTTTAAAAAAAAATGTATTATGTGGAAATAAAGACATATATTTTTATTTAAGTTTTTGGGGGAATTTAACACGTACTTTATTTAACTAAATTAATATACTTATATTAAATTGAATTTTTAAAAATTGTTTGAGTTTGTTTATGAATGTAGGTTACTTGGGAGAGTTATGTTTGACATTTCATAAAAATATGGGCAATCTACCATGTGTCTACAATATCCCTTTAGCATTTCACTTCTATTAATAAGATATACCTATTAAATATCCCAGACAAGAACGAGAAAGACACTTCTACATGATGAACATGTTTGCATCTTGATCTACAGACTATGCAGGAAATATACATCATTAAAAATTACATGCTTGACCACACTGACATTGGAGCAGCATTTTCAATTTAAATTGCTGTTGTACATGAGAACTCAGACTGGCATCCAATCTATTGGGAAGATCATGACAGTTTGCATATATGTGAACCTGGTTTATTTGAGAATAAAGTGGATGCTCAGATGATGTGTCTCAGTCAATCTTTTTAGCTGTCCTCAATCATGTTATGTTATGTTAATAAAGTTTTTAACGTGCACTGCTACTCAAAAGAGTGTCGTGGCGCGAGTCCTAGAGCGAAAAGCTGTGAAAAAGGACTCAGCAAAAGGGGAGAAACAGTCAGTTAAAGAGGAAAGTTTTAAGTCTCTTTCTAAATTGGTTGGGATCCTGCAGGCTGCGTAAGTCAAATGGGAGTGAGTTCCAGGCCACCGCAGCCGTATACGCCCGGGAACAGTGCGCCTGTCCTTTTAAGGTAGAATCTTGGGGTGCTTGCCCTCAGCATATTGGGAGAGCACAGTTGCCTGCTAGGGGTATTAGACCGGAAGCACTTCCTAAGATAGACTGGACCGAAATCGTAAAGAGCAGCATGAGCCGTTACCAGGACTTTGGATTTGACCTGTGCTTTCGTGGGTAGCCAGTGTAAGTTCCGCAGGCGCTGCCTGACACTGGTTCTTTTAGGGAGATTGAAAAGCATTCTAGCAGCAACGTTGTGGACCACTACTTTATCCAATAGGTAACAAGGCAGACCGGCTTACAGTGCATTGGCATAATCAAAACAGGAGGTAATGAGCACTCTAGTGACCGTTTCTTTTGCTGCTATGAGGAGAATAGACAGAAACTTTTTGAGTATTTCAGTATGCCAAAGCATGTTACTGTCAGTTTGTTTATTTGACTGCTAAAACTAAGCTTTTCAACGAACCAAATCCCGAGGTTCTTGACTGGAAGGCTCCAAGGGGACAGCCTGGGAGACTCATCCGGCAAGAAGGCGTGCCAGAACAGAGGGGGAAAATCGCAGAATTAAATCTCTGTTTTATCCTCGTTGTATTTAAGTTGGGAGGTAGTGAACCAACTGAACACTGCTGTGAGACAGATTTTTACATGGGAAGATGATGACTCATGTCTCTTCCAGGTGACCAGAAGCTGAATGTTGTCAGCATATGTGACTACTTTAGTACCCAACTCCTCTGCCATCTGGATGAGGGGTGACATATAAAAGTTGAAAAGAAGCAGGCTCAAAACAGACCCCTGGGGGGTCCCAGTCTGAAGTTCCTGGGTTGTTGACGTGAAAGGGGGGATCCAGACTTGCTGTGTTCTGTCTTCGAGAAAAAGTTCAGCAACTTTCTGGTAGAACCAGTGATGCCCAGCTTCTGCAGGTGGGCTAGGAGTAACAAGTGAGGATCAGTATCAAAAGTGGCCAACAGGTCCAACAGGACCAGAGCTGCCCTGCCCCCAGTATCCAAAGGTTCACATATTGCCTCAGCGATTTCCACCAATGCCGATTCTGTACTGTAGGAGGCTCTGAAACCCGATTGGGCAGGATGAAGGAGGCTATGCTGTTCTACAAAGGCGATCAGTTGATTATTGATCATTTTCTCACAGACCTTAGCCACCACAGGCCGCAAAGAGATAGGTCGGTAGCTGGCCGGAAGATTGGGGTCGAAGGACGCCTTTTTAAGAACGGGAATAACCAGCGCCTGTTTCCAGGAGGGAGGAACCAATGAGGCATTAATCAACTGATTCAAATGGGGGTTGATCACTGCAGCTGCCCTAGCCAAAGGTTTGGCAGGGCAAGGGTCGTTGGGGAAACTGATTTGAGCGTGGACAAGGTGGACAAGAAGTCCATCTGCAAGATGGAGTCAAAGGTGGAAACTGTAGCCTCGGAGGCTTGTTAGCATGATGTCACATCAATTGCAGGCTGTTCCATTCGCCAAAGTGTGATTGTAATGCCCAGACCTTGTTGATAAAGAAATAAGAGAGTTTCTCACACCATGAGAGGGATGGTGTGTGGTTATTAGTCATGGCCGTCGGTGTTTAAGATTAAAACGTTCTTTGGCATTATTGCCAGATAGGGCAATGCGTTCAGCATAGTGAGAGCGTTTAGCTCGCACAATAGCAGCATAATAGGACTTTTGGGCAATTTTGAGAGAGGCTTTAGCCTTGATGATAAAATCCTGTCTCCATTCCCCTTCCAACCTTTTACATTGTTGTTTCTGCATTTTCAAAGAAGTTGAGAACCACGCTTTAGAGAGGGACATGTTCGAGCGCCTGGATCTGAGTTGCGGGGTGAGGCATACCATTGCCTTCTCGATCCAGTTATTGAAGTTCTCAAGTGCCAAGTTGAGATGAATTCTAACTCAGGCTGAAATTCATCAAGAACTTGACTGAAGAACTCCGGATCAATTCTATGGGTGGTGTTACCTGGGCCATCTCTGCAGGGCCTAGCTAGTTGAGACTTGTTAGGGGTATGCCAGGAGAAATTAATCATGTAATGGTCAGACCACGTTACTGGCAGAGGGGCCGCCACCACAAGTGGAAAGCTGGAAGAAATTACATCCAGAGTGTGGCCCCTAATATGCATGTGGGATGTTACACATTGCTGTACTTATGCTGATTTCAGCAAGGCCAGGAAATCACGAGTATCCCCCGCCCCCGTGTTATCGCCTTGTATGTTGAAATCTCCAAGCATAAAGTGCACATAGCAGAGGGCCCTAGGCATGATCCACTCATTAAGTAAGTTAAGAAAATGGCCCATGGGACCCAGGGGTCTGTATAACAGAAAACTCCCCAGGGAGTATAAGGTGTGACTTTTACGCAAAAATCCAGAGCTTCAATGTGCACTGTGTCCTCTGGTACATTGCACTGGCATTCCCATTCTTCCCTCACTACCACTGTTAAACCACCCCTCGTCCAGATTTGTGATCTGCTCTCATGATTTTAAAACCCTTTGGGATGGCCATCTTGATCACAGGGCTCGTGAGTGGCTTAAGCCAGGCTTCAGTAAGAAAGAGCAGATCAAAGGACTTATCGGTGAATAGATCAAATATTTCCTATAAGTGTTTGGAGACAGATTGTGCATTAATAAGGGCCGCCTTAATAGTAGGCGCATCATGCCTACCTCTGGACAGTTCTATATCTGAAAGTCGTAGGCGTGGTAGACCAAACTTACATTTGATGCTGACATGCGTAGTGTTAGCAGCTTCCTCCCATCTAGTAAGTCCACCACAATTTGAAGTGTTAATAGACAGCAGCTCCTCTCTGCTATGCTGGTTAGAGTATTGCCTGCCAGTTGGGGGCTACCGGCAGCGTGCACATGCCCGCGCTGCATTCATTTTTATGCTGCCAACCCTTGGACAACTAGAGCACGCACTCACCAAAATGGCCTCTTTAGTTGTCCCAACAGGGGGAGGAGTCAAGAATGAGGAAGTGGAAACGGGCTGAGCAGAGGAGGCCAAGGACATTAACATCAAATTCAACAACAGGTAAACAAACTGTTAAAATTGACTAAAACCACTTTTGAATTAGCAGCAGTGAAATAAAGTACAGGTGCAGGTTAGGAAACCGCTCGTGGCATTGGCGTCCATGCAGCGCACATTTTTATCCTGCCAATCCCCTTGGACGACTAGAGCGTGCACAAATGTCCTGGATGTTGTGGTTAGATGCATGCATGGTTATATTGCCTATGGATATTGCAACTCGGAACAATATTTGGGATAAGCTTTTTGGATTGAGAGGCACACTGCCGCTGGTAGGAATCATATATGGTCCCATGTTGCAAGGGTACCATCTCATCATTGGGAGCAGGTGGACCACACCTGCAAGCATTTCCACACCATCAATGTGCAGGTGGTTTGCAAGGCACATTTAACATCATCAGTGTCTGTGCAAGGTTTCCTGATTCTATCCATGACTCGCTCTTGCTATGCAACAGCCTAGTACCACAACATATGGAAGGCCTTGCAACAAGGAGAAGCTGACTTGCTGGGAAATGTAATCTTTTAGCCATATTCAATATTATGATGTTTACAGACATTAATCAGATGTCTAAATTTCGTTTTTGTGTTGATGTTTTTCAGGTGACTGACAGTATGCTATTCGTACCTGGTTAGTGACACATCTGAGAAACCTAACAATGCCAGTAAAAGCCCATGTCAATGAGGCCCATGTGCTAAAGAGGGATCCTGTGACTTTTGAGCTCTAAAGGCCCAGTTGAGGTACCTAGACAATAGCGGAGGGGCCCTCGTCTATTCTGCTATCAAGGTCATCGAGACGGTGGTGCTCTGTTCGATATTTCACGACACTGCCCTGCAAGGAACACACCATTTATTCCTAATGACGATTACCACTGGCATCTCCCGTGAGATGCTGAGGACTTGCATCAGCACGATGGCAGTGCTGACCTCAGAAGAGATTGCATGAAAATCAACTATGACTGGTGGTAAGTGACTGCACTGAATCTGTCATTTGGTGGTCAGTTATTTGCCAATGGAAACCACTAAAAGAGATGTTTCATTTAATTCTGTGAATTGTTGGGTGCCTAAAATGTACTCCTGTGATGAAATATGTGGAAAATAATGACACATATGTTGACAGTAAAAATTGCATCATCACCATGCATGCTGGCAAGCTTCATTGATCATCTACTGAGGATTCTCTTGAAAAGGTGTATACAGTTAAAACCTTTCAAGGCAATGTTTCACTAATACTCGTGATTTTATTTTCCCATTTCTTCCTAGGTCATGTCATCCTGTAACCTGCTGGGACACGAGCAAGTCATTGATGAGTACTTATGATTGTCTTACAGTTACTGGAGTTGGCGAGATCAGCAGTGCAAGTTGCCAAGCCATTATTGCAATGGTGATGCTTCTGTTTCCAGTACACTTGTTCTCAGGCATGGAGTGGTATAACTTACATGAATATCAAAGGGACCTGACAAATGTGGCGTGTATCTCATTGTCCTGAATTCGGACCTGATATTTTCTGCTCTACCCTATCCATGGGGACTGGGTCGCCCTTATGGATGCTCCTAAGAATAATGTCTAAGGAGAACATGTGGGTATCCAAATGTGTTGGTAAGGGCTCCCATTTTGTCTTCTAAGTATTTTGAGGATCAATCATCATATATATGTAAAACTAACTTAAAATATTGCCAATATGTGGATTGAAACCCTTAAATTCATCAGTGATTTCATCTTTCAAATCAAAAATGAAAAGGACTGATGATATTTATGAATTATAATCTGTACTTTCCAATCTTATGTTTTTTAAACCCTGGCGGTGAACTCAGAGTTTTCTTCCTTGCTCGTGCTTCCCAGCATCAAGTTGGCAAGCTTGCGTGAGAAAAATCGACCTCCAAGCAAGATATCTCAACGCAGCCGTTCGGATTTCTGAATGCAGGCGGTCGAGGGTGGTTGCGACAGCTCACTTTCAGGAACATTTTGTTTGTGTTGAGGAAGTTGCTGCTCGAGTAGAAAGAAGCCGCACCCTCTTGTCCTGCACATGGTGCCATTTGCGTTCATTTTACAGCACAGACCAAACACCTGGCTCTGAAAATCAAGGTGAACTGGCATGACCAAGCTCACTCAGCCGCTTGTGGAACTCTGCGTAGTGCAGTGGAGTTCTTTGGGCACTTAACGGAGTTCCTCGTCTCCGCAAACTCTGCCCAGGATTAGTTTTTTTTTTTTGCATGGTCTATATTTTTGAGTGTTTGTTGATGTGTCCTTCTCCATTGTATATTTGTTTATGTGTCCTTCTCCATTGCAGGTTTTGTGGATTTCTAATGCAATTTCATTGAAGAGAGCGCTGTATTCACACAGTTTCCTGTTTTCTTAGAGACATATATCAGTTTGAGTAATACTATTTGTGATCCTGAACTGCATATGTTGTGTTTGGATGTATTGATTGTCAGTGGTATTAAGAGACATGTGCAGTGTGTATGGGATGTTATACAAACAATTTTTTATCAAAATAGATCCAAAGAAGGAGTTCCATATGAACAACATTTGAATTTGATAATTTGATTTAGAAAATATTTAGAGTACATTCTGCACATTATATTTTATGTACCAATGTCAGTTAATAAGGTAGCTTGAATGCTGGATGCAAAAGTTCATATTCGTCAATAGTTGTTTAACCCGTTCCGTGCTGCCGTCGGCCGTTGGCCAACAGGAGCACTACCACCCAAGTACTGCCGTCGGCCAATGGCCGATGCAGCCCCGCCCACCCTTTAGAATGGCGTTAAAGTACTCTTCCATACACAGTTCATGGGCAGAAGAGAAATGTGTCATTATCAGTGATAAGGAAAACTGTCCATACACTCACACCAAGATATCACTCTTTGTGTTCCTTGGCGGTAGGTTGTTTGGTGTTGTTCTCAAATATGCCTGATGTATGACCCTTCCTAAGAACCACTGGAGTGGTGGGAGTGGAAGTGGTGCCTTCATGGGCAGCAGTATCTCACTTTGCAACTGGAGATGTTTCACTAGCATAGCTGGCAGCCCACAGAAATCAGTGCCTAATTGGACACTGCGCTGTAGTCAGTGTTTTGAAGACATCCTGTACCACATCAGAATGAAGAGTTTTAACACTGAGGTAATGCTCCAGGATATAGTTTTGGACCCCCTAGGAGCTGAAGAATTTGGCCTAGCCGATCTCCCTGCTGCGTCTCTGCATCCATAGGGCAGCTACACAACACTTATGGCGATCATGTAACTGAACACACAAAAGGTGATAAGGGATGCTTGCAATACATTTATGATTCAGAAAAGGGGGTGGTGATGAACAGAGTGTCTGAATTAAGCAGACCACTCTTACCCAGTCCAAAGATCAGGGCTTGATCCATCACCATTTTTTAGCTCACTGCACCATCCCAGCTCAGAACTTGGCTATATGCAAATTAGCCTGACCCTGGCCCAGTGCATCATGGGAACAGGGCAGACCAAACTACCAAGCCAATTCTTATACTGGGAAGGAAACAAGCTACCGGGGACCGTTTTCTGGCATTTCAGCCGTCTTCGGCCCGGCTTGCTTGAATCCTGATGGTGCAACGAGCAAGGGACTCACATCTGAGTATACCCTTCCACGCTTATGGTGGACAAAAATGATTCAGAAAAGGGGGTGGTGATGAACAGAGTGTCTGAATTAAGCAGACCACTCTTACCCAGTCCAAAGATCAGGGCTTGATCCATCACCATTTTTAAGCTCACTGCACCATCCCAGCTCAGAACTTGGCTATATGCAAATTAGCCTGACCCTGGCCCAGTGCATCATGGGAACAGGGCAGACCAAACTACCAAGCCAATTCTTATACTGGGAAGGAAACAAGTTACTGGGGACCGGTTTCTGGCATTTCAGCCGTCTTCGGCCCGGCTTGCTTGAATCCTGATGGTGCAACGAGCAAGGGACTCACATCTGAGTATACCCTTCCACGCTTATGGTGGACAAAAATGATTCAGAAAAGGGGGTGGTGATGAACAGAGTGTCTGAATTAAGCAGACCACTCTTACCCAGTCCAAAGATCAGGGCTTGATCCATCACCATTTTTTAGCTCACTGCACCATCCCAGCTCAGAACTTGGCTATATGCAAATTAGCCTGACCCTGGCCCAGTGCATCATGGGAACAGGGCAGACCAAACTACCAAGCCAAATCTTATACTGGGAATGAAACAAGCTACCGGGGACCGGTTTCTGGCATTTCAGTCGTCTTCGGCCCGGCTTGCTTAAATCCTGATGGTGCAACGAGCAAGGGACTCACATCTGAGTATACCCTTCCACGCTTATGGTGGACAAAAATGATTCAGAAAAGAGGGTGGTGATGAACAGAGTGTCTGAATTAAGTAGACCACTCTTACCCAGTCCAAAGATCAGGGCTTGATCCATCACCATTTTTTAGCTCACTGCACCATCCCAGCTCAGAACTTCTATATGCAAATTAGCCTGACCCTGGCCCAGTGCATCATGGGAACAGGGCAGACCAAACTACCAAGCCAATTCTTATACTGGGAAGGAAACAAGCTACCGGGGACCGGTTTCTGGCATTTCAGCCGTCTTCGGCCCGGCCTGCTTGAATCCTGATGGTGCAACGATCAAGGGACTCACATCTGAGTATACCCTTCCACGCTTATGGTGGACAAAAATGATTCAGAAAAGGGGGTGGTGATGAACAGAGTGTCTGAATTAAGCAGACCACTCTTACCCAGTCCAAAGATCAGGGCTTGATCCATCACCATAATGCCAGAAACCGGTCCCCGGTAGCTTGTCTCCTTTCTGGTGAAGAATTGGCTTGGTAGTTTGGTCTGCCCTGTTCCCATGATGCACTGGGCCAGGGACAGACTGATTTGCATATAGCCAGGTTCTGAGCTGGGATGGTGCAGTGAGATAAATAACAGTGATGGATCAAGCCCTGATCTTTGGACTGGGTAAGAGTGGTCTGCTTAATTCAGACACTCTGTTCATCACCACCCCTTTTTCTGAATCATTTTTGTCCACCATAAGCATGGAAGGGTATACTCAGACATGAGTCCCTTTCTCACTGCACCATCAGGATTCAAGCAAGCCGGGCCGAAGAAGGCTGTAATGCCAGAAACCGGTCCCCGGTAGCTTGTCTCCTTTCTGGTGAAGAATTGGCTTGGTAGTTTGGTCTGCCCTGTTCCCATGATGCCCTGGGCCAGGGACAGACTGATTTGCATATAGCCAGGTTCTGAGCTGGGATGGTGCAGTGAGATAAATAACGGTGATGGATCAAGCCCTGATCTTTGGACTGGGTAAGAGTGGTCTGCTTAATTCAGACACTCTGTTCATCACCACCCCCTTTTCTGAATCATTTTTGGCCACTATAGGTGTGGCAGGGTATACTCAGACATGAGTCCCTTTCTCACTGCACCATCAGGATTCAAGCAAGCTGGGCCGAAGAAGGCTGAAATGCCAGAAACCGGTCCCCGGTAGCTTGTCTCCTTTCTGGTGAAGAATTGGCTTGGTAGTTTGGTCTGCCCTGTTCCCATGATGCACTGGGCCAGGGACAGACTGATTTGCATATAGCCAGGTTCTGAGCTGGGATGGTGCAGTGAGATAAATAACGGTGATGGATCAAGCCCTGATCTTTGGACTGGGTAAGAGTGGTCTGCTTAATTCAGACACTCTGTTCATCACCACCCCCTTTTCTGAATCGTTTTTGGCCACTATAGGTGTGGCAGGGTATACTCAGACATGAGTCCCTTTCTCACTGCACCATCAGGATTCAAGCAAGCCGGGCCGAAGAAGGCTGAAATGCCAGAAACCGGTCCCCGGTAGCTTGTCTCCTTTCTGGTGAAGAATTGGCTTGGTAGTTTGGTCTGCCCTGTTCCCATGATGCACTGGGCCAGGGACAGACTGATTTGCATATAGCCAGGTTCTGAGCTGGGATGGTGCAGTGAGATAAATAACGGTGATGGATCAAGCCCTGATCTTTGGACTGGGTAAGAGTGGTCTGCTTAATTCAGACACTCTGTTCATCACCACCCGCTTTTCTGAATCGTTTTTGGCCACTATAGGTGTGGCAGGGTATACTCAGACATGAGTCCCTTTCTCACTGCACCATCAGGATTCAAGCAAGCCGGGCCGAAGAAGGCTGAAATGCCAGAAACCGGTCCCCGGTAGCTTGTCTCCTTTCTGGTGAAGAATTGGCTTGGTAGTTTGGTCTGCCCTGTTCCCATGATGCACTGGGCCAGGGACAGACTGATTTGCATATAGCCAAGTTCTGAGCTGGGATGGTGCATTGAGATAAATAACGGTGATGGATCAAGCCCTGATCTTTGGACTGGATAAGAGTGGTCTGCTTAATTCAGACACTCTGTTCATCACCACCCCCTTTTCTGAATCGTTTTTGGCCACTATAGGTGTGGCAGGGTATACTCAGACATGAGTCCCTTTCTCACTGCACCATCAGGATTCCATCAAGCCGGGCCGAAGAAGGCTGAAATGCCAGAAACCGGTCCCCGGTAGCTTGTCTCCTTTCTGGTGAAGAATTGGCTTGGTAGTTTGGTCTGCCCTGTTCCCATGATGCACTGGGCCAGGGACAGACTGATTTGAAAATAGCCAGGTTCTGAGCTGGGATGGTGCAGTGAGATAAATAACGGTGATGGATCAAGCCCTGATCTTTGGACTGGGGAAGAGTGGTCTGCTTAATTCAGACACTCTGTTCATCACCACCCCCTTTTCTGAATCGTTTTTGGCCACTATAGGTGTGGCAGGGTATACTCAGACATGAGTCCCTTTCTCACTGCACCATCAGGATTCAAGCAAGCCGGGCCGAAGAAGGCTGAAATGCCAGAAACCGGTCCCCGGTAGCTTGTCTCCTTTCTGGTGAAGAATTGGCTTGGTAGTTTGGTCTGCCCTGTTCCCATGATGCACTGGGCCAGGGACAGACTGATTTACAAATAGCCAGGTTCTGAGCGGGGATGGTGCAGTGAGATAAATAACGGTGATGGATCAAGCCCTGATCTTTGGACTGGGTAAGAGTGGTCTGCTTAATTCAGACACTCTGTTCATCACCACCCCCTTTTCTGAATCGTTTTTGGCCACTATAGGTGTGGCAGGGTATACTCAGACATGAGTCCCTTTCTCACTGCACCATCAGGATTCAAGCAAGCCGGGCCGAAGAAGGCTGAAATGCCAGAAACCGGTCCCCGGTAGCTTGTCTCCTTTCTGGTGAAGAATTGGCTTGGTAGTTTGGTCTGCCCTGTTCCCATGATGCACTGGGCCAGGGACAGACTGATTTGCATATAGCCAGGTTCTGAGCTGGGATGTTGCAGTGAGATAAATAACGGTGATGGATCAAGCCCTGATCTTTGGACTGGGTAAGAGTGGTCTGCTTAATTCAGACACTCTGTTCATCGCCACCCCCTTTTCTGAATTGCAATACATTTAAGCACTGCCAATCAGTCAGGATAGCATTCCAACAGATTGTTCTTTTGCCCACCATTCCACTTCAGCTTAGAACCAACCTTATGCAAATTAGTCTTGACCCTTCTCCATAGGGAATAGTCCAGTCCAAAACGCTAAGCCAGGTCCTCCCCGAACTGGAACACAAAACTGGTTTTAACCTGATTGGGGCTCTTCAATAGAGTGTAGCTTGTTTACAATGGCCCAGTGAGCAATGGACCCATGTCTGGGAACAGTCCAGCCCAAAATGCTCAGCCAAGTCCTCTCTGATTGGGAAAACTAGCAAATGAATACCAATCTCACACTGATTGGGGCTCTTCAGTTAGGTGTATCTTGGTTAAAGTGCTACAGTGAGCAAAGGACCCACATCTGGGCATACCCTTGGCCACTAAGGACTTAATATCAAATACACAAAAGATGATGAGAAGATGCCTAATGGGATAATAATAATGGAACTCAAGTTATGTATCTCTAGCTTCTGGATCTGGAGATACTTAGGAAACAACAACTACAAGCACCCTAGTGCAGCACCTGACATCAGAGGGGGGTCTCCAAAAGGGAAATCCCTGTAGTTGCAGCTGGTGAGTTCACAATGCTGAACTATTATGATTTCTATTCCTGAGTCAACTTTTATTTTTTTAAGTTGTAGGCGAATGTGGTACTAAATGTGTTATTTATTTGCATAACAATGTTTATTGAAGTACTGAGTTGAAATGTACACACAATTGGATTTGATGTACAACCAGCAAATACTTCCTTTTCAAGGTACAGGGAAAATTGCAATGGATGATGATGCAGAACCATATAAAAGTGGATCACAACTGGAAAACTGAGGGGGAAATCCAATCTGCTTCCATGCAACAAGGTTTGTGGCTAGTAATGCTAGGAAAAAGAGGCGGGGGAGGAGCTGGAGTGGGTCCAGGAGGACGTGGAGGAACATAGCAAGGAGGAGGACATTGTTTCCTCCAAACAGAACATCAAAAATGCAACTTCACAGCAGTAAAGCAGTTTTCCTCCTCAACCACTTATGAGGATTGGCAATCCCCAGCCATAAGCTAAGCAACCATGGATACTTGTTACACCTATGCAAAACTCACCTACACACAGCCCTCAGCTAACAGGAACCTCTGAACAATCTTCTGCACACTCCTCCCATGAAGGTGCAACTTGTGTTCTCTTTATCATCTGAGAGGCATAACACCCCTGTTGAGGAGCATGTTTCCCCCATTCATGAAATTCCTGCCTGTACACCCATACAGATGGTACCCATCTCTGTGCTGGACAACCTGCATGCCAAATCAGAAGGCTACACATACAGAGGGATTGGCATGGGTTAAATATGCCATCTGGTAGGATCAGTTTTTCCAACAACATTTAAATGTGTGTTAGGATAATCATGAAATGGGGGCTACTCTGTATAAGATAGTTTCCTCTCTCAAAGGATTCTCTCAGATAATCAAAAGGAAGAATTGTGCCTTTGTTTGCTGCGCAAATTGTTACCAGGAAATGTAAGAGATGCAACAAAAACAGCTTAGAATTTTTAGGGATGTGAGTGCAATACAACACAGCTTGGCCATGAAAATGATAGAGACAATAGGCAATACATGCCAATGTTACTCTTCCTGGCCAACAAACAAAGGGAATTCTACAGAGGCATCTGAAGGTATGAGGGGCACAGCACCTACAAACCTCATACTTCTATCACAGCCACCTCTAACACAAACACCTGCAACACATCCATCACGTCTACCAACTCTACCCCACCAAAAACACAATCACATTCTCACCATCAATACTGTGCAAGAGCCGAAGCAGGAGAACACCCCCAAAATAAATGTGACATTTAAATGTTGTCATTAAATTTCACTGAGACCATTGTGGCACAATACCAAATATACACTTTTTGGATCACAGACATATTATAACATAACAATGATATAACATAATGCGAGATATATCATAAAATACAATAACATGAAAGTAACTCCATAAGAAAGTGTCATTTATGCTCTATTCTTACGTATTTCAAACCGTAATGCATTTAAAATGTGCATTATCACATATATGTGCGTGTGTCTGTGTATATATATATATATATACAAAGACAATTTAGACATCTTTTCAGACAAGGTGATCAAAGATCTGAAGCAGTTGTCCCTAGATAGCAGCAATGATTTTCTAAAATCATGGAGTAATGAGAGAACTGAATACGATAATGTTATGAACAAAATCAAGGCAAGAAAGGACATTATGGTACGAATGTCAGATAAGGGTGGGAATGTAGTGTTATGGCCCCAAGAGATGTACAACAAAGAAGCCTCTCTGCAATTATCAGACAGGGAGTGCTACGTACGAATCAGTACCACCAATGTAACAAGCATACAAGAAAGGTACCATCAATGTTTGTACACTTGGAAGTCTGCAGGATTAATCTCTAAGCAGGAATTTGAATTCCTGAAAAATAACTATCCGATAACACCACACCTGTACCTCATTCCCAAAATTCATAAAGATGAACGATGCCCCCCGGGGAGGCCTATAATATCGGCAATTGAGGGCTATTTGAAAATACAAGCAAGTTCATCGATTTTTTTCTGCAACCCTTTGTTCGGAATTTGCCTTCGTATATAAAAGACAGTGGTGACTTTTTGAAAAAATTTATGACACTGACTGGCACTCAGACCTTGTCATGGTAACATTAGATGTACAAAGTTTGTACACAAGTATTCGGCACCATGATGGGCTGCATGCAATCAAACATTATCTTGATACTAGGGACATTACACTACATCAACACACAGCCATGTTATTGCAAATGGTGGAGTGGTGTCTCGAGAATAACACCTTTATGTTCAACAAGCTTATCTATCGTCAAATCCAAGGGACTGCCATGGGTACTTGCTTTGCCCCCAGCTATGCTAATTTGCATATGGGCTGGTGGGGGGAGCAAGTACTCATGGCAGAACACGGCACAGAAATGTCCAATAATGTGCTAAAATACAGTTGTTACATCGATGACATTTTTTTGCTGTGGAGAGGCAGTGAAGAGAGTGCCAGACCATTTGCTGAAAAATTAAAAGAGAATTCTGTGAACCTAAAGTTCACGTGTAACACCAGCAAATCTTCTATTGTTTTCTTGGACTTAGAGCTCTTCATCTCTGAGAACAAGATACAAACAAGAACTTATAGAAAACCTACTTCCGGCAATACCATCTTACATACCGGAAGTTTTCACCCTCACAGCCTGATTTCCAGCATTCCCTACTCTGAGTGTCTCAGAATGAAGTGGAACTGCAGTACGCAAGAAGGTTTTGAAACATCTAAAAACCAATTATTTAAAAGACTGTGTACAAGAGGCTACTCAGACAAAATGTTGAAAACAGCAGAGGATAAATGCTTGACGAAAAGTAGAGAAAGCTTGTTGTTTCAAGATAAATCTAGTGTAACATCCACAGATAAGAATGAGACGCCTAGAATCATCATTGGGTACAATGCCTATCATACTCAAGTACGAAAAATCTTGTATAGGCACTGGCCCATAGTACGTAGTGATCATGCTTTAGGAACAATTTGCACCAAGTTGCCGCAGATCACATACAGGAGGGCAAAATCGATGAAACAGGAACTGGTAACCAATATTCCGAGCCAACCAAAAAACACCAATTGGCTCTCTAATAAGAAAGGATTTTCTAAGTGTGCAAAATGCAAGGCTTGTCAATATGGAGTCAATGTCAGGAAAGTACACCTTCCTCTAAGGAGAACACCACTAGAATTGAGGGGGGCCTATAATTGCAAAACAGATTATGCAATATATGTACTTCAATGTACCTGCAAAAAACGTTATGTGGGTAGCACCTTACATCCTGTCCATGTAAGAATTTTACAGCATCTGAGGGCAGTGACTAATGATGATCAAAGCTATCCGGTGGCTCGCCACATCAACGCTTTTCATAAGGGGAGAACAGAAGATCTGCAATACTTTGTGATCGATAGTATTAGCAAAAATGTCAGGGGAGGCAATAGGCTCCTGGCACTTAGGAGACTAGAGTCCAGATACATAATTCTTCTGGACAGTAAGACCCCAAATGGACTAAACTCTGACGAAGCCTTAAGCATACACTTGTAACATCATATCCTTTCAGAAGGATAACCATGGTCCTGCAATTCAGAAATAAGAACATATTAGCTCCATGCTAAGCAAACGCATCCCAATCCTCTGAACCTTAACAGTAAGGATACTAATGTGATATGAAAGTATCAACACAAGTTCACTCTTTTTTTCAAAAAAACAAAAGGCACTTTTATTTTATTTACTTTCACTAGGTTAGGAGCACACAAAGTAACTAAAATAGGTAAACCACGAACAAAGAAACCATTAATTCAAGACTGAATAGTCCCAAACCATTACAAATTGTGGTGTTTTTGAGTGAACATAGAACTACCAAAATGCCCACTAGGGCTCAATTCTACTGTGATAATCTTTGTTCGCCAATTGAAAATGATTGTTTGAAGTATATAAATGAATTTTATAGGCACAATGTGGTTTGCGCATAACAAGCGACAGTAAGAAATGAGATCTTAAAGTGGTTTACTATGTTTCATTAAGGCACTTATTCACACTTAGTGTTTATTTTTTTGCACTTTCACAATGTTTTCTTTTCGTTGGCTGCGTATATATAGGCATTAATATTGCCATACATATACAGGAATGAATGTTTTACCATTGATTAGGGCATAGAGCATTAATGAGTTTGCGACATGTTTCATTGAAATCGATTCGAATGAATTTGTAATAATAATTGTATCACAGTTGCAAACTGCACTTGCAGTGAATCTGATTCAGAATTTGAAAAACAATGCCCATTTTACGATCAAATTCAGTATGAATAATGTGAGCAAAGACTTTCTATGTCTATGGAAGAGCCGAGGTAAACAAAAAACGTCATAAGGCTGCTCCGACCATCGAGTGGTACTTGTGTATATAAACTGTCTATTTTTAAAAACAAAGGTGTTGTGACCAAGGCGGCTTGTGTCCGTCGAAACGCGTTAAGCCATTCATGCAGGGTGAATAAATCCCTTTTCGTGAAGCCCACGGAGTCAGTGCCTTTTTTCTAATCTGGACGAGCAAAGGTTTGGATTTTATATATATATATATATATATATATATATATATCTATATATATCTATATATATATATATATATATATATATAGATATATATAGATATATATATATAGATATATATGTATATATATATATATATATATATATCACTGAAAAAAACAAAGGGTAGAGGGACATTATAGTTTGGCTCATATTTGACGCATACACAACCAGTGAAATTCAGCAGTTATAGTTACCTAAGCTAACTATTACTTATGCCCCTGTGAAGCACTGCTTATGAACTGACATGTAATCTCACTCATAGCATGATCAGCTGCATTACTGATGACAGCACATATAACATCTCAAATGACATTACTGATGGCATCACTGATGACATCATTTCGTAACTGTGAGTGTTTTCGAGTTTCTGAGGGTTACATATATATAGTAAGATACTACAAAAGTGGATGTGTGAGTGCTTGCATGGGTGAGTAAGTGGCTTTATTGATGTGTGAGTGGCTGTATGGATGAGTGAGACTATGTGTGTGGCTGTGTGGGTGAGTGGGTGTGTCACTGGTGTAAGGAGAAGTGAGTGGGTATGCGAGAGGCTGTATAGGTGATTGATGGGGTGTGTGAGTGGATGTATGGGTTAGTGAGTGGGTGCATACATGGTGTATGGGTGAGAGAGTGGGTGTGTGAGTGACTGTGGCTGAGTGGGTAAATGTGAGAATGGCTGTATGGGTGAGTGTGTGCTTGTATTAGTGACTGTACAGGTAAGTGAGTACATGTATTAGTATGTGTATGAGTGAATGAGTGGGTGTGCGAGTAGCTGTATGGCCGAGTGAGTGGCTGCGAGAGTGACTGTATGGGTGAGTGAGTAGGTATGCAAGTGGCTGTATTGGTGACTGACTCCGTGTGTGAATGGATGTATGGGTGTCTAAGTGGGTGTGTTAGTGTCTATATGTCTGTATGACAGGATGTGTGAGTGGCTGTATTGGTGAGTGAGTGAGTGCACGAGTAGCTGTATGGGTGAGTTAGTGGCTGTGTGACTGACTGTAGGAGTGAGCGAATGTGTGAGTGAGTCTATGGATGAGTGATTGGTTGTGTGAGTACTTGTATGGGTATGTGAGAGGTTGAATGGGAGTGGGTGTGGGAGAGGTTCTTTGGTGATGTAAGTGGGTGTGTGACTGGTTGTGTGGATGATGTCATCAGTGAGCAATTTGAGATGTCATCAGTGATGCCACTGATCATGTCATGAGGTCACAAGAAGTGCATTGGGGGCGTACGTTACAGTTAGCTCAGGTAATTATAAAATGTTGAATTTCACTGGTTTTGTATGAGTGAAATCTGAGCCTAACTTTAACTAACCTGTAACCTTTGTTTTTTTAGTGAATTTCTACTTTTTTCAAATGGTATTTCCTTATCCAAAGTGCATGTGCAAAAGAAGGTAACGCTTCACCAACAACTTTCAACCAGAAGCCCTTTTCTATGCGGGCTTAGAAGGGTCTCACAGCGTCTGCACATGTCTAACTTGATTATACATCATTAAATATTAAATTAGCCACATTTTGAGCATCAGATGGAATATGGCGACAGCTTCCCAAACAGTTGAAGTGTATTACCTGGAACTGAAGGGCAGGGGATGCAAACACTGGTGTGAGTGAGGGGATGGTAAAAAGGCTCCCCTTACAAAGTTGATCACACTTTTGTTAGTAAAAGATGCTGATTAACCCCTTCTGTGCTCTCGTCGGTCAACGGCCGATGGGAGCACTAACTGGCTGGTGCTGTGAACAACCATTGGCCGACGCAGCCCCACCTGTTTTTCGTACGTTCCACACTGGCGCGGTATGTTCGAAGCAGCTATGAGGTTAAACTTTCTGAAGCTCTGCAATGGGTGAGTAGTGGTGGATCCGCCAGTTAAAGGGGCCTCTTTAGGTGAAGCCCAGCACTTCCTTACCATAATCACACTTCTGAGCCTACCCCTCACAACTCTATGTGATCTGTTGTGGATGCTCCAGGCTGGAGACAGCCCTGATGTGAGGGGCATCAATAAACAAAGGCTGTGTCTGGAGCACAGCAAGGAAGACAATTGAAATGTAAAATGTACCTTTCCATATAAGGGAAAGTATCTGCCACAGTCCTTTTGTTTTTGCAGATATTGTGGAAGTCAACTAAAATCATGCAAAGAAAGTTGAACCATGCACGCCCCAAACATATTCACATGTCAAACGAAGCTGCTTTGCCCACACAGCTGCAAAATAACTTGGCTGTGTTGAAGGGAGGTTGAGGTTTTCAAAGTAAATGATTTCTATATACATAGTAACTCCCAAAGCTGGAGCTATACTTGACAGGCAGGGTCCACTCTCTCGCTGATGTAACGAAGCTTAGGCACTTCACACACTAAGAAATCACATGCGATGTAAGGTTTACATTAGCAAATACAGAACACCTGTTTTCTATCCTTCTCAAAAGCAGCAGCAGCAGAAAGCAAAGTGCATAATGGCACCTTAGTCACATGTGAAACTTAGTCAAAGCTCATTCAAAGTAAATGAGAACACCAGTCTATTAATTTGGTTTATGATGGTGAGTGGCTGAAACCGTTTATATAGTGCCCACTGTGAGCCGAGCAAAGCGACTCCTAGAAACCGTTTAAGAATGTATCATCCAAGGTTGTAATCTTATGATTCCAGTTATCATACACACAGAGCATTAGCTTGTGTATGGTGCTTCCTACGAATACCGCGCGTCGTCAGGGCGCTATAAATTAATTAGGGCTGCCATTATTATCTGCTGCAATATTTCTCGTTCCATCAGCCTCGAAAGGATGAAAAGTGGAATGGGTTGGCACACTGTTCCTTGCTTCAGGATTTCAGCTGACACTTTATGCACGGAAAAAGCACACTGTTCTCTGGATCTGTTGCATCATGTAACTTGCACACAGAGAGGGAGCTGTTATTCAAGAGCTCTTTGGATGAAATATTCATGCACATGCATCGTAACATAGACATGCGCATGCATCACAGTGCTTGCAGGCTGAAGCATCATGACACATGCATATGTTGTGGCGGTCATCTTGGAATAGGTTCTCATTAATAGGAAACATCTTTCTGCCCATATATGTGCATACAAATGACAAAAAGCTTTGTCTTTTAGTGATAAGACTTATTGGCTTTGCCACTGCTTGTTTCAAAAGGGGTATAAGAATGAATAATAAAATATTCAGGGACATCCCTCTGCTGGCTCTACATTTTCTTACCCATTAATGAACCTGAGTAAATTAAACCAGTTCTAAGAGTGTAATGATGTACAGGGGGCCACAGTACATAAATAAGCAGCCACCGCCAAAACAACTTCCAACTTAAGAAACAAAGACCTCCCAGTTTCATTAGGCCCTACCATCAACTCTGGAAATACTAATTCCACGAATAAATAGAAACAATTAGTGAAGAAGCCGGCTACCATAAATACCACAAATACTGTAATTACAAATACAAGAGAGTCAGAAAAAAAATCAACCAATCAAACTCTTCCACCGAAAACTAAGTCTAACCAAGACAATGTTAAAACCACTTCTGGTCCCCAAATTCAATCATTGGTAAATCCAACCCCTGCAAAAGCCCTACCTGTAACAACCCCTTCTATGCCACCTGTACCGAATACACCCCGACACGAACAGCCACAGAGACAAACTAGTAAATTAGAATGACCAAATAAAAGATGGCCAAAACTAGTAAATCTCCCACCGGAAGCAGCACCCTTTGTAGCTATACTAACTGGGGTCCCAGAATTAAGTAAAGACACAGATGAACCTACCTGGTCTTTACTAAACAAAGCACGCTACTGGCTAAATATCAACAGGCCCAATCACCCAAATAACATCACCAGAATCACCACAGTGAGAAGGGTCTCTTAGATAGGCCACCAGCCAAAAACAATCCCAGGTGATTGTATAATAGTCAACTTTGAAAATCCACGAGCAGTGGACTATAACTGTTCATGGGATACACCGGAAAACAACGGAGGAATAGACGTTAAACGTTTATCCTTTTTCTACCCTCGACAAAGCCATCGCCTTGAGGATCCGAATTGGCCATCAAACTGGTCCTGGAGTCAATCTGACCAAGGACCAAGAAACTGGAATCAGGGTGACCGGGGTCAGGGAAATAATCAAAGGTACCACTTCCAGGGGAACTGGGGCTACGATCACAGAGAACGAGGTGACTGGAATAATTATGGCAGGAGGGCACATCAACATCTGCATAGAGAACCCTGGACCGGAATTCCAACCTTCAATAACTACAGCTGCCTAGACATGGTTGACTGACCATCATCATAGCCTTATACCTCGAGTTTTCCGCTCAATACCAGAGCACACCTAATTCATCCAGCTAATCATTCAGAGACCAAGACGTTTGACAAGGCCCAAAGCACATTAAAAGCTAGACCATATGACCGCACACCAAAAACTACAATCGAAAATGCAGGTAGTCAGCCCAAAGAGCGTCTTCATCGTTCCAAACTTGCCACTAGACCGCAGACTTTGTCACATTCCGCCTCAAATAAACAAATGTGCGAGGCAGTTTCGATCACGGATCCTCCCAATACATCAGCAGAAGTAGAACTCATCGGCCCGCTGACCCAACCTGTTGACATCAGTACAGATCTCGAGAGGAACATGTTATTTTGGAACGTGGCGGGTCTAGCAACTAAACATCTTGAGAAAAACTTCTTGGAGTTGGTTCACACAAATGACTTAATCTGTCTTCAGGAGACATGGTTGAACAACCCAATCCATCTGGTGGGATATAGAACATACTTCTCCCATGCAATACAATCACACTCAGGGAGAGGTAAAGGGGGCCTAACTACATACATCTCTAACCTTTGGCCCTGTCAGGAAACAACGCCTATATCACTCCACAAGAATTATCAGGTCATCAACATTAAAGCAACTAATCAAGAAGTTTACACTATAATAAACTTTTATAACAATATGAGCCCGATGGAATTAACTAAAGCTCTAAGCGAAATTCGCTATGTGACAAACCAGTTAAAAAGCAAATACGCCAAAGTCACACATTCAATAATCTGGGGTGGAGACTTCAACCTTCATATATGCAGCAAAAGCATTGCCCCTACATGCGGGGTTACAGATGAACAAGACAACCCTTTAACTCATTTTTCTCACACGGAGGAAGGAAATAACATGCAGGCCACCATGTTCGAGTTAGACATTGGGTTCGCGAACATGATAATGACGCCGACAACCCAATTTACATCAACCTTCCATGGAAGAGGCGTTCAAACACTAATAGATTACATCATAGTTTCTACCAATAACGCCACACGCATAAAGCACTTTGAAGTGAACAATAATGCACTCAGTGACCACTACCCACTCAGACTAACGTACTTAGAGCCTGACCACCAAAAGAACAAAGTTATGGACCATTGGGGTATATTGCATCAAGAAACACTCACATTGAATAGACTGAATGGCTTTACCCTAAAATGGGGTAATTTAGACCAAGAAACTATCAGCGCAAGAATAATAAAAAAAATGCAGGACCGACATCGACAATTGCCTAAATCCTTCCGCAACTGCCTCAGAAATTCTGGCTATAATGCAATAGAGAAAATCATAGGTAACGAACTAACTAAACCCAGAAAACAAAACAACATGCTAAGAAAAGGTTGGTTTAATACCCAGTGCACAAAAGCTTATTCAGATTTAAAGAAAGCCTTAGCAAAAAAAGATAGGAACAGAGAAGAGATAGTTCAATTAAGGAAATCATATACGCACGCACTCAAACAAAGGAAAAAAGAGATACAATGTAATCTCTGGACTCAACTTCTAAATAGCAGCACTCAAAAAAATAGTGAAGCCTTTTGGAAAATAGTCAAGAGCCCATTCTTAACTGGAAACAACGAAGGTCCTTCCTTAGATGTTGCAATAAACGCGGAGGACTGGGTGCAGCATTTCTCAGGAGTCTTTGGAGAGGCTAAATCTGGAGATCTGACTCCTCCGCCTTCCATCCCATTGGTGAAATATCCAATAGAAATACACTTCACCATCAACGAAACAACGAAAGCTATAAAGACTGCAAAAAACGGCAAAGCGCCAGGACCAGACTCTGTTCCTATGGATCTCTATAAATTCCTTCCAGATCTTTGGTCCCCCCTTCTAACCAAAGTATTGAACGCAGCTAAGGAAGTTAACCTCCCTAATTCTTGGTCAACATCGATCCTGGTCCCTATTTTTAAGAAAGGCAACAGAGACAGTCCTTCCTGTTATCGCCCCATTTCCCTCCTGGACTCGGTCGGAAAGATGGCAGGGAGGATACTTCTTGACCGTCTCCAGGAGTGGTCAAAAGAACATGGGGTACTTTCAGATCTTCAATACGGGTTCAGGGCTGGCCTGAGTACCGTGGACCAAGTTTTGAATTTAACATTACTGGCTGGAAAATATACAACAGCGAAAAAATAAAGCCTACACATGGTCTACGTTGATCTCACTGCAGCGTTTGACTGTGTGGAACATTCAAAACTCTGATTAATAATGCTGCAAATGGGGATCGAGCCACCAATAGTAGATTTTCTACGTGAGTTATATTCCGGCGCTACGGGAAAGGAACGATTCGGGATGGAAGGCCAACTAACAAATAGCTTTCCAATACTGAAGGGGGTCAGGCAAGGGTGCGTGCTGGCCCCCTTCTTATTCACGCTCTATACTAACGGACTTGAAGCTGCAATGTTACAGGGCGTAAAAGATCTTCCAGAAGTGGGCCGGCGATCGATCCCAGCATTGTTATATGCCGACGATGCGGTGATCCTTGCACGAATCCCGGTCCAGCTACAACGGGCCCTAAATAACTACTGCACTTTCATGACAAGTCTAAACTTAAAAGTCAACATAAAGAAAACCTATGTGATGCATGCCGGTACCAAGGGGAAAAAAGTGAAAACAATTTTTGTGGACCAACTGCCCCTTGAAAGAACTAAAACGTACCCATACCTAGGCATCACCATTGACGAAGCGTTTAATTGGAAAGAAGCAATCATCTCCCGTAAGTTGTCACTCATAAGAACAGTGGGCGCTCTAAAAGCTTTCTCTCTCTGCTTAGGAAAAAGACCTCTGGCTGAGATGATAAAGATCTATAATGCAAAATGCATCAGTACAGCAATCTTTGGAGCAGGAGTTTGGGGAATAACAAACGTCGAACAAATTCAGAAAGTTGAAAACTCTTTCCTAAAATTCCTATTGGCTGTCCCAAAGAGCACAACTACCTTTGGTTGCCACTTAGAACTTGGAGTGGATCATATCTCAGATCTCATTAAGATCCAGCCTATCCTGTTATGGCGCAGAATTTGGGCAATGGATGAGTGCCAGCTCACAAGAGCAATCATTGAGGACTGCATGAAACTAGAGCGTATGAAAAAGATAAAATGGTTGTGCTACGTAAAGTCTTTTCTTTCAGATATTGGTCTCTTGAGGTTTTTTGATGAACCACAGTCAGTAATAGACATAACGAAAAAAGATCTAAAAAAACTATGCCTGTCTCATCTAACCCAACTACGGATGATGAATGAAATAGGAAAGACATCAGTTCAACACTGTCTAATGATACAATCGGCTCCATCTATCCAACCATATCTGCAGCACGACCTGACACAATTTGAAAAACTTCTTCTCACCCGCTTCAGGTTCAATGATTTTCACATTATGGTTTTATTCCCTTCCCAGAATGTTTGGACACACAATATTTCCGTGTGTCCTTGTGACTTCATCTCCCCTCAGTCCACAATCCATGTTCTTTTCTTCTGTAAATTTTATATGCCACTCCGTAAGAGGTGGATTTTACCAATTTTGAAAGTAATGAAGATCCGAAGATGCCGCCCTGCATATCTGGCGTTGCAGTTTTTGGAAAACAGCTTAGTGTCAAAATCTGTGGCACATTACCTAAAATTGTGTCTTAGGCATCGCACGAACTTATGAAAATCACAGAGCTACTTGCCTTAAATATGAACTCTAGCAAATGTTCTATTCTTTTTAAAAAAAGAGAGATTAATTTTAACACAGTATGAATTTAATGCTTTTTAATAGATTTTATTGTGTATACCTGTACTTTTATGGCTTTCATAACGAAAACCGAATAAAGTTATATTTTGAATTTGAAATAAGCAGCTGTTTTAATTTGCAGCTAGTTGTTCTTGTTTTCAATGACCCGGCTCGAAACCAGACATATGAAAGCAACCACATGCAGATAGCAAGAGTCAACTGAAAAGCATTCACTAATGCTCAACTACTCCCCCTTTCTGTCATGATACAAAGAGTAGACTCATTAGGCAGTCCATGGACCATGTTTAATACATGTATGTACCATCAAGTTATACTAAACATAGCTTGGAGCCTTTAGCCATGTCCCATCTTTGGTGCAAATCTGTCCAGCATAAACATGGGGCCTGATTCACAAAAGTAATCTGAGACAAAATCCTAACTTAAGGACTTTCGGTATTCACAAAAGGCATTTAGGAGTAGTAAAGTTAGGACTTTGTCTTAAGACAAAATCCTAACAAGTTTAACTGCGCCGTGCCTGCCACATTGTGCATGGAAATGAACACCATGGCACTTTGGCATTGCAGCGGGTGCTGCTTCCAGCAGCACCCACCGCAATGTCAAAAATGCGGAATCCGACCGCTAGGGTGGTGGTCACATCCTAATTAGTGGTGCAGGATTGCCACATGTCTGGCAGCCGGTCCCAGCACTGCGATGATTTCGTACGCCCGCCATCCTAATCAGGCCCTCAGTTGTAGAATTCTGATTTTCACAAACATTATTGTTTGTGCACTTTTTTATCAGTAAAACTGAATGTTTTAGCACATTTACTTGATGGGAAACATAGTGCTGTAAATGTCAGTATACTACCTCACCATGCTTCAGTAGCATATTTGCTTGACAGTGCTCCAAACGCACCACCTGCTACATCTGCTGCATACCACACCCTTACCTCTCTCCTGCTGAAAGGGTGTGGCTCACTTGTTACACTTGTTATTTGTGCGATGCTTGGATTTCTTTCAGTCCCTGTGACCTCAGTGATGTAACATTAATGGCAGCACCTCCACTCTGAAAATGTATCCAGCACAACTACTTACAAAACACAATCTTCATCACATAAAAGACACAAGCACAAAACTAATTAGGGTAAACTGGCCCCTTTAAATAAACATAAGAAAGTTATGTTTGTTATTGTCATATTATTTCCCTCAGCACTGTGGTGCACTCTGAATCTACTGTCAATTTTAAAATTAATAGTCAGGTCTAAATCTTTTCAAAACGTACCTAGCTTATTGCCTCAATTGGATTATTGTCTTCTAAGTAAAAAAAAAAAACTTAATTAGGGTTTAATGATAAACCATTGGAGACTGGATTTAAACCCTTTAATATAAACATATATTCTTGTGTAAAGGAAGTCACAGATGTGATCAATTTCATACTTCACCTGACCACTGTATGGGTAGTTTCCTTAGTGCAGCGGCTTAGTTGTGACTAAAAATTAAAGTTAGCCTTTCTTTTGAAACAGGTCTGCCCTTTTGTGAAGTCAACCGAGGTGAACGGTGTATTCACATAAGAAATTCAAACATTTTTTTTTGTTTGATGTCTCCCGAATACAATCCTATGCGCCACATTTCTTTCATTGCACAACTTTGTAGGAACAGTAAACAGTTGAAGTGCACGTGTTTGTCTTCTTATCCTGCCAAATAAAATAGCAAGCAGGGTGTGTTTTTTTCCTGTTCATTAGCATTGCCTACAGTAAGCGACGATATGTAGGTCAACCTTCAGTGACGTGGCCTACTTGCCAATGATGTGAAAGCTATAGCTCTAGACCCACCATCCTGCATACAAAGACTGACTTAACATTTTTTTCTAAGGCCTACCTGTTATGCTGTAGTGTAGGTGAAGGCAAGGTGTCGACTCACGGCACTCTGGGGCATATTAACAAGGGCTTTATCTCCGCTTTTTTGGCTTTAAAAGCCATACAAATATCACCCTATCAACAACAGGGTACTAACATGCAAAATCTCATGTTAGCACCCTTTTTCACTACGCTTCCTTTTGCATCTCTAATGAGATACAAAGTGGGAGTTCCAGAGCAAAATAATAGGAGAAATGTCGCTAAGCGACATTTCTCCTATTATCAAGCCTCACGCTAACCCTGTTAGAGACAAAAAAGCAGCGCTAACCACGGTTAACGCTGCTTTTTTGCGTCTGCTAATTTTCAGACTTAGCCATGTAATCCAATGGGAGGTGGATTACATGGCTAAATCCACCATGGGCTATCAACAAGGATATCCCTATCCTCGTAGTTTTATCGCTGCATTACCAGCGATAACCTCCCAAAAAGCCGCTATCGCTGGATTTTTTATCGCCTAGGCGGTTAGCGTTGTTAATGACGCGATAACCAGGCGATATTATCCAGCGATATCAGGCGTTAAAAAAATTAACGCTAAGCGCCCTTAGTGTTAATTTTCCCTGTTCCTTGTTAATATGCCCCTCTGCTTCTTGGGATGGGTGCGCTGGTGAGCATGGCGGTAGATGACGTCTGCCATTTCCACACCGCCGTTTCTTGTATATCACTTATCAGCCGGGCCGTGATTCATCCAGGTTAATTCACTTTAGATCCTTCCTCTCCAATATGCAAAAGAAGACTGAGTAGGGAACATAAAGGGGTAATTCTTGAGTCATAAAGTCACTTCCTGTTTTCTATGATACAGAATACTTCATTGTATAACTAAGATGACAGTGATCCTCCTGGATCTAAGCGCGGCCTTCGACACCGTCAACCACTCGATACTGGTCCATAGGCTTAGGGACCTTGGTATAGCAGGGCCGGCCTTGTCCTGGCTGGAATCTTTCCTTAATGACCGGTCATTTCAGGTAGCAGACGGTAATTTCACCTCCAGGCCTACTGCTATACACTGCGGGGTCCTTCAGGGCTCATCCCCGAGCCCGACCCTTTTTAACGTATACATGTCCCCCTTGAGAAAATTGTCGCCCCATTTGGAATTAAACTTTTAACCTATGCCGATGACACCCAGTTGGTGGTCTCTCTTAGTCAGTATAACCAATCTCCCACCAATCTCTACACATGTCTTAGTGACATTACCAAATGGATGGACATGTCCCATCATAAGCTCAATAGTGAAAAGACGGAGATCATGGTCTTGGGCAACCAATTACACTTCCACCCCCGAATCCCTGTGGCCACTTGCATGGGCACACCACCTAACCCTAAACATGAGATCAAGAGCTTAGGGATCTGACTGGACGAGGATCTTAACTTATCCACCCAAGCAAGGAAAACGGCTGGCGTTTGCTATGGTCTCTTACGGACTGTCAGAAAAATCCTTCCCTTACTCCCGGCACAATCCCAAAAACTTCTGATTCAGGGCCTTGTGATGTCCCGTCTGGACTATGGCAATGCCCTGTATTTGGGGGCCCACAAAAGGGTATTGACAAAACTCCAGATGGTGCAAAATACTGCCGCCCGCCTTCTCACAGGGACACACTGCCGCTGCTCAGCCACACCAGCCCTCAAAGCCCTGCACTGGCTGCCCATCCAGGAAAGAGTGCATTTTAAAGCTCTTTGCACTACACATAAAATCTTGCAGGGAAAGGCCCCACCCATTCTAAAGGACCTTGTCACCCCCCACAGGACTAACAGAACCCTTCGCCCTTCATATTGCAACCTGGCATCCGTACCGAGGATCAGAAAGGCCCGCTCTGGAGGCCGACTATTTGCATACAATGCTTCCAAGTTATGGAACTCACTACCCTCTGACATTCGGGTTCAGCCCAATCTTCTCCCATTTCGTAAGGCACTCAAGACCTGGCTGTTCCCATAACACTTCTTCCTCAATTCTTATCATATCTATCACTTGCGCTGGGACGCTCACGGGCAGCCATGCACTTTACAAATCTGTAAAATAAATAAATAAATAAATGACTAATCTAAGATGGCGATAGCTATAATTGAAATAACTTATAGTCCCAAGCCTCACAGAAGAAAAAGAGTAAAACACCTCCAGTAAGTATAAGCACTCAATTGAACTTTTCACACAGTATTTCTGTTATAATTAACTATCTGGTACATTCTGTTCCCCCTCCTGTCCTATCCCATTTGGTATGTGCCATGACTTTGTGGGGTGAAAATTCCACAGCTAACTCCAGCTGACTGGACCCTGTGGTTGTGAAGAGCTGAAATAAAGACGCCTCTTGTGTAGGAGAGTAGGGTCTGCTATCCTATGGTCACCCCAAATTTTTGCTTTTTGATTCACTGGTTTCTGACTTAATGTGGCTGTGGGCCTGCTAATCAGACCCACAGCCTGCTGTTCTCTCTCTAAATTACTGCCAATGCACTCTAGGTGCATTACGAATTGGAACTGGTTCACCTTATGAGCCCCTGTAATAGTGCACCCTAGGTGCCCAGGGCATAGGTGTATCCAAGGCCTACCAGGGGCTGCAGCACGTATTGTGCCACCCCTGGCCTGGCCTCCATATTTGACACAACTGGCTGATAACTCAGCTGGGGTAAGTCGGTGTAACCACCTCTTACTTAGGTACAGTATGTCTGTGCCTAACCCTAAACTGGACACATATGTTCCTATCAGCCACTCCTAGGGAAGGCCTCATCAATCCTGGAGACAGAGTGCTTGGAAATATGTGAGATGGTGCTCTAGCATGAGCTGAGCCTGTCTGCAGCTGTCGGGAACAACTCCCTAAGCTGTTCCGGGATATTGCCATACCATATACTCTTAAGTGCATTATAATCCTCGCGGTTATTTGCTATCTTTGGTTTGGCTTTATCAAAACATGTCGAGTAAGGTGTCATACGAATTGGAATACTATCCCCTCGCCAATTCTGGCGACGGGGATAGCATTCCACCCTTCTAGAGGGACACGACATGTGTGTAGCCTTAACCCCGGTTAAAGTTAAACAGAGCCTCAGCATCACAAAATGGATGCTGCCACCACAGACACGAGTCTGGCCTCCTGCTGCTGACCGAAACTCGGCAGATGGTGGCCTGGACAAAGGGTTTCCTGCCTTGGGAGGTGCGAGCACCACCCCAGACAGGATTTTGTGTATTGGGTAGGACAGGGCTGAATAGAATCAGACATGCCCGGGGCACACAAGGTGTCCCCGTGCATAGGCCAGTCCAAACCGGTTCTGGGGCCTCCCAGCCCCAGTCCTGGCGCGGAGCTGGACAAAGGAAAGGGGGTGTAACCGCCCCCTTCCTGGTTCCTCCCAGAGGAGGGACCTAGTAGGTGATCCACCCCCCAGATTGGGAATAAGAGGGGGAGCAGTGCCATTGCACAGCAGATCATCCTGAAATCAACTTTAAACAAGAAGAAGACTGGACTTCGACATTCTGCTGCACAGAAGACTGAAGAGAATCTCCCTTGTGGCCTAGGAGTGGCCACCCTGTGAACACAGGTACCAACCAGCAACTCGACGTCTGCTTTGCCGCCGCCTCCCGCCGGAGACCGAGCCCAGAGCCCGACAAGAACCAGACTCCCAGACCTCTCAGAGCCCGATCCACATTCCCTGCGAAGAAGGGACCCGTGGAGGCACCGAGTGACGTGGGACCGGACCTCTTGAAAGACACTCGAAAAGCTGACTGCGCAGCTTCTGAGGCATCCTCGACGTTGTGCTTTGGGGATTGAGAACCCCCACCACCGAGCAACCCTTGCACCGAAAATCAGCCCTCCAGCATCTCCACGATCTGCGTGGGGCCCTTTTGCATTGTGCCACTCGACGCGCCATCCCGGCCACTAGCCACGTGGTCAGCGGCCATCTTGGCGACGAACCCGAAAATTTACACAGCCGGTCTGGTTGCTCCAGACCTACCCAAGCTCCTGTGAAAAGGAGCACCCGCTCTGACCTTGCTGGTTCGAGTGAACAGCATCTTTCGACTTCTGCGTGGCTTGCATTTGCCAAGGCCTGTTTGCTCCGATCAGGTCGCCGACACCGCCAACAGCGAGAAGCCTACGTGGGACAGCTCGTGACCGACTCCTGGACGTCCTCAACCCCGGGTATCCACGTGGCTGCAGAAAGAAGCTACCCGACAACGCCTGTTTGCACCCGACATCGCCTGGTTCCCATCTGGTTCCACGGTAGTCACTGGCTAGTGACTTTGAACACTGTCCCCTCTGCTTTCAGGTCTTCACATCTTCAGATCCACCCTTGGATCCACCGGAACTCTTCTCATCGAGACGCCTGCAGCATCTTCAGCTCCAAGCACCATCGACCAGCGTGACGAAACCCGACACAGCTTCGACCCTGTGCACCCGCTTCCTGTGGGTGAGGTAACTCAGCTCCGCCGGTGCTCCTGCACTGGTACACATCCCAAGGGCCTGTGTTTTAAGATTCAGCTCCGTAGGTCACTCGGAAGGTTCCTAACTTTCTAACTTTGTGCTTTTTACGCACCATAGACTTTGTATTGAAAAGTGCGTGCACTTTGAACACTGCACCCGAGTCCCGTGGGCCTTTCCCGACTTAGTCTTTGCCAGTCTCCAATAGCTCCAGCGATTCCCAAGGCCCTAGGCCTCTTCACTGTCCTCCTGGTATCTCTTATACCACTTTCTTAGTATATGGTTTAGGTGGCCCCTAGGGCTCATCCATATTGTGCAACTTTTGTGTATTTTAAACTGTCTTGTGATTTAACGCTTGTGCTTCTGTGCTCATAAAGAGTCCAGGGGATTTTATAGTTAATAAATCAATATATATTTTCAATATATATCTGTGTGGTGTCCCTTTCATTTGGTATTCAAGGGGGTTGTGTATGGTATAACAGCTGGCTTCACATGCCTTTCAGAGTTTAGCCTAAGACTGCTTTGTCCACGTTACCACTAGGATAACTGGTCTACAAGGTTGAATTACAACCATCATCATAAGGGTTGCTTGGCATGATACAAAGTGATCACTAAGAATTAGTGAGCATTATATATCAGGCCAACTTCTCACATTGGTGAGCAGCGGATTGGGATCTGAGCTTGCTGTTGTTTTACCATTACAATCTTTGAGATTATCATTTGAAAGATCATACAGGTACCTGCTAGGTACATATAAAACAAGACTAGTATACTTAAGTTCTACTGAACTTAGTTGTTGTAGAGCAAAGGGAGTAGCACACCCTAGCTACAACTACTAGATAGGTTTAGTAGGTAAACACCAGTGTAGGTAGATTGCAACACATCCACCCACACTAGAGCAATGTCTGGAACAGAGGGGTCCAGTGGACTTACTCCTGTTGAGAGTGAACCTCCAAGGGCACCATCCAAATTTGTTATTTTTCCCTTTAAGGAATTAAGACAGCTTTGTGTCTTAAGGGGTCTGAAGACAGGGCCTTCCCCTACTACAGACCACCTAAGAGAGCTCTTGGATCAGTCTGAGGCTCTAAAGACCTCTAAAGCAAACCCCACAGGGGATGCTGAAGGAGGCCATCCTTCAGAGGATGACACTGTAGACACCCCTGCCCCTATCATCCTGGTAGATGAGGAAGCCTCCACCACTGGAGCTCCTCAGGTAGATGTAGAGGAAGAAGAAGAGGAGGAGGAGGTGGAAAGCAGTGAGTCAGATGATGACAGAGATAGTCAGGTGCTGGTCAGTAGACTGAACCAGGCTAACTTAAGTCAACTTGGGAATGAATCAGGTAACAACCCATTCAGACCCCCAGGTGGACTTAACCAGGGCCATAGGAGGAGGAGGCATCACTCAGGTGAATCCAATACCTCCCATGTCTCTAGAGGCTCTCATGGTCACTCCAGAAAGGAGATGACTAGCCCTCAGAGAAGGGAACATGAGGCCAAGATGAGAGAGGCTGAGCTTAGGATCCAGAGGCAAGAGTTAGAGGTTGCCCTGGCTAAGGAGAAACTTGCTAGAGCAAGACAGCCTAGAGAGAGTGGGGTAATAGAACCCACTGGTGGCAGCAATATCCACAAGGATAAAGACAGGTCTTTTGATAATAGAAACCTGAGTAAGATTGTGCCCCCCTACAAAGCTGGGGATGATATCCATAAATGGATTACTGCAATGGAGAGAGCCTGCAGAGTACAGCAGATCCCTCAGGAGCAGTGGGCAGCAATCCCGTGGCTCTCCTTTGAAGGTAGAGGCCGAGACAGACTCCTCACAGTTAGTGATGGGGATTCTAGAAACTACCTGGTCCTGAAGAGTGCTCTGATTGATGGGTTAGGCTTAACCACTGAACAGTACAGGTTAATGTTCAGAGATACCCAGAAGACACAGACTCAGGACTGGTCTGAATTTGTTGAGTGTGCCACTAAGGCTCTGGAGGGATGGTTGCTGGGAAGCAAGGTTACAGACTATGAAGGATTGTATAATTTGCTGATGAGAGAACAAATTTTAAATAATTGTCAGAACCAGCAGTTGCATCAACATTTGGTTGACTCAGATTTGACCTCTCCCCATGAATTGGGAAAGAGGGCAGATAAATGGGTAAGAACCAGAGTTAAGCAAAAGAACCAGAACCAGAACCAGGGTGGTGACCAGAAGAAAACAGACCAGAAGGGTGGGGAGCAGAAAGCTAAAGACCAGAAGTCTTCAACAGGGCCCCAAACTGAGAAAGAGGGTGGGTCCCAAACTTCCAAGAAGAAGAAGAAAGAAGGTCAGAAGAAACCCTGGTGTAAAACTTGTAAGAACACCTCTCACTGGACAAGTGAGTGTAAAAAGGGTGGAGCCCCCAGCACTGCAGCCCCTAAGGCACCTGCACCCACTAGTACAGTTAGCAGTGCTGGTCCTCAAGCCAAGGGATTAGTGGGAATCACTTTGGGAACTGAAGGATATTCTGACCTAGTCAGAACTCTTACACAGGCTGTTCTGGTTTGTGAAGGGGACATAGATTTGACCCCTGACATAAGTCCCAGTAACCTGGGCAAATACAGACAGACACCTTTGATTAACAACAAAGTGGCTCAAGCTTACAGGGACACATGTGCCAGTGTCACTATGGTGACACCTAACTTTGTGGACCCTGGACAATACATGCCAGGCGATGATTACCTGGTGACCAATGCGAGCAATGTCACTACTACACATAGTGTGGCACTTGTTAACTTTTCCTGGGGAGGGGTAACTGGCCTAAAGAAAGTTGTGGTTAGTGCTGATCTCCCAGTAGAATGTTTGTTGGGCAATGACCTGGAGAACTCTCTATGGTCAGAAGTTGAGTACAGGACTCATGCAGAGATGTTAGGGATATCATCACATGTCCTTGCTGTGACCAGGTCACAGGCCAAAAAGTGCCTCTCTGAACCTCAGGTCTTGGATCCTGGAACAATGGACCAAGTACCTCCCAAGAAGAAGAACAGGAGGGTTAAGGCTGCGCCTTCCCAACTGCCTACAAGTGAGGATCAGGCTTCACAGGAAACTGATCTGGAGATCCTTGAAGGAACTGTCCCTGAAGAACTTGAACCTGATCAGGTTGAGTTTCTGGGGACAGGGGGACCTTCTAGGGCAGACTTGGGGCAGGCTCAGTTAACCTGTCCTTCTCTTGAACCCCTCAGACAGCAGGCGGCTGCTGAGGCTGCTGGGAATGCTCAAGGTGCCCATGAAGTATATTGGGACGATGGACTCCTTTATTCAGAGGCTAGAGACCCCAAGCCTGGTGCTACCAGGAGGTTGGTTATACCTCTGCAATTTAGGGGCTTCCTACTCACCTTGGCCCATGATATTCCTTTAGCAGGACACCTAGGCCAGAACAAGACTTGGGACAGGCTTGTCCCTCACTTTCACTGGCCTCACATGTCTGAAGACACCAAGGAGTTTTGTCGCTCCTGTGAAACCTGCCAAGCCAGTGGTAAAGCAGGTGGAACAACAAAGGCCCCCCTAATACCACTACCTGTGGTGGGGGTTCCCTTTGAAAGAGTGGGGATTGATATTGTCGGTCCAATGGATCCCCCTACAGCATCTGGGCACAGATTCATACTGGTGGTAGTGGATCATGCCACCAGGTACCCAGAGGCAATTCCCCTTAGGACCACAACAGCTCCTGTTGTGGCCAGGGCCTTACTTGGAGTTTTCTCCAGAGTGGGGTTTCCTAAGAAGGTAATATCAGATAGAGGTGCCAACTTCATGTCTGGATATTTGACAGCTATGTGGAAGGAATGTGGTGTAAACTACAAGTTCACCACTCCTTATCACCCACAATGCAATGGGCTTGTTGAGAGATTTAACAAGACCCTAAAGGGCATGATTAAAGGATTACCTGAAAAGCTCAGGCGAAGATGGGACATCCTTCTGCCCTGCCTTTTGTTCGCTTACAGAGAGGTCCCACAAAAGGGGGTTGGCTTCAGCCCCTTTGAATTGTTGTTTGGGCACCCTGTAAGAGGACCCCTGTGTCTAGTGAAGGAAGGATGGGAGTTACCTCTCAAAAAGCCTAAACAGGACATAGTGGACTATGTACTTGGTCTCCGCTCCAGGATGGCAGAGTACATGGAAAAGGCATCAAAAAACCTTGAGGCTAGCCAAGAATTACAAAAAGCTTGGCATGACCAAAAGGCTGTCCTTGTTGAATTTCAGCCTGGACAGAAGGTATGGGTGTTGGAGCCAGTGGCCCCAGCAGCACTCCAAGACAAATGGTCTGGACCCCATACAATTCTGGAGAAGAAGGGAGAGGTTACCTACTTGGTGGACCTAGGAACTCCCAGGAGCCCCCACAGGGTGCTCCATGTAAACAGATTGAAGGCATATGTCAGCAGGGCAGACATGGGCTTGCTCATGGCTACAGATGAGGGACAGGAGGAAGAGAGTGACCCTCTCCCAGACCTGCTCACTCAGAACCCTGAGGATGGCTCAGTTGATGGTGTGGCCTTAGGTGGCAGCCTCACTGAACATCAGCAACATGACTGCAGACAAGTTCTACAGGCATACAGGCATATGTTCTCATTGACACCCAGTCAGACTAACTGGTGTACATATGTGGTGGACACTGGTGACAGTCTTCCTGTAAAGAGCAAAATTTACAGGCAACCTGACCACGTCAGGGACTGTATAAAGACTGAGGTGCAAAAGATGCTGTAATTAGGTGTCATTGAGCCTTCAGAGAGCCCCTGGGCTAGCCCAGTGGTTCTGGTCCCCAAACCTCACATCAAAGATGGCAAGAGAGAGATGAGGTTCTGTGTGGATTACAGAGGACTCAATGCTGTCACCAGGACAGATGCACACCCTATTCCAAGGGCAGATGAGCTCATTGACAAGTTGGCTTCTGCCAAATATTTGAGCACATTTGACTTGACAGCTGGCTACTGGCAAATCAGGTTAGCTGAGGAGTCTAAAGCCAAGACAGCATTTTCTACCCCTAGTGGGCATTATCAGTTTGTGGTGATGCCCTTTGGTTTGAAAAATGCACCTGCCACCTTCCAAAGGTTGGTGAATCAAGTCCTCACTGGGTTGGATGACTTTTGTGCAGCTTATCTGGACGATATTGCTGTCTTTAGCTCCACCTGGGAGGATCACCTGGTCCACCTGAAGGAAGTGCTTGAGGCTCTGCAGAAGGCAGGCCTCACTATCAAGGCAACAAAGTGCCAGATAGGGCAGAGCAAGGTTGTATACCTGGGCCACCTTGTAGGTGGAGGCCAAGTTCAACCACTGGAGAGTAAGATCCAGACCATCAAGGACTGGTCCCCTCCAACTACCCAGACTCAGGTCAGAGCTTTTTTGGGCCTGACTGGGTACTACAGGAAGTTTGTTAAGAACTATGGGTCCATTGTGACTCCTCTTAATGATCTGACATCCAAGAAGATGCCCAAAAAGGTTCAGTGGACAGAAATCTGTCAAAAGGCATTTGATGACCTGAAGAAGGCCATGTGCTCTGCACCTATCCTGAAGAGTCCTGACTACTCAAGAGAGTTCCTTGTCCAAACAGATGCTTCTGAGTTGGGAGTGGGAGCAGTGCTTTCACAGCTTAATGTAGATGGCCAGGACCAGCCCATTGCTTTCATTAGCAGAAGGCTGACCCCCAGAGAGAAACGTTGGTCAGCTATAGAGAGGGAGGCCTTTGCTGTGGTGTGGGCCCTGAAGAAGTTGAGACCATACTTATTTGGCACTCACTTCAAGATTCAGACCGACCATAAGCCCCTCCTATGGCTTAATCAGATGAAGGGTGAAAACCCCAAACTACTCAGGTGGTCCATTTCCCTACAGGGGATGGACTTTACAGTGGAGCACCGCCCAGGGACTGACCATGGCAACGCAGATGGTCTCTCCAGGTACTTCCACTTAGAACATGAAGACACAACTGGTCAAGGTTAGTCTAATGTCCCTGCGTTTGGGGGGGGGGGGGTTATGTAGGAGAGTAGGGTCTGCTATCCTATGGTCACCCCAAATTTTTGCTTTTTGCTTCACTGGTTTCTGACTTAATGTGGCTGTGGGCCTGCTAATCAGACCCACAGCCTGCTGTTCTCTCTCTAAATTACTGCCAATGCACTCTAGGTGCATTACGAATTGGAACTGGTTCACCTTATGAGCCCCTGTAATAGTGCACCCTAGGTGCCCAGGGCATAGGTGTATCCAAGGCCTACCAGGGGCTGCAGCACGTATTGTGCCACCCCTGGCCTGGCCTCCATATTTGACACAACTGGCTGATAACTCAGCTGGGGTAAGTCGGTGTAACCACCTCTTACTTAGGTACAGTATGTCTGTGCCTAACCCTAAACTGGACACATATGTTCCTATCAGCCACTCCTAGGGAAGGCCTCATCAATCCTGGAGGCAGAGTGCTTGGAAATATGTGAGATGGTGCTCTAGCATGAGCTGAGCCTGTCTGCAGCTGTCGGGAACAACTCCCTAAGCTGTTCCGGGATATTGCCATACCATATACTCTTAAGTGCATTATAATCCTCGCGGTTATTTGCTATCTTTGGTTTGGCTTTATCAAAACATGTCGAGTAAGGTGTCATACGAATTGGAATACTATCCCCTCGCCAATTCTGGCGACGGGGATAGCATTCCACCCTTCTAGAGGGACACGACATGTGTGTAGCCTTAACCCCGGTTAAAGTTAAACAGAGCCTCAGCATCACAAAATGGATGCTGCCACCACAGACACGAGTCTGGCCTCCTGCTGCTGACCGAAACTCGGCAGATGGTGGCCTGGACAAAGGGTTTCCTGCCTTGGGAGGTGCGAGCACCACCCCAGACAGGATTTTGTGTATTGGGTAGGACAGGGCTGAATAGAATCAGACATGCCCGGGGCACACAAGGTGTCCCCGTGCATAGGCCAGTCCAAACCGGTTCTGGGGCCTCCCAGCCCCAGTCCTGGCGCGGAGCTGGACAAAGGAAAGGGGGTGTAACCGCCCCCCTTCCTGGTTCCTCCCAGAGGAGGGACCTAGTAGGTGATCCACCCCCCAGATTGGGATTAAGAGGGGGAGCAGTGCCATTGCACAGCAGATCATCCTGAAATCAACTTTAAACAAGAAGAAGACTGGACTTCGACATTCTGCTGCACAGAAGACTGAAGAGAATCTCCCTTGTGGCCTAGGAGTGGCCACCCTGTGAACACAGGTACCAACCAGCAACTCGACGTCTGCTTTGCCGCCGCCTCCCGCCGGAGACCGAGCCCAGAGCCCGACAAGAACCAGACTCCCAGACCTCTCAGAGCCCGATCCACAGTCCCTGCGAAGAAGGGACCCGTGGAGGCACCGAGTGACGTGGGACCGGACCTCTTGAAAGACACTCGAAAAGCTGACTGCGCAGCTTCTGAGGCATCCTCGACGTTGTGCTTTGGGGATTGAGAACCCCCACCACCGAGCAGCCCTTGCACCGAAGATCAGCCCTCCAGCATCTCCACGATCTGCGTGGGGCCCTTTTGCATTGTGCCACTCGACGCGCCATCCCGGCCACTAGCCACGTGGTCAGCGGCCATCTTGGCGAGGAACCCGAAGATTTACACAGCAGGTCTGGTTGCTCCAGACCTACCCAAGCTCCTGTGAAAAGGAGCACCCGCTCTGACCTTGCTGGTCCGAGTGAACAGCTTTGTCCACGTTACCACTAGGATAACTGGTCTACAAGGTTGAATTACAACCATCATCATAAGGGTTGCTTGGCATGATACAAAGTGATCACTAAGAATTAGTGAGCATTATATATCAGGCCAACTTCTCACATCTTGTACTTACCAGTTCCATCTCAATTTGTAACAATTTTTTTATTTAGTTTCCAAAATTCTTCATGCGCCCTGAAATCTTTCAAGAGTTATTGATGTGAGTACAATAGTTACTGTATGATTCCCACTGCATTTCGGATGATATGTTCTTCATCAATGGATTATTCATGTGGCACCCAAAAGGTGAAATAAAAAATATTACCTTTGAGGAAACAACACAAAGGTAATGTGGAGAAAACAGAGCCTGCCACTTGCACTCATTAGACAAGATATACCAACTCGTGAGCTTGGACCAAAAAATTATGAAAAAGATATTCCTTGGTGCTAATTAGTTTTTTTTAAAAACAGATAAAACATGTACAGTGACCAGAGGATATCTTACTTGGAACTCTAACTCATAAAATACAAACAATAAGTATCCATACATGATTCAATTGTGTGTTTACTTATATTTTTAACACACTTGGAATCCAAGAGTTTCTTCCCTCTTGGATGTTTTTTATGACATAAGCCTCTTTCCTCATTTTTATTGTGGCCATTTCCTGCAGTCACCCATTCTTCCTATATTGTTTACTATTGTTTAAGGGTATGCTGGCTACTAGAAGGAGTAACCCTTAGATCAAGCAAGCTAGAGACATGCCCCCAAAAACATCTCAACGACTAGCCCTTGACATCATCTAACATTACAGCAGGGCATCTACCTAAATGCATTGTCAAATTTGAACTTTTCTCCAGCAATAAACTATCTCAATGAACCATAACATGTACCACACATGCATCTGAGCTCATCACCTAGGGGCCGATTCCAATTCGGGAAAATGCACTCCGAATAGCTGTACGGAGCGTATTTCCCGTACGAATCGTACACCTTCAAAGTCCCCATACGTACGATCAAGTACGATCCAAACCCAAAGCAGATCTACGTACGAATCGTACCAAACACCATACGACACAAAAATACATACGATTTGTATCCGGTCCATGCAGTACGCTACGTCCGTACGTAAACAAGCAGCAGTTTCCGGCCCAGCAAGTACAATCGTCTCTGTGACACGCCGTACGACCCGTTTTCTACGGGACCCGAAAAGAGCCGTAAAAGCAGACTCCGGCCCGAACCGCTGGCACGGCACAACGACATACACACCATGAACCCCATCGTCATCCCAGTCCTGTACTCCTACGACCTGGTGCATAGAAACCGACCACAGCACAGACGGTGAGAACCACGTACTGAAACAATGGAAGAGTACCTGTACGGTGCATCATACACGCTCGCGTATGGCACAATTGCAATAGTGATACGAGCCATACACATGCCATGAATGTTGGGGTATGGTGCATCACACAGGCTTGCGTATGGCACCATTACAATATTAATACGAGCCGCACACACGCCGTGAATGTTGGGGTACGGTGCATCACACGCGCTCGCGTATGGCAACATTGCAATAGTGATACGAGCCGCACACACGCCGTGAATGTTGGGGTATGGTGCATTACACACGCTCGCGTATGGCACCATTGCAATAGTGATACGAGCCGCAAACACGCAGTGAATGTTGGGGTATGGTACGTCACATGCGCTCGCGTATGGCACCATTGCAATAGTGATACGAGCCGCACACACGCCGTGAATGTTGGGGCATGGTGCGTCAGACGTGCTCGCGTATGGCACTATTGCAACAGTGATACGAGCCGCACACATGCCGTGAATGTTGGGGTATGGTGTGTCACACGAGCTCGCGTATGGCACCATTGCAATAGTGATACGAGCTGCACATACGCCGTGAATGTTGGGGTACGGTGCGTCACGCGCGTTCACGTGTGGCACCATTGCAATAGTGATACGAGCTGCACACACGCCATGAATGTTGGGGTACGGTGTGTGACATATGAGGGGTGGGTGGATATGACTCCCAGCAGAGGCGAACAGTGTGGGGGTGGGTGGATATGACTCCCAGCAGAGGCCAACAGTATGGAGGAGAGTGGATATGACTCCCAGCAGTGTCCAAACATATGAGGTGTGGGTGCACAGGACTCCCAGCAGTGCTCAGATATAGGGGGGACATCATCATCAGCATACCACAATTACATGGGGGTATGTGCACATCCCAAACTTGTGGCATTCATGATAGTGCCATAGCAACACATCACTTACAGCAGTGTCCCACTCCACGGAGGATGTATTTCTGTCACACACTGTGTGACACACCACTTGTGGGTGTGATATCAAATTCCACATGCATACCCACCCATGGAGGTTGCGGGCAACATACACACCCTACCATCATGACACAATAGTGTATAGTGATGTAATAGCCCAGGGAACACACACTGTCACATAGATCCCTGGGCTGATATGAATATCCAGGTGGGGGTCAGACCAGCAAGATGTAGTCTCTCGTGGAACGACTAGGTTTGAAAAACATTAGATACAATGTTCAAAAATGTGAGTCATGTGCCCAAATACCTTGCAGAACAATTTCCAACATAGGTGTAGGCTGTGATGACACACATGCATAGTGATAAAAAGGGTGAATGTGTCCATGAAGGCATTTATACATACTCAATTCACAAGTACAGTGAGTAGCATGGATGGCACAGACTAATGAGCAGTACACATCTGTGAGCAGGCAGGGCTATTGCTGAAGGGAACCGTCACCAAAAAAGAAAATGTGCACACATGTCAGCACAACAATTGTGCAACTGTCTGTAGTGAAGATCTCAAGTGTCACAGAGGAAGGAACACTGCTTGGGACAATGTCTCTAGCCAAAATGAACCCACACAACCAATGATTAATTGGAGAGACATTGTGATGGCACATAGATACCATGGTCCACCTCATTACTATCATCAAAAAACACATCTCAGAACCCCAAAATATTACCATGACACCAACTCCAGGGCCCTCAGCAACAACAGCAAGTACCTGAAATGCAGTAGTGTAGAATGCAAAAGAAAAGGATTTATTCAGCTTCAAATGAAAATAAGTGCAATAATGAGTCCCAGCTCAAACAAGGCCAATGGCCAGTCCACAACAAAGTCTCATAGGGGGACGTTAGGGAGGTCGTCTACCCCAAACTTGCCTACACAGGAATGACCTAATGGGCTGTTGACCCGTGGGGGGCATCATCCGGGTCAGGACCAGGCACCGCAGGGACAGTAGTGGGAAGGGTAGGTGTTATGGGTGCAGGGGGGAGGTATCTTCCTCAGTGGCTTGTGCAGCACCAAAGGTGGAAAGAAACTCAGCGCTGCACACTGCTGCTGGTTCATCCAGACCACCACCTGCACCCGGGGATACTATGGGAGTGGAGGTAGAGGGCTGTGAGTGTTGCAGACTTTCTCTTTGGCTGCATCTCTGCGGTCTGACCCAGGCCCTGTGGGTGTGCCTGCAGCCCTCTGAGATTGTGTGCCAGGAGATGTGCGCTTACACTTCTGTAGTGGTGTGCTGGTTGTGTCCGTTGGTGTGTGTGATCATGCTTTTCTGCTTGTGCTCTGGACAGGTATGGGAGAGGGGGTGTGGATGGGTCCGAAGGAGGGGGGGGATGGACCGCTGCAGGAGGGTAACTGCTGCCATCAGTGATGAGTCCATGGACGTGAGAATCCGACATTGGTCATACATCGTAGCTGACATGCCCTCCATGAATGACAACAACTGGGTCAGTATTTGAGTCTGGCCATGGAGGACAGTCAGCATTGATGTCTGACCAACCTGAATCTGGCGGAGTAGGTCCACAGACCACGCACTGAGGGCAGCAGGGGAGACAGGGTCAGTGGCTGCGGTGCCGGGGCCAAAGGAGACATGGGGGGCCGCACGGACAGAAGGGACCCTAGCAACTGGGAGGGTGGAGATGGGTCTGGAGGAGGTGGGTCACTCAAAAGTAACAAGGACCCCCTGAATGTGGATCAAATTCCTGGGTCAGGGTAAAACATATAATGAAAAATAACAATCCCAGGCAATCTAAAATATGAAACAAGCAATGTGGACCAGCAAGTAATAAAATAAGCTTTACGAAGAAATATTTTCTTTGTATAAGAATCACAAATTTTAATTATTTCAATAAAAATACAAATTCGTTAAAAATTAATAACACTTTGCAATATGTCAAAATGTACATAAATCATATATCCTGATCAAATGAAGTTTAAATGGTGATGGTTTCTTCAACACGTTTCGACACAGTGGGTGTCTTCATCAGGAAAGTACCATCATATAATCAATCTAAAAAAATTCTGCAAACGGACAGCCAGAGCCTCTATTTTAACTTCAACGTTCGCTTCAGGTTTAAACCGCGTTTTGTCCGCGGAGTGATACAATCATGGCGCCAAAATCGCTCTTATTTTTAATGCATAAAAATGAAATGTTTTACTGAGAGTTCACGTGATGGAATGGGTAGCGATGAAAACAAACTGGAGGGTTCTTAATTGCACAAACGGTCATTTAGATGAGTCGACAGTGATTTAAAAATTAAACACGCTACCTTGATGGATAACACAGTGGTTATGCTGCCGAAGAGGCTGAGCCCAAATTTAAAACGACTGCACTATGTAACGGGGCAATTAGCATGATGTCGACATCTCATGCAGAGCGGTAGCTATCAGGAGGCTTTACCGTCCCACAAAGACAAACGCCATCACCGTTATCCTTGCGGCCAGCGTTAATTGAAAACAAAGTCGCTTTCTGCCATGTTTATATAAGTATCATGATAAACAAGCCCTGTCGCCTACTGTTAATGGTTATTGACTATTTTGCGGATCTCGTTGCTCTTGCTGCAAAAAGTCGTGACACAGATCATTCTGTTTTCCGGGAGTTGTCGATTCCTTGGTACAAGTAGGGTTTCCCTGTTACTGAACCATGCCCTTTTGCGTGCTCGTTTGACCAGTCTCTTGGGGTATCCTCTCTCTAGCAGTCTACAGATAAGCTCATCTAATTCAGCAAAGTAGTCATCTTTCATGGTGCAGTTCCTCCGAATGCGGAGGAACTGCCCAAACGGTAGATTATCCGGCAGGGCCCGGGTGTGATGGCTTGTATACCTGAGTAGAGTGTTCTTCTCGCTCGGTTTCCTATACAAGGTTGTGTATAAGGTGCCGTCCAGCTCTTTGATGGTTATATCCAAGAAGTCAATGGATTCATTACTGCAGTTGGTGGTGAATTTAATGTCTTCAGACTGAGTATTCAACCATTGAGTGAAAGTATCAAGCTCTTGTTCCTGTCCTGTCCAGATCATAAGGATGTCGTCAATATATCTGTGGTATTCCGATATATTATTCACAAAAGGATTATTGGGTGAGAGGATATTGTGCTGTTCAAAATCACTCATGTAGAGGATCGCCAGGTCCGGGGCAAATGCTGCCCCCATGGCCACCCCTTTTCTTTGCATGTAGAATTTATTCTGAAATATAAAAAAGTTTTTCGTCATAGCGATCTCTAGAAGATCGACCAAGAATTCAGTGGGTACTCCTGCTGGTTGTGGTCTTGACGCTAAGGCTCTCTGTATTGTTGTTAGAGCTGGTCCCTGAGGGATACTCGTGTATAACGACACGATGTCCATGGTTACAAGCAGTTGACTGTTCTTGTTGAAGGGTTTTTGATCCACTAGGTTAATAACCTGCATGGTGTCCCTCAGGTAGGTGGGTGTTGCCTCAGCTAGAGGTTTCAAGAAACTGTCCACGTATTTACACAGTGGCTCCAGGAGGGAGCCACATCCCGATATTATAGGTCTGCCCGGAGGTTTGGTGGGGTTCTTGTGGACCTTCGGTAGGATATAGATCGTGGGAATTCGTGGTTGGTCCACGTTCAGATATGCGTGTTCTTTATCTGTGAGGAAGCCTGCTTCCTTTCCTTTTTGGGTTATTGTCTTGATTAGGTTTCTGATGTCTGGGGTTGGGTTCGATGCTATCGGCCGATAGCTTACTCCATCATTCAGCTGGGATTCGATCTCTTGTTTATAGTCATTCACATCCATGATGACTATTGCTCCTCCCTTTTCAGCGGGTTTGATGACTAGAGTCTTGTTGTTCTTAAGGCCATCAAGGGCAGTCCGTTCATTCTTGGTGATGTTATGTTTAACATAGCGTTTGGTACTGCATAACTTGAGCACATCTTTCATGACCAGGCTTTCATAGGTCAAAATCCGATGGTTTGTCATCGCGGTCTGGGGAGTGGAGGTAGAGGATGGTCGTAGGCTGGTAAACGCTCTGTTTATGCTTGGAGCTTTGTGTAGAAAGAAGTTTTTAAGCCGAATCTTTCAGAAGAATTTGGTCAACTCCGTCTTAATGTTGAACACATTCACGTGGGATGTAGGTACGAATGACAGGCCCTTGCTGAGAACCTGAATTTCATCCTCTGTCAGCATTTGGTTGGATAGGTTCATAATCGGGCTCTCTCTGCTTACCAACGGTAAGTTTTTCTCCTGGTGTTGATCTCTCCGTGGTTGTCCTGTTGGAACCAAACTTGTTTGTTGTTGTATCCTTGCTGGTGCGAGTCATCCCAATTCCGTGGGTTCTGGCCCCTGGTAGGTCGTTTGTTCCAGCCACCGCCTCGGCCGCGGGGTGGTCTCCAAGTGCTGTCCTCTAAAAAAGGCTGCTGTTGTCTGTTCTGAGGGTCCTGTGGGGGTTGGTACCATTGTTCTTGGTTATGGTAGGAGCCGCTGGTTCCCGCTCCTTCGTTGTCGCTGCTCCCGCTGTACGAAGAGTCGGAGAAATTCGTGTATCTTCTACCTCCTCGTTGACCGCCTCTGTAGCCTCCTCTCCCTCTATTGAAGAAACTGCCCTGGTTGTCCTGTTTAAAATAATCCTCTGCCAAATACGGATAAGTTTTCTTTTTATTATAGTATTGGATGTCTTTGGCCAATTTTTCATGTTTTTTATTCTGTGACTCTACGTCAAAATCCTTCAGGGTTTTGTTCAGACGTTCGAGAGTTTCCTTCGCACTTGCAAAGGCTGAATGGCTGGTAATTTCAGCTCTTAAATCAGTTATCTCCTTTGTTAGTTGTTCGACCTGGTCCCGTGCAGTTTCCACCCCAAGCACCATCCAGTGGCGAGAGCAATTATTCGCCACAAACCTGAACCCCTCCTTAAATTTGGGATTGTCCACAAATATCACTGGTTCGTACCGGACCTGCAGACCTGTTGGTATTACATTTGCTCTAAGGTAGCCAGTGAGGAGATGACCATGCAATTTAGTGCGTACTAGCTTTTTCTCCAAACGTTCAAGCTTGTATATTTTCTCATTGAGTGAGAAATCGACTGTAGTGGTGTTAGTTGAAAGGAAAGCAGACCCAGTGTCGCCCCAAATGAGATCTCTAATATGATCTTCACAGTAAGAGAGGGTTTCCGACTCAAACATGATAATACCCTCAATATAGGTCTTGTGCGTAAATGCAAGTCTTTTCAAAAAAGAAAGAAAGAGAAAAACCCTCGCAAGACAGCTCTTGCACATAGAGTAGTGAGTTTACAACGGGGTGTACCCTAAAAACTCTCTAACCTGGGTCAGTTAACGTAGGTACGTGTACAATGGTCAGGGTCTATTGATCAAAAGCAAGAATTTATCATAGAACCTTTTTGCAATCGTAAAATATTCAGAGATTACTTCTGTGCAGTACAAAAAAATATTTATTTCAACAATTTGAGAAAAGTGTGATTCGTATTGTACAAGATAAGTACCACAAGCATAATGACATGCAAGAAACCAATTACTTCATTGGATCAAGTAGAAAGCAGGACATAAGTCTCAATTAAGTTCATGTAAAACAACACTCTTGTGGATACGATTCTCAAGTGTTCGCTACATAGTATACACTTCAAATGCGCTAAAAAGTGACAAGGAAAAGAGACAGTTAGAGGGGATGGGTGTGGTTGGATACAGGTGGGGACTGGGTAAAGGGTGTTGTGACCTTATTACAATCACAGTGGTTTATGATGCAACCTTTACAGACTAATTTAGTTCATTAGTTCCATTTCCTTCTTTAACATAGGATCAGTATTAATCAATTGGTTGCTTCCTATGTTAGGAGGGTGAAATACAATCCGGTCTACGTTTCGACCCCCAGAATAAGGGTTGATTGAAGCCTCATGCTGGGGTCTTCTTCAGGACTTAGGGGTACAGGAGCTCCTAAAGATAATTATAGAGAGGACTGTATCAAAAACTGGAGTATGAGGAGCACTAGTACTGCAACTAACTCATTAAAAAAAAGGGGGGGCGGTCCTTACTTATTGTAGGGCCGTCCAGTGGACTATTGACGTTGGACCATCATCGGTTCCATAGTTGTAAGTGGTGACCTAAAGGTGTTTAAAAATTGGAGGCATAGGTTTGAGTGCTGGGTCAATTAAGTAATCCTATGAGCAAAGGCTCGCAGAAATGACAAAGGGGACTTACTGGGGCATCCACGGCTTTCCAATCATCCTAATCATTGGATCAATTCCATTTCTTCGCTCGTCGAGATGCTTTTATTTCTGAAGATTAAAAGAGAAGGTTTCGTATAATGTAAACAAGTCCTATTCCAGTGTAAGGGGATAGTTTATATCAGTATGAATGACACAGATGTGTATTCTAGTTCATACTTAAGTCTAGAGACATCTATGAGACAGGACTGGAAATTAGTTAATTGGTCCAGTGTCTCCAAGTAAGTCTATGGTTAGACATTTAAAACAAGTCTAGCTCGTATATCCAAGCAAGCAGATATTAGTCAATAAGGTAGAAGATACTCAAGGAGTATGGGATTCCTTATTGGCGCTTACCATCAGGACTGCATCTGAGCGAGTACTATCAACAGCGCTGCCAAGCCGCGAGTGAGCAAGCCGCGAGGTGCAGGCGATGAATACTGTCTGGAGGCACGTCGTGATCCTCCAATCAGGTTGCGGCATTTGCATCCTGTGCAGGGAGTGTCTACAAAGTTTTGAGGGAAACTAAGGTGATCCCTAAGCCCTAAGTTAGGGGATATCCGTCCTGATTTTTGAACACTACAGGTTCTTGCTGTTGGGGATTGTTACTGAACTAAGGCAAATACCCCCTGGATGTGAACTCGAAATGGGCAACAAGCAAAGTTAAACATGACAATAACTGTATAAATCTTGCATTAGTAAGCTTGAAAACAGTAAAACATATTATCATACACAAAAGGAAACTGTTCCGTAAACATTGAAAGACTCATTGTCCGGCTAGACAGAACAGTGGTGTATTTGACGTTCAAACATAGCTAGAATGTCAGGAGCATGAAAGAAACATTGTAAACGTATCAGCATTTTTAGTCACAGTTAATCAAGGCCATTTGGGAAAAGGTTACATCTGTTTCATTCAGTCCATTTTGTACTGAGTCAAATCGCTGCATCCATTTGCATTCTCGTGTGTTCAAAATGGAATCTAAATCCCCGCCCCTGGGTCCCAGTGTGATTTTCTCGATAACCACCCATTTCAAGGATTCTGGTGTATGGTTCTTCACTTGAAAGTGGTCCACTAAGGGCGCCCCCATAGTTAGGCATCTTATTCTGCTGCAATGCTGCAGTATCCTGTTTTTGATCTTCTGCTTAGTTTGACCTATGTAGATCAGGCCGCATGGACAAAAAATGGCATATATTACTCCGTTACTGTTGCAATTAGTGAGTGCTTTCAGATCAATAGTAACGTTATTGTGTGTAATAGTCTTTGTTTCAATGCAGAGCGCACAGGCCTTGCAGTTGCTGCACTTGTAATTCCCAATTATACTGGGGAGATTCCACATTGTTTGTATGGTTGGAGCTGGTGGGGTGTCCAGCATGGAGCGGACCACCAGGTCTCTGATACTTTTCGCCTTTTTGAAGGCATGCATGGGGGGATTCGGGACTTCAATTACATCTGATATGATGCTCCAATGGTTGTTGACTATTTTGCGGATCTCGTTGCTCTTGCTGCAAAAAGTCGTGACACAGATCATTCTGTTTTCCGGGAGTTGTCGATTCCTTGGTACAAGTAGGGTTTCCCTGTTACTGAACCATGCCCTTTTGCGTGCTCGTTTGACCAGTCTCTTGGGGTATCCTCTCTCTAGCAGTCTACAGATAAGCTCATCTGATTCAGCAAAGCAGTCATCTTTCATGGTGCAGTTCCTCCGAATGCGGAGGAACTGCCCAAACGGTAGATTATCCCATAGGGCCCGGGTGTGATGGCTTGTATACCTGAGTAGAGTGTTCCTCTCGCTCGGTTTCCTATACAAGGTTGTGTATAAGGTGCCGTCCAGCTCTTTGATGGTTATATCCAAGAAGTCAATGGATTCATTACTGCAGTTGGTGGTGAATTTAATGTCTTCAGACTGAGTATTCAACCATTGAGTGAAAGTATCAAGCTCTTGTTCCTGTCCTGTCCAGATCATAAGGATGTCGTCAATATATCTGTGGTATTCCGATATATTATTCACAAAAGAATTATTAAGTGAGAGGATATTGTGCTGTTCAAAATCACTCATGTAGAGGATCGCCAGGTCCGGGGCAAATGCTGCCCCCATGGCCACCCCTTTTCTTTGCATGTAGAATTTATTCTGAAATATAAAAAAGTTTTTCGTCATAGCGATCTCTAGAAGATCGACCAAGAATTCAGTGGGTACTCCTGCTGGTTGTGGTCTTGACGCTAAGGCTCTCTGTATTGTTGTTAGAGCTGGTCCCTGAGGGATACTCGTGTATAACGACACGATGTCCATGGTTACAAGAAGTGGACTGTTCTTGTTGAAGGGTTTTTGATCCACTAGGTTAATAACCTGCATGGTGTCCCTCAGGTAGGTGGGTGTTGCCTCAGCTAGAGGTTTCAAGAAACTGTCCACGTATTTACACAGTGGCTCCAGGAGGGAGCCACATCCCGATATTATAGGTCTGCCCGGAGGTTTGGTGGGGTTCTTGTGGACCTTCGGTAGGATATAGATCGTGGGAATTCGTGGTTGGTCCATGTTCAGATATGCGTGTTCTTTATCTGTGAGGAAGCCTGCTTCCTTTCCTTTTTGGGTTATTGTCTTGATTAGGTTTCTGATGTCTGGGGTTGGGTTCGATGCTATCGGCCGATAGCTTACTCCATCATTCAGCTGGGATTTGATCTCTTGTTTATAGTCATTCACATCCATGATGACTATTGCTCCTCCCTTGTCAGCGGGTTTGATGACTAGAGTCTTGTTGTTCTTAAGGCCATCAAGGGCAGTCCGTTCATTCTTGGTGATGTTATGTTTAACATAGCGTTTGGTACTGCATAACTTGAGCACATCTTTCATGACCAGGCTTTCATAGGTCAAAATCCGATGGTTTGTCATCGCGGTCTGGGGAGTGGAGGTAGAGGATGGTCGTAGGCTGGTAAACGCTCTGTTTATGCTTGGAGCTTTGTGTAGAAAGAAGTTTTTAAGCCGAATCTTTCAGAAGAATTTGGTCAACTCCGTCTTAATGTTGAACACATTCACGTGGGATGTAGGTACGAATGACAGGCCCTTGCTGAGAACCTGAATTTCATCCTCTGTCAGCATTTGGTTGGATAGGTTCATAATCGGGCTCTCTCTGCTTACCAACGGTAAGTTTTTCTCCTGGTGTTGATCTCTCCGTGGTTGTCCTGTTGGAACCAAACTTGTTTGTTGTTGTATCCTTGCTGGTGCGAGTCGTCCCAATTCTGTGGGTTCTGGCCCCTGGTAGGTCGTTTGTTCCAGCCACCGCCTCGGCCGCGGGGTGGTCTCCAAGTGCTGTCCTCTAAAAAAGGCTGCTGTTGTCTGTTCTGAGGGTCCTGTGGGGGTTGGTACCATTGTTCTTGGTTATGGTAGGAGCCGCTGGTTCCCGCTCCTTCGTTGTCGCTGCTCCCGCTGTACGAAGAGTCGGAGAAATTCGTGTATCTTCTACCTCCTCGTTGACCGCCTCTGTAGCCTCCTCTCCCTCTATTGAAGAAACTGCCCTGGTTGTCCTGTTTAAAATAATCCTCTGCCAAATACGGATAAGTTTTCTTTTTATTATAGTATTGGATGTCTTTGGCCAATTTTTCATGTTTTTTATTCTGTGACTCTACGTCAAAATCCTTCAGGGTTTTGTTCAGACGTTCGAGAGTTTCCTTCGCACTTGCGAAGGCTGAATGGCTGGTAATTTCAGCTCTTAAATCAGTTATCTCCTTCGTTAGTTGTTCGACCTGGTCCCGTGCAGTTTCCACCCCAAGCACCATCCAGTGGCGAGAGCAATTATTCGCCACAAACCTGAACCCCTCCTTAAATTTGGGATTGTCCACAAATATCGCTGGTTCGTACCGGACCTGCAGACCTGTTGGTATTACATTTGCTCTAAGGTAGCCAGTGAGGAGATGACCATGCAATTTAGTGCGTACTAGCTTTTTCTCCAAACGTTCAAGCTTGTTTATTTTCTCATTGAGTGAGAAATCGACTGTAGTGGTGTTAGTTGAAAGGAAAGCAGACCCAGTGTCGCCCCAAATGAGATCTCTAATATGATCTTCACAGTAAGAGAGGGTTTCCGACTCAAACATGATAATACCCTCAATATAGGTCTTGTGCGTAAATGCAAGTCTTTTCAAAAAAGAAAGAAAGAGAAAAACCCTCGCAAGACAGCTCTTGCACATAGAGTAGTGAGTTTACAACGGGGTGTACCCTAAAAACTCTCTAACCTGGGTCAGTTAGCGTGGGTACGTGTACAATGGTCAGGGTCTATTGATCAAAAGCAAGAATTTATCATAGAACCTTTTTGCAATCATAAATTATTCAGAGATTACTTCTGTGCAGTACAAAAAAATATTTATTTCAACAATTTGAGAAAAGTGTGATTCGTATTGTACAAGATAAGTACCACAAGCATAATGACATGCAAGAAACCAATTACTTCATTGGATCAAGTAGAAAGCAGGACATAAGTCTCAATTAAGTTCATGTAAAACAACGCTCTTGTGGATACGATTCTCAAGTGTTCGCTACATAGTATACACTTCAAATGCGCTAAAAAGTGACAAGGAAAAGAGACAGTTAGAGGGGATGGGTGTGGTTGGATACAGGTGGGGACTGGGTAAAGGGTGTTGTGACCTTATTACAATCACAGTGGTTTATGATGCAACCTTTACAGACTAATTTAGTTCATTAGTTCCATTTCCTTCTTTAACATAGGATCAGTATTAATCAATTGGTTGCTTCCTATGTTAGGAAGGTGAAATACAATCCGGTCTACGTTTCGACCCCCAGAATAAGGGTTGATTGAAGCCTCATGCTGGGGTCTTCTTCAGGACTTAGGGGTACAGGAGCTCCTAAAGATAATTATAGAGAGGACTGTATCAAAAACTGGAGTATGAGGAGCACTAGTACTGCAACTAACTCATTAAAAAAAAGGGGGGGCGGTCCTTACTTATTGTAGGGCCGTCCAGTGGACTATTGGCGTTGGACCATCATCGGTTCCATAGTTGTAAGTGGTGACCTAAAGGTGTTTAAAAATTGGAGGCATAGGTTTGAGTGCTGGGTCAATTAAGTAATCCTATGAGCAAAGGCTCGCAGAAATGACAAAGGGGACTTACTGGGGCATCCACGGCTTTCCAATCATCCTAATCATTGGATCAATTCCATTTCTTCGCTCGTCGAGATGCTTTTATTTCTGAAGATTAAAAGAGAAGGTTTCGTATAATGTAAACAAGTCCTATTCCAGTGTAAGGGGATAGTTTATATCAGTATGAATGACACAGATGTGTATTCTAGTTCATACTTAAGTCTAGAGACATCTATGAGACAGGACTGGAAATTAGTTAATTGGTCCAGTGTCTCCAAGTAAGTCTATGGTTAGACATTTAAAACAAGTCTAGCTCGTATATCCAAGCAAGCAGATATTAGTCAATAAGGTAGAAGATACTCAAGGAGTATGGGATTCCTTATTGGCGCTTACCATCAGGACTGCATCTGAGCGAGTACTATCAACAGCGCTGCCAAGCCGCGAGTGAGCAAGCCGCGAGGTGCAGGCGATGAATACTGTCTGGAGGCACGTCGTGATCCTCCAATCAGGTTGCGGCATTTGCATCCTGTGCAGGGAGTGTCTACAAAGTTTTGAGGGAAACTAAGGTGATCCCTAAGCCCTAAGTTAGGGGATATCCGTCCTGATTTTTGAACACTACAGGTTCTTGCTGTTGGGGATTGTTACTGAACTAAGGCAAATACCCCCTGGATGTGAACTCGAAATGGGCAACAAGCAAAGTTAAACATGACAATAACTGTATAACTCTTGCATTAGTAAGCTTGAAAACAGTAAAACATATTATCATACACGAAGGGAAACTGTTCCGTAAACATTGAAAGACTCATTGTCCGGCTAGACAGAACAGTGGTGTATTTGACGTTCAAACATAGCTAGAATGTCAGGAGCATGAAAGAAACATTGTAAACGTATCAGCATTTTTAGTCACAGTTAATCAAGGCCATTTGGGAAAAGATTACATCTGTTTCATTCAGTCCATTTTGTACTGAGTCAAATCGCTGCATCCATTTGCATTCTCGTGTGTTCAAAATGGAATCTAAATCCCCGCCCCTGGGTCCCAGTGTGATTTTCTCGATAACATCCCATTTCAAGGATTCTGGTGTATGGTTCTTCACTTGAAAGTGGTCCACTAAGGGCGCCCCCATAGTTAGGCATCTTATTCTGCTGCAATGCTGCAGTATCCTGTTTTAGATCTTCTGCTTAGTTTGACCTATGTAGATCAGGCCGCATGGACAAAAAATGGCATATATTACTCCGTTACTGTTGCAATTAGTGAGTGCTTTCAGATCAATAGTAACGTTATTGTGTGTAATAGTCTTTGTTTCAATGCAGAGCGCACAGGCCTTGCAGTTGCTGCACTTGTAATTCCCCGTTGTAAACTCAGTACTGTGGTAGGAGGGCATCCAGCAGGGCCTGGTTTTCCTCCTCAGTGAATGCTGGGGACCTCTCCATAGTACGCGACATCAAAGTCCAGGGAATTCAGAGACAGCAGCAGTGTGGTCCACTCCAATGTTGTGCAGGCAAGTGCTCTCTCAGGGCTACCTGCAGGCTTAAATCAGTGCTGCTGAGGGGCTTTCAGTTTCAGGAGCACAGTGTGATAGGCCAGATTAGTTTGCATCCTGGGTTTCATCCAATCCCTTTACACATAAGGCCCTGACACACATTTGCAAGGTTTAAAATTTGAGCATCTACTCCACAATCATTTTGCAACATTGTATATTTTTGCCCAACTGACTTTTGCAGGACACCTGTAGCACACACTCAAATCTCAGTATCCATGACAACCAGGCTGCATTCAGGGCCTACTACTCGTCTCCTAGTGGCCCCTAAGTATTTTTGGAGATCCACACACCTGTACAGTGCGTTTCACGTCGTGTATAGCACCATTGCAATAGTGAGACGATGTGCACACACGCACGTAAAGTTGGGGTACTGTTCGCTCGCATATGGCATGATTACAACAGTGAGACGATGCGCACACACAAAAGGTAATGTTGGGGTACGGTTCGCTCGCGTATGGCATGATTACAATAGTGAGACGATTCGCACACACGCACGTAATGTTAGGGTACGGTTCGCTCGCGTATGGCATCATTACAATAGTGAGACAATGCGCACACATGCACGTAATACAGGGGTGCGGTTTGCTCGTGTATGGCACCATTACAATAGTGAGACGATGCGCACACACGCACGTAATGCATAGGTACGTTGCGTTTCACACGGTGTGTTTCACATGCAGTTGTGAATGCAGGGGTACAGTGCGTTTCACACGCAGTTGTGAATGCAGGGGCACGGTGCATTTCACACAGTGCGTTTCACATGCAGATGTGAATGCAGGGGTACGGTGCGTTTCACATGGTGCGTTTCACATGCAGTTGTAAATGTAGGGGTACGGTGCGTTTCACACGGTGCGTTTCACACTCAGTTTTGAATGCAGGTGTACGGTGCGTTTCACACGCAGTTGTGAATGCAGGTGTACGGTGTGTTTCACACGGTACATTTCACACGCAGATGTGAATGCAGGGGTATGGTGCATTTACACAGTGCGTTTCACACGCAGTTGTGAATCCAGGGGTACGGTACGTTTCACTTGGTGCGTTTCACACGCAGTTGTGAAAGCAGGGGTACGGTGCATTTCACACGGTGCGTTTCACACGCAGTTGTGAATGCATGCGTACGGTGTGTTTCACACGCTCATGCATGGCACCATTACAATAGTGATATGAGGCACACACATGGCATGGATGTAGGGGTACGGTTCAAACAAGGATGTCTATCAAGTTCTTGTCATTGCATACTTACATGTGCAGGCCCTACGTGTGGCAGGCAGTGATATAGCACAGGGCATCTGATCTTGTTGCACAATCGATGTCTGCTGACCTTTTGACACATGTCATTTGTGATGGGGCACTATGTGGCACACATCACCTTGACACTTGTCACATGTTTACCATTATGCAGATGTTGCCATGCACATCAACACTGGGATGGCACAGTCATCACTATGGGCCCCTGACTCATGATGCCAGGGACAGGGGCACTTTGTCACTTTGTGTGAAGTAGTGTGGCTCACTGGTTAGAGGCGGCAGACCCGAGAGCAGAGGACGGCCCGGGACCAGGGTTCGATTCCCGGCGCGGCAGGTTTCTGGACCAGGGTCAGCGGACTCGATAATTCTCTCGCCTCGGTGCCCACTCTGATCAGCGATCACACTCGGCAACTATGGGCATTAGCTTGCCTCATCTTCACTAACGGCCCCACCAGACCGCCGGGGATGCCTGGTCTCACCCTGGAGATACCCATTAAGGGACCATCTCTCAGGGAAGCCAGGAAGGGTTTCGCAGCGGTCGAAGCGCCTTGGGACCCTACGGGTAAGTAGTGCGCTATATAAATGCCTATACATTTACATTTGTCACTTGACATTTCACGCTCAGCATGACCCTATGTGACTATGTCTGGTGTGTGTCATGTTGAACATTGAGCTTGCTGTTTGTGTTACGTAAACTGCATCTGCTGTTGGTGCATCTAACATGGGTCTGTGTTGAGATGGGAATGGTTTCACATGTACGCACACCATGCCACATGTGCATTCCCACAGCTTTTGGGTCTGATGGCATCAGACATCATTTTTCCCCAGGCATACATGCCTGCATCGTGACAATGGCTGTGTTGTTTTGTTGTCACATGCCCACCTCAATCGCAATGTGTTTGAATTGTACATTTGCCATTCCATGTGACCTGTGCGTGTGCCTTGCAGGCAGCTGTCTGGATGGGGTGACAACCTTCCACTGGTGATGTGTGCTACTCCAGTGACATCTTGGGCTGTTCACTCAGACCAGACCAGCAGCTCGTTTCAGGGCATGTCATGTTTTTTAAGGCAATCAGCAGGTATATCTGGGTTTTTCTTAGGAGTGCCTGCAAGCTGGCATATGTGTCCTGGATGTATTGCACTCGCCAGACTCCATAGTGACCTGATGTGTAGTAGCAGTTTTGCATGTGCTATGTACATTGCCACTGATGTTGGTGACAGTTATTCACCATTCTTCCCAAATATGTCCTGTAGGGCACCGCCTCTACCAAGGCCATTTCCAGACTTGGCTACCATGAGGGAACGTGCCTGCATCCAACGTTACAGATTCACTCGACAGTTGATTCAGGGCTTGACGAACAGGCTGAAACCACATCTCCAACCGCAACACAGGTATCCAACTGCGCTGACCCCCAAGCTGAAGGTGATGGCAGCCCTCCATTTTTTTGCTACAGATACGTTTCAATTAACCATAGCTGATGTTGGTGGAATGTCCCAAACAATGTTCAGCCGTGTCCTGCGTGATGTTTTAGCAGCCATGTTGGAGCACATTGATGAATTAATCAAATTTCCAACTCCGGAAGAGTTGAGAGATGTCAAGGGTGATTTCTATGCCCTGGGAGGGATGCCGCATGTCATTGGGTCCATTGATAGGACACATGTGGCTTTGGTGCCACCACAGGCTCAGGAGCAGGCTTACCGCAACAGGAAACATTATCATTCAATAAATGCCCTGGTGGTGTGTCTTGCTAACATGCTGATTTCCCATGTTTGTGCAAGTTTTCCAGGATCGGCACATGATATCAATCAGTCAATCAGGAGTTTGTTAAAGCGCGACTACTCACCCGTGAGGGTCTCAAGGCGCTAGGGGTGGGGGCGGGGGGGGGTGCAGGTTCCATTCCACCAAGGAGGGGGTCTGTCGAAGAGCCAGGTTTGGAGGTTTCTTGCGAAGATGGGGAGCGATGTTGTCTGTCTGAGGTAGAGCGGAAGGGCGTTCCAAGCTTTGGCCGCGAGGAAGGAGAAGGAGCGGCCTCCCGATCTGGTCTTTCTGGTGCGGGGGACCACGGCGTAGGAAAGCTGGGCTGATCGTAGGGTCCTTTGGGGTGCGTGGAATTTGAGTCGGCTGTTCAGGTATGCTGGTCCGGTGCCGTGGAGGGCCTTGTGTGCGTGGGTGAGCATCTTAAAGGTGATTCTCGCCTCAACGGGGAGCCAGTGGAGTGTGCACAGGTGCTGGGAGATGTGGCAGTGTTTTGGCAGGTTGAGGACCAGTCTTGCGGCGGCGTTGTGGATGTTCTGTAGCTTGCGGATGAGGTTTTTGTTTATTCCGGCATAGAGTGCGTTGCCGTAGTAGAGTCTGCTGGTGACCAGGGCGTGAGTGACTGTCTTTCGGTGTTCGAGGGGGATCCATTTGAAGGTCTTACGAAGGAGGTGGAGGGTGTGGAAGCAGGAAGATGAGACAGAGTTGATCTGGCAGTCCATTTTGAGCTCGGAGTCCAGGATGATTCCCAGGTTGCGTGCGTGGTCTGTGGGGGTTGGCGGGTTTCCGAGGGCGGTGGGCCACCAGGCGTCGCTCCAGGCGTCGGGGTTTGGGCCCATGATGAGTACTTCTGTTTTGTTGGTGTTTAGTTGTAGGCAGCTGTTTTTCATCCATTTGGTGACGGCTTCCATGCCTTCTCGAAAGTTGCGTCTGGCGGTGTTGGGCTTGTTGGATAGGGAGAGGATGAGCTGGGTGTCGTCTGCATATGACACAATGTTGAGTCCGTAGGTTCTGACGATGGGGGCAAGTGGAGCCATGTAGACGTTGAAGAGCGTCGGGCTGAAGGAGAAGCCCTGGGGGACTCCGCAGGTGGTAGGTGTGGGGTCCGAGAGGAAAGGGGGGAGTCTGACCCACTGCGTCCTGCCGGAGAGGAAGGAGCAGATCCAGTCGAGGGCCTTGTCCTGGATTCTTGCATTGTAGAGTCTGCGTATTAGGGTGCGGTGGGAGACTGTGTCGAAAGCCGCTGATAGGTCGAGGAGGATGAGGGCTACTGTTTCTCCTTTGTCCAGTAAGGTGCGGATGTCATCTGTTGCAGCAAGGAGGGCGGTTTCCGTACTGTGGTTTTTTCTGAAGCCGGATTGGTAGGAGTCGAGGATGTTGTGTCTACTGTAACGCATTATGGCTGAATGCACAGGAACAAGTCATGAACAAACTACAATTAGTGCAAAATGCTGCAGCAAGAATTTTAACTGGCACACCTAAATTCTCATCCATATCGCCCATCATTCGCCAACTTCATTGGCTACCAGTGAGAAGCCGTACAAAGTTCAAGGCCTTGTGCATCATTTATAAAACACTGAATAACACCGGACCAGATTTTTTAAAAAAATCCATTACTCCATACAAACCTAAGCGCTCTCTACGCTCTGAGGCATCCCAGCTACTCTATATTCCACGCACTAAGAAAGCAACATGGGGCGATAAGCGCTTCACAATTGCTGCTTCTAAATTGTGGAATGAGCTCCCTCTTAATATCAGATCAAGCTCCTCCCTACTCATATTTCGGAAGCACATCAAAACATGGCTTTTCAACCAGTAAGCTATGTGGGAGCTCTCTGCAATCTTAACGAACTCTAGCGCCGAGACACCGGAAGGTATTTGTGCGCTTTAGAAATTTTATAAATAAATAAATAAAATTGTGTTCTTCAATGAATGTGGCGAGTTGACTGTTGATGGTTTTCTCAATGACTTTCGCTGGGAACGGGAGCAGGGAGATGGGTCTGTAGTTTTTGAGGTCGGTGGGGTCCACTGAGGGTTTATTTAGGAGGGGGTTGACCTCGGCGTGTTTCCAGTCGTCGGGGAACGAGGCGGTCGCCAGGGAGCGGTTGATGGTTTGGCGGAGCATGGGTGCGATGGTGTTGGCGGCTCTGTTGAAGATGTGGTGGGGGCAGGGGTCTGTGGGGGCCCCTGAGTGGATTGACTTCATTGTCTTCAGTGTGTCTTCGGTGGTGAGGGCTGTCCAGTCATCAATCGCTGGTTTCCGGGTGTCTTGGGTGGTTGGTGAGGGTTCAGTGTGTTGGTTGTCTTCGTCGAAGTTGTCGTAGATGCTCTTGATTTTGTGGTGGAAAAAGATGCTGAGTTTGTCGCAGAGGTCTTGTGAGGGAGGGATGTCGGTAGACTCGCTGGTGGGTTGGGCGAACTCCTTGATGATGCTGAAGAGTTCCTTGCTGTTCTGTGCGTGGGTGGAGATTCTGTCTTCAATCGCTTTTTTCCTCGTTTCTCTGATGAGTTAATGGTGGGCGTTGGTGGCGGCTCTGAAGTTGTTGTGGGCTTCTGTGGATTTGGTGTTTCTCCAGGCCTTTTCGAGGAGGCGGGATGTGCGCCTGGACTCTCGAAGTTCCGTGGTGAACCATCTGGCTTTCTTGGCATGGGTATTGCTGTTTTTCTTGAGGGGGGCTATGGTGTTGGTGCTGTCCGAGATCCATCTATGCAGGGTTCGGGCTGCGGTGTTGGGGTCGTCGTTTTCCGTGATGGTTGGGGTGGAGTTGTTGAGTGAGGAGGTGAGCTGGTCATTGGTGATTTTGGTCCAGTTTCTTTGTGGAAGAAGGTGCTGGTGTCTGTGGATGGTGGGTGTTCTGAAGGTGAAGTGGACGCAACGATGGTCGGTCCATGGGAGTTCGGTGGTGTGGCTGAAGGTGATGGAGTTTTCTGTAGTGAAGAGGGAGTTGAGGGTGTGTCCTGCTGAGTGCATGGGCTCGGTCACGATCTGGTGGAGTCCAATGTTGTGGAGGTTGTCTAGGAGGCATGTGGTGTTGGGGTCCAGTTGATTGTCGAGGTGGAAGTTGAGGTCTCCCAGCAGGGTGTAGTTGGTGGAAGCGATGGCCTGCGGGGAGATAATGTCCGTGATGGAGTTGGCGAAGGGTCCGCGGGGTCCAGGGGGTCGGTAGATGAGGGTTCCTCAGAGGGCGGCGGTGGGGCTGGCCAGTATCTTGAAGTGAAGGTGTTCCATCAGTTCTGTGGACTCGTCAGGGAGTGTGCTCAGGCGGAGGCTGGATTTATGGACGATGGCGATTCCTCCCCCTGGGTGGGTGGGGTGGTCCTTCCTGGAGATCTTGTATCCTTGGGGGATGGCGATGGACGATGTCCGGTCCCGAGGTGGTGTTGGTCCAGGTTTCATGAGGCGTAGCAGGGTGCCAAGAATGATGCTGCAGCTGTGGAAGGATCGGGCATGTCTTTTTGGTGGGTAAACTCTGTTTCTCCCGTGTGTTTCTGTATCTTTTGCTCTGACGGCATCTCCTGAACCACTTATTTACATGATGTATATTTGTAGGTGACTCGAGATATCCCAACATGCCATGGCTGATGACACCTCTATGCCACCCAAGAACAGCTGCAGATCAGCGGTACAATAATGCACACGGGCAGACCAGGCGAGTGATTGAGCGGACGTTTGGCCTCCTGAAGAGCCGATTCCGGTGTCTCGATAAGACCGGCGGATACCTCCCATATGCCCCGGCAATGGTCTGTATTATCTTCATCGTGTGCTGCATGCTGCGCAACATGGCAGTTGAGAAGGCAGTGCCAATCATCCTGGATCCTGAGGAGCAGGAACATCCACCAGTTGAGGACGAAGGGCTTGGTCACGATGTAAGTGATGAGTAGGAGGAGGATGATATCCGGAGTCAGCTCATACGCAACTTCTTCTCATAATGGTGAGTCACTGCGAATGAGTGTGCAAGCTTGTAGCATTGAGTGGCATATGTTGCAATGTGTGTGTCCAGCTGACTGTATGCAAAGTCACTTAGATGTGTGTTCTGATGTGTCACGCAAGTGCTGATGTCATGCCACACAGAAATGTGCAATGACTTAGCTTGAAATTTACATATGCACTACATTGTTCCTGTGTTGTACATGCCCATGTCTTTAGCAGAGATTTTTAACGGTGAGCCCTTGTGTGTCATTCCCAGGTTGCTGTGCCTGTTGTCTGTTTGTCTCATCTCATTCCTCCTGCTATTCCTCATGATGATTGCAACGTGGGCCGAATCAGCGTTTCATGCACGGACATGTGTAAATGTCAGTTTGGGTAAGAGATCCAAACAGGCTGTTTGGGGTTGGTATGGTTTGGGAATGTGTGGGAACTGTTTCTGTGCATGTTGTAAAACCATCCATACATGCCTCATCACCATGGATAAAATTACATGTTACACCACTCCCATGACAGGACAGTCACCCTTCTTGACAGTCATCTGTTGAGGAGTATTGACTCTGGTGAAGGCATCAATGTGTGTCAACCTTGACCCTGACACATTGCGGATACCACGGGTTGACATTGTGTGGGACATCACAACCACAGGCTCCATGGTGAATTGCAGCCTCACTGTGTGCAGCAGGATGTGTTTGGCTCATCCACTTAATCTTGTGTGCCAGTACAGTTTGATTTCTAATCAACCATTTTGTGAAGGTGTGGGCCAGCGTATGTCCCACAGGTTCTGTCAAGTGTCCTGTTGTCCTGTGAGTCTGTTCATATGGATATATTGCCCCTTGTGCCAGTATTTCATGTCACTGTCACGTTGCTTCCTCAGGGCCGGTGGACAACACTGCTTTGCAAGCCTTCTCGGTCATTTGATGTTAACTTTCTATTCCCATGATGCCAGGAATGTTGTGCGGATGACGTCACAACGTTGTGCTGTAGCAAATGTTAACGCTTCTGTGGCACCAGTTGGGTGACGTTAATCCCAGGATTCTCTTGTGGCGTGCTGCATATCCTGGTCACGGAAGGGGTGGTTTTGTGGCATTGCTGCTCATTACTTTCTGTTGAGTTCTGGACCAGCAGCTTGTTATGTTAGGTATTTCAAAGCCCAGTTGGATGAGCCAATGACTGTCTCTTGTGGGGCTTCCTTGTCTTTACATAATTCCCTCCCTCGTTGGAGGAGCTTCTTAAGGCTCTTGTGGGTGATGTGTAATTTCCCTTCTTGACCCTCACTGATTCCCAGGGGTAACTATGGATTATTGCCTTTGTGTGAGTAGCACTGCAGCTCATTAGTATTTTTGTTCATTGGAGCATTATTCATACACTGTTTACCTTGATTCTTGCATGGCTCTAATTGCATTGAAGCAGCCTGCAGAGCGTTATGCACCCTTAATTTAGCTGCAAAACTCTGCTTTACAGGTGTAACTGTTACAGTATAGGTCCTGAGGTATTCTGTGATTCAGTGGCAAGAAGTGTTGAATGATTATGCTTGTTTACCTTTGTTTCAGATCTCTCTCCCTGCTGTTCCCTTCCTTTCCTTCACTGATCACCTTTTTGAGTCAGTCATTTCTACTCAGACCAAGGGGCTATCGGGAGATGGACCACTATTATCATCGCACCTTTATGAGGATTCAAGGAACCAACAGTCCCAGGCAGTTGTGTGCACATTGTCTCACCAGCATTACAGGTAAACTCATTGCATGACTGTTATTTTCTTCTGAGCAATGGCACTGGCCATGGACATTGGCTAAAGCAGCATGGCCTCAACACAAACTTTATCCATTTGTGTAATAAATGTGTTCCCCACGGTACAATGTGCATCATTACTGTCACCGCAGATCTCTTGCCAGTTTGCATGCATCATCTATGGCATAATTGACAAAGTTTGTGCATATGGGAGTATATGTACTGTGGCAACATGCATGCAGTTTATCATAGCTAATGATCCATATTGTGCATGAAGTACATGGTTGTGTATGTATTGTTGCAGCTTGCTACCCACAACGGGCAGGCAACACCTGCTGACGCCGTGTGTCCTGTGCGCAGCTTGGCCATTTGGTGCCTGATCCTGTGCCCATCATTTATGGTGATTGTTCATCCATTTTCGTTTCATGACCCATGAGTAACCAGACACTCCTTCCTTTCCATACACCTGTTACATTGTGCCTTTCAAACCTCCTTGTCTTTGTGTGCTAATTTTTGCATGGTGTCTCACCCCTTCCGCCGTCATGTGTTCACTCATTCCTGCAGCTGCCTCACCTGCGGCACCGCACCACCGAGTGCCCTGATTCTGCAACACACACGCCTCCCAGATGCTCCTCCCTCCCTCCACCCATTGTTTATGCAGGCAGCAGCTTGTCAGTGGCACTGTTGCGCCACCTCCGTGCCAACGGCAGGACCGTCAGTGCCTGCAATGTGCACAGTGCAAGACCCTCCGGTCCTTCCATGATGCAGGTAACACAACAGACTCATGCTCCAGCCACCCTCCAAACAGTGAACACCAGACAATCATCCACCTGCTATCAGGCAACCCCTAAGCGCACCCATTACAGCTTTGCAGGCTGTGTGTGCAACTCCTACTGCCAACAATGCGCTGCCCAGCATAACACACCATGTCCGTACAACAAGGTGATGTGCCTCCTACTGCACACCCGCTACATCCACCAGCACGCCATTGGACTCTGTCACCTCATCAACACAACAGCCCCACACATCGCCTTCATTACAGTTAACTGGTTGAACGCATCCTCAGCACACTACATCAACATTGCCATCACAGACGGATACGAGATCACCCACAGGGACCACACCAACACTCCAGGATGATGAATTGCAATTTTTTCTGAAGTACCCCGTCAGAGTCACATACAACACCAAGGACACACTCAGCATTGTCAAACATCTGCAGTTCAGGTTTCACACCAGCCCCCTGCCCACCTTCAGTCTAACTATCATCTACAGATCTCCAGGCCTACACCTACAATTCTGCTAAGCCATCTACAATTATAATAATAGTCATGTATTGAACGGACATCTAAGCTCACGGAGTTGTCCCAGCGCTGTAGTGTGCCGAAAATGAGGCAGCATATAAAAGAGCAACTAATCAAGCAGGCTAAATATCCAGATCTTAGGGGCTTAGCGAGACTCACATTCAGACAGAATCAGAAGCAGCGGAAGAGGTAGCTTAGTCCAACATTGGGTGGTCCCTACCTGAAAGGTTTCACCTCCTGATCTAGGTTTTGCAAAGCAAGGACTAATGAGCAAGTGCTTGTCATTGAAACGTAGAGATCGTGATTGACAATAGGGACAGAGTCTCCTCCTAAGGTAGACCGGACCACGGCCTTGTCCTGCCCTGAAGGCGAGTGTAAGCACCTTGAATTCTATTTGTGTAGCCATGGGCAGTAAATGGAGCAGTCTAAGATACGGGGAGATATGTTGTCAAAGTGAAACTCCACATACCAGGCAGGCAGCAGCGTTTTGGCCCGTCTGCAGTATACGGAGGAAGCCTAATGTGAGACCTACGTATGAGCCTTTCGCGTAGTGTAAATGGGAGGTAATCCGTGCGTGATCCACCGTTTTTCGGGTTACATTGTGCAGATAGTGAATAATTCTATTGATGAGTTTAATCTTGACAAAACAAGCGGCACCCGCCTCTTCTACCTGTGTGGCAAGGGATAGCTGATTGTCCCATCTAACTCCCAGATTCCTGACCAAGTCCTTGTGTGCCGGAGCAATGGCCAGTTCCTCTGGCCACCACAGATTGGAAGAGAGGGGGGAAGGATGGGTAAAAAAATAGGATCTCAGTGTTAACTGTATTAAGTTCTAAGAAATGATGGTACATCCAGGCCGCAATGATCTAGAGACTATTTTGTAGTGGGTCAAAATTAGCGGCACAGACAGCATTTAAGGTGAATAGAAGCTGAAGATCATCAGCATATGATATGATTTTGACTTCAGACATGGCAATCGATGCAGCCAGCTGGGTTAGGTAAATATTAAAAATCAGGGGGCTCAAAGCAGAGACCTGCTGCATGCCCCTCGTCAGTGGTTTGACTGTGCAGATGAATGGATAGGACCGGACCTGCTGTGTTCAGTCAGATAGTAAGGACGATATTCAGTTCAGCACTGAGCCCCCCACGCCTATGGCCTTAAGGCGTTTCATGAGAATGGGATGGTGTAGGAACTGGGGTCACCAGTTCCCCGGGGGGTACCCTAGCATCAGACCAACTTAAACATTTCATTACTCTGTAGTAGGCAGACCCTTTAGATAACTGTAGGCCTTGAGTCAACAGCTTCTTTTTACAGGCCTAAACACTTTAGTGTAAATCAGGCAACATTTCATTAGACCAAGGTTGTAACCTTTCATTAGGGTAGAAACCACTTCTCTGAGCAGGAATAAACATTTCATAATGGGTAAACCATGCTTTTAACCATACTGACCCACTCATCAGGCAGGAGGACCCCTGTTGTCAGGCAAGTTAGTACCTAACCCTCTGGGCCTGCCTAAGGCAACTAATAGTCACATTCCCCTAGTCAGGGGTTAACTTTAAGGGCTCACCAGTCAATCCGGGCCTCTGCCCAGTTCAGGGAGTGCTGGGGACACGGGGCCCAGTCACCAGTTTTCTCCAGGGAGGGGCGAACTCAGGGCCTCCCGGGGCCTTCCACCCTCCTCCCTGGGGGTTTTCGGACTCTTCGGCGGTTAAGTGCCCCCCCAAGGGGAGGGGTGATCTCAAGGCCTCCCTCCTCCCTTGGGGGTTACCTCTAATCTTCGGCCCTCCGGGGCCCTTGCCGGAGTTCCAGTGGCTGGTGGGGAGGTTGCAGCCCTCCCGCGGCCTCCTCACTGCGTGCGGGACTGGTCCCGGGCCTCCTCTGGCCTCGGAACCAGTCGGGGAGCAGCGGAGATGGTTGCAGCAGCAGGACGGGACCGGGCCTCTCCCAGCCTTCCCCGGGCCCGAGGACCAATCGCAGCAGGCGGAGGGGAGGCGTGCCCGCAGCCGACAATGGCAGCGCGGCCTGCGAGGTGAAGCAACCTCTCCTCCAATCATGGGGCACTGGTGGCGGGGGCGTGGCCGATGACGTGGCCGGGCACCCCCGTCACGTGACGCGAGTTTGCAGCCTCAGGGCCTAGGGCGGCCTTCTACCAGACACGGCGGCCTACCTCAGGCTCCGGGGGCCGCCGCGGGAATTCTCCACTCTCTGGCCGGGCTGCGGTGGTGACAGCGGCCCCTGGGTATGCCGAAAAATGGCGTCTTCTCCGCCCACTCCTTCGGGCCCGGCGCAGCCCACAATACACGGCGGCGGCCCTCTCCTGGCACCGGGGGCCGCCTCGGGGCAAATCACAGCGCTTCACAGGACACGGTAGGTGTGCGCTTGAGGGGCCAAATACAGTGCTTCTAAGGGCAGCGCAGTTCTGGGGGCTAGCGCTCAGATAGCAGTAGCGCTTCAGCAGGCAGCAGGGTGCAGGGGACCCAGAGTTATGAGGGCGGAGCGCTTCTGGAGGTGGTTACAGCGCTTGAGCCACAGGCAGTTCAGTCAGCTCAGGGAGCTAGCGTGGGGTAGCCAGATCAGGTCAGACAGGACAGCAACTCAGGCAGTTCAGTCAGGGGGAGTTAGGCAGGACAGAGCAGGCCCAGGTGAAGGCAGGGGTGCGCAGGTGCAGCACAGTCCAGTACCTGGTTAAACCCCCAGTAGTCCTGGTTAGCACAGGGAAGGTTCTTCTTCGCGCTTGTTGGTTCTGGCGCCCTTTGGTTGAAGTGGATTCTTGGTTTCTTGAGAAGGGGGGTTTTGAGTTGAAGGCTTTCCTCAGCAGGTCACTTCAGATGGTCCCTTGGTTCCCCTCCCGCCGGGCCAGATCAGTGGGCTAGTTCAGTGTTCCTCACACAGCTTGGTGGGCAGCGCCTAAACCCTGTCACCCCCCAGTAGTATAGGTTCCTGACTAGGCCCTACCACCTAAGTCTCCTGCGTAGGGTCCCCTAGGTCAGTGATGCCCCAACTGACTAGAAGGTTTCCCTCCCTTTTCTTTTATAGTGGCAGTTGGCAGTTGGTGACCACTCCCCTATTCTGGAAGGTTCCAGGATCTCCCTCACTCTAGCTATGGGCAGGCAGGCAGGCTGGCATTGCTACAATGTTTAGGGGATCCAGCCAGCTCCTGGCTACTAGAGTGTGTCTAACAAGACCACGCTGCGGTAACAGGGGTCAGTGGCAGCCATGTTGGGGGAAGAGAGCACCTGCACTTTAGCATTGTTTAGCAATGGGAAGGTGCCCAGAGAAATGAGGCAAAGGCGAAAAAAATAGGGAAAGGCCACCCTAGGGCTGACAGGTCTAACAGATGGGCAACGGTGTCAAATGCTGTAGACAAGTCTAACAGCACCAACACCGCCTTGGAACCTCCGTCGACCGCACAGCGTATAGAGTCTGCCATTTCAATGAGGGCCGACTCCGTACTATATCCGGGATGGAAGCTGAATTGAGAGTCGCGAAGGAGGCTATTATCTTCAACAAAGGTCAACAGTTGCGGCTAGGAAAATTGCACTTAAATCTTGGCCCGAGCTGGTAAGAGAGAGTTAGGTCTATGATTGCAAGGAGATTCTGGATATGCATTGCTTTCCCTAAGATGGGCAGGAGGAACACTTGTTTCCACACATCCGGATTAGAGCCCAATTTGAGGGAAAGCTTCCAGATGGTGCTTAAATGGGGATTGGGACTCTTAGCAAGGATGTTGTATAGCTTGACGGGCAAGGGGTCAGTAGGGGAACCGGATTTACACATCTGCAATTCGAGTAGAGAGGCTTCCTATGAAATTTTGTAAAAATCTCAGACCACAGAGCTGGGAAACGGCTTTACTGATTGGTCCTCAGACATTGGACGACTATATCTGCACGCAGGCCCTCACCTGCACAGACTACATGGGTCAGGGAGACAGCAACTCCTGGCTGGAGGACAACCACAGCACCATCCTGCATTGGTACATCAAGATTTGCATCCAGTTGTCCAAAAAACAACACACTGCAGCACACTCCACTACAGATCCACCAAAAAAGCTTGACCTAAGTCAACACAAACAAGCTGTGTGGCACCCTCACACAGGACACTCCAACCAAGGACACCGCCACACCCTGCAACTGCACACACTGGATCAGGGACTGATCCAACACTCTTGCCACATTGGCAGACTTTCCTGTGAAGCACAACAACAGTTAAGCCACCCAGGACAAGGCAGGTCTACTGGACTCATACAGGTCTAGCCGGATTTATCTGCAAACCTTGTCAAACAAACAACCATCAGTTACCTTTCAGCCCTGAAATCCACAACACACAGACATCACCATATCATCAGCACAGACAAGAGGACAACTTTCAGGTATGGCCTAGGCACCAACACACACAACATGAATGACCTCATCGGCATTGTGAGTAAACTATCTGACTCCAGCTTTCCATCCAAAAGACATCCCACCCTTGCAAGGCCAATGGGATCCCTTGCAACTTACTACCACTGCACGCTTGTGGACGTACACGACAGCCTCGCCACACAGAGGCAGACATTGCTATTTTCCACAGGACATACCCCCCCTCAGTTCCTGGACTCTCGTCAGCAACACCACCCGGCTTATGTACACCATCCACTCCGGCTCTCCATCCGGACCCTTCCCACACAACATCTCAATCACAGCATACACCATCCTTCATGCCCACCTCCTGCATGTCATGAATGTCTCCTTTGAGTATGCCACTTTCCATGGGAGTTGGAGGCATGCAGGAACCCAGGCCCTTCTTTGACGATGGACGGCAGAACCGCAGGATCTCCTGGAACATCACCCTGCTTCCCTACCCGGCAAATGTCATCAAGAAGACAGTCAACGAGCAACTGACCATCTCACTCCAAGCAAACATCTCCAGGCAACCCACCCCAGACCATCTTCCACAGTAATCACCCCACTGCAACAGCCCTCATTGCCACCACCAACAACATCTTGGACCATGCTCAACAATGGTGAGACCACCACCCTCACCCCATCGACCTCTCAACGGCATTCTACACCATGTGCTACCACACTGTCAGATCACACATCTCCAACACTGGGATCCAGAGGAAGGCCCAGGATGAAATCACCAAGTACCTCACCAGCAAGGTCCAGGAAGTCCGTCTCCCCCTTCGGCAAATAGTACACTGGGGTCATTTGGCCCAGGCCTCATCTCTCAGTGTGACAATCTACATTGTCTCCATGACCGCCCTCTCCAACATCACATGCGCATACGACCTCATCATCATGTCCTCTGCCATAGACACCCAGCTTCTCCTCACCCTCTCCAAAGACCCAGCCACTCCCAGATCCAACCTTCAAGAAGGCATGAGGTGCATTGACATATGGATGAACATCAGCCACATGAGGCTGGACTTGGACAAGACAGAGCTCATCATCTGAGGAATGTTCCATTACGGCTGGGACAACTCCTTGTGTCACAGTGGCCTGGGCAGCGCCCTGGCACACATTGGCCACACACGCAAGCAGGTGCTCATCGTACACTCCTCGCTCACAATAACCATGCAACTCAACACCATCTCTACCTCATGCTGCAAGTCCCTCCGCATGCTGCAAATGTTCATCAGATAGATCTACTCCTAGTCAAGACAGACAGTCACCCAGGTCCACGACATCAGCAGGCTCAACTACAGCAATGCCCTCTACACAGGAACAACAGTCATACTCCAGGAGCACTTTTGCACATCCAGGGTGCATCAGCACACCTCATCCTCAACATCCCCTGCCACAGCCACATGACCGTTGTTGGACCCGGCCCGTTAGGCAGGTTCACCCCTAGACTTTTTGCTTTTTCCTAGCCTGTTTATGGAACCTGGTGTTGGTGATTTTAGGCCTCTGCGCACTTTTTCACTGTGGTACAGTGTAAAGTGCTTGAGCTCTCTGTGAATGAGTGGTGAGTGACCTGCCCTCCCACAGGAATGAATGGGGAATATGTATGCCCATGGTAGTTCCTGATGTGTGGGGAGTGCAGGGGCGAGTTTGGTATGTATGAACTCGTGAGAATGAATGCTGCAAAATGATGTATGCGGCATGACTGTGTCTAGTCTAGAAGTACTACTTTTGGAAGTTGGCATATGTGTGTAAGTTGGTGCTGGCGTGTGATTGGCTGGTGAGCCTGGCCCAGAGTGCCTGGGCCTGCTTGTGGATTGACTGTCTGGTTTGAGGGTGACAGGGGCTGGAGAGCCCAGGAGGTTGTCTGAGTCAGCCCATGGATGAAAGGCAGCATCTGCTGCCAGGGAAGTAGGCGGAGATGGCACCTGATAAGTGAAGGGCTGTTCCTGCCTGACTACAAAGCTGGCTCCACCTCCCGCTGGGCGACTGTCACCTCTGTCCCTGATACTGAAGGGACTTCCCTCTAAACCAGTCCAGCTGGTTCTCACACTGAGACTTCAAAGACTTCAAAGACTTTTCACTGTATAAGAAGGGGCTGTGCCCCCTTCCAAAATGTTCTTGTTTCTAACTTGAATCTGCCAGGGGCATGCTGCTGCTGGGGCTCAGGGGAATCCCTGGGCCCTGCCCAGCTCCTGGACACCTGATGGACTGATGGGGGACTCTTCCTGACTGTCCCCCTGCTTACTGGACTCCTGAAGGACTTATTGCTGGGACCTGCTGTGTGCTGTCCTTGCTGGGGGCTGACTGAACTCTGCCCCCTTGGTTCCAGGGGGGACTTTATTGATGGACTTGCTGTATCCCTGGGACCCTTCTTGAGGCAGGGGTCGTTCCTGTGGGCTTGCCTATGCCTCTAGCGCCTTGAGAGCGCTCTTTGCGATATTACGGGCGTTTTTAGCGTCTCACGCCCGATGCGTGAGACTTGGCAGGTGCCTACCCTGCGATGTTGCCCGTATGTGGATTACCGATTCTGCGAGTGCCCACCTCGCTTATTTTGGATTTATTGTCCTCTGGCAGGTGCCTACCCTGCCAGGGACCTTGCCGCGATATTATTTATTTTCCACAAGGGAGCCCACTCCTCAGGAAACTGTGCCTGCGCCTGCCTATGTAAGGAAAGGGCCGCCGCGCTGCCCACGGCGACCCGGAAGTACCTGGCAGGCCGGCCAATCCCTTCGTGGCCGGCCGGAAGTTCCGCTCCGCAGCCTGGGAGGCAGGAGAAAGGAGAGAAGCATGGCGGCCGTTACGGGGCTCCTCTGACCTGAGGAATCCCCGGAGAAGGAGGAGGAGGCGCGCCGAGAGGAGAGGAGCGGAGCGGAGGGGGCGCAAGGCACATTTTCATTGCCTGCCCCCACCGCGAGCGAAGTAGAGCCGCCGCCCGAAGGAGCCCGCCCCTGAGAGCCCGGTGAGTCGGCAGGGCTGGGGGGGGCTCCGTGTGGCTGCGGTTGGTGCCGGTCGAGGCACCGAGGAAGGGCGGCCCCGAATGGCAGTGGGTCGCCCCACCGTGGTTGTAGAGCCCGCGAGGGGCTCTTGAGGGCCCGCAGTTGTTGCAGAAGCCCCTGTGAGGGGGTTGGGGGCCAGTGTTTGTGTTGAGCCCTGCAAGGCTCCAACGAGGGGGCAGAAGAGCAAGGAGGGGTGCCGGGACACATTGTCGGTGTCCGCCCCTCCCCAGTAGCGCGAGCTCGCGCTCATGGTCAGTGTGAAGCCACGAGGGCTTCAAGGGCGGCCCCGGTTGGCAGTGGGTCGCCCCAATGCTTGGAGAGTCCAGGGAGGCTCCAGGGGGCATGTTGCTTTAGAGCCAGTGTGGCTCCAACGTTTGACCAGTGTTGGCCAGAGCCTGTGTGGCTCCAACGTGCGCAGTGTTTGTTTTAGAGCCTGTATGGCTCAGGTGGCGCAGATTTGTTCTAGGGGCTACTGAGAGCCCTGCCACAGCTTTTCGATCCCAGCTGCCCAGCACTTTGTGGGCAGCTGCCACGTTATGGCTTTTTGTACTTGTAACTGGCGCTGCATGGCAGCGCGCCCTGACATTTGGACCCAGGGCATCTTAGCCCCAACAAGGCCGGTTGGCCTAGGGACTGCCACAGGTGGTGGCTTATGTAAGTTATGCGCAATGTGATTTCTATGTTTTTAATAGTAATTGCCTACTGTGTGGTTTTGCGCTATTGTGTTGTTTTGGCACCTCTGAATGTTTTTAGGCATCATGTGTCTTCCTTTACATGCGCTGCACCTCTGAATGTTTAGTCATCATGTGTCTTCTTGCGCTGCACCCCTGAATGTATTTTATTGCATCATGTGCTTTATTCTTAACACCTCTGAATGCTTTAGGCATCATGTGTTTCTCTTTATTACTCTTCTGAATGTAGGTTATTGCATCATGGGTAATGTGTTCTTTTCCTAGACCCCTAAACGCTGAGTGATACTTAGGTGGTTGTCTTTTCTACTCCTCTGAATGTAGGTTATTGCATCATGAGTAATGTATTCTTTCTTAGACCCCTAAATGCTGTGTGATACTTAGGTGGTTCTTCTTTTTTTAGTACAGGTGGTCGTAGTAAGGTCCTGGTTCCTGTTACCAGTGGTTACTGGTTGTTATCTGTGATTATCATTTTATGTTACATGTATTCTTTATTCTAGAAGTGATTTTATATTCTACATTTTATCTAGAAGTACTATATCTGATTCTGACAGGCGCCCATGTGGCCCTGTCTGGTGTACATAATCCCTGTGAATATTGCCCGTGCCAGTTGGCACAATGTATATGTGTGATTGTATCTGATATGTTTTTACAATACAAAAGTAATTTTTATAATAACCTTGTGTGGAGTCTCTTTTGTGGTGTGCCTAGGATGTTGTTGCTGTTGTGCGCTGACGCAAATGCTTTACACATTGCCTCCGAGTTTAGCCTTGCTGCTTGAGCCAAGCTACCATGGGGGTGAGCAGAGGTTATCTTGGCGTGTGACTTCCTTGCCCTGACTAGAATGGTGGTTTCTGCCTAGCTTTGGCGTCAGCCTTAGCCTACCAGAAATAGCCAGTTCTAACATTGTTGGTCAGCGGTGCGGATTTGGACTTGTGTTTGCGCAGTGCCATAGCGACAACTGGCTACATTATAAAACTCTACAATTGTTTTTTCAGATAGTCACATGTTTGGGATTATTGTTTTTGATTTTTTTCCTCAAGAGTGTCATTTTCAAATGTCTTTCTGCGCTTTGTTTAGTGGCAGATGAGAGAAATTGACAGGGCGGGACGCCAGTAGAGGGGGAGGTTCCCATAGATTAGGAATCCCTTGCTGGGTCCAGAGTCCAATCCCAAATCCTGTCCCTGTGTGGGTAGATGGAAGAGAGGGAGTGTGAGGAGAAAAGACTAGCTCAGGAGGGTGGTTGTTCCCTGAGTGTAGTGTGTGTGTCTGGATTCCCCAGTGTGGTAGGATCCAGTGGTGGCAGCTTAAATGTGTCCAGTGTGTTAATTCCCATTCCCCCCTCCCAGAGTTTGGTACCTGTGTCACGTGTGGTCAGGTTGAGTGATCAGGGGTGGTAGAAACTGCCTTACCAGTCCGAGGGGGGAGAGTGTGCGAATGAGTGATGTGCTGAACTGGAGGAGTTGGTGTGAGTTTTCTTTTTGTTAAAAAGCTTGCATGAGAGGTGTACCTCTGGTGGTGTGCAGGAGGTCCTGCAGAGGAACTGGACAAGAAGGTGGATGTCTGGCGTTGTGCTAGATGTCTTGCAGAGGCATTAGGAGGTGATTCTAAAAGGAGTGGCTTGTGTATCTGATGATCCTGTGAAGGGGAAGAGGTTCATGTGTAACCCAGCTAGGTCCCAGTAGTATGGTAGGGGTGTCGGGGCTCACGCCCTGTCTCATTGGAGGCGGAGTGAGTGTGGGACGGTGTGTCCCACGTTGGCCTGAAACCCTATCTCAGGGCCTGGAGGGTTCCCTAAGGGAGCGCCAGGTCAGGGGCCTAAGCTGTACATAGGTCATTTGAGGAGGATGTTCCTGTGTCTAGAGGACGGGGAGTGTCTGTAACCAGAACTCTGGTGGTCCTGGTGTTGGGCAGCACCACTCCTAGTGGAGGGGGCAGAAGTCCTGGCTCGCTGAGCGTTTGACCGTCTAGAGTGCTTGACCATTTGTGGGGCCTCTGGAGGTCGTTCCCCGAGGAGGGGGGAAAGCCGGGTTGGGGTTGTGGCCTGACCTGGAAGGAGTACTGAAGGAAAGTGTGTCACTGATACGCCGTTGGCGTGTGCTGTGTCTAGCCTGGGACATACTGAGAATCACCCTGTGATAGGGAGTACTGGAGGAGAGTGTGTCGCTGATACGCCGCTGGCGTGTGCTCTGTCTAGCCTGAGACATACTGGAACTGGAAGGGGGTGCAGAGGGACGATGTCCTTACTTCTGACCCCGGTGTAACCTGAGGGTTTAGATCTTAGGTTGGGAGATTAGGAAACTTCTAGGTCAAGAGGAATCTCTACCAAAGTGAATCAGCTGAAGAGACTGAGGGGGCTGCCCTTGCTGTGTGATCTGGGGCTCACCTGCAGTTTGTTGTTTCCACTAAGGTAGAGGAAAGGGGGCTTTGCTGTGTGCTGTGTCCCCCCACCTGCTTCAAGAGGGACTGTGCTGTGTGCTTTGTACCTCAGACGTGGAATAGTTTCCAGGTGGTAGACCAGTGATGGAGCGAGGTCCTGATCTGGTAGGAGGATTGTGTTCTGGTGGAATGCTTTTCTGTGAGGGTGCGGAAACCCAGAAGTAGAGGTAGGGTGGGGCATTCTTGCCCATGACCTCTGGTCAGCCTGGGGGTGTGGACCCTAGGTTGTTGGATCAGTGGTAGTTGTAGCTACACTGAGAGAGAGAGTGGAGAATGGCTATTGTGTTCCAGGGGTTACTACCCCCCGCTCTGTGGATTAGTTAGGACCTGTGATTTGGATGGCCTATGGCCTGGTCTTGGCTGTGGATGACTAGGAAGTACCAGTGGGGTATCCTAGTTGTGTCAGAGAGTTATTGTTTGGAAGAAACCATGTAGGTTCAGAGTGGCGAAAAACCGGAGGGTGTCCCTGCTGTGCGGGTCCGTGTCCGTGTTTTGTCACCCAAAGCAAGGAAGCCCATCAGTGGAGTGATTGGTCTACCCTGCGTTTTGGCTGGAAGGGGGTTGTGTTGGACCCGGCCCGTTAGGCAGGTTCACCGCTAGACTTTTTGCTTTTTCCTAGCCTGTTTATGGAACCTGGTGTTGGTGATTTTAGGCCTCTGCACACTTTTTCACTGTGGTACAGTGTAAAGTGCTTGAGCTCTCTGTGAATGAGTGGTGAGTGACCTGCCCTCCCATGGGAATGAATGGGGAATATGTATGCCCATGGTAGTTCCTGATGTGTGGGGAGTGCAGGGGCGCGTTTGGTATGTATGAACTCGTGAGAATGAATGCTGCAAAATGATGTATGCGGCATGACTGTGTCTAGTCTAGAAGTACTACTTTTAGAAGTTGGCATATGTGTGTAAGTTGGTGCTGGCGTGTGATTGGCTGGTGAGCCTGGCCCAGAGTGCCTGGGCCTGCTTGTGGATTGACTGTCTTGTTTGAGGATGACAGGGGCTGGAGAGCCCAGGAGGTTGTCTGAGTCAGCCCATGGATGAAAGGCAGCATCTGCTGCCAGGGAAGTGGGAGGAGATGGCACCTGATAAGTGAAGGGCTGTTCCTGCCTGACTACAAAGCTGGCTCCACCTCCCGCTGGGCGACTGTCACCTCTGTCCCTGATACTGAAGGGACTTCCCTCTAAACCAGTCCAGCTGGTTCTCACACTGAGACTTCAAAGACTTCAAAGACTTTTCACTGTATAAGAAGGGGCTGTGCCCCCTTCCAAAATGTTCTTGTTTCTAACTTGAATCTGCCAGGGGCATGCTGCTGCTGGGGCTCAGGGGAATCCCTGGGCCCTGCCCAGCTCCTAGACACCTGATGGACTGATGGGGGACTCTTCCTGACTGTCCCCCTGCTTACTGGACTCCTGAAGGACTTTTTGCTGGGACCTGCTGTGTGCTGTCCTTGCTGGGGGCTGACTGGACTCTGCCCCCTTGGTTCCAGGGGGGACTTTATTGATGGACTTGCTGTGTCCCTGGGACCCTTCTTGATGCAGGGGTCGTTCCTGTGGGCTTGCCTATGCCTCTAGCGCCTTGAGAGCGCTATTTGCGATATTACAGGTGTTTTTAGCGTCTCACGCCCGATGCGTGAGACTTGGCAGGTGCCTACCCTGCGATGTTGCCCGTATGTGGATTACCGATCCTGCGAGTGCCCACCTCGCTTATTTTGGATTTATTGTCCTCTGGCAGGTGCCTACCCTGCCAGGGACCTTGCCGCGATATTATATATTTTCCACGAGGGAGCCCACTCCTCGGGAAACTGTGCCTAAGCCTGCCTGTATAAGGAAAGGGCCGCCGCGCTGCCCGCAGCGACCCGGAAGTACCTGGCCGGCCGGCCAATCCCTTCGCGGCCGTCCGGAAGTCCCGCCCCGCAGCCTGGGAGGCGGGAGAAAGGAGAGAAGCATGGCGGCCTTTACGGGGCTCCTCTGACCTGAGGGAGCCCCGGAGAAGGAGGAGGAGGCGCGCCGAGAGGAGAGGAGCGGAGCGGAGGGGGCGCGAGGCACATTGTCGGTGCCTGCCCCCACCGAGAGCGAAGTAGAGCCGCCGCCCGGAGGAGCCCGCCCCTGAGAGCCTGGTGAGTCGGCAGGGCTGGGGGGGGCTCCGTGTGGCTGCGGTTGGTGCCGGTCGAGGCACCGAGGAAGGGCGGCCCCGAATGGCAGTGGGTCACCCCACCGTGGTTGTAGAGCCCGCGAGGGGCTCTTGAGGGCCCGCAGTTGTTGCAGAAGCCCCTGTGAGGGGCTTGGGGGCCAGTGTTTGTGTTGAGCCCTGCAAGGCTCCAACGAGGGGGCAGAAGAGCAAGGAGGGGTGCCGGGACACATTGTCGGTGTCCGCCCCTCCCCAGTAGCGCGAGCTCGCGCTCATGGTCAGTGTGAAGCCACGAGGGCTTCAAGGGCGGCCCCGGTTGGCAGTGGGTCGCCCCAACGCTTGGAGAGTCCAGGGAGGCTCCAGGGGTCATGTTGCTTTAGAGCCAGTGTGGCTCCAAAGTTTGACCAGTGTTGGCCAGAGCCTGTGTGGCTCCAACGTGCACAGTGCTTGTTTTAGAGCCTGTGTGGCTCAGGTGGCGCAGATTTGTTCTAGGGGCTACTGAGAGTCCTGCCACAGCTTTTTGATCCCAGCTGCCCAGCACTTTGTGGGCAGCTGCCACGTTTAGGCTTTTTGTACTTGGGACTGGCGCTGCATGGCAGCGCGCCCTGACATTTGGACCCAGGGCATCTTAGCCCCAACAAGGCCAGTTGGCCTAGGGACTGCCACAGGTGGTGGCTTATGTAAGTTATGCGCAATGTGATTTCTATGTTTTTAATAGTAATTGCCTACTGTGTGGTTTTGCGCTATTGTGTTGTTTTGGCACATCGGAATGTTTTTAGGCATTATGTGTCTTCCTTTACATGCGCTGCACCTCTGAATGTTTAGTCATCACGTGTCTTCTTGCGCTGCACCCCTGAATGTATTTTATTACATCATGTGCTTTATTCTTAATACCTCTGAATGCTTTAGGCATCATGTGTTTCTCTTTATTACTCCTCTGAATGTAGGTTATTGCATCATGGGTAATGTGTTCTTTTCCTAGACCCCTAAACGCTGAGTGATACTTAGGTGGTTGTCTTTTCTACTCCTCTGAATGTAGGTTATTGCATCATGAGTAATGTATTCTTTCTTAGACCCCTAAATGCTGTGTGATACTTAGGTGGTTCTTCTCTTTTTTAGTACAGGTGGTCCTAGTAAGGTCCTGGTTCCTGTTACCAGTGGTTACTGGTTGTTATCTGTGATTATTATTTTACGTTACATTTATTCTTTATTCTAGAAGTGATTTTATATTCTACATTTTATCTAGAAGTACTATATCTGATTCTGACAGGCGCCCATGTGGCCCCGTCTGGTGTACATAATCCCTGTGAATATTGCCCGTGCCAGTTGGCACAATGTATATGTGTGATTGTATCTGATATGTTTTTACAATACAAAAGTTATTTTTATAATAACCTTGTGTGGAGTCTCTTTTGTGGTGTGCCTAGGATGTTGTTGCTGTTGTGCGCTGACGCAAATGCTTTACACATTGCCTCCGAGTTTAGCCATACTGCTTGAGCCAAGCTACCAAGGGGGTGAGCAGAGGTTATCTTGGCGTGTGACTTCCTTGCCCTCACTAGAATGGTGGTTTCTGCCTGGCTTTGGCGTCAGCCTTAGCCTACCAGAAACAGCCAGTTCTAACAACCGTCCACCTGAGATACCTACAATAGGCTCACTCTCAACAGCAGGATCACCTTCATACTCCTCAGCCACACTCAGGAGGCACTCCACAACCCCAGCCCCAAAGATAAACATGGACGTCTCTCATCCAACACCCCATTGCCCCAACTCCGTCCAGCCAGCCTTGCCCTGGGCACCATTCATCACATCCACAGTACAACTGCATGCGGAATATAGTTCTCCCACATCAACAAACAGACCTGGTACTCCCTCCCTGCGCACCTCCACATAATCCATGACCTCTACACCTTCATTAAACTCTTCCAAAACTGTCTGTCTGAGCAGTATGGCAACCCCCCCCCCAGCAGATTGAAACCATCACAGGTGAGTATAGCGCTCCATGTATGTATTTGATGATACATTGTGACCTATGTGTGTCCTCGACCAGACTCAGACCCCAGCGTATGGATGGCTTGAGTTTGTTCCACACTGTGGCATACTTTGACATATCCCCACACGTATGTTGTTGAATCATGGTAAATGACAGCAACATCAATTTCACCTGTGTTGGTTTTGTTTATTTATCGTTCTTGTGCGGGAAACGTGAGTTAGTGATGGGTGCTGTACAAAAAGGGGGGAATCCAAAGTTTACAAAGGGAGATGTGATGCCTTGCAGTTTGAGTCAACTGAGTCCAGACCACAGTGCTTGGCATCATTGGTCAGACTGCAACCAGCAAGTCCATGTGGGAGAGTAGGACAGTCAATGAGGTGATGCTGTTCCACATAGACTCCAGGGGCCAGACCAGGTGACCTGGGAGATGCGCATGGGCTGCTGCCTCTCACTGTCTCTTCCGTGGACGACCCACCTTCCTTGGGGGACCCTCATATGCAGGTCTTGATGATGCATGGGACACTCTGTCGGACGATTCCTCCCCCTCCTCCTTCCCTGTGCCTGATGGCTGTCTTTGCTTTGAAGTGTCTTGCCCGGTGACACAGGGAGGGTGCTGTCTTGCCTCCATCCGTCCTTGGTGTTGTTGTTGACTGGCGTGTTGCTCGGCCTGCAGGTTTTTTATCTCTGTGAGGGCACCCACTACCTGGCTGAGCTCCCTGGTGTCCCGCCGTTATGCCTCCATGAAGTTTGCAGAGCTCAGACATATCGGGACCTGCAGCTGGCTGGTCAGGTTCTCGCCTCCGCCTGCTGCCACTCCCACCACCCCTGCCCACATGAGCCGGGCCTGCCGTTGTGGGCACATTGGCTCAACGGTACCCCTGAGTGATGGCAGTGGTGGTGTTGTCTGTCCACTCATGGGTGCCCGCCGAACCTTGTCCCTCATTGTCAGACTGGCTCAGTTCTTGAGTGTGGGCAGGGCTCTGAGCTGTCTGCTGGGATGTGGCAGGAATGGTTGTGGTGGTTGGCGCAGGTGTCCCTCTTGGTGCTGCAGGGTTTGGGGCACCAGAGGGGCCAGGTCGGTTGGGGTCATCCATGGAGTGGTGAGAGGCGTCGCTGTTGGTGGGATGAGATTCTTGCAGAGCCTGAGACTGTGAATCATCTTCCCCATCATTGGGGTTCGATTCTGCAATCCGCACATTGCCCTGTGGGTGTGAGAGACAGACAATGTTAATGCCATTTAATGCAACATCCATTTTTCATACACATTGTAGTTGGCACAGTTCCACCTGGTAGTTGTCCATGCTATGGATTGTCCTCAATGTTCACTTGTGGATGGGTATGTTGTGGGTCCGATTGATATGTGCTCCTGATTCATTGACATGGGTGGGCATATTTGCAATAACTGGCACAGCCCTGCATATCAACAGGGATTCACCAGTCATTGTGCACCACAGCTATGCCAGCATGGATGCAAGGCATTCACATTGTGGAGCACCATGGTGGAAAAATGGCACAGCTGCGTCACACATCTGTGCCATATAAGTAGGCGTATTGCTGGAGTTGCGTCACCAGCGCAAGACAGCTCCAGCAATGGTCTGTGGGGCCTTATCTGCACTATGTTACTTCAATCCTTACACCTGCATCAGGCATGCACTAGGTTTTGATGCAGCATGTGCTTAAATTTGACAGAGTGAAATCTTGTAGATTTCACATAGCCACTTTTGGGAGGCGTGGCTGCGCCATAACGCCCACTCCCTCCTGCGCAAGAACACCGACTTGTGGCGCAGGGCTTTAGAATGTGCCATATCTCCCAGATGCGTCACCTTGTAAATTCCCAGCAACATGGTGCCTCTTTTGTGCTGCCGCTGTGTCACAAAGTTGACGCAACGGCGGCGTGAAAGAAGCGCAAGGGGCTTGTGAATGTGCACCGTGCATTTGTTGCTTGGATGCTTCATTATTATTATTATTATTATTATTATTATTTATTTTTGTAGAGCGCGTAGTCACCCAGAGGTATCCCAGCGCTAGGAACCCTAATTCTACAGTTCAGCGGGCCAGGGGCAGATAGAAAAGGAGGTGGGGGGGGGGGGCTTCATCAGATCTGAATTGGTTTTGTTGTGTTACATGGCCATTGTGACAGTGGGGCACTTCATTGTTTGTCCCAGGAGGGTATGTTTGTGTAAGGGGTGTGTGTGACAGGCCGTGCTGGTAGTTGGAGTCTGAGTTGGCACTGGGCCTCCCTTGTGGTGTGGCTCTCCCCCAATGGAGCATGCTGCCATGACAGTGGTTGTGAGTTCCTGCCCAAGATATCTGACCTTGTTGTCCTGGCGTTTGTGTTTGCACTGGTCACAGGAGGTTCTTGTGCTGCCTACAGCAGGGCCCAGTGTCAGCTGTCTTGTCAGTACATTCACACTCCATGTGCATTGAGCATGGTGCATGGGTGTGTACCTGAGCCATATGGGATGGGTGCAATTGGACATGGGCATCCACAGAGATGGTTATAGGGGTGAGCACATTTTTAGCTTCATCCCCATCCCCCTTGCACCCTTCTCACCCTCCACCTTGCACCCTTCTCACCCTCCCCCTTGCACCCTCCTCCCCTCTGTCTTGCACCCTTCTGGCCCCTGCCTTGCACCCTCCTCCCCTCTTCCTTGCCCCCTCCTCCCCTCTGTCTTGCACCCTTCTGACCCTCTGCCTTGCACCCTTCTCACCCTCCGCCTTGCACCCTTCTGGCCCTCTGCCTTGAACCCTTCTCACCCTCCCCCTTGCACCCTCCACCCCTCTGCCTTGCACAATTCTCGGCAACGCCCCTGCACCCTTCCCAACCAATGGAGGTTGCTGCCACCTGGGACAATGGGACCATTTAAAAAGCATGATGGACTAGGGCCGGCCCTGATTGGGCCCACACCAAACACTGGTGATCCAGGGGGGGGGCAAAAGCCCCCCTTGCCTCCCTCTGCGGTTGCACATGCAATTGGGTCTGATTTGGGGTCCCACAATGCATTTCGTGACAACCACCCTCCCAGAATACTGGACGTATATTCTTGGTTCTGTGCTTCCTGTAGCATGGGACATGGCATGGCCTTGGTTTGTCAACGGGGCATACACATGTTAGTGGCATTTGCATTGTTTTTGCCTGTAGTTATGGGCAACTGGCGCTTGACGCTTGTTGCGGGCATTTTTTGTACTTGGAGTGTAGATGCCATTACCCCCATGTTACATGAGTTGTTTGTATACTCACCAGGATCTACATCTCATTCAATGCCATGTACTCCCACTGGTGGTAGTAGGGCCATGACCTTATCCTCCCAGGGATGGAACTGTACTGGTCTGCGGCTACCACCACCTCCAGTGCCTTGGCTCTGTAGGTAATTGTCGTCCATCTTCCTCTTCTCCATCCTCCGAAGATCGTACCACCTGGCCTGGCAATCCCTCCTGGTGCGTATGATGGGTGCAACAGCATTCACCTTATTGACGATCCTCTTCCACATGTGTGTTTTCTCACCTATGCTGGTCCGTCTGACCAATGCACAGCTGTGGCTCGACTCTGATGACTTCATCTACAAGGATCTCCATCTCTTCCTTTGTGAACTTTGGATTCTTCTGTGTGGACATGGTGTGGGGTGAATGTGTTTGGGGGTGAGGGTGTGTATGAATGTGGGTGTGTGGGAATGAATGTGAATGGGGGAGTGGATCTGAATGTGATTGGTGGTATGTGTGAAGGTGGATGTTTGCGGTTGTTTGTGTGTTGTCAGTCTCTGTAGCTAAATGGGTCTGTTGCAAAGGATCATGGTTTGTGTGTATGGGCCCTTTTTATTGGTCCATTTGTGGGTGGGGCTTAGTTTAAATTTTTGGTGGGTGTGTTATAAGGGGTGGGTCTGAGATAGGCCCTCTGTTTGCCTGTTTGGATCTGGCCAGGACAATCATTTCCAATGGTTTGTACACAGGAGGCATGTTTTGTGGTGTTGTGCGAGTCGTGTGCACCCTCCTTGTGCTTTTTTTATGTGTTTGCGTGCTCTTCGTTCAGCGGGGATTAGTTTTGTATTTGCTTTTGTGGCTCGCTCATACGCGTTGTTTTTACGGGGTTCGCTCGCGCTTCGTTCAGGCGGGGTTCGATTCGTTTTTGCTTTTGTGGCTCGCTCATACGCAACGTTTATACAGGGTTCGCATGAGCTTCGTTCAGGGGGTTTGTTTCGTATTTGCTTTTGTGGCTTGCTCATACGCATGCGCTTCGTTCAGGGGGGGTTCAAATCGTATTTGATTGTGTGGCTCGCTCATACGCGATGTTTGCCTTGCAAATCGCAGTTCATCCGCAAAGACATTTTCCCGTACGAATCGCGTTCTTGGGCCCCGGTCTGGATCGTACTTGTCGGGTTGTACAGCATGTTTACGAATTGTACGGTTTATTTCTGGGGTCCGTATCATCTGGATTCTCGCTTGATATTTGTACGGTTCACAAGGATTCGGACGTATTTGGAATACGAATCGTCGTACAGATTTGTTTCCCGAATCGGAATCGACCCCATAGTGTTGACTCTCGGGAGATTGACCCTACCATTCTGCATGCCCCTGTTCATTATGATTACATTAAATGCAAGCAATAAACATGGTGGAGACGTAACCATGGTTTATAGTCATCATGTGAGAGTGACTGTCAGACCAATTTTCCATTCCTTACAAAGAGTGAAATTCTCCTGATGACAATGCAATGATCAAAGGCTTTCTCTGCCACTATCACCCTGGACTTGCATCACATAAAAGGCACATTGCTCCATTCTGCACTACCTAAGTGCACCAGCCACAGACCTGATCAGTGAACTTTATCACTCGGAATGTTCTGTTTCAAGTGAGGACACAAGCTCACATCTGCCCTATGATCAGCAGATTAGTTTAAAGCAGACTGACTCTTTGAAGCTGTCAGGTGGCCTTTGACCACAGCTGGAGAACCAGCCACAGTTTGAAAGGGGTGCAGAAATCCCACTGCAGACTGGTGCAGTAAGTGACTGCACTCGCCTGTAGGAGAATGTCTCAGTGTCCCTAAGACCCCATTGCCCCCTCACAAGCGGTAGTATCTAACAACCTTGTTGCCTCTTTCGCTCTGCACCTGTGTTTAGTACAGCACTGGCACCAAGATACAACATTCCCTCATTTGCATGTGGACATGCCCATACATGATGAATTAGGGATCACACCCTTGTAATACAACCCCTGGTCTTTGGTCACCTTTTCTGTACTCAACATAAAAGTTGGGGTGTCTTTTACGTACTACAAATCTTTTTACTGTTTTGCTGGCCAACCTGGAAATTGAACATTGTAGCTCTGATTGAGAGTTTAGTGGACAGGTTACTGAATCACAAAATTGACGGCTATCCAGTCACCCTTATTACAGTTACATTATATCCTAATGTAGTTGTAATAAGGACGCATATCCATGACTTTTGTGATGGAATACCCATCTACTAAACTCTAATCCAGGCTAATGTCTTCCTTCCAATGAAAGGTTTGTCTCTGCAGGTTTCTGCTGGCTGGCAGTTCAATATGCCACCATGCCCAGTGTAGATACAGATGCGAAGTGCTTATAAAAAGGCTTTCACTAAACTAATGTTTCATTTCAGATGATATGCTTGGTGCAGAGCAGGAATATCGACGGGGAAATATTGTGGGATAAAAATATCGACGCAGAAATATCATTTGGAAGAAATATCGACCACAAAAATATAGATGACAAGAATATTGACTGACAGGTAAGTAATATCGATTACAAAAATATTTTTGTAATTAAGCATGGGCGAATTTTGCGAATTCACGGTTCGTGAATTTGCGTATTCACGAATTCGCAATCTGCAAAATCCGCGAACTCTTGCAAATTTGCGGATTTTTTCTCTTTTTTGTGTTCGCAAGGGTTTCTGCCAGTTCGCAAGGGTTTTGTACCAGTTCGCAAATGCGAACTTACTTGTCGGGTCGCAACGGTCGCGACTATGTTGTTTCTATGTCTGGTTCATCACAGCACCCTCTGTTTCACCACTGCCACCCTTCTGGTTCACCCATGCCACCCTCTGGTTCATCACTGCCACCCTCTGGTTCATCACTGTAGATTATGGGGGGAAAAGCACACCTGCCCTGCCTCAACTGACATGAATTAATTTGGGGCTGATTAATGTGTCACTGAATTTGAGCTGGCACCTGCTTCCTTAGCTGTAATTGCTTTCTGTTGCAGTGCAATTTTTTCTCACCAGACCTTTGTGGCCTACTTGTAGCTATTCTCTGAGCCTGCTGTGAGGGTCAGAGCAGGGTCATAGAATAGTTGCAAGTAGGCAACTGAACTCTGGACGGGGCCCTCAGGAAGCACTACAGGGAATGGTTACTAATGATGAGCTTGAACTTTTGCACCTGCTGAGTGCTTTCAGTTTTGCAAAAATCGTTTTTCTGCAATTTCGCGGGATTCGCGGGGCGCAAATTTGTGCGAGATCGAATTCGGAAGCCGCGAATTCGTGCGAATATGCGATTTGTTTTTTTGCGTCGTGTTAGTTCACGTGGTTTTCTGCGTTTTAGCGAGCTGCTGGTAGCTCGACGAGGCGAAGTTACCCTCGCGGTCGTACATGGGTGCAGCCATCTTGTTTGCGTGACGTAATTCCATTTCCGGGCACTATGTGTAATCTCGCAAAGTGTGCGGCTCGCTAGTACAAGTTCGTGTGTGATCGCGAGGGAAATCTCGCACAAACTTACCCACGCGGTCGTGAACGGGCGCGGCCATCTTGTTTTTCATTCATTGCTATGGTTCTGGGCATGCTTTCTGTATTCTCTGTCAATCTCTGCCATCCTTTGCTTGCTTGAAGTTTTTGTTGATCTATTTTACTTATTATCTATCCCTCTATTTTTCTAGCTCTATATTTTTGTGTTTTCTGCTACTTTTGGATAATTTTAAACTACTTTTTTAAACTCTTTTCTTTTCTTCTTCCCTATTCTATTTCTTCTTATTATTTACCTTCCTTTCTGCCCAGACCATGGTAAAGGGAGCCGGGAAGAAGCCTGGGAAGGGGAAGGGTCCCGCACCCCGTGCCCGGCTCCCGTGCGGGCGTTTGAGGGGGGTGCAAGTCACAGCCCGGGAGATCTTTAGCGCGGAGGAGGTGGCCGCACTAGTGTTTTATGTCCAGCGCCTCCTCCCCAGGACCATCATGGCAGGCGGAGGCTACAGGATCCGGGAGCACCGGAAGCGGTGGGAGAAGGTGTGCCGGGACCTGTATCAACACTCTCGGGTCCGGCGCACCTACAACCAGGCCACCCACCGTTGGACGGATCTCCTGGACCGAGAACGTGACTTGCTCGACCTGCTCGGCATCAAGATCCCCGGGCTTGGTTAGTAGTAGTGTAGTGTAGTTCCTATATTCCCAATAGGCTCTGCGCATTGGAATAATATATTCAGCAGTGTAGACGTAGGACTGAGGTCGACTAGGTCTCTACTGACTATATTAGACTTAAGGTTTGCCAGCTAGCTCAGAGGTCACTAGAAACTTTCTCGAATAAACGAGGATGAGTTTAACCTCACTGGATAGACAAGAAGGGATTAGCTTCTGACAACCATATAACATGACAACTTTGCTCCCTTAGAATAAGAGTGTATCTCTAGAGTTGTGTGAAAACAATAGACAGCTATTTCACTCAGTCAATCGTGCGTACTTAGTTTCACCAGAGTGCAGAGAAAAGAGAGACGGGTGTTTTCAATAAAAAGGTGTAATTTATTGAGCAGTCTTCTTTCTCATGCAAGAGAAATGAATTGCCATAGTTGCAATACTTAATGTAAAGTAAAGTGCGTACAGTAAAAGGAGTATTATGAAATAATACTGTAAAAGCATTGATAATGTTTCTTAGCCATAAGATACTTTAAAATGGACAAAATATATACATACATATATACATTGACTAACATACTCAACTGGTGCTTCTAAATACGCCTACCCTGGTGTACCTGACCTAAGCCTAATACGTGGGAAGGAGTAAGTAAGTAGCAGTTTAAGTTAAGTTGGTTTTGCCAAGAATCTGACTCAAGAATTCTCTTTAAGGGTTTAGTCAGCTCCGTACCTGGGTAATAGAATGCAAGAGGTCTGGTATCTCTCTTTCAGGACTCGATATCCCAGCAGCCCGCAAAGGCGGCTGAGAACACCGGAGCTAGATTTCTTGGCAGGAGAAAAGACAGCGTCTCTCTCAGTGCGTCAAAAGGGAGGTGCAGCGTCCGTGGGCTCTCGCATCAGCTGAGCTCTCGGGCAAGTAGATAGCTGCTCGGCTCCAAAACCACCACCGTGTGTTTGCTTAAGGCAACGTTGGTATATTTATACCTGAAAGGTGCCGGGTTTGACGTAAGGTTGGACATAAGACGTCAATAAAGATGTCACTAAGAACTGGCCGTTCTTACAGTGCTTCACAGGAGTTCTAGGACAAAATCAAAACAAAAGCAAACGGGGATTTCCCAGGTTGCTGGAGGTTTGTTTTGTTTTAGAGAACTCGTTGTGCTTTCTAGGAGTCCGGGGAAGTAGCCTTGCTTAATGTGACTGCATGGGCTACAACTAGATATGGATATGATTCCTATGCCATTATATGGATATTATTGATTATAACCGTACAAGGGCATAAAGTAGAAATATCAATTTAGGTTCCTAGATAAAAACACAATAGTAGTAGCAATGTCATCACTACTCTGTTTTCTCCTGCTCTGTGTGTTATTATTATATTGCAAATTTTTGTTTTTTACCAAGAGCAATAATGCTGCTGATTACATTGTAGGTAAATTATATTTCAAAATCTTCTGTGCATTTCAGGTGCACTGCTCTCCTTCTCAGTAGCGTTGCTACTATGCTTATTTGTTTTCGATTTTGTGTTCATTTCATTGGCCTGAGAAATTATGTATGAGTGTAGCTTACAGAACTGCGTAATGCTAGGCACTAAGGGGCAGATTTGCAATTACCGGCGCATCCCTGCAAAGTAGCAGGGATACGCCAGTAATTGTGCGCCACGTCACCACCACCCATGGTGCGCCGTATTTACAATGCGGCGCACCATGGGCCCAAAAGTTCACCGAATTGTTACACATCTGTGCCGTAAAGGCGGCCCATTGCTGGAGTTGCGTCGCAACGATGGCGCAGTTCCAGCAATGCTCTGGTGTGCCCTATCTCCCCAATGCTGCGTCAAGCCGTATGTCTGCTTCAAGCAGGGACAGGGTTTGAGTGACGCATCATTGTCCTAAAGGTCACTGCTTGAAATCTTGCAGATTTCCCTCAGCCACTTTTAGGATGCGTTCCTGCGCAGGAACGCCCTCCCTTGCGCCGGACCGCCCCCTGATGGCGCAGGGCTTTACAACGTGATGCATTTCCCATATGTGTCACGTTGTTAATATACGCCGCACCATGGCGCCTCTTTTGTTCTGCCGCTGCGTCACAAAGTCACGCAACAATGGAGCAAAAGAGCCGCAAGGGGCTTGTAAATCTGCCCCTACAGACTCAAGTCCAGTCCTTCCTTTGTACAACTGACAGTAAGAAGAAATAGTGGTGGTGGATTGATAGTTTGAGTATTTTAATGACAGGTTAATGTAGTATGAAACTTTGTAGTGTTGTCACTGATGTGCAATCACAATGGAGTTTGTCTGTCACTTCGCTTGCTGCGGACTGCTGCCTGCCAGTCCTAGGTGAACCTTTTTAGTAGCTTGTTTAGTGAGTTACATAACTTTCCAAATCGACTGTCTGCTAATCAAGCAATACTAATATCGTAGTAGACCAAATGAGATAGGTTAATAATATATCCCGTGGAATACTTGTCTATTTGCTAGTTCGCCAAAATATTTTGTTATTGTTCTTTTGAAATGTTTCATTTGGTTGACAACAATCATCCATGTTTTCGGGTCTTTCTTTCTTTCATGTTGTACATCAGCTCCCCCCAGGGGCAAGAGGACAGAGGAGGAGGCTGCTGCTGCTGCACAAGGCCAGGATCGGGCAGGCGAGGGCTCCTTTGCTAGCCCCAGTAAGTTTTAATTTTAATACAGTGTACCTATTTTTTCCTAGAGTATCTCATTCAATTTTTTCTAAATCATCTTTGATCTTCTTGTAGACTGTATCTAAAATTCTTATCCTGCCTCTACTATGACTCCCTGTGGTATTACTAGATTATTCTTATTAGTCTGTCTGTGTAGCTAACTAAGATTGCACATTTGGCAAAAGGTGTTAAACGAAACTCCCATTCTAGTCAGCAATAGCTCTATGCACTGATTGCAGTCCTTTGGGATTGTCCATAATGTCTTTTCAAGTCTTCTAAATGTTTATGTTTTGACAATTCCTAACAATAAAATCTGAATGACCACCAAGAAAGAATAAGATACTACTTTACTTTTAGTTTGGATAGGAGGACAATCCATACTACTACTGTTGCAGGGACAAATCTGTACAAACAGAACTATTGACACTAAATAGTGCATTGTTTATCAATTATAATAGGCGCAGGTAGACTTTCCACATACCTCAGTGATATCAGACTTTGAAGACCCCCAATCTCCTTACTGACTAGATAGTGTGGCAGAGTCATTTAGCTCCCGAATTCATCGATGATTGATCTCCAATGATGATTATCCAACGCAGGACAAGAGTACGGAGTCAGAGTCCAGAAGTGTCAGAGGCATGGACTCATGCTTGCAAATTGCAAAACCTTTTGCTCATTCACTCTTGACCAAAAACCACAGAGTCTATTTAAGTTTTAAAGCTTTATTAAAAGTAAAAACATTTATTAAAATCAAGCTTGTCATAAAACATAAACGGTTGATTAAAAATGGAAAAGTGCTTAGTGATTTATTATTTCACACATTTATTGTGGGCGAGCCGAGCCCTCACCTGGTTTGAACTTTAATTTTTCTTTTTGGTGCAGAATCGTTGGTCACGCCGTCCTAGTGATGATGATTTATGAGATTTGTGAGAAAAATAGTGCGTGTTAAAAAGCAAGCATTCATCAAATGGGCCAAAAAGTGCAGCAAGACAACACCCTTCCCTGGAAAAAGGGACTTTTTTTCTTTAGAGTAGACAGTTACAAATTATTAGAATTGTTTCTGTATTCACATTTCTTCATTCCTAGACAAAATACTAGTGAGTGGTGTATGTCTATGACATCTAACATTCTTAAATGTACTTTGTAGGTGGAACATCTGGTGCCGGGCCCAGCGCGGAGGTGGAGGAGGGCAGTTCTGGGGAGGAGGCGGTGCAAGTGCCAGATGTAACTGCTGTGGGGGTTGCCACGGTAGTGGCGGGCAGTGGTAAGCTTTTATATTCCTTACTTATTGAGATTGCAGACTGCAGAGTGTGCTCTCATCGGGTGTAGTATATATGTTCTACAGGTAAGTTACTATACTGTTAAGCAGACTTTCAAATTTAGAACAAAGTCTTTATCAACCAGGTAGTAGCCTCCTCTAAATTTACTTCAACTCAGTGGTGAATTTTTTTCGAGAATCCAAATCAGATCTGAGATGAACTTGATGGATGGGATGAACGAAAAGCGAAAAAAGGGTGTAAGTAAGTGTGGAAGGACGAGCAAGTTAAAAGTAATGATGACTGACAAAGAAGAATGATACGTGTTTGATTGGTGCCCGAGGTGGCTAGGAAGGAATATGATGCATGGCTGGGTGAAGGATGAAGCAAGGATGGGTGGAAGGAGAACAGCCTGGGTGGGTGAAATAGAAACTGTATGTGTGCGCAATATATGCTTTGGTTGAAATTCAAATGCAAGTCAAGCACGGATGTATGGCTTGCGGTTTCACAAATAAAATGAAAAGGTTGTTTTCCCGTGAGAAAACGTAAGGTTTGTCCAGATGAGAGACATGAAGAAGAATGATTGACATATATTTTGAATGGATGGATGCCTGAATCATGGTACTATCTGACTCTTACATAGCATATGTGTATCGTCGGTCACTGGATGAACTAAGTGTTACTTTGAAGAGCATGTAACACCGCACCCGCACGTCCGTTGCAGTGTAGGAAAGGCAAGGAAAAGAAGTTTTAATTTTGTCCGAATACTACCATGAATAGTAGCAGTAGTTTGTATTGCAAGCACAGCATAGATCCAGCTATTACGATGGCCACTCACTACCTCTGTTAATACGTTTAGTAGAACTCGGTCATTCATGTGTGGATGTATCACTGTTCACTCAATAAAAAGCAAAGAACCTAAAGTCATCCCATATGTAAGCAAAAATATACCATGTGCAGTGATAGATAATCAGATTATTTATCTTCTTTATTTTCCTTTTCTAGTATTCATTGGCACTTTAGGGTGAAAGTTAAATTAATTAAGCAGTAGCCCTTGTAACAAGGTATTCTCAGTGCCACCCGTAATAGAAAAGTAAGAGCATCACCACCTGCATGTACTGGACTGGTACAGTAACGCAAGTCTGTCTCACTCATCATGGCTGGCGTCTGTTTTTCTCGGGTGCAAGTTGACTGCGCTGGCATTATGCCGGCTTGCAGAAGTTAACGTACCATTTTTGGTACACAAGAGAGAAGAAGAAGAATAAGACTGGTGTACTGTCATAGTCGACTCTAATGGAGTGAGTCCATAGTGCTCGTAGAATTGATTCCTTAAGCTCCCACTAATGTCAGAGCAAGGATGAAGAAGTGGGAGGTTAGATAGATACTGGCCACAATAATTATGTACTGCACTTGCAAGTTGCTAGTTCTACTGTCACACAACTTTCTGCTGAATCATTTTGTGCTAATCTTAAAGAGCATTGGTTACAGACTATGTCTTTCTTTCTTCATATAGATGCTCCTTCCAAACCAACACGGAAGGAGCTGGCTAAAAGGGCCCGGCAACGGAGGCTGGAGGCCACTGTCGCCGAATATCGGCGGCTGGTGGCCCAGGAGGAGGAGCACACACAGAGTACGTCGACAACATCCACGGCGACACCTGCATCCCCCTCCTCGCTCCCTGGGTCATTCAGTCAGCGCAGCAGGTCTCCAGCGGTATGGAGCCGGGGTACCGCATCCACCCGCCACTGCTGAGCAGCAAAGAAATCAGCTGCCCCCCACAGCAGTTGCAAAAAAAAGGATGCACCGCCTTTCCCTCAGGGTGTACTACCTCGAGCAGGAGCTCCTTAACACCAAAACCCTGCTCGAGCAGTAGGAGGAGACTGTCCCTTGCCCCTTTTTTAAAGACTTCTGGGGGGTGGGAATTAGGAGTTGGGTTTTCTACTTTTTGGACTTCGTTTTCACGGACATTAGTTGGTGTTCGGGAGGGGGGGGGTTAGGTCTTGCGGGAGATTATTTATGTTAGGGATATAAAAATATACTTTAAACTTTATCTTAGCATACAAGTTTTTTACTGCTTTTGAGGCTGGTGGGTGGGGTTTAACAGTAAGTTTGTTTTCCTGAAACTTACGTGGCATCTTGATTCAAGTTGTGTATGTACTAGTAATTGCCCAAATGTTTTCTAAACTAAGTGCCTGTCACAGAGTAAGTGAATTCAATAGTCCTAGGACCGTCAGTCTCTCGTCTCTCCTAATACTCCATTATACTACCTCCCCCAAAAACGCTTATCTTACCTGTAATTTGTGTTTGGAAATAGGGCTAGGCACAGGGCTGGCTGAACGGGAAATGGCGATTAAGGTTGGCAATCCTGTTGTGGAACTTGTGGTGTTACACAGTGGCAGTTGCAGGATCTGAAAAAAAAGAAAATGAAACCTTGTTTGTCCTTACAGTAGCATTAGAACACTACGATAGAGAATATAGCAGGTGACAGTACACTTGAACAGTGCCACAATGTAGCCTAACAAATGGTAAAGTATTGATAGTATAACTAGTACTTGCGTTGAATTTCTTTGACATTGGCTACTACTACAAGAAATAGTACTGAAGGTAAAGGACACAGCAGCGTAATCATTTGCCACGTCTAGGAGGAGGATGTTCTTGATGATCAATCAAGTTGATGGCGCACATGAAAATCTGCTTTCATTTGCCAATAGTGACTCAGTGTCAAGCTGAGTAAGAATATATCCTCGGATTCCTTCACCAGCCTGTTGCTATGACCTTATCCTCCCCAGCAAGTGTGGGGAATTATTGCTGTCATTTAGTCACACATCAGTCAAAACCACACAGCCCGGGGGAAGAGGGCTAGGGTTAGGAAAATGGATGGGAATGGGGGTTTTTAGGAAAGTTTTGTTGAGAGAAGAAAAAAAAAGCACAGCATGGACAAACAATAATTGAAGATAAACAAATCTTTGGGTACAAAGCTAACCATAAATCTTTTAAATGATATAAAGGAAGTGCATGCACTACTGCATGCATGGTTACTGAAAAGTAAGTAGTACTTTCGACAACCGTGAATGAAAGAATGCGACAGTACGGGGCTGCAGTAATAATTATGCGTGTTTACTTGCCTATCTTTGCACTCAGAGAAACACTTTGTACATTAAATTAGGTTTGAAAAATAGCAGAAGTAAAACCTATACAATGGCTGTAGGGATGAATTTAGAAGCAGAGATCAAAGAAATGCAGTCACACTCATAGAAGTTCACAGCAATAGCATTACTTAAAAAGATTATTAGAAAAGAACGGATACTGTATCTGTATGTTGTTATAGTTGTCCTGTTGAATTTGGGAAGTTGTAAGATGCTTCCAACCATTCCTCTTATTAGCGGGACTCCTCCATTCCATCTGACGCTCCGTCCATCAATTTTGGTGACCAGAAGACACCCTGTCCACTGCCTGCCTGGCGGATGCTGAATTGCGGCATCCTTTTCCCATTGCACAGGCTGAAACCCGGCCTGTAATTATTGATTGAAAAACAGGAAGTGATATTAGAACACCAATGACAAATAAATATAAGGTATGTACGCTGTGTAGTGCAAAAAGTCACACTTTGAGTTTCCTAACAGACAGTACAATATTTTTGAAAGTGCGTACTCTGTCTGAGTCTCCTTTTGAAGGATAAATAAGTATGGGCTAATTAATTTAGCGGATCTTTCCCCTCAAGCTAGGTGTACTGTAAACTGTGTTTTCAAACAAAATTAGATCTTCCCAGCAGTGCTCCCTGACCCTTACTAAACCCAGTCGCAAAAATGTAGAAGACCCCCAATCAGATCTCAAAAACGAGGCCTAGTAGAAAATGGTGACAAAATGTACTTTGAAAGTAAAGTAGGCCCAAATCCCCCCTTACCCACCGTGGATTGTATACAAACCACATGCAAGCAAGCAAAAGTATCCATACCCAGCCTCGCTCCAAGACTCGCAAACCCCCCCACAAACAGCCCCCCGCACAAACACATGCAATACAATACTGCTAACCCTAACGAGCCCTAAGTTAAGAATAGTGGCAAACGCTTTCTTTAACTAGGCCAAATCCCCCCTTTCCCACCATGGATTTTCTTCAAACCACTTGCAACCAAAATTACACATTCCCACAAGTGCTCTAAGACCCCGGAACTCAGTTGCAAAATTCTAGAACACCCCGAAACACATGCAATCCTGCCAAAACGCTTTTCAGCATGGATTTTTTCCAAAACACTTTTATCCGGTATTAGACCTTCCCAGCAATGCCCCAAGACCTGCCAAACCACCCACAAAAAGCAGAACACCCCCATACAGGCAAAAAGCAAAAATGGAAAATCTCATTCTTAGAATATTTTCGGCCTTCTTTCAAAGCTGTGCAGCTAGGCCCTAACTCCCCTTTTCCACCATGGATTTCCTGAAAAACAAATGCAATCACCATTAGACTGTGCCAGCAGTGCTCCCAGACCCCAAAACCCACCCACAACAACCTAAAAGCCCGCCAAACAGCACCCCAAAGACAGTCAAGTGATCAAAAGCGCAAAATCTTTTTCTGCTACAATTTTCTCCAAACCACTTTTATCCGGTATTAGACCTTCCCAGCAATGGCCCCGGACCCGTCAACCCAGGTGGAAACAAGTAGAAGACCCCCAAACAGCCAAAAAGCAAAACTACAAAAATGGGGACTTTGACATTTTCAGGCAAATTTCCAAAATCACTCCGCGCGCTTTGCAGCTAGGCCCTAATTCCCCTTTGCCACTATGGATTTGCTTCAAACCTCTTGCCATCAAAAGTATCCCTACCCAGCAGTGCTCCCAGACCCCAAAATCCACCCACAAACACCCGGAACCCCCCCAAACAGCACCTCAAAGACAAGCAAGTCAGCAAAAACGCAAAAGCATTTTCACCTCCGATTTTGTCCAAACAACTTTGATCCGGTAATAGACATTGCCAGCAATGGCCCCAGACCTCTGCATCCACCCGCAAAAAAGCAGAACACCCCCAAACTGGCAAAAAGCAAAAATGGGCCTACTACCTTAAATTCTGTCCAAACGCATTGTGCAGCTAGGCCCTAACTCCCCTTTTCAACATGGATTTCCTGAAAAACAAATGCAATCAACATTCGACTGTGCCAGCAGTGCTCCCAGACCCCAAAACCCACCCACAACAACCTAAAAGCCCGTCAAACAGCACCCCAAAGACAGGCAAGTGATCAAAAGCGCAAAATCTTTTTCTGCTCCGATTTTCTCCAAACCACTTTATCCGGTATTAGACCTTCCCAGCAATGGCCCTGGACCTGTCAACCCAGGCGGAAACAAGTAGAAGACCACCAAACAGCCAAAAAGCAAAACTACAAAAATGGGGACTTTGACATTTTAAGGCAAATTTCCAAAATCACTCCGCGCGCGCTCTGCAGCTAGGCCCTAATTCCCCTTTGCCACCATGGATTTGCTTCAAACCTCTTGCAATCAAAAGTATCCCTACCCAGCAGTGCTCCCAGACCCCAAAACCCACTCACAAACACCCAGAATCCCCCCAAACAGCACCTCAAAGACAAGAAAGTCAGCAAAAACGCAAATAAATTCTCACCTCCGATTTTTCCAAACCACTTTGATCCGGTATTAGGCATTGCCAGCAATGGCCCCAGACCCCTGCAGCCACCCGCAACAAATTAGAACACCCCCAAACTGGCAAAAATGGGCCTACTACCTGGAATTCTGTCCAAACGCGCTGTGCAGCTAGGCCCTAACGCCCCTTTTCCACCATGGATTTCCTAAAAAACAAATGCAATCAACATTAGACTGTGCCAGCAGTGCTCCCAGCCCCTAAAACCCACCCACAACAACCTAAAAGCCCGCCAAACAGCACCCCAAAGACAGGCTAGTGATCAAAAGCGCAAAATCTTTTTCTGCTCTGATTTTCTCCAAACCACTTTTATCCGGTATTAGACCTTCCCAGCAATGGCCCCGGACCCGTCAATCCAGGCGGAAACAAGTAGAAGACCCCCAAACAGCCAAAAAGCAAAACTACAAAAATGGGGACTTTGACATTTTCAGGCAAATTTCCAAAATCACTCCGTGCGCGCTCTGCAGCTAGACCCTAACTCCCCTTTGCCACCATGGATTTGCTTCAAACTTCTTGCAATCAAAAGTATCCATACCCAGCAGTGCTCCCAGACCCCTAAACCCACCCACAACCACCCGGAACCCCCCAAACAGCACCTCAAATACAAGCAAGTCAGCAAAAATGCAAACATATTTTCACCTCCGATTTTGTCCAAACCACTTTGATCCGGTATTAGACATTCCCAGCAATGGCCCCAGACCCCTGCATCCACCCGCAAAAAAGCAGAACACCCCCAAACTGGCAAAAAGCAAAAATGGGCCTACTACCTTAAATTCTGTCCAAACGCGTTGTGCAGCTAGGCCCTAACTCCCCTTTTCCAACATGGATTCCTGAAAAACAAATGCAATCAACATTCGACTGTGCCAGCAGTGCTCCCAGACCCCAAAACCCACCCACAACAACCTAAAAGCCCGTCAAACAGCACCCCAAAGACAGGCAAGTGATCAGAAGCTCAAAATCTTTTTCTGCTCCGATTTTCTCCAAACCACTTTTATCCGGTATTAGACCTTCCCAGCAATGGCCCCGGACCCGTCAACCCAGGCGGAAACAAGTAGAAGACCCCCAATCAGCCAAAAAGCAAAACTACAAAAATGGGGACTTTGACATTTTGAGGCAAATTTCCAAAATCACTCCCCGCGCGATCTGCAGCTAGGCCCTAACTCCCCTTTGCCACCATGGATTTGCTTCAAACCTCTTGCAATCAAAAGTATCCATACCCAACAGTGCTGCCAGACGTCAAAACCCACCCACAAACACCCGGAACCCCCCCAAACAGCACCTCAAAGACAAGCAAGTCAGCAAAAATGCAAACAAATTTTCACCTCCGATTTTTCCAAACCACTTTGATCCGGTATTAGGCATTGCCAGCAATGGCCCCAGACCCCTGCAGCCACCCGCAACAAATTAGAACACCCCCAAACTGGCAAAAATGGGCCTACTACCTGGAATTCTGTCCAAACGCGCTGTGCAGCTAGGCCCTAACGCCCCTTTTCCACCATGGATTTCCTAAAAAACAAATGCAATCAACATTAGACTGTGCCAGCAGTGCTCCCAGCCCCTAAAACCCACCCACAACAACCTAAAAGCCCGCCAAACAGCACCCCAAAGACAGGCTAGTGATCAAAAGCGCAAAATCTTTTTCTGCTCTGATTTTCTCCAAACCACTTTTATCCGGTATTAGACCTTCCCAGCAATGGCCCCGGACCCGTCAATCCAGGCGGAAACAAGTAGAAGACCCCCAAACAGCCAAAAAGCAAAACTACAAAAATGGGGACTTTGACATTTTCAGGCAAATTTCCAAAATCACTCCGTGCGCGCTCTGCAGCTAGACCCTAACTCCCCTTTGCCACCATGGATTTGCTTCAAACTTCTTGCAATCAAAAGTATCCATACCCAGCAGTGCTCCCAGACCCCTAAACCCACCCACAACCACCCGGAACCCCCCAAACAGCACCTCAAATACAAGCAAGTCAGCAAAAATGCAAACATATTTTCACCTCCGATTTTGTCCAAACCACTTTGATCCGGTATTAGACATTCCCAGCAATGGCCCCAGACCCCTGCATCCACCCGCAAAAAAGCAGAACACCCCCAAACTGGCAAAAAGCAAAAATGGGCCTACTACCTTAAATTCTGTCCAAACGCGTTGTGCAGCTAGGCCCTAACTCCCCTTTTCCAACATGGATTCCTGAAAAACAAATGCAATCAACATTCGACTGTGCCAGCAGTGCTCCCAGACCCCAAAACCCACCCACAACAACCTAAAAGCCCGTCAAACAGCACCCCAAAGACAGGCAAGTGATCAGAAGCTCAAAATCTTTTTCTGCTCCGATTTTCTCCAAACCACTTTTATCCGGTATTAGACCTTCCCAGCAATGGCCCCGGACCCGTCAACCCAGGCGGAAACAAGTAGAAGACCCCCAATCAGCCAAAAAGCAAAACTACAAAAATGGGGACTTTGACATTTTGAGGCAAATTTCCAAAATCACTCCCCGCGCGATCTGCAGCTAGGCCCTAACTCCCCTTTGCCACCATGGATTTGCTTCAAACCTCTTGCAATCAAAAGTATCCATACCCAACAGTGCTGCCAGACGTCAAAACCCACCCACAAACACCCGGAACCCCCCCAAACAGCACCTCAAAGACAAGCAAGTCAGCAAAAATGCAAACAAATTTTCACCTCCGATTTTTCCAAACCACTTTGATCCGGTATTAGGCATTGCCAGCAATGGCCCCAGACCCCTGCAGCCACCCGCAACAAATTAGAACACCCCCAAACTGGCAAAAATGGGCCTACTACCTGGAATTCTGTCCAAACGCGCTGTGCAGCTAGGCCCTAACGCCCCTTTTCCACCATGGATTTCCTGAAAAACAAATGCAATCAACATTAGACTGTGCCAGCAGTGCTCCCAGCCCCTAAAACCCACCCACAACAACCTAAAAGCCCGCCAAACAGCACCCCAAAGACAGGCAAGTGATCAAAAGTGCAAAATCTTTTTCTGCTCCGATTTTCTCCAAACCACTTTTATCCGGTATTAGACCTTCCCAGCAATGGCCCCGGGCCCGTCAACCCAGGCGGAAACAAGTAGAAGACCCCCAAACAGCCAAAAAGCAAAACTACAAAAATGGGGACTTTGACATTTTCAGGCAAATTTCCAAAATCACTCCGCGCGCGCTCTGCAGCTAGACCCTAACTCCCCTTTGCCACCATGGATTTGCTTCAAACCTCTTGCAATCAAAAGTATCCATACCCAGCAGTGCTCCCAGACCCCTAAACCCACCCACAAACACCCGGAACCCCCCCAAACAGCACCTCAAAGACAAGCAAGTCAGCAAAAACGCAAAAGCATTTTCACATCCGATTTTGTCCAAACCACTTTGATCCGGTATTTGACATTACCAGCAATGGCCCCAGACCCCTGCAGCCACCCGCAAAAAAGCAGAACACCCCCAAACTGGCAAAAAGTAAAAATGGTCCTACTACCTGGAATTCTGTCCAAAAGCACTGTGCAGCTAGGCCCTAACTCCCCTTTTCCACCATGGATTTCCTGAAAAACAAATGCAATCAACATTAGACTGTGCCAGCAGTGCTCCCAGACCCCAAAACCCACCCACAACAACCGAAAAGCCCGCCAAACAGCACCCCAAAGACAGGCAAGTGATCAAAAGCGCAAAATCTTTTTCTGCTCCGATTTTCTCCAAACCACTTTTATCCGGTATTAGACCTTCCCAGCAGTGGTCCCGGACCCGTCAACCCAGGCGGAAACAAGTAGAAGACCCCCAAACAGCCAAAAAGCAAAACTACAAAAATGGGGACTTTGAAATTTTCAGGCAAATTTCCAAAATCACTCCACGCGCGCTCTGCAGCTAGGCCCTAACTCCCTCTCCCCTTTGCCACCATGGATTTGCTTCAAACCTCTTGCAATCAAAAGTATCCATACCCAGCAGTGCTCCCAGACCCCAAAACCCACCCACAAACACCCGGAACCCCCCCAACAAGCACCTCAAAGACAAGCAGGTCAGCAAAAACGCAAACAAATTTTCGCCTCCGATTTTGTCCAAACCACTTTGATCCGGTATTAGACATTCCCAGCAATGGCCCCAGACCCCTGCAGCCACCCGCAAAAAAGCAGAACACCCCCAAACTGGCAAAAAGCAAAAATGGGCCTACTACCTGGAATTCTGTCCAAACGCGCTGTGCAGCTAGGCCCTAACTCCCCTTTTCCACCATGGATTTCCTGAAAAACAAATACAATCAACATTAGACTGTGCCAGGAGTGCTCCCAGACCCCAAAACCCACCCACAACAACCTAAAAGCCTGCCAAACAGCACCCCAAAGACAGGCAAGTGATCAAAAGCGCAAAATCTTTTTCTGCTCGGATTTTCTCCAAACCACTTTTATCCGGTATTAGACCTTCCCAGGAATGGCCCCAGACCCGTCAACTCACCCGCAAAGAAGTAGAACACCCCCCACAAGTGCAGAGTCTTTCTTCATTGGGCGTAATCCAGCCATCTGCTTTGAGGGAAATAGGAGTCTGAAGGAGGAGGATAGAGAAGCATGTTCTTGTGAACTTGTGAACCTGAGGAATGCAGACTGCGGCACCTTCAAATCAATAAGCACATAAGTGAAGACAGTTCTGCTGATGGGCTTGTTTTTGTGATTAGGTGATTAAAGTTTTTTTTATATAGATTTTGCAAAACAAAGAAAGACAGACACACAGGAATAAAAGTGAATAAGGACGAAAAAGAAAGTTATTGATTCATTGACTAATTTTCAGGGCTCAGTGTCAGGGAAGAAGAGCTCGTCCTCATACTCTGCGAATTCAGGCGGGAGTAGGTCACCTAACAGAGAAGAACTTCCCTCATCTAAGTTGGTGTCCTCCTCGTCTTCTTCCTGCGTGTATTCTCGTATTTTGTAATCTGGTGGTATGAGGTGCTGATTCATCTTGATCATTGTTAATCTCTCCACATTTTTGGGCGAGAGGCGGGTCCTTTTGGAAGTTACAATGGCACCAGCGGCACCGAAAACACGTTCAGAAGACACGCTTGCGAGTGGGCAAGACAAGTAATTTATAGCCAGGTTGGTGATCTCTGGCCACAATTCTCTTTTCCCATGCCAATATGCCAATGGGTCATAATGAACATAGACCGCTGTTGAGTCATTCAGATAGTCCTGCACCATCGACTCAAGGTTCTCCACGGTTTCTCCACTTTGCTTACTTTTTGCTGGGACCTTTTGAGAAGCAAACCCAAGCCGAGTTAGCCAATCCTCTTCTTCACACACTGTTATTGTTGTGTCTGGTGCAGATGATCCGGTTGCTAGTGTCTTTAACGGCTGAGAGGAAAAATCACTCACTTCTGCCACAGCCACAGATGCAGAAGTGGATTCTTTTTACTCCGGATGGCCTGCTGATGCTGATGTACTGCCTTTTCCTTCAATTTCCTGCCGTTCTCTTTCAAACCGAGTGGCTGACCCAGATAGCCAATGTTTGTACTTTGTAACGCCTGCGTCATCAAAAGGAAAGAATACTCTGCCTGCCAGTGCCTTTTTGTACCGTGCATCCAGAATAGTAGCACAAATGTAATGCTGTTCTGTGTGGATCTTTTGAAGACATTCATCGCAAAGTAGGAGCTCTAATAATTTCTCCACCAAATCAAAAGCTTCTTGCTTTTTTTCATCTTTTTGAAACATAGAAGACACCGCCTTCAGTTGGTGCTCTAGCATGCGCAACAATGGGATAGCTTTTCCCAAATTACAGTCCTCCCTGCTGACAGCACGCGTGAAGACCTCAAAAGGACGAAGCATGTCTGTCAGGCTTTGAACTAGATCTATTGCTCCACATGTATCCTCAGGTCCTTCATAGCTGCACCCTGTGTAAAGAAATACTGATTGACTACCGCACAATGCTCAAACAGACGCTCAAGCATATAGAAGGTTGAGTTCCAACGTGTTGCCACCTCCTGGATGAGTGTTTTCACTGGCAGTTTACGTTCATATTGCAGGCCCCTCAGATGCTTCCGTGCCTTAAAAGAATGGTTGAAATGTGTGCACATTCTTCGGCAGGTGGTCAGTAACTCGCACACTGGACTTTCTTCACTCAAGACTTTTTTAACAACCATGTTTATACAGTGCGCCAAACACGGCACTCTGAAATAGTTACCCGTATCCATGGCCTTAACTACATTGGCGCCATTATCCGTGGGAACATAACCAATCTTGCGTTTTCTTGGGGACAGCCATTGAAAGACCTTTGTGTTAAACTCCTGCAAAATGATTTCTCCTGTATGACTTTTCTCCATGCCAAACATGGCTAGTGTTGCATGTTTCCGACCAGCTTTAAAAACGTTGTTCTGGTCAACACCTGCGTTTAGCTTTGCTTTAACCCCTGAAAAAGAGACCCAGTGTGCAGTGATGCACATGTAATCAACGGCTTGGCAACTGGTCCACATATCTGTTGTCAAATGTATAGTGTGAACAGCACTCTTCTGCAAAGCTGCCCCAATCACCTCCAGCACATCTTCATGTAGTGCTGGAACCGCAACTCTGGCAAAATAGAACTGGCTAGGAACCTTCCATTTAGGGCAGAGCATTGCCACTAATTCAAGAAAACTAACCCCTTCCACAAAAGAAAAAGGGAGAAGGTCCAGAGCTAGCATTTTAGCCAGCTTAGTGTTATTCAGACGCGTCATTGGGTGGTTGCGTTCAAATGGCGCATCTGAAAACAACATGCTTCTAATGGTGGGCTGGACCATGATTTTACGGGATGATGATGACTTCTTCGACCCAGTTACGCTCGATGATGTTGATGAACTTTTTCGCATTGGTGTCTCACTCTCTCCCACACTCTTAGTGTGGCTCATATATCTTGCAGGGGGTGTGCTGCTGACAGGGGTACTGGGTGTAACTGAAGGAATGCTTGATGCTTCTTCCTCCTCGTCATCATCAGATGAAACATCAACGGATACAGTTTGTTGACTTGCAATTCGGGCTTCCTTGATCTCCTTTAGGTGCGCATGCCATTTGACAGTGTGCTGTCTCTCAAGATGACCTCTCTGGCCTCCGGTACCATAGTTGGTACCAAGCTTACCACGACTAACTCCAAACTTACAAATGGTACAAATAGCTATGTTTTCCCTTGTTGGGCAAACACTAAAGAAGTCCCGAACTGCGGACTTCAAATGTCTGTGGGGGGCGGAGGAGGCGATACTGGGAATGCTAATGCCAGATGAAGTGGAGGATGTGTGTTGCCGAACTTTACTATGTTGTGCACTTGCAGCACCACTAATTAAGGAAATGGAGGTGGAGGTGGATGGAGGTCCCTTCTGGTGAGAAAATATGGAAGCGGTAGGTGGTGGTGTACTAGTTAACTGCATTGGTGGTGGTCCCATTCCCACGTCACCAACATCACGCTCAGCAGCATTTCGGGCTAGGGTAAAAATGTCTGTTTGCTGCATGCCCGCTGAGCCTGGAATGACGTTTATGAGAGTCTTCATCAGCAGGAGTATACGCCTCTTCTTGTTCGGCGTCATCATCACACTCCATAAGTACGAGACTTTCGGGGACCTTCCTTTTACAAGTAGCTACCTTTGTCAGATCATGGTGTGCCTCACTCTCAGACGGCTGTGGTGGTTCCCAATTTGGATCCATATCATCAGAAGGAAGGGGGCTTGAAGAAGATGTAGACACCATCCTTGATCTTTCCCTTGCTAGGGATATGGAAGACAAAGAATGATCAGGAGGAGTGGCTTCCTCAAATGATACCTCGGCTTAAATGTTGATTTCCTGATGTGCCCCTACTTCGGGAGGAACAACTATTGTGGGCACTTGTGCGCTCCATGCACCTCTGCTTGTGCATCTCCTTGCGCTGCCTCTCCTTCCACATGTACTTGGGCTTGTACTTGCACATTTGGTTGTTGTTGCGGCTGTGGTGGTTGAACACTCATCAGATGAGTTACAACAACCTGTGTTGATTGAGGGATGCTGCTACTTTCTTGCGATGAGCCAACATCACTGGTCGATGGTGATTGAACAACTAGACTGGCTGCCTCTGCAGCACTCAAGGGCTTGGACTTAAGTTGGCGTGGTGGTGGTGGCACTGAGACCAATGGAGCGGGGGTGCTGCTCCCAGCTTGGTCCCCAGCAGACCCCGCTGTTGCTGAAGGCGTACTTTTTTTTTATTCCCAAAAAATGCGGCGGTCGGCACACCAGTCTGCTTGGTAAGTGGCGCCACTTGCTTCTTCTGCTCCTTACTGCCACCTTTCTTGCTAGAGGAGCTACGGGCAACTTTTTTTGGGGCCATCTTCTTCAGATGTCAGAACAGCAGGCCGCAGTTGCACAAGTTGCAGAGTTGTCTGTGGCCACACGTGACGTTGTGCTGCACACACCGCAGCAGGACTTGTTCCTGGCACTGATGAGGAACAATGAAGCTGATGATTCGTCTTTCTGCACCTAAAAGCAAACAAAGTCAGAGGAACATCAGTTAACTAAATTTTGCATATGTAGCGCTTCAATTAATAGTTTGCAAGTAAGCATTTTTATTATACCCACCCCCCAAAATGGAAAGACCAATAAAATGCACCACTAACAGAGTACCCCTGGGCATAAGGGATGAAAGCATGGCAGACTGGGTGCAGGCCTATGGCACAACAAAGCACACTGTCTGGCTTCAAGATGGCCCCTAGACCCCCACCACATGGCCAGGCCCTGCCTGTACCAGTCCTCAAAATGGCCCCCAACCACATGGACAGGCCCCATCAACACCCCAGAAAATGTAAATGTAAATGTAAATGTAAATGTATAGGCATTTATATAGCGCACTACTTACCCGGAGGGTCCCAAGGCGCTTCGACCACTGCGAAACGCTTCCTGGCTTCCCTGAGAGATGGTCCCTTAATGGGTATCTCCAGGGTGAGACCAGGCATCCCCGGCGGTCTGGTGGGGCCGTTAGTGAAGATGAGGCAAGTTAATGCCCAGAGTTGCCGAGTGTGAACGCTGATCAGAGTAGGCACCGAGGCGAGAGAATTATCGAGTCCGCTGACCCTGGTCCAGAAATCTGCTGCGCCGGGAATCGAACCCTGGTCCCGGGCCGTCCTCTGCTCTCGGGTCTGCCGCCTCTAACCAGTGAGCCACACTACTTCACTTCAAAATCGAAAAACACACAAAAATCACCACAATCCAATGCCATCCATGCCCTCCAAGATGTTTACATTAAAGAGACCCCACAGAAAGACTCAGTCCATGCACCACTGAGTACCCCTGGGCAAAAGGCCCCAACAACAGCCCAAAAATCTAAAAACACACAAAAATCACCACAATCCAATGCCATCCATGCCCTCCATGATGTTTACATTAAAGAGACCCCACAGAACGACTCAGTCCATGCACCACTGAGTACCCCTGGGCAAAAGGCCCCAACAACAGCCCAAAAATCGAAAAACACACAAAAATCCCCACAATCCAATGCCATCCATGCCCTCAATCATGTTCAAATTTAAGACACCCCACAGAAAGACTAGGCCCATGCACCACAGAGTACCCCTGGGCAAAAGGCCCGACAAAAGCCCAAAAATCGACAAACACACACAAATCACCACAATCCAATGCCATCCATGCCCTCAATCATGTTCAAATTCAAGACACCCCACAGTAAAAAATAAAACCCATGCACCACAGAGTACCCCTGGGCAAAAGGCCCCAACAACAGCCCAATAATCGAAAAACACACAAAAATCACCACAATCCAATGCCATCCATGCGCTCAATCATGTTCAAATTTAAGACACCCCACAGAAAGACTAGGCCCATGCACCACAGAGTACCCCTGGGCATAATGGATGAAAGCATGGCAGACTGGGTGCAGGCCTAAGGCACAACAAAGCACACTGCCTGGCTTCAAGATGGCCCCTAGACCCCCACCACATGGCCAGGCCCTGCCTGTCCCAGTCCTCAAAATGGCCCCCTCCCACATGGACAGGCCCCATCACCACCCCCGAAAATCGAAAAACACACAAAAATCACCACATTCCAATCCCATCCATGCCCTCCATGATGTTTACATTAAAGAGACCCCACAGAAAGACTCAGTCTATGCACCACTGAGTACCCCTGGGCAAAAGGCCCCAACAGCAGCCCAAAAATCGAAAAACACCCAAAAATCACAACAATCCAATGCCAGCCCTGCCCTCCATGATGTTTACATTAAAGAGACCCCACAGAAAGACTAGGCCAATGCACCACAGAGTACCCCTGGGCAAAAGGCCCCAACAACAGCCCGAACCACATGGCCAGGCCCTGCCTGTACCAGTCCTCAAAATGGCCCCCACCCACATGAACAGGCCCCATCAACACCCCAAGAATTCGAGAAAAACACACAAAAATCACCACAATCCAATGCCATCCATACCCTCAATCATGTTCAAATTCAAGACACCCCACAGAAAGACTAGGCCCATGCACCACAGAGTACCCCTGGGTAAAAGGCCCCAACAACAGCCCAAAAATCGAAAAACACACAAAAAATCACCACAATCCAATGCCATCCATGCCCTCCATGATGTTTACATTAAAGAGACCCCACAGAAAGACTCAGTCCATGCACCACTGAGTACCCCTGGGCAAAAGGCCCCAACAACAGCCCAAAAATCGAAAATTCCAAAATTGTAGTTGCAGCAACTGTAATGCCCCAAACAAACTTACTTGTGAAATTTCTTATCCAAAAGTGATCCAAAGAAAGTCAATAAGGCCTCAAATCCAAATATCCAGCAGCGTCCACAAAAAGTAATCCTTCCAGGTCCAGATCCAAATCAAAGTGACCAGGACATGAAGAAAGCACTGGGAGGAGCCTGCTGGACAGGAAGAGGAAGTTGGAGACTGTGGGGTAAGCATGGGCGAATTTTTCAGATTTGCAGATTTGCGAATTCGCGATCCGCAAAATTCGCGAATTTGTGCGAATTTTCGGATTTTTGTTTTTTTGCGTGTTCGCAGGGTTTTTTGCGTCTTCGCTGGGATTTTTGCGTCTTCGCGAGCCGCTTGCATAGCGAAGTTACCCATGCAGTCGTTTATGGGAGAGGGAGAGAGAGATAGATAGATAGATAGATAGATAGATAGATAGATAGATAGATAGATAGATAGATAGATAGATAGACAGATAGACAGACAGATAGACAGATAGATAGATAGATAGATAGATAGATAGATAGATAGATAGATAGATAGATAGATAGATAGATAGATAGATAGATAGATAGATAGATAGATAGATAGATAGATAGATAGATAGATAGATAGATAGATAGATAGATAGATAGATAGATAGATAGATAGAGAAAGAGAGGGAAAGAGAGAGGGAGAGAGAGAATGAGAGAAAGAAAGAGAGACCGGATCTCTGAAGGGCCAGATTCCTGAGTTGCCCCTACAGAACATACAGCTTTTTATTTTTAGCAAAATGCATATGAAAATTGTGCTGTAAAGGTCTCTTTTAGTTTAACCCCTCCTGACAACTCAAAATGGGTGTATTTGCCATCCTCTCCCTATATCTGTAAGTGCTTCCTGATGAGGATTAATTCCTTGGACAGGTGCCTCGTTGCCTACTTGTAACTATTCTCTGACCCTGCTTCAAAGGTCAGAGCAGCGCCAGAGAATAGTTGCAAGTAGGCAACGAGGTGCCAGGAAGCAATTAGCAGCAGGTGTCCAAGTTGAAGTTAATTTGTTTGTAACAGTTTTGTAAAAGGTTACAAAGAAATTAGGTTCAACTTTTGCACCTGCTGCTGTAACCCTTGCTTGGCTGAAAATTCGTCCCCACTAATTCGCGGATTTTACTGCGATTTCGCGAGATTCGCGGATCGCGAAATCGCGGAAAATCCGCAAATTTCCCCACGAAATGGATTTTACGCCCACCCTTACTGTGGGGCACTTCCTTCCTCCAACCCCCCCAAAATAGACTCCTTGCAAAAAAAAGTGCAGGCAAATGTCAACCTGAGGAGTTATTCTGATAAAAATCATCATGTTCAGAAGGTTTATTCTGCATGCTGGTGGATTTCTTGTGCAGAATTGCAAATTTTGCAATTTCGCAAGTGCGAGATTGTTGCTGCCCGCCGCATCTACGTGTTGCGTGATCACGGCGTACTCGCGTTGACAAACTCTCGCTGTGCAAGGTGGCAAGCCGCGATGACGTAATCGCGGTCGCCAAACTCCAGCGGGATCCCGCAACAAGATCCAAAACATGGAGAAAAACAACTCTGCAAACGCTGAATGAAGGTAAGTGAACGCCACGCGCCGCAATATTGTATCACCAAGCAAAAAAATCCGCTGTGTGCGAACTTGCGAATTTTCGGCAAATTCACGAGAGTTCGTGGATTGCGAATTTGCCGAAAATCCGCAAATTCCGCGAGCGGAACAGATTTTACGCTCATGCTTAGTTGTAATAAATAACGTTTACAAAAATATAGTTTACTAAAATTTCGATTTTTTAATAATGTTATGTATTTTAGTGTTTTTAATAATAATTGTTTGTCATTTTATTATATGTTTTAGAATTTTTCTACTTATTGATTTATTTTAAGTTTAATTTTGCATTATTAGTTCCGTAGCGGGTTGTGGGTTTATACGGGAATAGGGTGGGAAGTATTTAATTATGTAAAATTAATGTATTAATTAATGTGTTAATTTATTATTTAAGTATAGTTTAATAATTAGTTGTTAATTAATTTCAATTAGTTAATTAATAATTAGGTATGTTAATTGTTTAATTTATTTTAAGTGTGTGTTGTGGTGTTTATATATGGAAATGGTGTGAAAGGTGGTAAGTAATTAATTTTTTATTGATTAATTATTATATAGTTTAATTACTAATTATTAATTAGTATTTAATAATTGTAATAGTGTAAATAATTTTAGGTGTGTGTTGTGGTGTATATATGTGTACATGGTGTGAAAGCTGGTACGTAATTATTTGTTCAATTAATAAATTATAAAAAAATAATTTTAAATAATTAATTATTAATTATTAATTGCAATTGTGTAATTAATTGTAGGTGTGTGTTGTGGTGTTTATATGTGTAAATGGTGTGAAAGCTGGTAAGTACTTAATTGTTTCATTAATAAATACAAAAAAAATATTTTCTATTAAATTATTAGTAAATGTTAAATGTAATTGTGTAATTAATTTTAGGTATTTGTTGTGGATTTTATAGTGCTAAATAATTATTTTTCTTACATTTGTTAATAGTAATATATTTATATTTACATATTAATTATGTTAAAATTAGAAATTAAATGTATTGAAAAAGTTGATATTTTTATTTTTAATTGTTTTGGGATCCTGCGCTTTCCCTACTGTTGCCCCCACAGGCGTGGGAATAGTAATTTTGATCCCTACGCTATCCAGCGCTTTCTCTACTGTTGCACTCACTGGAGTGGGAATAGTAATTTGTACCCCTCTGCTATGCTGCACTTTCCCTACTGTTACACTCACTGGAGTGTGAATAGTAAATTTTACCCCTACGCTATCCAGCGCTTTCCCTACTGTTGCACTCACTGGAGTGGGAATAGTAAATTTTACCCCTACGCTATCCAGCGTTTTCCCTACTGTTGCACTCACTGGAGTGTGAATAGTAATTTTTAACCCTCCCGCTGTCTAATGTTTTAAGTATTAATGTTTTTATTTTGTTATTAAATGTATGTATTATTATTTTTAATAGTTTCATGTGTTAATTAAATATAGAATATATTAAATATTTGTATATATTTTTAATTATCTATATATGTTTTATATAATTAATAATGTTTAGAAATTAAATAAAGATAATAGTTAATAAAATGTATTTAAGTAAATGTATGGATATGTACACTTTTTGTGTTTATATTAATTACATTCAGTTTATTTGTTATAATTATTATAGTATATATTAAAATGAATTTAATGTATTAATAATAATAATATTAATATTTACTTAATTTAATTTAAGTTATGTTATCTTTTAAAGTCGATATTTTTTACATCTTTATTTTTTACATCGATATTTTTGAGTCGATATTACTGTACTTACCTTTATAAGTATAGGGAGGCAATATTTTTGTTATCAATATTTTTACATCTACATTTTTTTCATCAATATTTTTGATATTGATATTTTAACATGGATTCGATATGCTTATCATTTCACTGATGATAACATATTAATCCAGCTGAGTAGAGGAAAGTGTGATATGACCTTCTGTATCAGACACTATCTTCAACCAAAACCATCCTATAGTCTTGAGTAAGCCTTTGAAGAGTGTTATTCGATGCAGGCAGCTTTATATTAAGTTCTTAGAGTGCACTGTTATTCTTTTATTATTTCCAGCAAGAGTGCACAAGTGGCTAAATATTCAGCAAACACCAGTCTTTGGCTTACTGGCAACATTCCTTCAGGAAGTGCATTGGTGAGAGTCCAAACCAGAACATGCAGTGTCTGCATTAGAGTGAGTGTACAGTTTATGTTGTTTCATCAGTGGTGTGTGAATTTGAGCGCGAGGGCTACTTGTGGAGTAGCCTCGATAAAAGGGAGAGTGACTGCTGCTTGCCTTGTTATTTTAAAGACCGGATTTTGCAGCCAGTAAAATTAAGTCCAGTCAGGAGTGAAATTAGCTAATATTTCAAGCTGGGGTGTGCGAATACCACTCAACAAAAGTGGAGGTGATATCCCCGAGCCAGCATCCACATACACACTGGAAAAGCCCTAAGGTCTGGTAATAATGTACTATGCATGCAAGCAACATTGACGCACACCTCTGTTTGCACAATGATGTAAGGTCTACTGGCTTTGTCAATGCTTTTCCCTGAGCCACTGAGTACCACCAGAGTGCAGAGAACATCCACTTGACCAATAAGCATAGCGTATCCGATGCCAGCAAGATGGTTGGTACCAAACGAGCCAGATGTGCTTGTTTGACTCACAGAAAAGAAAGTCCTGTAGCTTTATTGGAAAGATGTTCTTTCATATTGGAAGCAAAACAAGCATATAACGAATGCTTTGGGGAAAAAGGTGCGTATGAGAGGATATGCCAACTGTAGGAAAGTGACCCTCTCTGAAATGTTCACCCCCACACGCATCAGACATACAACATAGTTTTTTTCAATTATTGAAGACAGAGGAGCAGGACAAGGAGCGCAATGGCAGGGAAGGCGGAAAACAACAGATAATTGCCTTTTTAAATCATTTTCAAAGGACTTTGGGAGATCGGAGGGGAAGGAGCGGAGCGTATTTCCACTGAGTTTTTTTCAACTCCTTGGAAATACGTGTAGAGGCACTATGCCTGCTACGCCCACCCTTAGTTGTTTGTTTGATTGGGGCTATGCACCTGGATGCACCTGCATTTATTTGTACTTTTATTCAATTTTTAAAAAAGTATTGTGGTGGGTAGCCCGCAGTTTTAGTAGGGGTCTAGTTATTTTTTTACATTTAGTTTCTTCTTTTGTGAAGAAAGAATGTTGCACAGATTACTACATTTGCTCCCCGTTTTTTATTAAATTTGCAATATTGATGTAATTCACTTTGTAACCTAGCCTGCCAATTGGCCTTCCCGCCAGTAGACCCTGTACTATTCATGGGTGCATCAAATAACTGTCTCTGCTGTGTCTGTTGAATTGAAACATCATTTAGACCATGGATGGCATTGGATTAAAATGCTAAATGTGTTTTTTTATGGCATTTCACTTTTTCCCCTGCAAACAATGTATAGGTGGGATAATGGCTTTGGAGGATTCTTGTTATTGTAAGCATGTTTAGCCCTGTTAATGTTCATATTTGGTATTCCTGAATAAGTTCTGTGTTTTCTGTGTTACCATGCCTATTTTGACTGGCCAGTGTGTGTCTATGTGTGTTTAGGCCACCATTTGCCTTTGTTGTTCATTATTCGATATGGCCAGGGGCCATTTTGTATAGTCAGTGTCCACCCTAGGTCCGCATGCTTTCTTTGTTTTCCAGTCCTCCTGCTTCTTGTTGTGACCATGTGGCATGGCCGTTGCTAGCCAGTGTGATTTCCACATAGTCCTGCATGTCTTCTATGTTTGTGGCAATGCCTTCTTGCTGGTTGTTGTTCTGACCATGTGGCTGGTGACCATTTTGTGGATCAGGCCAGTGTGCTTTCAACATAGGCCTGAATGTCTTCTTTGTTTGTGGCCATGCATTCTTGCTGGTTGTTGTTGTTGTTGTTGTTGCGACAATGTGGCTGGCGGCTATTTTGTGTAGCCAACAACTTTGCATTTGCCATAGACCTGCATATCTTCTATGAAATTGTGACCATGCCTCCATGCTCAGTGTTAGTTGTGGTTGATGACCATGTTACACTGGCTGGCAGCCATTGTGTGCGTCCAAAGAGTGTGGCTCTTTGCCGTAGCCTTGCATAGATGGTTGACAATGATAGCAGTTTAATAAATTAATATGCTTGTGGATATTTTCACTTATCTTTAATTTTTTGGTTAGATTTTTTTGAATTTAATTGTTTTAATTATACATTATGCTAGTTTTTAAATTATATATATATATATATATATATATATATATATATATATATATATATATATATATATATATATATATATATATATATATATATATATATATATATATATATATATATATATATATATATATATATATATATATATATATATATATTTAATAGATTTTGGCAATTTACATTTTTCAGTTTTTATTTTCAATTTATTTTTTCAAAAATTGTTATTTGACTTTTTAAGTTATAATTTTTAATATTTGTATTTTTTAGTTCGATTTTTTAAAAACAATCTATTTAGCTAACATCTGCCATTAACCCCATTACAGAAATAGATGTACTGCAGAGCAGCATTCATTGACTATGGAAATATTTTTTTGTCTCCTCCATCTCCCTGAGTACCACATTTGTATGCTGTTGTCGCCCTTTCTGATACTTATGGAGGAGTGTGGCTCACTGCTTAGAGCGTCAGTCCCTGGTACAGAGGTCTGGTCGGGACCAGGGTTCAAATCCCGCCTCGGCTGATCTCAGCTGATATTGGTGGTTCTTGGGCTCATAATTCCTCGGACCTGATTTCTCGCCTCGGTGCCTACTCTGAGCATGAGTCCCACGCTGCAACTCTGGGCAATAGCTTGCTTAGCCTCCACAACGGCACCCTACAGCGCTGGGGATGCCTGGTTGCACCCCGGGGATGCCCAGGAGTGGACATTTCAGGGGGATAAGCCAGGACGGGTTCCCTAGCGGTATGAGTACAGCGCCAGGACACACTGCTTGCTGGGGTATCAGTGCGCTTTACAAATACGTCTACATTTATGAAGTGTACTGCACACAATGAAAGTTTGTTGGTGTGATTTTACGAATGGATAGTCAGACTGTATTATTGCTAAGTCATCACACTGAATTATATGGCCATGTTTCACTGATGTTTTTCGTGTTTGTTTGCTTGTTTGCTTTAGGTGGACTAGAGAAGCAACAACACCCAAGATACTGCCAGACAGAAGGTCTGTGCAGGACGTTACGCATGACTGACTATGCAACTTGGTCATCTATTCAGCTTGTTGTGAAGCTGAGGGCCACTGCCAACTGACAGCTTTAAGATGGCTAATGAATTGGGAGGTCCCCCTTCCGGGAGGAGAACAATCCGATGCACTGCGTAAAGACCGTGGTCTAATTCAATACACCAAATAATCCAGAATCTGTGAGTGTGTATTAACACTTTTAATCTTCATCAAGTAAATATTCAGGCATATTCAACTATATATCAACCAATCCAAAGTTTGTTGTTCAAACATGGTAATCCATTAACGCAAGCTTCCCGATGCATTTCGGGCCTGAGCCCTTTATCAAGGGAATGCTCTACAAGGTAGCCTACATGAAAATGTGGGCAAATTTTTGGATAAATATTTGCAACCTTTTGTTCTGGCCACCAGATCACACGTAAAAGATACCACTGATTTTTTACAAAAAATTGAACCCATCATGAACGAGCTTAAAGACACTCAGATCATCATGTGTACGGTGGACGTATGTTCACTTTACACCTCCATTCCTCACGATGGAGGCATCGAATCTATTGAAGAGGGGCTGGCCTCATCTGATCTAGATACAGACTTCAAATTATTTTTGATGCAATTAACAATCTTTACATTATACCACAGTTATTTTTCAATCAATGACAAATGGATCCTTCAACTTAATGGCACCGCCATGGGAAATTCGGCAGCGCCTTGCTATGCTAACATCTATATGCGGCAATTTGAGGAAATGCACATCTTGTGCCAACCCAGTTGGCAAACACACGGTCGACTGTACTTACGGTTCATCGACGACATCTTCCTTTTATGGGAAGGCAACACGGACACTTTGAATACTTTTTTGGAATCCTGGAATCGATTCAATGACAGAATTCAGTTCACTTGGGAACATAATGAGAGACTCATCCACTACTTGGATGTGGAAATTCATAGGAACCGAGGGGAATGGTCCACCACTGTGTACAGAAAGCCCACAGACAGAAATTCCACTTTGCATTACAGCAGTTTCCATCGTCCAAACCTTAAAAACAATTTACCGTATGCACAACTTTTGCGGATAAAACGAATTGTTTCTGACAAAGATGAATGCAAGAGGCAAATCCAAAACACCCTTGACAGACTTAAAGCCAGAGGATACCCTATCCCTATACTGGATCTAGCCAAGACAAGATGCGACAAAACAAGCAGATCGGTATTGCTGCAACATAAACCTAAAGACAGTTCTGAACGTTTGATTGTTGTATCAAAATATTCCAAAACATCTAATCGCTTCCAGGCTATCATTAGAAAACACTGGTCCATACTCACCCTGGAACCTGACTTCAGGGGCTTGTTCAACAGACCTCCCATCTTTGCATTTACACGGGGTAAGAACCTAAAAGAAATCATCTCTAAACCTTACAAAGAAGACACGCAGACGGTCTACAAAGGTTTGAGACCTTGTTATAATTGTTCTAACTGCAACAACTGCATTACTGGCAATGTCATCAGCCATCCCATGAAAGGGTATCCTATCAAACTCAAAGTGAACGCCACATGTAACTCGAACAACGTCATTTATCTTTTGAAATGTCCGTGCGGCAAATGCTATGTGGGGCACACTGAAAGAAAAATCCGCACACGGATTTTAGAACATAAAAGTAACATTCGTACCATCAAACTAAAATCCACTGTGGCTTCGCACTTTGCCGAATCTAGACACACTGTGGCTCAACTAAAGTTCCAGATCTTGGAACAAGTACCAACAACACACAACAATAAGAACACCTTACTGAAACGTGAAAACTACTGGATCCGACTCCTATCCACGATGGCGCCCAACGGGCTGAACGATCGAATGGAATTTCTGTGTTACCTTTAACATGTTTTGTTTTCACATGTCTTTATCTCCTGTTTATCACCCCTATACCTCATACTTGTCCTTTTTATCACCCTTATACTTTATATTCATCTCTTTCAATATGGCGACCGTTTTCACTGTTTTTTTCCTGTTGTTTATTTCTCACAACCGTAGTCCTTTCACACTTTTCATTATTCATACACACTGAGTCCGTCCTTTGTTTTGGATACTTGTTTGTATATTCATGTCGAACCTGTCTGTCCTCGTATCAACACTCCGGCACGCCGTGAGGCACCTGAGATACCATTTCACGTGAGTTAGTTTGGGAGCACCTTTTGTAACATTGTGGCATGCTCGCGTATCTTTAGACTTCATTTATGTTCACGAGAAACTTTTTTACGTTAGTCAGTCCGGGAGCACCTTCCTTAGCATTGTGGCACGCTCGCGTGTCTTTCTATTTTCTTTTTTAGTCCACGAGGGTTTTAGACGTTACATATCCTTTGCACTGAGAGTTTCTCTCATCACACGGTGACCTCCCCCGGGATCCCGGGTCCCATTACCTTCAGATACTGCTACTTGTTATCACTTTCCGTTTTAAAGACGATTCATGTTTCCCTGCATTCGATCGGTTTTTGACTTAGATTACTCTGTATTTATTTTGGTTACGTTTGTTTTTCTTGTAGAGCATTCCCTTGATAAAGGGCTCAGGCCCGAAATGCATCGGGAAGCTTGCGTTAATGGATTACCATGTTTGAACAACAAACTTTGGATTGGTTGATATATAGTTGAATATGCCTGAATATTTACTTGATGAAGATTAAAAGTGTTAATACACACTCACAGATTCTGGATTATTTGGTGTATTGAATTAGACCACGGTCTTTACGCAGTGCATCGGATTGTTCTCCTCCCGGAAGGGGGACCTCCCAATTCATTAGCCTCGTGCACTCACTGTTGGGCTAGACAGTGTATCATCCGATTGCACGCTACAAATCATTACCATTATTTAACAAATTGATCATCTACGCTGTGCGAGTTCCCACTCAACATAGCTTTAAGATGGCCCCAAAGAAAAATGCTGCCAAGAAAGTGGCTAGTGGGGAGCAGAAGAAGCACATTTCCACCACTGGCATGCCGACCGCAACCTTTTTCAGAAAAGTTGTGCCTGCTGCACCGACCTCCGGCAAATAATCTGAAAGCAGCACTCCTGCATCAACAACACCACCCCCCAACATAAGACCAGGACCAAGTCTGTCAGTGAGGCAGCCAGTGCAATCATTTTGATGCCGACGAGTAGTGATGTTGAATTGGATTCGTCTCTTTCGCAAAATAGTACTCAATCGTTTCAGGATAAATGCAAAGTGGATAGCAGCTGCAGCCAGCAATGATACATTTGTCTGATGTTGGAGCAGAACAGGAGGTTGAGCTGCCTTTCGAGCAAGAAGTTGAACCTCCTCTTTTAGAATCATTAACTTCCAGATATCCAGTGAGGAAAAGGAAGGAAACTGCTACACCATCTTTTCGAAGCACCACTTTTGCTGCTGATGTTAGGAACATGGAGTGGACCTCGACAGAGACCAGTAGATAACAGGAGAGACAAGGGAAAATACATTTTCTAGAAAGACTTAGACTTATGGCAGGAGTTGAAGAGGAAGAGGATGATGAGGTAGTCATGGCGGAAGGTGACACAGAAGGATCTGACATTGCTATTCAACCAGCTCTGAGGGATGCGCAAAGCCCCTGCTGAGACCTGCACCAACCCCTGCCTCAGGAGAAGCAGAGAGGCATTGGATGACAGGCCCACCTACCTCCAGTTATTCTTCAGGCATTGGTAGTGGCCCAGTACTCCTCCCCAGTTTGGGACTTTTTTATAGTTAGGAAAGAGGAGTAATACATTGCAGTATGCTCTCTTAGGGAGAGGAGTTTGCCTAACGGCTAGGTCGTCCGACCTCAAATCTGGGAAACTGGGTTTGAGTCTTGAAGCTGAACATCCTGTGATTCTGGGCAAGTCACATAATCTCCCTGTGCCTAACAAAAATTAATGTGTCCTCATGTAATGCAACTGGTGCAATGTAAAGCACTCTGATACCCAAATTGGGTCAAGTTCGCGCTATATAAAACTGAGGTGCTAATATTTGGCCAGCATCATGACTTATGGTCTTCTACACATTGGCCCATGGAAATGGGCTTACTCCCTTGTCCATCAGATCATGTACGTAATCTTGGTTTCGTGATTGATAAAACTCTGACAATGCAAAACCAAGTTAACAAGGTCTCGGCCACATGTTTTGTCATTTTACGGTGGCTAAAGAAAATTCTGTGGATGTTGCCTGTGAGGTTCCGTGACAATTGTAAGTGGTGTTTTCGACTCACACGAATATGGTCGAGTCTGGTATCTACGAACCGCAAATGACGAGTTTAGTAAGTATGCGCAGTTTCGCTGTGCTAACTTGAACCGTTCGTTTGTTACGTGGGTTTTTCATCTGTACCCACGGGTTCCATCTTAGATACAGCATCCATTTTGTCTCTTGCCCTCAAGTAGCCAGCGAACGGACGTTGTCCGCTTCGCGACCCTGGGATTCCCAAGATATCTGCGGAAGACACATCTCCTTTGAAAGTGTCTTTATGACGAGGGGGATGATACTGTAAGGCAGATGGCCCCGCTCGAGGCTCATCTCGCCGTGCCGGTTTATTGTCTCAGCCGTGCATCTCATTAGGCACGTCCCTTTGAAGCCTGTAGCTCGTGTTTCCCGATACCTCCCCTTTTACACCTTTTCGATCTCCCCACTGTTTCCATCTTCCTCCACACCTGTTCTTGTTCCTTCTTCGATCTGTTTTACTGCTGATTGGAATGTACTAATGGTGGGAAGATGGGTTTTTACAGCTGGAAACCGCCAAATGGTTCCGCACTTATAATCCGGACCTTGAATGTATCAAAGTGACCAAAGAGACCCCTCTCGGGGATAATTGTGGGAACCAAGTCGTAAACCTTTGTGTACCATGTAAACCTATGGGAGAATCGTGTATAAAAGGAGCGATCCACAGAACCAATTTGAAGCAGTCTCCCCGAACTACACTCGTTGTACTTTCTGTGACTTCTGTGTTTCCCTGCAGTAAATAAACCTTGAATCTTTGACGCCGAAGGAAGTGTCCCGTGTCTCTGTCATTCGTACGCCGGAGCAGGTTACCCACGAAGGTTTCAGGTGTTGTCCCCTGGCACCGCTGGGTCTTAAAGAACCCAGTCCTTCAGTTGGCGCCCACAGTGGGGCTGCATCAGTGGTACCGGTCCAAGCCCACGATCGTGAGGAACTTCGTGTGAAATCTCCGAGGGAAGGTGCACTCCGCTTCATCGATCCTGTTGTCGAAACAAGTGGCCCGAAGACTTTTCCCGCGAAGATTCCCGCCTCCTGACGGCTGCGACGGACTGCTGCCCTGACTGTAGACCTGTTTTGGCGCCTGGCGTAGACCTTGGTATAGCGAGACGATTGACGGGCCTTCCTGGTGACGCCATTGATCTTTGAGTTAAGTATTTGTGGGTCGCTCCCAGAGTTCTTGGTTGTGGTTGCTTAGTTGTTGCATGGTTCCATTGCATTTGTAGTTCTTGGTGCTTTGTTGTGATATTTGACGTCTGCAGTCGCCAAAAACCGAGGGTTTTTGCTCTTTGCTGGGACTTGGTAAATCCCGTAACCCTTGACGTTTGTGAAACTCGGCTAGTGTGCAAGATGCCTGGTCGCAGTACTTTGTTTAGTTGTTTCAGACGTTGTGGTACGGATTCCCGACTGGAGGACTCGTGTCCGATACCTCCGGTTGGAACTCCAACTTATGAGCTGTACAGCAAACACGGGCTAGGCCCGATTACTTTTAATGATTACTGGATCCGTTACACTAAGAAAGATGGTGCCCTTAGTTGGCCACCTCATGGTAGTTTTGAGACAACAATCCTAGATAATCTTGAGGCTAAATTGTTCGAGAAAAAGTCAAGGCCGGCCATGTTTGATGCCTTTCGGTTGTGGCGTAAAGAAGCCCGACAGAAAGAGATCAGACAGACTAAACGTAATCAGAGAGATGGTGTTGCTAAATCAGAGCAGTTTCAGCGTGATAAGGAGGTTAAGGAAAAGGAAGTGTTTGCTAGACCACAGCGTATGTCCATAGATAAGTGCTATCCTGTTTTGCCAACGGAGTCGGATAAGAAGGAAGAGTCAGTTGAGGATCCCTTAATGTCTTATCTTATGAAGTCACCACCTCTGTACGTTCAGGGTACCGCAGTTCCTGTGGCTCCCCCTGTACCTGTTCCTCAACCTGCTCCTCAACCTGCACCCGTTCTTCCGACTGTTCCCGCTCCTTTGCCTATTGCTATTCCTACTGCTCCTCCGCTTCCACATCTTCCTGCTCCCGCTACTGCTCCTGCTCTACTTACTCCTGTTGTTTCTTCTGTTTCTACCTCTTCTATTGTTAGTCCCTTGTGCTATACTTCTCCGTCTACTCGTAGTCGTACTTCTCCTGTTGCGGCTAGTTTTTTCCATTCTCTCGGGCCCGTTTTTGGGTCCGCTGGTTCAGATGGTCCTCAGAGACGTAGTCAGCTTCCCAGTAACAGGGAGCGTGCTTCGCTATACAATATGGCGATGGGTTGGATGACGCACCCTCTTAGAAATCCTCCGCGTGTCGTACTTGATACGTTTTGCCAATTCAATGAACCGACACAAAGATACGTGTTTGAAGAAATGTGCAAGGTACTGCGTGATCAGATATCGGCCAATGCACCTGACGAGGTGCTGACCGCCTTGTCTGATCTACAGCTTCAGTTCTCGAATGGACTGATAGTGGATACTAATGTTCGACGTGCTGTTGAACGGTTGTTATCTTTCCGTCCCGCTCCTATACCTCAAGCTTTATTTGTTGAGGATGTTGAGAGGCAGTTAGATGCGTCCGGTCAGTTTCCCATGCGTGAAGTTCCACCAGTGTGGATGCCAGGTAATCCTGCAGCTCAACCTCCGATCTTGCCGTTCTTTCAGAGAGTATGGATACATCTCCCATGGAAACGCTCTGAAGTGTTACAGGTGAAGCAATCTTTGCCTGACCCTCGCAAAAATCCTGCAGGGTATTATAAAGAATTGTCGCAGCTTGTAGACGCTACGGTAATGAATCTTGCCGATATCGATATGTTGTTCGGCAATATCGTACCGCAGCCGGTATGGGCTAAGATTCGGCACGAAGATCACGCAAACAAATTAGGTGGCGATTGGGCTGCTCTTACTGCGGCCGATACGCGACAAGTTGGCGGGGCTAAGCCTGAACAACTCATTACTGCTCTCCCTCAAAGAATAATTACTCTAATGAAAACACTTATGCCAGCTATGAGGGTGAACTGGGACAAATTGTCAGCCTGTAAACAGAAAAAGGACGAGAGTGTCTCGGATTTCTTTACGAGATTTGAGGAGGCATTCATCGATCACAGTGGTCAGGATATGAGCACTGAGGGTGGTCAACGGTTGTTCGTGGACAAATTTGTCTCTAACTTATTGCCCGATTTGAGCAATAAATTGAAAAATTCTGAAAGTGCGTCGGCCGTTTCTACCTCGGCTCAAATATTGGCTACGGCACAGTATTATGAGAACAGAGAAAAAGAGGAGAACGACCGCGCTGATAAAAAGACGAAAGAACTCAAAACTAAAGTGTTGTTACAGCAGGCGTATCCTCCGCGCTTGAATCAGAATACTTCGCAGCAAAATAGACCGCAGTCGCAATCAAATAGGTCACAACCTCGAAATGACTCCTCTTCCCAAAGATCTTCGTTAGGGTACAATCAATGTGCCTATTGTAGACAAGAGGGTCATTTAAAATTTAACTGTCCCGTTTTAAACGATCGTAACAGTGGTAACTCATCTAGAGGAGGTCGTGGTGGTTCTCAGCAGGCGCCACGTGGTAGAGGTCGCGGTGTTCAAAATGACCATTCAGACAACTCATCCAATTCCGATAATTGTTTTGATCAACGTGGATCGTCGCAAGGACGATCTGCGCAGTACAATGTAGACGATTATTACGTCGATCAGGGAACTGACGACAGCAATTACTAGGACAGCCAAAGACAAGGAGAGGGAGTGGTATCAGTTCCGGTTGATCAGAGAGGGCCTTACGTCGCAGTTGCTACATCGGGCGTCGTTGAGCCTTTTCTGTTGGACACTGGTGCAGCGAAAAGTTCCATAATGCATTCGAAACTCCCTGGCGCACCTTTGTCTGGCTTAACAAATGTTTCCATTGGATTCTCTGGTGCCCCCGTTAGCAATCCAGTTTCACGCCCTTTGCCCCTTACAATTGGGCCTCGTGAGCTAGAAGCTCTGTTGATTTTGACTACGGGTTGTGGTGAAAATCTTTTGGGCCTGGATTTGCTAAAACGTTTGTATGCAACTCTGTATTGTTCTCCTGCGGGTGTAAAGCTCACTTTAGGAGAGAGGGTTGTCTCTCCTATGTACTTGTCTCTCGATAAGCTTCCACCGGAATTGAGTTCTCTTCCTGCATCTTTGTGGGCAACAGGTCCCAATGATGTGGGCCTGCTTGACATCTCCCCTTATGTTGTTCAGCTGAAGTCTAATGTGCGGTTGCCACGTATTCCCCAGTATCGTATCTCTCTTGATGGTGAACGAGCATTGTTAGCGATCATTTATGATTTGATCGAGAAAGACGTAATTGAAGAAACACGGGGAAACGTGTGCAACAGCCCTGTACTGCCCATTCTAAAACGTACTGATCCTTCGAAACCACCTGTTTATCGTTTTGTTATCGATTTACGGGAGGTAAATAAAATTGTGATTCCTCAGTTTCCTGTTGTGCCTGACATCACGGCGCTACTGACTCTGATTCCAGCTTCTGCATCGTGGTTTTCGGTGATCGATTTGAAGAATGCGTTCTTCAGCATTCCCATTGCAGAAGAGAGTAGAGACCTTTTCGGTTTCTCTCTTGGTGGACGCAGCTTCCGGTTTAAACGCGCTCCTCAGGGCTACTGTGAGAGTCCATCGATTTACAGTCAAGCCTTGAAGGGTCAACTGGATGCGTTTTCGTTGCCGGCTGGTGCGGCCTTAATCCAATATGTCGATGACTTGTTGGTGGCTGCAGATACTCAGGACATTTGCAAAATTGCTACGGTGTCGTTGCTGCAACATCTCTGTGACTTACATCACAAGGTGTCACCTTCTAAACTCCAATATTGTTGTCAAGAAGTAACCTATCTAGGTCACTTATTGTCAAAGGAGGGAAGACGGTTGACCCCAGAGAGAATTGCAGCAATTGCGCGAATGGCTGTGCCAACAACCCAAAGAGATGTGCGTGCCTTTCTAGGTATCACGTCGTATTGCAGGCAATGGATTCCAAATTTTTCATTGCTAGCGAAACCATTGGTAGCTCTTACGTGCAAGGATGTTTCGACTCCTTTACCATGGACGGAAGAATGTCAGAAAAGTTTTTCTGAATTACGTGACTCATTGTGTTCGGCTCCTGTGTTAGGTACTCCTGACTACAGTAAGCCGTTTACGCTATATGTTCACGAGAGGGAAGGTTGTGCCTTGAGTGTCTTAACGCAACCTTTTGGTGGTAAGCAACGTCCATGTGCATATTTTTCCTCGACCTTGGACCCGGTAGCTAGAGCATTGCCGAGTTGTTTGAGAGCAACAGCGGCAGCTGCGGTGTCCATCCGACAATCAGCAGGATTGGTCATGGATAATATGCTTACGGTGATGGTTCCGCATGCAGTCGATACTCTTTTGAATCGTACGAAAACTCAGCACTTGACGAGTGCGAGGTTGTCTGGCTACGAGTTGACGCTCTTAGCAAGTCATATTCAGATAAAACGTTGTAATGTCCTGAATCCGGCAACTTTGTTACCCATTAGCACAGAGTCAGATGAAATAGCAGCCCATGACTGCTATTTGAGAACTGAAGAGGAAACAAAAGGTCGAGTGGACCTTAAAAACACTCCTTTGGAAAATCCAGACGGAACGTTGTATGTGGATGGTTCATGTTTTAAATTGCCGAATGGTGATGTGACTACTGCATATGCTGTCGTGACATTGAATACTGTTGTGGAAACTGCGAGATTGAATCAGAACTCTGCCCAGGCTGCAGAGCTGATCGCTCTAACTAGAGCGTGTGTGTTAGCGAAAGGGAAACGTGTGAATGTGTTTACCGACAGCCAATATGCTTTTGGCGTCGCCCATAGCTTTGGACGGTTGTGGAGAGAGAGAGGTTTTATGACATCGCATGGTACGAAGATTCAGCATGGACAACTTGTGAATGATCTTTTGGATGCACTTACGTTGCCTAAGCAGGTAGCGATTGTTAAATGTAGTGCGCATCGTAAGGTGACGGATGATGTTGGTCGTGGTAATGCGTTTGCGGATGAGATTACTAAGGAGACTGCACGGAATCTTAGCACTAGAATGTATGTGATGAGTTCGGTTAGGTGGCCTACCGAATCGAGTATGTGCGAGGACACTATCGAGAGTGTGAAAGCAATTCAGAATGAGGCCACCGACACTGAAAAGACGAAGTGGAAAGAAAGTACGGGAAAGTTGGATGTGAATGGTTGTTGGGTCGATTTGTCGGAACATAAGAGATGGATGTTACCGGATGCGTATGTGCTGGCTGTTGTGACAATGGCGCATGGGTTAGCACATATTAGCGTGAAAGGTATTTGTAAGTTGCTGTCCCATGTGTGGAAGAATGATGGTATCACGAAATGTGCTGAACGATTGGTTAAGAATTGTATGGTATGTATGTTGTACAATCCTGGTAAGGGAACCCCAACTCCTCCTGGCAGTTTTGCTCCCCCTTCATGTCCTTTTGAGGTGATCCAATTAGACTTCATCCATATTTCCACGATCAGTCCGAACACCCGTATCATTGTAATTATTTTTGTATATATATATTGAGTTTTGTTCCATATGTGTTTTTGCTTCCACAGCTGAGAGACATTTTTGCATATACATTGTGAATAAAGGCCGTAGGGCCGCGCGTGTACTTCCTTCTGGTTAGCAGGTCTTGACGCTAGGTTAAAGACCGTCGGTCCCTGGGAACTCCTAGGGATTGACTACTGCTACACAGAACGAAGTGCGTCAAGAAACGTTGCGGACGGTCATAGGGGATGGCGTTTTCGAAGCTGATGGACTTGGAAGAAGCTCAGGCGAAAAGGTTCAAGTTGCAACAACTTAGTCGTACCAAATGTTTTATGTTTCAAATATTCGTACTGCTTCTGATTGTTTCTGCACTATTGGCGGGTGGGGTGTATTACACGATGTCTTACTTCTTACCTTCTGCCATACCTACTCCTACCTCTGACCCTACACTTACCTCCACTGCATCCCCTCATTCCTTTCATATCTTACCCGAACACGAGCAGGCTAGACGTGCAGAATTCCGCAATAATTCCTTTATTCAGCTCCTTCACCAGCACCAGTTAGTGGTTAATACTACTAATTGTTGGGTGTGTGGGTTGATGCCACATACCACGGATAAGGGAATTCCATATCTGGTGTTACCGTATAGTTCCCAGGGGTCTGCTCGAGCATTTCAAACAATGTTTCGAAGAGCACTAGATTCTCACCCCAGTCGAGAGCCACGTTCTCCCTACCTTGGCCTTGGCTCGTACTATAAGCCTTTGTCCATAGCGATATAAGATTTAGATAGAGATATCTATGAGCCGTCGCTCATCCCAGAGGAAGAGGTACAAGCCTATAGGGTCTTGAGTAAGGTCGAGTACAGTGCGCTCACGAGTGATAAACAGCTTAAAAGCTCGCCTCCAATATGGGTCGTACCCCACATTGGTAATTTTTGTCTAATGGGTCGTGGCCGAAGATCGAAAGCCCGACTTGGAGAGAGTGCTTGCACCGAGAATTACATTCTGCCTATGGTCTCGTCCCCTGTGTTTCTGGCTGCCAAGGGTACGTACTTTGTCTGCCATGATCGTGCGTATGCATGGTTGCCCTCCGACTTTGTGGGCGCATGTTTTATCGCAAATTTGTTGCCTCCGACGTTCACTGTAGATGCAGATTATCACAGGACAAGAGTTGTGAGAGGCGTAATTAGCGAAGAGGATACCGCCGGTCAAGAGGCAGGAGACTTTTTCAAGGGTTTCCTCCCGTTTTGGGGGCCTATGGTTAATAGTAGGAACCTGAGACAGTTGACTCGAGTGGTAGAATCGACAACTAATATTACTGCCAGTGCCCTTGGTAATATCACCACAGAACTTCAGGCGGATAGACTTATGACGTTACAAAACCGTATGGTTTTAGACGTGATCTTAGCAGATCGAGGTGGGGTATGTAAGGTGATCCATTCGAGCTGCTGTATTTTCATTCCTGATAACGCTCCGACTGTCTATCAAGCCATCTCAAAGTTGCATAAAATCTCTGAATCCATACACGTGGATGTAGGGGATTGGACGCTACTTGGGTGGTTTTGGGGCCTGATGTCGACTTGGGGTTGGAAGATTCTGATGATCATCGGAGTTGTTGTGGCGTTCCTGTTCACGTGCTGCCTTTGTGTGCAGTGTGGTCCTGCCTTATGTGGCCTCTGTGCTACAACGTGTATGAGACAGCCACCTGTTACCAAGGGGACTCGGTTGGACAGAGCTATGTTACAGCAACATCTAGATGGTCTGATGAATATCGAGTATGATTCCGACTAGTGCTTGCCTACATGAGGGCAAAAGGAGCGTCTGAGGTTCCGTGACAATTGTAAGTGGTGTTTTCGACTCACACGAATATGGTCGAGTCTGGTATCTACGAACCGCAAATGACGAGTTTAGTAAGTATGCGCAGTTTCGCTGTGCTAACTTAAACCGTTCGTTTGTTACGTGGGTTTTTCATCTGTACCCACGGGTTCCATCTTAGATACGGCATCCATTTTGTCTCTTGCCCTCAAGTAGCCAGCGAACGGACGTTGTCCGCTTCGCGACCCTGGGATTCCCAAGATATCTGCGGAAGACACATCTCCTTTGAAAGTGTCTTTATGACGAGGGGGATGATACTGTAAGGCAGATGGCCCCGCTCGAGGCTCATCTCGCCGTGCCGGTTTATTGTCTCAGCCGTGCATCTCATTAGGCACGTCCCTTTGAACCCTGTAGCTCGTGTTTCCCGATACCTCCCCTTTTACACCTTTTCGATCTCCCCACTGTTTCCATCTTCCTCCACACCTGTTCTTGTTCCTTCTTCGATCTGTTTTACTGCTGATTGGAATGTACTAATGGTGGGAAGATGGGTTTTTACAGCTGGGAATCGCCAAATGTTTCCGCACTTATAATCCGGACCTTGAATGTATCAAAGTGACCAAAGAGACCCCTCTCGGGGATAATTGTGGGAACCAAGTCGTAAACCTTTGTGTACCATGTAAACCTATGGGAGAATCGTGTATAAAAGGAGCGATCCACAGAACCAATTTGAAGCAGTCTCCCCGAACTACACTCCTTGTACTTTCTGTGACTTCTGTGTTTCCCTGCAGTAAATAAACCTTGAATCTTTGACGCCGAAGGAAGTGTCCCGTGTCTCTGTCATTCGTACGCCGGAGCAGGTTACCCACGAAGGTTTCAGGTGTTGTCCCCTGGCACCGCTGGGTCTTAAAGAACCCAGTCCTTCACCTGAAGAATCTCAAAAATCTGTAGTTCATGCGCTCATAACCTCACGACTAGACTATGGAAACATTCTTTTCTTAGGGGCAAAGAAAGATGTAATAGGGCGATTGCAATTGGTGCAAAATGCAGCGGCGAGATTATTGTGTAAACTACCTCGCTCTAGCCATATTTCAGGTCCCCTACGTAATCTTCATTGGCTCAAAACAGATAGCCGTATTAAGTTTAAAACACTTACCTATATGTTTAAAATCAAAACGGACCAGGCCCCCCCCTATCTTAAGTCCCTTGTTCACACTCATGTCCCCTCCCGGAACTTGAGATCTGCCCACTTGGCCTATTTTGTAGTGCCTAAAATTAGGCTAACCAGAATGGAAGGAAGATTGTTCGCTCTGCTTGGCCCTACGCTGTGGAACTCCCTGCCATTTCACATACGAACCGAAACGAATTATGTGAAATTTCGCAGAGCTACTAAAACCTGGCTTTTTAATCAGTAACTCCTTGCAGTTTAGACCGAGATATAATGGTTCCTGCTTGTTTAGCGCGGGAAACCCTTTGTGGGTAGCTGTTCGCGCTTAATAAATTTAAATAATAAATAAATAAATATAAAATGCTGTAAAAAAAAAGTATGCACCATTTGCCACACAAATGTTCATCGAGGTAAGCCTAGTACACATTATGGTACTGGAGGCCAGACAACCCATATGAAAAAACACAACACAATCAAGTGGGAGGAGCATCTCAAAAAAATTGCTGAAAGTTGTCTTGGTGGTGGGGAGAGCCGGGGAACATCAGCCACAAGTCCAATCAGGGTGGAAGGTGATGATAAGGAACAAGTGGGTGACATCTTCACGCAAAGCAGCACTGTCCTAAGCAGTGTGCCAGCAGATTCACCCACCTCAGCAACTTCACAATGGCACAAGAAGACTCAGAGTGAGATGATGGAGATACCATGGCATACAGTAACTGTCCCACCACCACAACACACATTGAGTCTACCACTAGCACCTACTTCTCAAAAGATGTCTGTGTCAGTGCCCCAAGAAAGGAAGAAATCCAGGCTACTATTATGGGCATGTTTAAGCAGGAGGGGCCCTTCGAGCGAAGCCACTCCAATGCACGTTTGTGCATTGGGAAGCAGGCAGAAATGTTAGTGCTAGACCTCCTCCCTTTTTCTTTTGTGGAAGGAATGGGTTTCTTAGAATTTGTGGCAGCCATCTGCCCAAAATAGAAGGTACCAAATAGGACCTATTTTTCTAGAGTGGCTGTTCCAGTGCTCCATCATTTGCATCAAAGTGTTGTTCACACCATCCACCTCACTACAGACATATGGACAGGTTGTCAGGTGACTGATTACATGTGCATCACTGCACAATGGATCTCTTTTGCAGGGGTAAAGCAAAAGATATCTTCAGTTCTTGGCCCTGAGGAAAGTTTTAAAAGCTTTTGGCGGCATGCAACAGTGGCCATGTTCACAGTGGATAAAACACATACAGCTGTTAATATCTTGGAGGAATTTAACAGCAAGGATCATGAATGGCTGCAACCCAGAGGTCTTAGAATTGGATTTGTTTCCACAGACAATGGCAGTAACATAGTAAAAGCCATGTCAGACGGAGGCTATTTCAGGGTCCTGTGCTAGGCCCATTGCATCAACTTGGTGTTTCAAGACTTCATCAAAAAGGAAAACATAGTCAGCAACATACTAACCACTTGCAGAAGAATCTGCACTCATTTCAGCCATTCTTGTAAAGCTGGGAAGTAGCTGCAGATTATTCAGTATAATAACAACGCACCAGTTAAAGCCCTGATACAGGAGGTGCCAACACATTGGAACTCCACTTTTACATGTTGCAAAGTCTGTTTGAGCATTACAAACATATCAATGACTATGTCATTCAAAGAGGAGGGGATGCAGTTAGGAACGCTATGACCATGGATGCAGACAAATGGGACCTAGTCAAATGCCTGACACAGATGCTACTCTTGTTTAAGGTCTGGAAGTTAGCGTGGAGTAGAGTAGGATGGGCCACGCTAGCCCGTTGTTGCATCTCCGATAAGACCAGGTAAAGAAGACGTCTGAAACATTTGCTCCAACAGGTGTAAATGAAAATAAAGAAGCACATGCCTTGGTTTAGACCACAGTCCTTCTATGGCTTCTAATATAAGGCTGCAAAATGACATCATCAAGTCCAAAGAGTACATATGTGCCACTCTAGTGCATCCACAGCACAAATAAATTCTGTCCAAGGAATCTCTCCACTTAGCAGATGGATGTCCAACAGCCATCCAGCCATAGAAACAGAAATGGCAACTGTCAGAGCTATGAGTAAGAATGTGTAGCATTGCTGTACCATGTTAACCTGAAGCAAATTTAGGAAATAGATTGAAACTTAATGATGAAGTGATTAGTTCCCTGTCTACCTTATTGTCACTGCCCCATCTCAAAAGCTACAGTGGATTTCATTCTGCGCCTAAGGCTCAAATGCCCTCTGACCATTACCCTAACTCTTTAGCTGTCTTTTAGATGTCTGTAAGTAACTTGGTGAAGGGCTTCCCTTTTGTGAATCCTCTTCCCTCAGGAAGACTTGTCAATGTTTGTTGGGCAGTCATCAAATTCACTACCAGTCTTTACGAGCTAGGTCGAACCCACACCTGAGCATTTTTGATTGACCTTTCTAAATCTCCTGTTATTTAGAAGTTGTTAATTCTATGCTCTCATCTACAGTGTTAAGTTGCTCAGCAGGGTCTGGTTCTTCTAGCTCACTAACTACCCTTATTGTCTCTGTTTTTTTCTTACATGTCAATAGTATCTTTCAGCTTGTCGTAGTCTTGTGATTTCTGGCTCTGATGAGGCTGACTCACTCTCAGAGGTGGAATTTTCTTAAACTTTCAGGTTCCTGCGATTTTAACTCAGGCAGGTTAGATTCAGCCTTCTACAAGTTCTGGCTGTCTCTGCAAATACTTATTCTCAACCCTGTGGATGGTGTCACAGTTGTTATTGGAATGACAACACCACCACCTGGCTCTTGTTCTTGTTGGTGCTCTGCTGTGAGTGACAGTGAACCCTTGGGCTGGTCTTGTTCTTCATCGGAATGCTCAGACTTTGAACCTAGGGTGACTCAAGAAATGAGTACATGTTAACTCTCCTTTATCATCTTCCAGTCTTATCTTCCTGGTATATGAGGGGTGTATCCAGTTCGGTAGAACAGCACATTTCATGGCAGTATTGGTGACCAGAATCACCTGAAAAGGGCCTTTCTAAGACTCCTCCAGGCACAACATGCTTGTTTATGTGAACGTATATCTGGCGTTCAAATCATGTCCTGGAGGCTTTGAAACAGGCAGTAGTAGCAGCATCAACCTGATGTGGGCTAGAACGCCCCACATGAGCGGATCCCTTGTAGTAGTTGAGAACCAGATAATTTGTGATATTTATAAGAGCAGCTACTGTAACAGAGGGAATTTGCATGGCTCTTCCTATCAACACCTCATGGGGAGATAATCCTCTAGAGGGGTATGAATACTCATCGATACCAAAGGAAGGGCGCTTGGCCATTTAAGAGAAGTAGATGCACAAGCTTTGGCCAACATGGCTTGATTATTCCATAAGTCTCTCTACCACGCCTGATGCCTCAGGTCTCGAGCTACAAAGGAATCTCTGGCCAATCCCTAGCCAGTGCACAATAACTGCATCACCTCACTCTTAAAAAGTCTTCCTTAATCTGATTCAAGATGAACCTACATCCTGAATCGCTAATCCTGTTTCTAATAGCAGGAGTCTTGATTCCTATAATTTCAACTAGTCTGGATTGACTGTGTTCTGCCTGTCTTCCAATGCCTATTCTGCGGACAAGAATGCGTGTTGGATCTCTGTCTAACACTTCACTTGGTTGCGCCACCGGACGTGGATGCTTTACTGGACCCGTTAAAGGCTCATGTATTGCTGTGTCCTAAGCGTATTCCCATGTTGATGTTGGCATTCTTGGAGCCACCATGGGTTGCTTCTGCTCCTGTTGGAAAGGAGACCAGCTCCTCTACAGGCACACAACTCATGGATACCATAAGGCATTCCCAGCATCGGCTGTGGGCACTGCAGAAGATCATCTGTGCTCGATTGACCTGATTTGTGAGGTGTTGCAGGGATCGTCATCTGCGTAGGCAAGCAACAGTGATGTTGATTCTCCCAGCAGGACACATACACATTTGGCTCATTGTGTGCTGGGATAAATTAGGCCTTTTTAAAAACAACAAAAATGTTGAATTTGAAACAATAGACACTTTTGCTGAACTGCATGGCTCTCAGGCATTCAAAGTTGTTCGGACCGTATATACGAACATATTTTAATAGACTTCTACAGCTTATGCTAGAATTTTAGCATTTCTTATGCATTTTTTCCTTTTTTATGGACTTAGTAGTCTGCATATTTTTAAAACATACATTTATTAACCTTTTTAGTATGTCATCCACTCAGAAGAGGAGTCGGTGTTATGTTTCATACAGGTACCCCAAAATAGGCTCAGGTAGTAAATGCACCTTTCACCTATATTCCCCTGACATTACACTACATAACGGTTCTCAGTACTGACCTTTTACCTAGTTAGGGTAATGCCTAAATGACATGGAGTTTTCTCTGAAAACTAGCCTCATTCATTCTGCATGAGGATTCTTGGACTCACTGAGGAGAACAGGGCATGATTCAGACCAGAGAAAATGAAGAGACTCATCAGCATTTATGTGCGTCCCTAATAAACACTATTGCTTCTTAAAAGCTACGCCTGGTGTCAAGGACCACCAGATGTCTATGCTTGCCCCCATCATAAGGGTGTTATCTCTGACATAATTGTGCCCATTCCTGGCACAATAGTGCCAATGGCATAATAATGGTCATCCTTGACTATTTGGGGTATTTTTGGTCTAGTTGTGGTATACTGGCAGCCATCATTTACATACTGGGAAAATGACTGGCCTACATTGACGTATTCCTGGCGTAATAATGGTCATGACTGATATATGGTCTCTGCCTTGACCCTCATGCTTTCAAGCTTGGCCCAACTGTGGCCCTTGTATAATGGTGGGCATTATTGGCATAATACAGACATCCGTGTTTCTGGTCCAGGGAGGACCTGGCTTGGTAGTTCGGTCTGGACTGTTCCCATGAGACACAGGGTCAGGACTGATTTGCATATGGCCGGGGCTACACTGGGGTGGCATGGTGAGCAAAAGAAAATTGGATTTGCCCGAGATCTCTTGACAGGGGGTGAATGTATGACTCATTCAGCATTTCGTCCATCAATTGTTTGTGTGGCACTTTTTACCTTAAGTGGGATGGGTATGCCCAGAAGTGGGTCCCTTGCTCACTGTGCCACTAGATTCAAGCTAGCCTGGCTGATAAAGGGTGACATACCCTGAAACCGGTCCCAGGATGCTTGTTTCTGGTCCAGGGAGGACCTGACTTGGCAGTTCGGTCTGGACTGTTTCCATGAGGCACAGGGTCAAGACTGATTTGCATATGGCTAGGTCTAAACTGGGATGGTGAGCAAAAGAATGATGGATGTAACCCAGATCTCATGACTGGGGGTGAATGTATGATTCATTTAGCATTCCGTCCATCATTTGTTTGTGTGAGCATCTGTGGCACAAGACTGTAATACCTGGATATTCAAAGTAGTCTGTCCATATGAGGCATTTGTACATGGGAGTACCTATTGAAAATGATGTTTTGGGACCGTGCATTTCCTAAAATCTGAAAACGGATATTTTAAAGGCAGTTTTTGTTTTCAAAAATTGATTTTCTTCTGTTAAATTGAGTTTGTTTGCCCACACTGGAACGTGGTATTTGATAGAAAGAAGTGCACTTTCAGAAACTGATGAATAATAATTCAAGCTGAGCTGGGAAGACCTACTGCTGTATTTATATACTTTGTGCCATAGGCAATCAGCGTCATTTGAGAGGAAACAGAAAGAAACTTTTGCTTCCTCTCAAACGTCACCAAGGAGACGACGTGAAAAGGTAAGGGGAATTTTAGTTTAAAAATAAAGATTAAGGGTTAAGGGCAGGGGTAATTATAAGGAGTGGGGTCTGGGGGGTCATGTAAGGGTAGGGGAGGGGTATAACCTTTACCAAGAGTATGCCCTTACCATGCATAAATTTACAATGAAAATCGTTGTAAATCTATGCGTGGTAAAGGAATATTCGTGGTAAAGGTTATGCATGGAAAAAGCAGTCCTTTGTAGCGCATGCGTGGTAAAGGCATGCGTTGCAACGGAATGCGTTGTAATGACATACAACCAATGAAGATACCTTTATGCCTAACTTGTTCAGTGGCTTTGTAAAATGTCCTCTCTTCATTCAGTTCTTTAGAGTAATATTGTTCTGATCATTTGGTTTGCAACATTTAGAGGTTCTGATAAGAGGAAGAGATGTGGTGCCGTGGCTAGGGTGACTAACACTGGAATCTGGGGATCACGGTTCGATCACCGACAAGGGTGGCAGATTAGCCCAGCACCATGTGACTCTGGGCAATAGCTTGCTTAATCTTTCTGATGGCCCCCAGCGCCTAGAGACCCTTATGGGTGATTGTGACCTGTACAAATGTGGATTAATAATGAGGTTATATTGCCTATGATCCCTACCGTGAACTTCAACAATTGGATAGGTGGACACATCGATGTCCTGCTTGCATGAGATGTTTGCAAGGTTTAGGTTACTCCAAGGCCTTTGACAAAGAGTCAATACTCTTCAGCCCTCCGTCCCACAGTTTAGACTTTTCAGTTTTGTCTGTGGCTACTACTTTAGGAGAGTGAAATGAGAAGGGGACGAGGAAATGATTAGACCAATCCACTGGGACTATAGCATTGGTCTCAATGAATCCTTGTTTGCTGTTAGGAAGTCAAAGATTAAGGCTTTTGTATACATAGAAGCTGGACATAATAGATTGAGTGTATTATTGAGTGTTACTCAGTGGGCTTCTGCATACCAGGTATTGTTAATATGTGCTATAAAGAAGTCCAAAGCCTGAACTGTCCTTAACCATTCTCAACTAAAGCTGTCAGTAACTAAACCAGCCGCGGCCTGTGCAGGTAATAGTGGTAGAGCCGGTTTGGGGGGGATTCGACAGACAACCACGAGGGGAAAGTAAAAAAAAAAAAAATTCCCGTGTCATCCTCTGTCGAAATACCCTCCCCATAGCCTCACCACCCCACTGCCCTTACCTGCAAGGGCCATGGCTAAAATAAACATCATCTGGTGAACAGTAAACCTTTAAGCTACCTTCTAAATCTCTGTTTCAAAGATCAGGGGCCAGGAGAATAATGTCAGGAGAAGAGAGGAGACAACTAGACATGTGAGGTTAGCTAATATGTGTGTACTTTTGTAGCGAGTGAATTAAATAGACAGGTATGCTTCATGACAATCGATGGATTCCTTTGAAATGGCAGCATTACTTGGGGACAACGATCACAAAGGATGAAATTTCATTAGAATTGGCATTCTCCTGCCCCTCAGATTAATCTTAAAAATGGGAAACTTTCTGATGTGGTGCCATCGTGAGGCAAACCTTGACGTTGGCTGTCCTCTTGCCATGAGTTTTAAGTACATGTTCTATTCCACCCTGTGGGAAGAATAAACAATTTACCAAACAGTACCAGAACCAAGGCATGCACATTCACGAGGGACCGAAGACTTGTGCTTAATTATTGTCTGAGTAAATATGAAGTTGCTGCCAGTACCAGATCGTGCAGACGACTGCTTCTCCTGGAATTACATCAATGATAGTTAGTTTGGCTCCAGCAACTGTGTACAGAGGCCTCCAAAAGAAGGCTGAAAAACATACAGCCTATTTATATGGGTAAGTAATAAAAATAGATCTAAACCTAAACCTCTAAATCAAGAATATATTTTAAGGCTGAAATCGCTTCATATATTGTTACTTTGACAGTCTCCCTTATCGCGCTTTGTCCCCTGCATGCCCCCGTGCCTGCCGCGCGACCTTCCACATTTACATATGTTACGTCAGTGGCTCTGCCAGTGACAGTTGATACTGTTGACAGTTAGATGAGTTGTCGATCCATATGGTGAGCCTTTGACCGGAGCGCTGCTTTTCCTACCAGTGTGTCGCTTTACTACGAATAAAGCTTTGTTAAAATTCACATGCTTGGTTCATCTTTACAAATTTAGCGACAAGGACGGGGATCCGACACACTGAAGAATCCACGACTTGAGAAGTAACCAAATTAAAGAGGAAGGCAGCGCTAGACATCGGATGAAGGGTATGGACTCACAAAAATAATTTATGAGTAAAGAATAAGCGCTGTCAACGGATTTTGAGAAAAAGATTGAACTTTGGAGTGTTTTGAAGTAACGGAGGAAGGCCCGAAGCACAATAAGTTGACATCTGCACAATTTAGTTGAGGTGAGCCGGGAATGCTGGTGGAGGTAGAGTGATCGGCGTGGAAATACAGTTGGGTCCCTGCAACTGTGTAAAAAACCGAAATCGAGAAGACGCGGTAGCGTGTGAGGAAAAAAAATCGCCTCAGCTCTCCAGCACCTATTCCTGAGTAACGTGATGACGTAATTGACGTGTGGGGGCCATATTGAGTGAGGAAGTCTCCGAGTCAGTCACGGTAATGAGGAAGTTTATTGAGCTAAGTGAGATTTATAAGAAACTGACGTCTGGGAGCGATATTGAATAAAGAAGTCTCCTAGTCAATTTCAGTAGTGAGGAAAATTATAACTTTGATTTCAACGTTAAGGAAGCATTTTTCATCACAGCGCAGTACTTTATTAACCTAAATTAAAAAAAAAGAGAAGACAATTGTGTGGAAACAAACAGAAGAAAAGAAAGAAGTACCTGTGTGGTAGATATTATTGGCGCAAGCGTGTTGAAGAAACATATAGAAAATTAAGTAACTTAGCATTTATTGGGAGAGTTCAAAGGAAAAAAAAAGAAAGATACAACGTGAGAAATAGGAAATTAGGAGACTATATCAAGGGAAACTCTTTTTATATCAGATTGGCAACGGGCAATATATACAATCTACCACCCCCACAATCATTCCTAAAAGGAAAAGAGGAACCTGAAATAAAATGGGAGGAATGGAAAGAATTCTTCAATAATGACATAACGACTTTTGACAAACCAGATGAGGTTCTACCAGCTGAGCAAAAGAAAAGATACTACTACACTGTTTAGGGGCAGGCGGCCTGAAGGTGTACAACAACATCACAAAAAAAAACTTGTGGTGAAAATGAAGGAGATGTGTTCAAAAATGCAATGGTAGACTGGACAATTATTACAAGCCAACTATTTGTGCAGCAGTTAACGGATATAAATTTTATAGGCGTAAACAAGGGATTGAAGAAAGTATAGAGGACTATGTATCCGCTTTAAAAAATTTGGCACTTACATGCAAATTTGGAAACATGCGTGATGACTTGATAAGAGACCAAATTGTCATGTGCGCGGCTAATCCCGACATATAGGCCACATTATGGGCAAAAGGAGAGAAACCACTCAAGGAAGTTATTGAAATTGTAAAGCGGAAAGAATTAACGGGTTGTTGTGCCAAAGCAGTTATAAAAGAGGAAGAGAACAAAAAGGAGGAAACAGGAATAGTAGCTAAATTAAGCGGAAGAAGGAAGAAGCAATTACTATGGAAAAACGATAAGGAGGAAGAGAATAATACAAAAAAACGAAACTAGGAAGTACAAGAATCTAAGATGCTTCAGATGTGGGAGCCAAAAACACTTGGCAGATAATAGGGAATGTCCTGTAAGGAACAGTAAATGTACCCAATGTGGACTGATAGGTCATTCTCAGAAGGTTTGTTACAGGAGAGGTAAGGGGAAAATGAGTTACATAGAAGTGAGCGAGGAGGAAGAATCAGAATCTTCGGATGAGTCTGAATATAATCTATGTGTACTTATCATAACAGATGAAGATAACAATGACAAGGATGAAGAAATTGTAAAAAAACCTGTGTGTGTCATCACCGTAGGTGGGGTGGACATTGACATGGTCGCTGATTCTGGGTCAGATTTCACAATGGTCAGCAAGAAGGTGTGGAAAAGCAAATTGGCAAATTAGCTTGGAGAAGAGTTAATGGAAGCAAACGCAACCCCAAGAACATACACCGGTGAAATCATTGACCTGGTTGGATGCAGAGAAATGGAATTGAGTTTCCAAGGAAGAAGTACCTGGAGTACAGTGTACATTTCAAAAAAAGGCATTCCGGTACTGGGATGGAAAGAGCAAAGAATATTAGAAATTACCCTAAATCCCAACAATTCCCAAAAAGTGAGTTGGGTGGAAAAGAATGAAAGGAAAAGGTATAATCATTCCAGGATGTTGGGAAAAAAGACTTCACAGGTTAAAGACAATGATGCGTGGGAAAAAACAGCAAGTAGGGCTGCAAGAACAAGTGAAGCAACTATGGAAAATAACGAAGGAAAACACGGAAACAAAATATGTGAGATCAGGAAAGGTAAGGGTGTAAAAGTGGAAGAGAGTGTACTGGTTGAAAAGGAACAATGTATACCAACACTATGCATGGGGGAAGAAGAGGAAGTGTGTCAAGATGAACTACAGTGCAACAAGAAAATGGATTATTATGACTGGCTGTATTTGGAGGAGTCAGAGAATGAGAGTGAAGAGACACAAGAACACTTGCTACGCCAACCCCCTAAGGTTGATATCGGGATGACCATAACGCACAAAAAGTCCAGGAGAGGATACGTGTACAACGGTACAGAGGACTCTGGCAACTCTTCTTGCTCAATTCAATCGTCCATGCTGAGGAAAGGAAATGTCATTGAGGTAGTTTGCAGGAATGAGATGGATCTTATGGACAGTAACATCACCGGAGGTCCCAGTACTGGGTGCAGCAAGAGGACAGACGTAGACGTTTGGATAGCAACCCATCCCAAGAAGTATCCTAAGGAAGAGGATTACTTAGTGTGTATCACTGACCAGTGCGAAGAAGAATGTGCTGGTAAAAGAAGTCTCGTGAACAACAACTTGATGGACTACTATGAATGGTTGTACAATGAAGAGTCACAGAACGGAAGTGAAAAAGCTCAAATACATCTACAGCGTCCACGCCCAGAAGTGGATTTGGGAACTAAACGAATGCAAGCAGAGTCAGTGGAGAAGCACGAGTGCAAGAAATCTGAGGACTCTGCTGACACCTTTGGCGAAGTAGAATCGACCACGTTGAAGGAAGGTCAGGACTTTGTAGAAGTCATCCCGGATGATATGGACCCTATCTACAAGGACTACACCTGTGATTCTTGGAACTGTGAACAACAAGAGATCCAATGAGAGACCTAACATGAGTGACTAGGACAAGGAAGATTCAGGTCGCACGTTGTCATGACACGTGGCATTCAAGTCCCTGAAGAACAAGGACTCTTTGTTTTACTTTGGTTCATGTTTTTCTTCTCTCTATAGGAAGGAGATGTGTTACGTTGACAGTCTCCCTTATCACGCTTTGTCCCCTGCATGCCCCCGTCCCTGCCGCGTGACCTTCCACATTTACATATGTTACGTCAGTGGCTCTGCCAGTGACAGTTGACACTGTTGACAGTTAGATGAGTTGTAGATCCATATGGTGAGCCTTTGACCGGAGCGCTGCTTTTCCTACCAGTGTGTCGCTTTACTACGAATAAAGCTTTGTTAAAATTCACATGCTTCATCTTTCGATTTTAGTGTTACAGTTCTCAGTAGTTTTTATGAAGTTTGGAAAAAGTGGTAAGAAAGAGAGAACAAAAAGAAGAAAATAAACAGTGCAAAAGACATTCATCTTGTTTTTTGTACGTAATGTTGAAAGCTAGGAAATTACACCAAATACATATGATTAGTGATTTATCATATGAAATGTATAGCTGCCACACTGAGTAGTGTCAGTTTCTGTCCTATTCAGAGTATGGAACCCTTAACTAGTCACTGTAAACAGATGTGCGTGATGCTACAGTTCAGGGGGAGACTGATGCCATAAAATTTAGTTTTTATGTTGTCGCATTTGCTGTGCCTTTAATGACATAGGCAAATGTCAGGCTGTGTCTTCTGTCAAGCTGCTGCTTATTATTTTATCATGGAGTTTGGTATTAACTTACTATGTGACAATGTTTCTGAATAACTTGAAGTGTGGAAGAAAAGGCTCCAGGGTGCCATGTTTTTTCTAAGACACAATATTTAAATACCTGTAAATGAACTGTACAATGTATTCAAAATACATCAGCATTTAGGAATGCACACTTGAAGCACATTTGTTTTGACATTCAGATGTTTGATGGAAACAAAGATTTTAATTTGATGATAACATATCAAGCCACTTTACTTACTGAAGCACAAATGATAAATGTTCAGGAAACCCAATGTCCACACATTAGCATTTGTGTGCTACATAGTTTCATCGGTAAAACTGTGTGTCTGAGCATATTAGTCACTATTTCAATGAAACATATGCTCTCTGTAAATAACAGTGTTGTACCACACCATGCTTTAGATATATACGTGTGACAGATTATAAAAAAATGTACCACTGGCTAAACACTAAGGGGCAACTGTACAAGTCCCTTGTGCCACTTTTACGTCATGTTTCTCATGTTAAAAGTGACGCAAAAGTGGCGCAAGGGGCTTGTAAATCTGTCCAGTAAGGAGCAATGATGTGCTTTAGCTACTGATCAAGGTTAATGGGAAGAGGGTCTTTGGTGTATGAGGATGGTTTAAGTTTGGAGATGATGTTAGAAACTTCGAGTTCTGTTAGGGAGTGGAAATTGAGCCAGGAGGCATTGTTTTTAGGCTGTGGGTTAGAAAGGCTGGTATCCGGAGGGGTAGTGGCAGGAGGAAGGAAGGGGGGGAGTCAATAGGGAAGGAGGTTGAGAAGTAGAGTCATTGATAGATAGGGGATGAGGGGGAGATGCTAGGAAGGATTGGTCTATAATGGCTATTTTTTCAGAGAAGAAGTTAGCAATTTCTTCGCATCTGTCAGTTGTGGCCGTCAGGGTTTGAGGAGCCGAGGAGGTTTGGTTTTGAACTATGTTGAACAATTCTCTGGATCGATGTTTTGCTCAATTGAGTTGGGTACAGAAGAATGAGGCCTTTTCCATGAAAATGTGTTTCTTATATGTGGTTCTGGCAGATCTGAGGAGAGCAAGATGGGCGGGGAAGTGTGTTGTCTCCATGGTCTTTCTGCGAGTCCAAGAGCACGTCTTTCGTCATTGAGATTGGAATTGAACCATTTAGGGAGAGAGGGGTGAGCTGAAGTTGTGTTTGGAGTTTAGATTCAAGTTCACCAGGGGGGATGCGATTAAGATTTCTGGTCCATTTTGATACTTTAATGTAGTTGGTGAGAGAGGGTGGGTCCATGTTTGCCATAGAGAACAGAATGAGGTGATGGTCAGACCAGTTGATGGGGATGATGTTGGAGAGGGAAGCCACGTTGTTGCTGGTAATGATGGAGTCAAGAGTGGCTCCTTTGGAGTGGGTGGGAGAGTGGCAGAGCTGTTTGAGTTCATTGATCTCCAGAAGATTGGTGAGGAGGTTGACTGAGGAGTCATCAGTCATGTTCCAGTGGAGATTAAAATCTCCAAGGAAGAGATTTTTTGTGTTAGAGAGAGAAGATTGGTTAAGCAGTTCAGATAGTTCCTTGACTAAGGGGAGTGGGTCTCCAGGTGGTTGGTAGATATTATGCAGTCGAATCGGGGGAAAACCTTGAGACTTAAGTACGGTTTCAAGGAATTCAAAGGTATTGTGGTCAGATTTTTGACAAGGGAAAGTTGGAGTTCATTTTTAAAAATAATCGCTAGTCCACCCCTATTCTCTCTGTCCTGTCTTTTCTGATGATAGAGTAACCTGGGGGGTGGGGGGGAGTAATTAAAGGCTGAAAGAAGAGTGGTCATTGAGCCAGGTTTCTGTGAGGAAGGCTATGTCAATGTCTTCACTAAGAATGGTTTCTGAAATTTCAGTTGCGTGCCTGACAGCCGAACAGCAGTTCCCCAGCATGCAGGTGAGGGGTTTAGTACAGTCTTTGGGGGGAGGGCGTGAATGGATGGTGGTATGTTCGGGTGGGGGTCTTTGGTGATCAGAAGAGACATGTGCTTCACTAAAATGCATGCAAGCCTTACTGAAAATTGTGGGGACAGTCTCAGTAAACGTATTGCAGACTTACTGTTTTGTCTGTACTGCCTGGTACAAAGCATGAAAGCCCATTAAAATTAAATTTTATAGCATAAGTAATTTTTTAACTTTTAAATTACAAGTATCCCAGTACTTATAACAGTTTTGATACTTTCTTAATAAATGTATAGCAGTCTTGTTAAGTAGCTTGTCACACTATGATGGGAAACATCACTTACAACGCAACTTTTACAACGACATACCATTACAACGCAACTTTTACAACGCAAAAACTTTTACAACGCATGTATTTACAACGCATGTCATTACAACGCAGGTACCTTTACAACGCATACCATTACAACGTAAGTATTGGTAAGTATATAATTATATTTTAAATGTTATATGTTTGGGGTAAAGGGGTATTTTTAGGGTTCAGGGTCAGTTTTGGGTTTTTGGGTAAAGGGGTATTTTTGGGGTTCAGGGTCAGTTTTTAGTTTTTGGGTAAAGGGGTATTTTTGGGGTTCAGGGTCAGTTTTTAGTTTTTGGGTAAAGGGGTATTTTTGGGGTTCAGGGTCAGTTTTTAGTTTTTGGGTAAAGGGGTATTTTTGGGGTTCAGGGTCAGTTTTTAGTTTGTGGGTAAAGGGGTATTTTTGGGGTTCAGGGTCAGTTTTTAGTTTTTGGGTAAAGGGGTATTTTTGGGGTTCAGGGTCAGTTTTTAGTTTTTGGGTAAAGGGGTATTTTTGGGGTTCAGGGTCAGTTTGGGGTTTTTGGGTAAAGGGGTATTTTTGGGGTTCAGGGTCAGTTTTTAGTTTTTGGGTAAAGGGGTATTTTTGGGGTTCAGGGTCAGTTTTGGGGTTTTGGGTAAAGGGGTATTTTTGGGGTTCAGGGTCAGTTTTGGGTTTTTGGGGTACAGGGGTACAGGGTAAAAATAAATTAAAATTAAATTTAAATTAAATTACATTAAATTATATTTTTTTAAATTAATTTACGATTATAAAATTAATATATATTTACCAATACTTACGTTGTAATGGTATGCGTTGTAAAGGTACCTGCGTTGTAAAAACATTCGTTGTAAATACATGCGTTGTAAAAGTTTTTGCGTTGTAAAAAATGCGATGTAAAAGCATGCGTTGTAATAACATGCGTTGTATCATCATAGATCCCACTATGATACTCCATGACTGATTTGAATGGGAAGGATTTGGGCTGATCTCCTCAGGTCAGAAGAAACATCAGCTACATAGAGATGTGTGGTAAGTTTTGGTCTTGATTCTTCTCTTGTCATGTAGAACAGAATGCCTGTTCCTTTCGTGTCTATAGCATGTTCAGGCCAGCAGGAAATGTAGTACACCATTAGCCAAGCCAATGTTCGATAACATGGAAAACTCCATGACTTTCTGCTCACCAGTGTGTATCACTCGAGCTTAGGAACTTCAAATTTAGTTCAAGCTAGATAGACCCATTGAATCCATGCCCTCAGAGCTGAGACTCACAGCTCCTTAAAAACTGAACATTTTCTTTTTCACTATACTGAAGTCATTTTGATTGAGTTTGACTTTGCTATAACTGTAAGAAATATGTTTTGATTTTATTAAAGTCTTATATTTTTTATTACAAAGTGCATTTACAGGTGCACCTGTTACTATTTCATAATTCTAATGCTCTTGAGCCACAGTTATGCAGCCCAGAGGCAGTTGTTCATTTATTTAATCAGCTTCCTTGCTGAATCTGAGCCATCCTAAATGTTTCCCAAGTGCTGAGTGTTGTGAAGGTTTTCTCTGAGAAGACAGTAAGGGCCTGATTATGACTTTGGCGGTGCAGTTCTGGATCTGCCCTGCCGCAGCACTGCCAACGTCGTGGTGACACAGATTTTTTGGGAGTTCCCACAGCAGTGCCCTGAAAATGGGCACTGCAATGGGAACCCCCCATGTGTATCCGCATGCAGAGGAGGCTTACTCTCAGCTACAGTGTTCCTGGAGTAAGAACCTCCATGACACCACTGGCTGAGAGGAAACTTTTAATATGCTTGGTGGGACCGCAGCAGTACTGCTGAGCATATTGCAGCCTCCTGACCGCCATTAGTGGTTCCCTGGTGGCTGTGGCAGGGATGTGGTGGTCTGAACGCCCAACTCATAATTTGGAATTCGGGAGTCCGCCATCGCCGTTTCCCCACAAGCCTGGTAGTCTGTGGACTGCTAGACTCGTTATCGGACCCTAAATGTCTCAAAATGAGAGCATTTTGTGTTCTAAATCCCTTTGCCTGCAATCTAATGTCTTAGAGATTTTTGTGGCTAAGGTTAATTAGTTGCAGAGGACTCATGAGATTTCTTATAGTCAGTGTTAGACCTGGCATCTTTTGGCATGTCTCCCCTGTCTCTTTTCTTCTGACCTATTGTTTTTGCTGGTGTAGTGTCTCTGTGCACTTTCCCACTGCTGTTCAGGGTTATAGTGCAAGTGTTCCTATTGTAAATCACATCATGGATTGGTGTTTCCATGATTGGAATAACTAATTCACTAGTAAGTCCCTAGTAAAGTGCACTGAGGGTGCCAGGGCCTGTAAATCAAATGCTGCTAGGGGGCCTGCAGCACTGGTTGTGCCATCCACACAAGCAGCCCTGTAAAGAGTTCTCGGACCTGCCACTGCAGTGTCTGCACGCCGTTTTTAACTGCCATGTCAATCTGGCAAGTGCACCCACTTGCCAGGCCCTATTATTCCCTTTCCTGACATGTAAGTCACCCCTAAGGTAGGCCCAAGGTACCCCTGTGGGCAGGGTGCTGTGTAGGTTAAAGGTAGGCCATGTACTGGTATGTGTGGCATGTCCTGGTAGTGAATTACATTGCATTTCTTTTTTCACTATTGAAAGGTTATCTGTCCCATATGACAGAATAGGAGTTTGCTTATAACATCTTATAAGTATATATTTCCATTGAGACAAGATTGGGAAATTGAGTTTAGTATGCCTGGACATAAAAATGCATCTTTCGGTAAAGATGATTTTTTACGTTCAGTGTTTGAAAATACTACTTTTAGAAAGTATTTATTTTCTCGCTTAGCCATCCTATGTGCCTCTGCTGGGTTTGTGTATTGACTGTCTGGCTTTCGAGATACAAGGACAGGGGATATGCATTTTCTTCAGACAGCCACTCGGGGGGTCAAGGTGTATCCTGCATTTCCTGGATGAGTCAGGGCTGGGCTGAATAGACCTGGGCTGCATATAGAATAGTAGGAGGAGATTTCCTTGAACCTGAATGGGTCTGGTCTGCCTTGGACAATGCTGTCTCCACCTCCTGCCAGGAAGCTGGGCCAAAGAGGACAGAACTGGTTTGGGCTGGATACAGACACTCCTTGCCCCAAAGAGCAAAGACAAATGCAACATAAATATTGGGGAGCAGACCCCAGATCTTTATAACTTGCTGGAATCAAGGAGCCTGCCAAGAAGAGGAACTGGTAGAACTGCCAGGAGAAGTACTGCCCATTTGCTGTGTTGTTGCTTTGTTGGGTTGCTGCTTCTACTTTGGGCAGTGAAAGGACTGGATTGAACGTTCCTTACTTGTGCTAAGTTTCTCCAAGGGCTTGAAGTCGAGCTCGCCTCCTGTTCTGAAGTCTCATGGACCTCAAAGACTTCACCGACCTCTGGCTATTGCCTCCTGAACCATGGTTCCAGGTGCCACGGGGTTGGGAAAGCAACCGACTATGTCACCAACTCTGTTGCTTGCTCCATGTCCTGAAGGCACTGCAGAGGGCACTGCCAAATCTCACACTGCAGGTTGGGGAATTATTCGAACAAGGGAAGGTTAAGACTTGGGAGCAGATCACACGGGAGGGGACTCAGCCCACACACCTGCAGCGATTTAAATTCCATAGGGTACGCAGTGCATTTCTGGAGCTGTTGGGCCCGGATCTGGAGGAGCCACCCGAGGTCCCGGAGCTGTCATGTGTCATTAACACAGCTGCACAACAGAAGCTCATAACGAAGCTTTACAAGATAGGACATGAGCACACTGCACAGCGATACACTATGGCTTCCATTTTTATTATTTCTATATTTTCCAGTTTCACAAGTTGTTCATTGGATATAGAACACTCATGCAGTGTTAGCATTAAGTAGATTACAGATTTCTTATCTGCAATTTCCATGTATATTTTCTCAGGAACTATATCTTCATTTGGAAACAAATTGGAAAGTAATCGAGTCTGAAAAGTGTGTTTGCCATGTTCTGTCAGTAGTTCAATTCTTATATCTTGGAGAATATTTCCATAATCAACATCATTGGCCTGTCGCATATTTGTAATGAGTTCTTTATATTCAAAATATGACCAAATGTTCACGTTTCCAACACTACCCAGAGACTTTATGGTGTCTTCATCCGCAAGTGTTTTAAATACTGTTTGTCCTTTTACAGGAGTCAGTTGCAGTAGATCTCCAAAAACTATGACGTGTTTTCCTCCAAATAACACGTCATACTCTGTTTTAAGAATTTGCTGCATTCCTAAATGCACAAAGGCAAGCATTAAGTTTGATACCATGCTTACCTCATCAATAATGAGAAGTTTCATTTTCTTCAAGACTCTTGAAACTTATCCAGATAGCTTGTGGTATTCCAATATGTTTTCATGCTGTACTGGTAGCATTAGTAAACAATGTAAAGTAATTCCTTTAATGTTGTGTGCTGCCAACCCAGTTGGAGCAGTGACAACACAAGACAAATGCGACTCAGTTGTTTTCTGTAGATAACCTTTATTTACTTTAATTAAAAACATTTTTCCTCTTCCAGCTTGTCCACTCACGTACATTCAAATAGGTTGAAATGACGTGCATGAGCACTCTTTCTTTTCATGAAGTAATCCATGGTCAATCTGTTGTCTCACTTGTTCATATATTTGTTTTTGCTCAACATGTAGTTGTTCTCCCAAGTTTTCTAAGTTTTTTACATCTTCTTGAGCTTGATACATTGCTGTTTCCACCTCATTCATGGTGATTACTGCATTATTTTCAACAATTGGTTGTCCTAGTGGATCTTGACTCAGCACAGCAGAACTTTGACTGCCTTGAGAACTGTCTTTACCAATCTCAGCTGCAATTGTACCTTCTTGATCAATTTCATCGTTCAACATTTTCACATAATTTTCAAAAGCACTGCATTGTATGCTATCTTTACAAGCATTAAAGGAATCTTCATAGCTCTGGAAATCTCCAAGTAATTCCAGTTCTGAACGCCATGATTTGAATAGTTGTAAAAGGGCTAAATAGTAAAATTCGCTTTTATCAGCAGTGTCGCAACTCAGCTTCCTTTGATTAATCACATTTCCTTTCGTTTGTTTCACCAAACATCCTTCAGAACCAATGACTCCATATTTTTTATCATTGATGTTCTCTGTAGTATTCCGCTTAAAAGTGTAGTTTGGCAGCACTTCATAGAGACACATGTTCTCAAGATGATGACTTCTGTTTGGGTAATATGTGTCCAACATATTAGTTTTCAAAAAATCTTTACTTTCTGGATCTTTTCCTGCGAAATATTCCATTTCTTGTACAGATTTCAGTACTCGATTTCGCATTGCTGCAAGACCTAGAGTCACATAAAGGATTCTTGTAGATTTGGAGTGTAGACTTGCAGATGATAACCGATCTGAGCATTCATATGCTCGGATTTCTCGATGCGATAACATCTTCAAACTGAAACTGTATAATTTCTTTTTTTTTTTTTACATTTTGGTCCTCATTTTCCACAGTGGTTGCAAGTGTAGCCGTAGGTGGAAAAACAAACATGCTGTCACAGTGTGTCAACTGGGAGGAAATTATTTTCTTTTGTGGGTTGCCAACTTCCCTCAGCATTGTTACTTCCTCCAGGGACAAACACCTTAGAAACCTGTAAAAAATAAATCGACATGGGAAATGCTGCCATTTGGTACCAGCCAACCAGCTAACCAAGGCATTTGCAAGAGGGTAGACCACAAATGCAAAATCATTGGACCCGGGGAAAAAACTAAATTAAAAAAAATACCCCGGTCAACTCAGTGCTCCCAGACCAACAGATGCCAGAATGCCCTCTTGTTTTGTCTCTTGTTTCCATCCCTAGCCAAATCCAACTTAGACACCTGCAGGACCGAAGTGTACCAATCCATTTGAGAAGGGGGTGTAGGATCTTTCCACTTTTTATAGATTTCCCTTCAGGCAAGTAAAATGCAGTAAAACAGTAGACTTTTGGCGGGGCTCAGAACCCCATCCATAACTCCAAAGATCACATGGGGGAGCTCTAACACGACTGGAAAGCCTAGTGAAGATGTGAGAATGTTACTTATACCTTCCCAGTGAGGGGCTAAACAGGGGCTTTCAAAGAACATATGGGCATGCGAGGCGGCAACCAAACCACACTAGGCACATGCCACTGGATTTGAGAATTTTCAGAGTCTTTGAGGAGAATAGTATGCTCTATGAAGAGTAAAGAGATGGTTTCTGCGTAACCATGAGGGCTTGACAATGTCACACAAGATCTTACATAATGCAGTCCACAGATCTTGCACATTGTGGCCTAAGAAAGAAGGACCCCAGAGTGAAACTGGTAACCGAAATTCACCATCCACTTCTTCTTGGATCAGATTAAACCATAGTGAAGTCTCCTTCTTGACTGGGGGTTTGTCCAATAGGAAAGGTACTAACTAACTGTGACACCCCAGTGGGGACTTGTTTCCACAGGAAGGCAGGGAGATATAGGAATGGGTCCAACTGGCAATTTGCATGTACTTAAACTTTGAGAAATTTGGACCAATTCTATTCTTTAGATATTCCCAAGGGAGCAAATCCCCATCCATAAAAAGGTCACCCCACACCTCCAACCCTGCTGCTTTAATCGGAACTGCCAAGCTATCCCTCAACCACACAGGGCTCTGAGGAAGACCCCAAAGAGGAGACCTGCTACAAAACTATCCTAGCTTTATCAACATCGCTAGTTTAGCCCATGTTTTTGCCATCCCCTGAAAGACCTTCAATTTAATCTTCTTAAAGAACTTTGGGTTACCAAATTTAAATAAAAAGCTAGATTGGCCCTCACCTTCCCCTTTAAGCAGCGCAGAAAACAGAAACCCAACCCCACAGTTGATAGGCATCTTCAACAGCATTCGAGCGTGAGAAAGCTGAAATGCCCATGTGTACATCTGTAGGTCCAGGGCTGCCAGGCACTCTTCTCCCTACGTCGTCTGAGTTTCTTCCAAGCAATCCTTGGAAGATGCTTGTCCCGGATAAATGTGGTAATTTCGCCTTGTAATTTTGATAATAACAAGGGGTCAAAATAGAGGGGGATGGTGTTAAATAAAAAAGAAATTTTGGGTAAAATAATCATTTTAATCAAATTGGTTCTTCCTAATAACGAAAGTGGAAGTTGTGCCCAAGACCACATAAGTTTGCGACACGCTTTTGCAATGGCTGTAAAGTTAATTGTGGCAAGTTGGTTGATATCCTTCACAATATTGAGGCCTAAGTAACGCATGCTAGAGCCAGGCCTTATGGTGATATCACAATCGTCATTCCAAAGCATTGTGACAGTTTTTGCGGCATTGATCTCATAGCCAGAGTTATCCCCAAATTCAAGAGCATTTTTTAGTACTGCAAGGAAAGCGGTACAAGCCTCTGATGAAAAAATGAGCAAACAAAACAGGTGATGGACCGAATGTGGATCAATGTCACACATTCACCCCAGTCCGAAGATCTGGGCCCAAATCCATCGTTTTTTTGCACTCCACACCACCCTGGGTTAGACAATGGCGATATGCAAATCAGCTCTGACCCTGTGCCCCGATGATGAAAAAATGAGGACATTGTCCGCGTACAGAGCCACTTTTCTCTTCCATCCCCTATAAGAGAAAGGTTTGATGTTTAAGTCCTCCCTCAATCGTTGAGCAGAAGGCTCAATATATACATTAAATAGGAGAGGGGAGAGTGGGCAGCCCTGCCGTGTCCCCCTTGTGATGTTAAAAGGATCAGACAGATCTCCATTAACCAAAACACGAGCTGTAGGGCTCCGATACAGAAGGCAAACAGAACGACGAAAGCACACGCCGATATTAAACTTAGCCAAGGCCTCCGACAGGTACAACCAATTTACTCTGTCGAAGGCCTTGGTGGCGTCCAACGTGTGGGCAACCAATGGGAGGGCATCGGCCGTCGCCATATCGATAGCCCCTATGAGGTCATATGTCAGCTCATATAGCTGGCAGCCCTTAACAAACCCCTTCTGATTGTGATGTAAGATATCCAGGGCCACCGACGCCAGCCTCTTTGCAAGAACCGTAGCAAAGATTTTGTAATCTACATTCAGTATGGAAATTGGCCTGTAAGACCCACAAGATGAAGCTAGCTTCCCCGGCTTCAAGATTAGGGTAATTGATGCACTATCCCAGGATACTGGTGGACGGAGACCATCCTGTAAGATTTGGTTAAATAGGGTGGTAAGGGGGGATATTATTTCTTGTTCCAATGCTCTATATATTTCGGCTGGGAGGCCATCAGGGCCCGCCGCCTTCCCTTTCTTACCACTTCGGATAGCTATTCTGACTTCTTCCTCTGAAATACTACTATCGAAAAATCCTCGCTGCTCACCTGAGAGTGCCGGAAGAGAAACTCCACTCAACCAGCTCTCAATACGCTCTGGCACGATGTTACTATCCTCGTGATATATTGATTGGAAAAATTCTCTAAAAGCACATCTAATGTCTTCATCTGAGGAATAAGTGATGTTATTAACAATGATAAGCTCAATATTGTTACGGACCTGATCTGTTTTGGTTTTCCAGGCCAGAAGTTTCCACGCGCCTTCGTCATACTCTAAATGAGCCAATTTACTTGCCTCCCATTTCTGCAGAATTCTCCGGTTTAACACCGAACCCAAATTACCCTTCAACGAGGATAGGTTATTATGTAACGATGTTGAAACAGTATCTGGGGCAGCCAAGTCAGCATCTATATCAGCTTGAGCTTTAGCTATATCTAATTCAATTGAAGTGACTTCCTTCCTGTATTGTTTCCTGCGGTATGAAACTTTGCAAGTAATAAGACTCCTCAAAAAAGCTTTAAATGAGTCCCAAACAACTCCAAAAGCTGCTGACTCAATATTGGTATTCATAAAACTTTGGGCTTCAGTTTTCAGAAACTATATATCGTCTGGATGAGAGAGCAATGAGCGGTCAAATTACCAACTTCTAGGGGAAGCCGTGGAGAGCTCCACCACCTCTATTAACACTGCTGAATGATCAGACAAGTGCAAAGGGAGGTAGGTAATACACTTAACGGAATCCACCAATCTCTGACTAATTAGTACAAAGTCTATTCTAGACTGATGATTGTACTTGTAGTTCCGAAAAGAGATTCCCTGTTTTAGGCCCGACCATATCCTCCAGATATCTACATACCCATATTCTTTCATGGAGCTAAGGAGGAAGGTAATAGTTTTAGAAAGAACCAAGGGATGACTGTTAGGGGTCCTATCTAAATACGGATCCAATACTATGTTGAAATCCCCGGCAAAAATAGTTGGTTCAGGAAAGGACAGTAGGTGTGTAAAAATAGTTTCCAAAATTGAGTGATCATCTTGATTTGGCCCGCAATAGCCCAAGATCATAAATTGTGCCCCAGCGATGATAAGCGAAGTGATGACCTACCTGCCACCTGGGTCAACCAACTGGGAGATTAACCTTGCTTTTAATTGCTTCTTAAAGATAACAGATACACCCCTGATATTCATGGAATGTGAGGTAGATGCCGCAAAATCAATCCATTTACTCTTTTTAACTAAAGCTAGCATCTCATTCTGAATCAAATGGGTCTCCTGGAGTATAATGACCTGCGCCTCCGAGTCACGTAAATACTGCATAATTTTTTCTGCTCTGGGTCTGGTGCGGAGGCCATTACCATTCCAGGAGAAGATTTTAAAAGAACCCATAGTGACTAAGCCAGCCTCCAAGCAACCCCTTAGACAATAGGAAAATTCCGGCAGCCAACCCTATCAGTAAGCATAAATCAATGACCACCAACAGCTTGATAATAGGTACTACCAGACTTGATTGGTAAATGAGGAATTTTAAAGATTTTTCCACCCCCCTACTCCCCAGCTACCACTGTGACCCCCCAACCACCCCCCACCCTCCCCTCGGAAAACCCTTGCTAAGTCTAACCGGAACACGTCCAGTAGATAGCACCCCTCCCGAGCTCCCGCCTGGCAACTCTGCCACATGCTGTTTATATTACCAATACTGGCCGGTAATAAACAAACGGCTGAGAGTGCACCTACTCATTCTTAGCAACAGAATTGCATCCCGTGTTAAATCTAATAGATTTGTTCTACTGGAATTATATACAAATTATATATGGGATTATGCAGATTTTCTAGGGCCCCTTTCTCTTTTTTTTCCACCTTTCTTCTATATGGTTTTGTTTTTTACATAAATGTACTTATTTCCTATTATTCTGCCATTTGTGCATTTTTTTTCCCCGGCCTCTTTTTCTAATTTAATATTTGTTTTAATTTTAGTGAATATTTAAGTATTTAACTTTTTACTTCATTTTGCTTCTATTAATTTCTCATCCAACAACTCAAAAATAATAGACAATACATGATACATAATCCATGGTAATAGCCCAAAGTCAGCCCTAGACTGACCTAATCAGAAGACCCCTTATTACCCAAGTCTAGCAGTAGCTCATCTGCTGCTTGTACTGATCTGATGTTAACATTTTTATTGTTGAACATAATTTTTAAAGCAGCAGGAAACATTAATTGAACAGTGGCACCTAGCTTCCTAAATCCGTCCAACCGCCTCCCTAGCTCCCATTGCTTCTTTAGGGTAACCCTAGAGAGGTCGGAACTTATATGGAATGTAAACCCTTTCCCTCCAAGGATTTCTGTTTTAAATCCAGATTAGGAATAAGCTCCATGAGTGAGTAGGTGTGGAAGTTTACGAGTATCTTACGTGGTTTAGACCTTTGGGGATTTCTTCTGAACGGGTCCCGATGAACCCGCTGAATGTCGGTAGCCAGTTTCTCAGTTGGGTGATCTAATCTTAATGACTCCTTGACAAGCAGGGTAATAAACTGTTTAATATCCGAGCCCTCTGACTCCTCAGGAACATTCAGGATGCGAATGTTACTTCGTCTAGCATTGTTTTCTAACGTCTCCATCCTGTCGGCCAAGGCCAAATCCTCCCTTCTAAGCTTGACAATGTCATCTTTGGCCTGATCCAAATTAATCGATAGCGCAGCGAATGTTTCCTCCAGTTTCCCTGTTCTTATCATGAGACCGTCAATCTTATTATCCAGGGATTCACAATAATTCCTGATCTCAAGCTGGTTAGCCGAGGATTCATCAAACCCTTTTTTTATGTCCGATGAGAGCGAGGAGAACATAGATTGGAGGGGGGCGGCGGTGAAACTAACGCTAGAGCCCTCTGGCGCAGTACTACAGGAGGCAATAGACCCCCCCTAACTGGAACACCCCTTGTTCACTCCGTTGCTCCCCCGTCTCTACACCTGGGCGTGTTCTCATATCACCTAAGAGGACTACATCCAAGACAGAGGGTTCATTGAATAGCATAACACCTAACTCCATAGGTGGTACAGTAGTCCCCTCAGGAAACTGTGGACTTGGTAAAGATTGGGGCTGGGGCATCTCTGTGCTCAGTGCAGGAGTGACTATTACACCCACACTGGATGTTTCCAGCTGACCATCCAAGAATGAATAGGTGGCAAAAAGGAATCGGCATTGACTGCCATGGGCATTGGTATAGAAATAATGGTAGTGGTGGAAGCAATAGTAACTGAGGCAGGTATTTGGGTGCCAGACATGACCTGACCCTCTGTTAGATATAATACCTGGGGGACCTCTTTAAAGTAGGATCGCAAGGATGGAGTGATTTTTGACCCCAAACTGACCACTGCTTTAAGATTTTTTTACCCTTTTGACCCCTTTGGCCCCTTCAAAGCCCTCGTGCGCTTTGCTTTCACCTCTGTGCTTAAATATGAGGAGGGTTTTTCTTTACTTGTGCAAATTGGAAGGTTCACCTCCAAGCCCAAGCCCAAGGGGATAGGTTCTTGTGTCCCTTCCTTATTTTTCACCCCGCGTTTATTTTTACCTCTCTGGGGCAGGAGCAAGAGCTGGGGCGCCACAACCACAGTAGAAACAAAAGCGCTTCCCTTACCGTTCTCCTTTTGGCAAACCTCCTCCGATGCTTCCTCCAAGGTTACCTCATCCTCTTCCACTATCACCATTGGGTCCGCCTGCCGCTGCTCTTCGTGCACGGCCTCTCGCCTCTCCGCCTCGGAGGAGCTGCCACAAACTGTACACAGGAGACTCTGCACCCTTCTCCCCCTCCTGAGCTCCAGGGCGGCAAAAGTCCAGAGCTGAAGACCCAGGCGGGAGGCGTGGGGCTCCAAGCCAGAGTCTGCCGTCAGAGAGAAGCAAAGCGAAGGTGCTCGACCAGGAGCACACCAAAACGGAGGCAGCATAAAGCTGAAAGGAAGACTCACTCAGGAAACATAAAAAAACAGACGACGCAACAAGCACCGCAAAAAAACACCGTAGGAGTGCTATGAACTAAATGGCAATTTCTGATGAAAAAGGTAAGAAAAGCCTTCTGCCAGTCCCCATTACCAATTCATAGTACTTTACAGAGCAAAAGTACACGACATCAAAAACGTCCGGCTAAACTGCTTCAGAGCAACGCAGGCAGGAGCTCGATCATGGAGAACCGCGGCAGCTCAGCAGGCTGCCGCCATGTTTTTCCCAGGATCACCGGAAACTGTATAATTTCTTACTTAGAGTTCTTGTGAGAAATCTCTTCCCACATTTCTTTCAATTCTGTCTTTTCTGATTTTGTAATGTAAGATGTTACATACCGAGCAACAGCAATGGAATTGTCCGCAACATATTGAATATCCATGTTAGCATTCCATATGGACAAAATAACTGAGTTGTAGTCATTTATGTATTTTGACTCTTCATTCCTTCTTAAGTTGTAGGTATTTTTTGGAGACTTTCTTGTGATAGTATGTCGCAAAGATGACATAAAACTGTTCCCTCTTCCTTTTGATATTACAGGACGTGGAAATCCAAAACGACATTTGGGTAGAACTTGTCCTTGGATTTGTACTTTTGTTGTCAATATTTTCCACATCAGTGGCTTTGGAATCGTAACACTTGTGCTCTTTTCTTCTTTTCTTCTGTGCTTTTGGGTACAGCACATGTTGCAGATTGTTCAATACAACTCAAAACAGTATCATATGCATCTGTTCCAAATTTGGGAGTGTCCTTAATCCATAACAGCATATGTATATGAGGAGCACCTCTTGCTTGATACTCCTTTCTCCAAAAAAATTCCATAACTTCTCCAGGAGGAGGATATTTTTTATTGCAGATAAAATACATCACCTTCGAACTGTTTGTTTGCTGCAGAGTTGCTGGCTGGACGAGAGCGACCTCCCAAAGGGAATCCTGTTTTGAACTCCCAAAGGCTTTGCCGGCCTCGCCGGACCCGCTTCGCGGGTCCCGCAGCGCCTTGTAAATCTAAGGCTGCTGTTTCTGTGGGAGCTACCACCGGAGGCGCGGGCAGGTAGAAGAGCCGGCGGGGCTGCGAGCACAGGCAGGGACTCCAGTCTGCAGGAGCCCCTGCGCGCCCATTCTACACACCTGGGCTGCTCTCCCCGCTGGCCACGCCCCCCGCTTCTCTGCTTGAAAACCGGGTTGCTTGCACAGACCCACGGATCACCTTCGAACTGTTTGTTTGCTGCAGAGTTGCTGGCTGGACGAGAGCGACCTCCCAAAGGGAATCCTGTTTTGAACTCCCAAAGGCTTTGCCGACCACGCCGGACCCGCTTCGCGGATCCCGCAGCGCCTTGTAAATCTAAGGCTGCTGTTTCTGTGGGAGCTACCACCGGAGGCGCGGGCAGGTAGAAGAGCCGGCGGGGCTGCGAGCACAGGCAGGGACTCCAGTCTCCAGGAGCCCCTGCGCGCCCATTCTACACACCTGGGCTGCTCTCCCCGCTGGCCACACCCCCCTGTCCACCAACCAAAGCCAGGTACTAACAGCGTATAAAACTGACCATAGTTCCCGCTTCGCGGGAGCGCGCGTGAGGGCGCCGGGAGAAGCACGGGACAAGGGCGGGACCGTCTGTGGCCGTCAGGGGCCAAAGGAGGCCGGGCTGGGCCAGTCCTCTGATATTTTCCCAACGGTTTACTCTACAGTAAGTGATATCTAAGTGCTGCATCCTATTGGCGCGAAGTAGAGCAATGTCTGCCTCCACAAGTAGTGTCAGTTCGACAACCCCACCGGTCGAGATCGGACCACTGGCAATTGGTCCTCTGGATAAATTCTTTTTTAATCGCTCATCTCTATCCATTGACAAAGAGATATCACTGGCTGAGAGGCGCGCAGAGCGCAGACTATCCATTGAACTACTCAAATACATCATAGCCTCAAATCTATGATTGAAATACCTGCATATATTAACAGGATCCAAAGAGCACAATTCTCCAGGTGTCTTGTATTGAATGTTTTTTATATTCGAATTTGCCTCTCGAAGAAATTCTAGTAAATCATCCTAAGCGTACTCAGCTCAGCTCAGGTATGGAACCATGTTGGAGTTTCTAAGTTCCGTTGCATACATGTCAGTTCTCCATGACGACAGTACCAATATTCATTAGTCCCACACTGACATGCCATCAAATGAATAAGCTGAGATCCTAGATGATCATCTCTCTGGTGCACTTTATCCATAAAATCTTTTGCAGATACATTTTGCAGATGTATTCCAGTTTTTAGAATATGATTCACTGCATATGAAAGTCAAGACAACTCACTTTCAAACAAAAGATGAACTATATAAGGCAGGGGTCCCCAAACCGGTCCTGGAGGGCCGGATCTATGCCAGATTTTTAAAATAACTACATGTATCTCAATGGGGATATCCCAAAAATCTGGCATGGATCCGGCCCTCCAGGACCGGTTTGGAGACCCCTGATATAAGGGATACATTGTCAAAATCTTAGATCTTCTGCATATAATCTTGTTGTCCGATATTCAGATGCAGGAATCTGCACAGGATGTTTATCGTATCATCCTCCTTTTCCAGTTGGGAACAACTGTGGAAAACAACGAGCTTCCAAGCTCCCTTCCCATACACTCATGGGACTTCCTTTTGCTTTTTTCATTTGAAACAAATCAATAGTGTTTCCCATCACTTCTTTTGAATGAAGTGGATGCACACTGTAATGTTCATATATTTCTTCACATCTTAACATATCCACTTTTTCAATATGTCCTCATGACGTTTCAGTATCTTCTGCTAAAATGATTTCTTCTTCTCCTGTATAAACATTCTTATAATATGTATTGTTTTTATGAAATACAATGTTGCCTTTTGCACTTTCCTAGCATCCACTAACTCCTGCCAGATTTTTTTATTCTTAGTCGGCACATCATTAACAAGAATAACTACTGGTTCACTTTCTACACTCTCTAAACCAATAATTTCAATATTTTTCTTTAAATCTACCGGTAAATACACAACTCTTCCTTTTAATATTCTTTGTAAATCTGAAGGAGGCAATTTACCTGTTTTAGGCTCCATACGAACAATAGCCTGAAACGGGTGCACACATTGAATGAGAATAGACTCATAGGTATTGAGATCTGTCAGTTCTGGAGGAGTAGCAGCTAACTCTAAATTACTATGTACAACTCTAGCAGACATTCTATTCTCATCTAATTTGTTATAACACTATTTAAAAATATGCTGATCAGAACTCAAATCAAAAAACTTCTCTACTAACAAATAAGCTGCAAATTCCTTCCACATATCATTATTTACTTTTTCACTTTTAAAATACTGATCAACACTCCAAGTCTGATTTTTGTAGTGAGTTTGGCGACAACAAATAAAAGAAAAATGTGGCTTTTCACATGAAATCACCTTACACTTTCTAATTCCATTTTCAAAAATGTTTGTACAACTGTGTTCAACATTCTCTACAACATTTTCTTCTATTAATGTCTGTGTTTCTTCACTCTCTTCTTCTGGACCAAAGTAATTAAACTGAATATCATCACAAACCTTTTTCACATCTGATACTGACCTACGTAAAAGAGCACTGTTCAACTCATTTACCTTTAGTGCTGGATTTTTTGCATATTACAATCTTCTCACTAACTTCTGCATTTGAGCATGATGTACTGCCATCCTGAAAAAGTGAAAAACACTTTGACATACTTTCCTAGAAAGACAAGCCAAAGAATGACCTTGCAACCCAGTGTGTTTTCTCACTCTGCAAGGGTCTAGTCCTTGCAACACCTTCATCTTTTGATTCACACTTTTTTTACCATATGCTTGTAAGAAGTTGCGTAATTTATCAATAGATTCTTGTCGTACACTACAAATACTACTACAATCCCAAATGTATACTGTGACTTTAGGACGTCTGCCGAGAACTTCTTCTGCATTTCTAGGTGCGATTTGCTCTTTCTCAATTGGACAACCATTTTTAACCATTTTTAACCTCATAAGCTCGACCACTGGTGTCAACCGCATGCAACAAATTATTGCTCTCTAAATAACTCTCTTCATTAAAAAAAGGCTTTGAACTTGAACTGTGTTTCCCTCGCCCTAAAAAAAATATCACAAAAATTACTTCTGTTAATTACTCTTTTCCTCTTACTTTTGGCCTTCATTAAATGGATTGGTTTATCTAGTGATCAAATTCTCTTCAATACTAAAATAAAGAGTTCTTCTTTATTTCCAAAGCCTTTTCAACAATGTATTTGATATGCTTCTTCTTTTTATAAAATTGTGTTCTCTTTCCATATTTCTTTCTGTGCTTCAGTCAATTATGGACAACTCTGTTGTAAAATAATTTTTGGCGGATCTCTTCATATTGATTTTCTCTTCTTTTACTATAAGTTGTATCCTTTGTTTTTACATTGCCTTTTTTGACTTTCATATTCTTTGCACTTTTTTTTGTGCTTGAAACATTTTCGCTACTTTGCACATTTCCATTTTTTTTTTCAATGTAGTAATACTTTTTGTAAAGTTCTTTGTGGTCTTACCAGAATTTTTTCTTTTTTTAGCCACATTATGTTGATCTTCCAATACTTGTGGTTGTGTTTTTTTCAAGTAAGTATCCTTTTTCTGACTTTTTCTTCTTATTTCTTTCTGCGGCATAATAACTTTATTTTAACGATGATAAGCAGTATCTGTAAAAAATAAACATAAATAAGTGTTTATTAATAACTTTAAAAAAGTATACATTTTTATTACTATACAAACACATTTCATACAAATTCTGACAAAAAAACTGTAGGCCTGAAGCACAACTGTGAAGGTGATAAGAGCCCTACATACATAATGCATAGCAGTTTGAAGCACTCCATAACACTAGAACCTGAAGCACTGTATGAGTACATGCATATTTACTAAATGATCACAATACTATAAGGAAAGACACTAAGTGAATTCATAATTGGTTCACTTTTACTTTAGTAAATAGATTACTACCTGGTACATAAACAGTCACTATGGTTTTACAACAGTACAGATTTAGAATTTACAATAGTGCTCATTGTCCTCCCTGCTCCCGCCTCCCAGCTGCTCCTCCCTCCCACTTGTCCTTAAAAGGCGAGCGCGTGGCGCAGGTGAGTGTGACCTGTTCTCAGGACACCCCCGCGCCGCACGGCCACCAGCTGTGTGTGTGCCCCTCGCTGCTGCTCGCAGCCTCGTTGTGCCGTCTGCCTGCCTCCCTAGCTGCCTGCCTCACTGTTCCTTCCCCAGCTGTTTCGCCATATCTAGGTGTTGTATTTTGTTGTATTTTGTGCCTAATTTGTTAAACGGTTGTTGTATTGAGTGCTGTTTTTCCTCTTGTGCCTGCCCGCCCCGCTCCCGCTTCCCGCCACCGTTCACAAGGCCACGCCCCTTTTGCTCCATGTCCTCCCCGCTCCTGCCTCCCTGCTGCTCCTCCCTCCCACTTGACCTTAACCCTCTGTTTTAAAATACTTTATTGTGATTGTGTTCAGTTTTAATAGTCCTACTCACCCCTGCTTTGAACAGCGTTTCCAGCGCTGCAACGATTCTTCGCCACCATCACCGAGGGCGAGACGCGTCCCTGACACGCCCACCTCAGTTGGCCACGCCCCCGTGACGCCCTCCCGTTTAGGTATAAATTATGTGCCTCGCCAGGAAGCGCAGCGGACGGGCGCAGCGGGCGCGCCGTCTGCGCGCCGAAGGCGCGCCAAAGGCAAGCCCGTCTGGGCCCGTCCGGGCCTGGACCGGGCCCAGGGCCTGCCCCCCTGTTCATGCGGATGATTCTGCACGCGTGTGTTGGACCAATTCCCAGCTCCATTCTCTGAACCCCTCCCCCTGTGCAACTCCTTCCCCCTGTAATCCTATCCATCTTGAATCAGCTTCATTTCATTGCTCTCAATGCAACTTCACTCTCCCTTCCTTCCCTCCCCATTCGCTTCCTAAACCCACGCCGCAGCTCTTAACAACTAATCAGCGGACGTTGAAAGCAGGCTTACTCAACTGCCGTTCCCTCCCCCGCCATGCCAATGACATCTGGCTGTTAATCTCCTCCGAGGAGTGGGATATTTTATTCCTCACAGAGTCTTGGATGACTGACTCATCCTCCCCGGACATTTATTTAGCCATTCCATCTGGCTATGACATAAAATGTGTCAATCGTGCAGGGGGAAAATCGGGAGGCGGATTAGCTATTATTTTTAAATCTTATTTCCAGCTGACCACTACCAAACTCACCAACATCGGTATCATTGAAGCCCTATACTTTTCAGTATCCGATTCTGCGGCTGTCATTCTAGCCGGCTCTCTAATTTACAACCCCCCCACGGCGGCTTCCCTTTCTCTTACCGCTCTCACCCACCAGTTAGCTGATCTAGCCTTGAAACATCAATACTTTTTGGCTCTAGGTGATTTTAACCTTCATGTCGATAATTCCCTCTGCACAAAAGCGAATAATTTACTGGAAATCATGGATAGCCTTAATCTTACTCAACTTGTTACCGGCCCTACTCATGTGGCGGGTCATACCCTGGATCTCATCTTCGCTAACTTTCCCACTATTACTGTTTCTCCCTCCCTTCCTCTTACATGGTCGGACCATTACCTTATCCCTTTTTCTTTGACCCTAGACCGTAAATATATCCCCCCTGTGCCCAGGAAAGAGCTGGGTAGGAAGTGGCACAAAGTCACTTGCGCTTCCCTTGACCCGATATTCCATTTCCAGTCAGACTTTCTATCCCCGGATATCGATTCTAATATCACCAGGCTCAACTCCGCCCTTATCAATGCTATTGACCACATCGCCCCCCAGAAACTCATTACTTCCTCTAGATCCCGTCCCTCCGCTCCCTGGTTCTCAACCTCCCTCCGCGAGGAAAAAAGTAGCTGCAAAGCTCTCGAAAGGAAGTGGAGGAAAAATTATGATCCTGAAGCCAAGCTCGCCTACAAGGAGGCCTTGAAAAAATTTCTCAAACTTAAAAAAACTGCCATGAAAGACCATTTCTCGCTCCAAATTGCCAAGGCCAAAAATTCTTCAAAAACTCTTTTCTCCATCGTTAAAAACTTCATCACCCCTCCGGCTAGGACCACTCAGGTCTCAGCTAGCCAGAAACTTTGTGAAGGACTATCGGACTTTTTCCTTGAAAAGATCGATAAACTCTGCGTCTCCTTCCCTAAAGAGCCAATGCCTCGGACTCAGTCTACCGATCCCCCTAACTCCCCGTCCCTTCATGCTTTCAATAAACTTGTCCAGGAGGATGCTCTTAGACTACTCACTCTCTGCAAGTCTGGCGCACCCACTGACCCCGTTCCGGCCAAAACTATGGGGGAATTGGCTCCTCTGCTAGCCGACCCATTCCTCTCCATCTGGAATGCCTCTCTGCACCATGGCTTCTTCCCTACCACCTGGAAGGAAGCCTTGGTGATCCCAATTCTAAAAAAGGCAGACGCCGATCCCACTGTATTCTCCAACTACCGCCCTATATCCCTCCTCCCCAAACCGGCTAAGGTCCTGGAAAAAGCCGTGCAGCTGCAGCTCACGGAATACCTGGAGAACAACCAACTACTGCACGACTCGCAATCTGGGTTTCGGGCAGGATACAGCACGGAGACGGCTCTGCTGGAGGTCTCGGAGACCATTCGAGAGTGCGTGGACAGAGGCGAGGAGGCCATGCTGGTCCTCCTCGACCTGTCCGCGGCATTCGATACGGTATCCCACTCCATCCTCCTGGACCGACTATGGCAGATGGGCATTGGCGGCACTGCCATCAGGTGGATCGAGTCCTTCCTTTCTGGAAGAAGTCAAAGGGTGCTGTTACGGCCCTTCAGATCGGAGAAAAAACCCCTATCTTGCGGTGTGCCACAGGGCTCTGCCCTCAGCCCTCTGTTTTTTAACATATATCTTGCCCCTCTGGCGGGCGTGGTGGAGTCCTATGGAGTCAGGGTGGTCTCTTATGCTGATGACACTCAGCTAGTGTTCTCCTTTAGGGGCCACTCTGACTCCGCGTTCTCCAGCTTCCGCCGGTGTCTCAACAACATCAGTGATTGGATGTCGGAAAACCATCTACGACTCAACGCTGACAAAACAGAGGTGCTGTTTTTTAACCAGAAAAACTCTATCCCCTCCTCCTGGTGGTGGCCTACAGCATTGGATCCCGCCCCTTCTCCGGTCCATTCGGCCCGCAACCTGGGCTTTCATTTCAATGACTCTCTTTCCTGTCAAACCCAGATTCAAAAAGTGACATCGGCTTGCTTCCTAAAACTACGCATGATCCGGAAAATCCTTCCCTATCTCCCTTTGGATTCCCGCCGGACAGTCACCCACGCCCTCATTACGTCCCATCTGGACTATGCTAATAGTCTCTATGCCGGAGCTCCCCATTACCTGACTGATCGGCTTCAGATTGTCCAGAATGCGGCAGCGAGGCTGATTGGCAACATTTCCTATCGTCAGTCAGTTGCCGCATATCGTAGGGAACTGCACTGGCTTCCGGTGGCTAGCCGAATTCAGTTTAAGATCCTCACTCTGACTCATCGAGCCATCAACGATCGCGGACCTAACTACCTAAAAAAACGAGTTCTAATATCCAGATCCACCAGATCTTTAAGATCCAATGACCTTTGCCTCCTGATCTCTCCCCGCTTCAGACTTTCCAGAATGGGTGGCAGAGGATTCAGCGTCATTGCTGCTAAACTCTGGAACTCCCTGCCAGTTGATCTCAGATTCTGCTCCTCTGAATCTGCCTTCCGGGCCAGACTCAAGACCTGGCTCTTTTCCAGACTCTGATCTTCGTGTCACATCCCCTGTCTGTTCCCCTCCTTTCCTCTGAGACTCAGGTTCCAGCGCCGGGACACCCCTCCGGGGGTAGCTGTGCGCTTTACAAGCTACATAAAATAAATAAATAAATAAATAAAAATGGCGACCGCGCGGCGCAGGTGAGTTCGACCTGTTCTCAGGACAGCCCCGCGCCGCACGGCCACCAGCTGTGTGTGTGCCCCTGCTGCTGCTCGCAGCCTCGTTGTGCCGTCTGCCTGCCTCCCTAGCTGCCTGCCTCACTGTTCCTTCCCCAGCTGTTTCGCCGTATCTAGTTGTTGTATTTTGTTGTATTTTGTGCCTAATTTGTTAAACAGTTGTTGTATTGAGTGCTGTTTTTCCCCTTGTGCCTGCCCGCCCACTTCCTGCCGCCGTTCACGTGGCCACGCCCCCTTTTGCTCCGTGTCCTCCCCGCTCCCACCTCACAGCTGCTCCTCCCTCCCACTTAGCCTTAAATGGCGACCGCACGGACGCGCAGCGGTCACGCACAGCGGTCACGCACAGCGGGCGTGCCGATTGTGCGATGAAGGCGAGCCAAAGGCAAGCCCGTCTGTGCCCGTCCGCGCCTGGACCAAGCCCAGCACCAGGTCCCCTGGCCCCCGCCGATGCAAGACTACCCAACGGACCTACGTCGCCGCCACCCTCAACGCACTCAATGCCGGCCGGAACCCTGCCTGCTACCGAGCCACCCTGAGACACACCCATGGACCCTTCACCTGCCAAGCCTGCCGATTCACCTGCCTCCGGACCTGCACCACCCCCGCCAAGTCGAGCACCAGCAGCAACCACCTGAAGTGCATCCTGCTGAACACCCGCTCCGTCCACAGGCACGCCGTGTAACTTGTGGACCTGCTCGACACGACAGCACCGGACATCGCCTTCCTCACCGAAACCTGGATGAACGCCTTCTCAGCGCCCGACATTGCCATAGCCATCCCGGACGGATACAAGATCACCCCGAAGGACCGCGTCAACCAGACGGGAGGAGGCATCGCAATCGTACACAAGAACACCATCCGCATCTCGACTAACTCAGACGAAACCTCCACCGCCGCCGAAGACCTGCACTTCCAGATACACACTGACCCCAAGACCACCCTCCGAGGCACCCTCATCTACAGACCCCCGGGACCACGCACACAATTCAGCAAAGACATCGCAGACTTCATCAGCCCGCACGCCCTGCCCTCCGCCGACTACATCCTCCTAGGGGACCTCAATTTCCACCTGGAGAACAACAACAACAGAAACACCACCGCCCTGCTGGACAACCTCGCCAACCTCGGACTCAAGCAACTGGTGAACACTCCCACCCACTACGCCGGCCACACGCTTGACCCCATCTTCTCATCCAGCAAGCACATCTCCTTCAGCCACGCCACCGGACTCCACTGGACCGACCACAGCTGCATCCACTTCAGCTTCAGAAAAACTACAAACCACCACAACCCGCAACAGATTCCCCGCCGGAGCTGAAGCAAGATCACCGCCGAGCAGCTCACCGCCTCCCTCAGCCTGAACACTCCCACCAACACAACGGACCCCAACGAAGCAGCCAGCACCCTCACCAAGTGGCTGACCGCCTGCTCTGACGACCTCGCACCACTAAAGAACCCTCCGAGCAGACCCGGCAGCAAGAAAACCCCCTGGTTCACCGACGAACTCAAAGAATCCAAGAAGAACTGCCGCACCCTTGAGAAAGCCTTGCGGCTCGACCAGGCCACAGACAACAGAACCGCCCTCAAGCACGCAACCCGCAAACACCATCAGCTGATCCGCGCCACCAAGAAGTTGGCACTCAAAGAACGACTGGACAACAATGCCCACGACAGCAAGGAACTCTTCAGCATCGTCAAAGAGTTCTCCAACCCCAGCACCGGAAACAACGACATCACTCCCTCGCAAGACCTCTGCAACTCACTCACCGCGTTCTTCCACCGCAAGATCGCCGACATACACAACAGCTTCGATGCACAGACCACACACCCTATCGACGAACCAACGCCCGCCACCACCACCCTCTGCAACTGGACCCCGATCAGCACCGAAGACACCACCGGCACGATGAACTCCATCCCCTCCGGATCACCAACCGACCCCTGCCCACACCACGTCTTCAACAAAGCTGACGCCATCATCGCACCCCATCTCTGGGACATCATCAACTCCTCCTTCCACACCGCCACCTTCCCGGAGAACTGGAAGCACGCCGAGCTTACTGCCCTCCTGAAGAAACCAACGGCGGACCCCACCGACCTCAAGAACTACCGTCCCATCTCGCTACTTCCCTTTCCGGCCAAAGTCATCGAGAAGACCGTCAACAGACAGATTGCCGCCTTCCTCGAGACAAACGGGTCCATCGACCCCTCGCAGTCCGGGTTTCGGGCCAACCACAGCACCGAGACCGCCCTAATCGCAGCCATCGATGACATCAGAACCCTGATCGACAACGGGGAAACAGCGGCCCTCATCCTCTTGGACGCCTCTGCGGCGTTCGACACCATCTGCCACCGCACCCTAGTGAAGCGCCTCAGCAACATCGGAATCCGAGAGAAAGCACTGGAGTGGATCATCTCGTTCCTCGCCGGAAGAATCCAGAGAGTCCGCCTCCCCCTGTTCAGATCCGAGGCCACCGAAGTCATCTGCGGCGTACCACAAGGATCTTCACTCAGTCCAACCCTCTTCAACGTCTACATGAGCCCCCTCGCAACCATCGCATGCCAACACAACCTCAAAATCATCACCTACACTGACGACACCCAGCTGATTCTCTCCCTCACCAACGACCCCACCACCGCCAGAGCCAACCTACACGAAGGGATGAAAGACATCGCCAACTGGATGAGGAACCGCCGCCTTAAACTGAACTCAGAAAAGACGGAAGTCCTCATCCTGGGATCATAACCCTCCGCCTGGGACGACTCCTGGTGGCCCCCGGCCCTGGGCACCGCTCCCAAGCCAACGGACCGCGCACGCAACCTGGGTTCATCCTGGAATCCTCCCTGTTGATGACCAGACAAGTCAACGCCGTCTCATCTTTGTGCTTCAACACCCTGCGCATGCTCTGCAAGATCTTCAGATGGATCCCCACTGAAACCAGGAAGACCGTTACCCAGGCACTCGTCACCAGCCAACTGGACTACGGGAACACCATCTACGCTGGAACCACAGCCAGACTTCAAAAAAGACTCCAACGCATCCAGAACGCCTCCGCACGACTCATCCTGGACATCCCCCAAAACAGCCACATCACCGGACACCTGAGAGGCCTGCACTGGCTCCCCGTCAGCAAGAGAATCACGTTCAGACTCGCCCACGCACACAAGGCCCTCCACGACCTGGGCCCCAAGTACCTCAACAACCGCATGACCTTCTACACGCCCACCCGCCAGCTATGATCGACCAGCCACACCCTCGCTACCGTACCACGCATCCGCAGAGCCACCGCCGGTGGAAGATCCTTCTTCTACCTGGCTGCCAAGACCTGGAACTCCCTCCCCACCCACCTTCGGCGAACCCAGGACCATCTCTCCTTCAGAAAGCAGCTCAAGACCTGGCTGTTCGAGCAGTAACATACCCCCCCCCCCAGCGCCTTGAGACCCTCCTGGGTGAGTAGCGCGCTTTATAAATGCTGTGATTGATTGATTGATTGAGTGTTGTTTCTCTAGGGTAGAGAGTCGTGCTGAGGTACTGTTGTAGGGTAGTGCAGTGGTATTTCAGTAGTGTATGATGTTGTGCTGGCGTAGATTTAATGTTTAGGGTAGTGTAACAGTCTTTCTTTAGTGTAGGGGTCGTGCTAGGGTAGTATTTTAGAGTTTAGGGTACTACACTGGTGATTTGGTGGTGTAGGTGGTTGTACTGTGGGTAGATTTAGGGTTTAAGGTAGTGCAGTGTTCTTTGACTAGTGTAGGAGGTCGTGCTGGGGTAGTGTTCTAGGGTAGTGCCGAGGTGTTTATGTAATGTATGGGTTCATAATAGGGATAGTGTTTTAGAGTTTAAGGTACTGTAGTGGTGTTTGTGTAGTATATGGAGTTGTGCTGGAGTACTGTTTTAGGGTAGTGCAGTAGTTTTTGGGTAGTGTACGGGGTCATGCTGGGGCAGTGTTCTAGGATAGTGCAGTCGTGTTTGGGTAGTGTAGGAGGTTGTGCTTGGATAGATTTAATGTTTATGTTAGTGCAATGGTGGTTGAGTAGTGTACAGGGTCGTGCTGGGTAGTGTTTTAGTGTTTAGGGTAGTACAGCAGTGTTTATATAGTGTAGGGGGTCATACTAGGGGTAGATTTAGATTTTAGAGTAGTGCACTGGTCTTTGTGTAGTATAAAGGGTCGTGCTGTGGTAGTGGTTTAGGGTAGTGCTGTAGTGTTTAGTGATTCTAGAAAAATAACAATATTTCTTATAAATACAGTAGTCGGATACTATAGTGATGTTTGGGTGGTGTAATGGGTCCTGCTGTGATAGATTTAAGCTTTAGAGTAGTAAAATAGTGATTAGAATGTATAGGGAGTCATACTGGGGTAGTGTTCTAGCATTGTGCAGTGGTGTTTATGTACCATAGGAGATCATGCTAGGGATAGCGTTTTAGGCTTTAAGGTAATTCAGTGGTGTTTTTGTAGTGTGGGGTACCTTGGTTGGATAGTTTTCTAGGAAATAAAGAGGTGTTTGGGTAGTGTAGGAGGTTGTGATGGAGTAGATTTTAGGTTTAGGGTAGTAAAGTGGTGAATAGGTAGTGTAGGTGGTCAGGCCGTAGGTAGATTAAGGGTTTACAGTAGTGCAGTGGTGTTTGAGTAGTGTAGGAAATCATACTGGGGGTAGTGTCACTGCAGGACTACATGCACTTATTTGTCTGCAAAAACATCAAGCATGCATTCCATATATTTCAGAACTGCATTTTACTATTAATACTAAACTCATTTTGGAAACACATAACCAATGACTATTTTCTAATTCTACCAAAATGTGAGAACACAATACGTTTTTAACCAAGTACATGTCGGGAAACACATGAACTACCAAAATGCTTCTCTCAGAGTGATTCCTAAATACCACAGAAGACTCGCTGTGTGATTTTAGACAAACAACACTATCCCTTCTATTTTACCAAAACTTATTTCATAGTGTAGAATAAGTACTGCATTTTAATGTAGAAACTTCACTCATTTTGCAAATACATAAAAATTACTGGTTTCTAATGCTACCAAAAGATTAGCACAGCATAGTTATCTGTGTGCAAACACATAAAATAAACAAATGCTTATCTCAGAATGCTTTCTAAATGCACACACACTCACAATAACATTCTAGAGAAAAAAAGTATTCCCTGCACTTTAGCAGGACAAAAACATTACTCTGATTAAAATCAAAATGCACCACATACATTCCCTCACAAATTAATAACTCACCTTTCCAATTGTTTTGTAGAACAAAAAGTATGTCAGTCACACAGCAGATTTTCTTATTCAGAATTTCTGTTTTCAACACCTCTCACCAGAACCATGGAATGGAGGAGTTTCCCTCCCATTTTCAACACATATAGACCTGCACATCAAATCACATTGCTTCCCACATCAATTCAATACCAAACACACATTTTTATTGGTTAGACATTTCAATCCTTTCCAAATAACATACATTTGAACCCTACCCCCAATCTGCCTTCTGCATGTTACCATAGAAACAGTTCATGGAACACTTAACTGAGCACACAGGTCAAAAGTTCATCACACAATGTTGCTAATCAAAATAGCAAGTGTGCTTGACTTTTCAATATACACCAGCTTATCTTATGTAACTTTCTTTTCTATCAGTTTTTGTTAACCAATAAGAATCAGGCTTTTAAAAAAAAGAAACATGCCCCCTAGTTTTCTGTGTAGAATGTTGTCAAACAACCAATAATTTATTTTATTTTTTCAACACTGCATCTTATCTACCATTTTAGAAAAATCTTACTTTTCAAACTGCCATTTCATTTACAGAGACCCTCTGAGTACATCCAGACCTCCTTTCAAAATGCTTATAGTGTGGATTGTGGGACACAGCTATATTTTCTGGAGCCAAAGGTATACAGAACACAAAGGTAATCACAAAGACCTAGGTTTACCAAATGTAGACATTCAATGGATTGGACAGAGAGGGTTAAAGTGGCACCAATTGATGCCACTGGTGAAATCCTTTTTGCATCTCCAACACCCTAACCTCATAATTGTGCACTGTGGTGGCAATGTCCTAGGCACTTTGACTGGGGTAGGTCTGGAAATGCGCAAGAAGGACATTTTTGGAGAATTGATGTAACTTTTCCCCCAAACTGCCTTTGTCTATTCTAACACATGCCGATGGCAGAAATGGAACTGGTCCAATCAATTTTGTCCACATATTAAGAAAACTAGGAAACATGTGAATAAATCTGTTTCTACTTTTCTCAGAGACTATAGAATGGGGTCCATTTACCACAACATTCTGCGTTTCAATATGCAAGGCATCTATAGGAAAGATGGTGTACATTTTACAGATGAAGGGAACAGAGTCTTCCTCTTGAACTTTAGACTCTGCATCGGTACTTACTTGTAGGTACTAAAATCTATCAATAAACATAAGGGCTCTTTTTTAGAACCACCTAACAACTAAACAAATAAGCTTGATATATACCTAAAAAATATTATTTGTTTTTTAATTGGAGTTGCACACCGTACAGATTATGAGTCATGCATCCAACGCCTGCACACCAGAGGCCGCACTAAGTGCTGTGCTGGGTGCGTGACTCCTAATTTTACCGTAATTAGCCCCTATCAGTAATTTTTATTATCCCCGGGGGCCCCATCCCCCGGGGCTTATATAATACATTGGAGACCGTGGGGGGAGCCCCATGGCCCCCACGGTCCCAGCTGGCTCCCCGTGTCCTTCTTGAGCCGGCATTGCTTTTCCTCAGGGAGAGCAGCTAACATGATGCTCCCCCTAGGGAACAGCAATTTGTTTTGGGCACCCCCGGACACTGCAGGAGCCGGCCCTGGGTGGTGGCAGTCCCCAGGGCCATCTTGGGCTCCAGGAGGGGGACCACGCGGCCCCCTCCCACACATTAAAGAAGCCCCAGGGGAGGTGGTCCCCGGGGCTGGGGGCCTCAGAGCCCCCCTCAATTAATGTTTTGAAGCCCTGGGGGGGTTGATCCCTAGGACTGGGGGAGTCCTAAGAACCCTCTACCCTTTTTAACAAGCACCGGGGAGTGGCGGTCCCAGGGACTGCGGGGGGGCCCCGTGAGCCCCACGCATATATTACCTTAGAGCCCCCAGGGTGTCGGTCCCCGGGGCAGGGTGTGGGGGATTGGCACCCGTCCACACTATTTTTTTTATAATGCCCCTGGGATTTGCCCCCCCCCAGGGCTAATAACCTCTACACCGCAGGAGCCCAAGCTACTATTTATTTTTTTTGGCGGCTAAATGTGCGGATCCTACGCGCTTCCCGCGATTTAAAAAGGAAAAAAATGGGGGGCCCTATGAGTCCTTGTGTGACCCCCTGAGCAGGCCTAGGGGGTGAGGGTGTGTCTACCCTGCACCCTTTTCGTGTTTTGTACATATATTTCACAGACTTCTTCAGCCTCGCTTATACCAAGGAATAAAATGCCTGCAACAGTTCCTGGTTTCGAATGTTTACAACTGCTTGACAGCCAATTATCATTGAACGCGTGATCGGGATGGTGCGCTTATGCTAAAATGCCAATCCTCGCACAATCTGCAGATCCACTGTGCCCATGGATATATAAATGACTTTAACCATAATTTTCTCAGGAATTACTTAACAGATTGACACCATATAAGCAAAAGGCACAAGTCGGAACTGGGAACTACCCCTGTACCAAATTTGGCGGAATCCCGTTAAGCCATTCGGGTTGTAGACGTGGCCAAAGGTCCTATGGGAAATTGCATCGGGAAAACACAATTTGGGACCCTCCTTTTTTCTTGGACCTCACTTGACCAATCACCCCCAAACTTTCAGGGATGGAGCGGAACTGAGCTGGCCAAAAGTTTGGAAAATTTCAAGAAGATTCATCAATCGACGCCAAAGTTATTGCCAATAGAATGTTGTGCAGATTTCCTATGGATAAAAGGTCCTAACTATAAGTACCGGTCGCCAGTAGGTAATATATATATATAAAAAAAAAATATATATATATATGTTTCTCCCCCAGCTACGCGTGTCTACACGTCGGCTGGTGGGAGGAGCAGGTCCTCCAGGTCCAACACCAAACTTGGGTGCGAGAGAAAATTGTCAAGTATCTTAGATATATCGATGACATTTTTATTGTGTGGCAAGGGGATGAAGAAGAAGCGTTAACTTTTATTGCTGAAATTAACAACAATCCCCTTAATCTAAGATTCACTTCTAATATAAGTGCCAGGCAAGCTGAATTTTTAGATGTCAAGATATATGTAGATGACAATAATCACATCCAGACTACTTTGCACAGAAAGGCCACGGCTGGCAATACCACGCTCCATGCCTCAAGCCTACATCCAAAGCACACTATCCACAGCATACCGTACGGAGAAATCCTAAGGTTAAAAAGAATATGTAGTACTGCTGTGGATTTCCAACGATGCTCTGACGAATTGAAAGTCAGGATGAAAGCTCGTGGTTATTCTGATCAAATATTTAACCAGGCGCTAGCAAAAGCTGAAAAACTATCTAGAGCTAGTTTGCTGGTTAACAAAAATAGTATACTCACCAACTTAAGTGAAACAGAAGATATAGAGTGTCCTAGATTTATTACAGACTACAGTAGTCAGGAAAATAAAATCAGACAAATCATAAATAAACACTGGTCTACCATTCGAACTGACACTGTTTTGGGATGCATGCTACCGGACAAACCCCTAGTTACATTTAGACGACCACAAAATATGGGCGCTATTCTTGATCAAAGTAGCCCTGAATTGCAACAAAAGCCCAACTGGCTAGTATCAGCAGGTTTCAGAAAGTGCACCTCTTGCAGAGCGTGCAAGTTCGGAATCAATAAAACCCACTATAGAACACCGTTTTCTACTGCTGATATTCCGATTAAAGGTAGCCACACGTGCAAAACTGAATTTGCTGTGTACGTCCTGACGTGCACTTGCGGCCTTAACTATGTTGGCAGTACAAAACAGCCAGTACACGTCAGGATTTTGCAACATATCCGGGCTATTCTTCATAGCGACCAAGCATACCCGGTGGCTCGCCATTTTGAGAGTACGCATAACAAAGATCTTAATTGTCTCTCATATTATGTGATAGCTTCTGTCCCAAAACTTAGAAGAGGAGGCAACAGGGAGTTGAAGCTAAGGAGATTAGAGTCAAGTTTGATCCTTGAATTCGATAGCAAATGGCCGAATGGCCTCAACAACACGGAGGATCTACGTAATTTTCTATAATAACTTACTCTAAAAATCTGTAAAACATAAATATCTAAAAGTATCCAGACTTCCTGTTAGTAGCCTATTCTCTCTCTCCCCCCTGATATGTCAGGTTCCCTGTGATCTGGGGTGGTATTCTGTTTTCCATGAATTCTCCTTCTAAATATCTTTGTCCATACATTGTAATTAAAGTGGCTGGTCAAGTTCCTTGTCAGCCACTTTTCTAATTATTGCTCCGCTTCTTCCTATTAAATAAATATATATATATATATTTATATATATATTTTTTCACTGGGTTTTTAGGTATAGATATATTTTTTGTACCTTAGATGTGAGAACTGATTTTAACACTTATTTATAAATGTGGTGTCCTTTTCTATAACTTTTAAATGATGATCTATTTATACTGGTATTAATAGGTTTTAGGTATGAATTTATTTGGACCAATAATAAGGAAACAAATTTAGATTTCCTTTGTGTCTAGACCAACATACATGTACCATTTACACAGAATTTTATCATCATAAACTCTCAGCACTTTGTTTCCCTTTTCCTCAAAATTAATTTTCCCTACATTGGCACTTATGCACTTTATAAATCTCCATGAATTGCAGATTGCGATTCAACAACACTGTTAATATTTGCACTTTTTCCACCACCCCGTCCCCCATTCTATTTAAGGTCGCAACAATTGGTACAATTTGTTGAATGTACCTTGCACTAATGAAATAATTGCGATTAACTTTATGGTTCTATACAAATTGCATAATTTTGTACTTTTTTGCTATTTTGCACAGGCCTTTGCTAGAATTTGCACAGGGATTTATCCCATAATACTCCTACACTATCATCACGCAACTTTGCATATATGTCAGTGCTTGTGTAGCCGTATGCTATAATTTGCACAGGGATTTATCCCATATCAGTTTGGAAAGCGGAATATATCTGGTTTCTATAGATGGATGTTCTTTATGCAATATTACATATAGGCTGCTGCTTGTTTTTTGGATTTATCCAGTAATATTTAAACATTATTACAATTGTCATGCATTAGAAAATAACTGAACCATTAACATCAAAATAGAATTGTAGTTATAATTCTGACATTTCGTTATGTATAAAACTTTTGTTTATGTCTATGATCATGTGACCAAAGGGAGAAAGGGCGGGGAGGCGGGCTTGCACTGCACTATAAAAAAGAAAAAATAACGTTGAATTGTTGCATGTGAACAAGGGCTTTGTAAGCCCGAAACGCGTCTTGCCCTCGCTACTTTCAACCCTTTGATAATAAATTCATCTGTGTATCCAGTTCGTGGTCCCTCTCATCATTGCCTGGAGGGTTCTGATCTTTGCTAGAACCAGCAGTGGCTGTTTTTGGAGTCTGTTTGGAAAGAAAGGGGACCCCTACGTACTAGTGGTTTGCTAATCGTAGGGAATACATAGACATGGGTTGAGAAGAAGAATAGCAAACCATTGATAATATTAATGCCCTTATTACACCCTCATTTTACATATTGTTTACATAGGCAATAATATCTACTCTACAGACTAATCACAGAATTTGTTGTACACCTGTCTCTGTAAAAAACGAATGACGGTCACCTGATGAAGGCCTCAGGCCGAAACGCGTTGTGTTCTATTCTACCGCATTTGCCTTCATAAATTTTCCATCGACCGAACATATCGTACAGCACCTGTTTATATTTAGATGTATATTGTCTTGTTTTTGTTCACATTTAGCACTGCATGTTATTTATTACTATTGTTATGAATTACAAGTGTTTTTCTATTAATCAAATCAATGTAGTTTTATAAAAAAGAAATATAGGATCGTTCTGTCCAAAATGGAAAAAAGACATAAAAAGTAAATAAATAACAAGAAAAATAAAATAATCATATATTTTTCATACGTTGCTGTCTAAGTGAATTATTATTGCCTATGTAAACAATATGTAAAATGAGGGTGTAATAAGGGCATCAATGGTTTGATATTCTTCTTCTCAACCCATGTTTTTGGAGTCTGCGCAGATATATATATATATATATATATATATATATATATATATATATATATATATATATATATATATATATATATATTACCTACTGGCGGTCGCCAGTAGGTAGTTATAGTTAGGATTTTTTTCTATGCAAAATCTCAAAATTCTATTTTGAATAACTTTGGCACCGGTTGACGAATCTGCCTGAAATTTTTCCTCAAATTTGCCTCGCGGAGCTCCGGCCCTTCTTTAAAAGTTTTGGGGGGGATTCGTCAAGCGGGGGCCGAGATAAAAGGGGGGTCCCAAAACGTGTTTTCCCCATGTTAATTTCCATAGGGCGGTTGACCTCACTTTTAGCCTGAACGGCTGAATGGATTTCCATCAAACTTGGCAAAATTGTAGGGACTGGTAGCCCGATGTGCCTTTGCTATGTCTCAAGATATGTGCTCAAGTGGTTTTTGAGTAATTTAGGTTAAAAAAAATATATATATCTATGGCCGCGCCCCAGTACGCGCATCGCGCATGGGGGAGCGCACCGGGCGTGCTACGCGACTTGCGTGCGGAAAGCTGATTGGCTCTCGGGTGTCTGTAAACATTCCAAACAGTCCGGAGCGGCCGCCATCTTGTGTCTTGGTAGGATCGAGACACAAGAGGTGGCAAAAACAAAGGGGGAAATGACCAAAAGGGGGCAGGGTAGACCCCCCCTGACCCCTTAGGTTTGATGTGGGGGCCATAAAAGGGCCCCGCGGGACAAAACATTTTTTTTTTTCGATTTTCGCGGGGGGAGCGCCCGGTACGCGCACCGGGGAGTGTACCGGGGAGCGTACTAGGGGTAAACCCAGTGAAATAGTAAAATAATAATTTAAAGTGCTTAGAGGTAGGGTAGCTCTGCATAGAGTTGTTGTGTTGTGTGGGTGATATAAGTACCAGCATGTAGGTACCAATGCAGAGTCTTAAATTCAATGTAGACTGTGTCCTCTGTAGATAATTTGCATGTTGTTACAGAAGTTATTGTGGTATATGGAATCTATACTATAGTCTGTCAGGAAAGCAGTAACAACATGGAGGCAGGAGATGATAAAGAGATGTTAAATACACATTAGAGATAATATAGTGGGAGAAAGGAAGTAACTATGAGCAAAAATACTATGTAACGCAAAAAAGTTGCACAGTATACTATAAGTCTCACTTTATATTCATTTTGGTACTATTTCATAATTTACATATAAAAAAGAATAATGTCTCGAACAATTTTAAATTTGTAAATAAAAATCTATTGCTGTGATTTTTCAAAACCTAAAAGAATTTCCAACATTATAACGTCAGGTATGTCCTCATTTGGATTTGATAATTCCATTTCTTCCACACAATTAAGTAAGTCTTGGTCCAGAGACTGATCCAAAAAGTCTAATACATCAATCTCTTCCTTAGGATTGTTCTCCAGATCAATTTCGAATGAAATATTAAATTTGTTTTGTTCTCCTTCCATTTTCTTGCTGTATATTGCATAAAAAATAAATATATTAGTAGAGGTAGGGCACTGTTGGGTTTAAGTTCAGACAGGTATTTGTGAGTTTTTAACAGTGAAGTTATCTTTGGGCAGTGTATGGAATGAGGTAGGAAGTAGAAATATAAAAAAGTGTATGTGAAGAAGCCTAAGAAAATTCATAATTATACCAGAGAAGTCTAATTCAATCTATAACTATAACAGAGAAGCCTATCTCAATCTGTAATTATAACAGAGGGACAGTAAATAACTGTCAGAAAACGTTTTTACAAATGAACTTAAAGTGCCCCTTACAAATTTATAACTTACCTTATAGAAAGGTGATGAAGATCAATTAGAAAATCCTTTAAAGATGTATCTTAGGTAGTTGTAGTCAAAATGGCTGTGTTTCCCTCTCATTTTACATTTATATTCATGTACATAACCAATCAAATGTCAGGAAAAAAAGTAGAAAATGAAAGTGGCATTTTAATTGGTTGTAAATTGTAACACTTCACATGTGTTTTTATTCTCACTTCAAGAATACTGCTTAGGGATTCTTTCTGCTTTTGTCTATCTTTTTGCAAGCTTTCTTTCTTGTCTGAATCTTTTTCCTTTAGTATTTGGGTGTCTAGAGTGTTTATAATTTTTTCTAAGTCTGTTATTTCCTGTTTCGTTTTCTTTGATTTATATGTTCCAAGGTTTAGTAGTTTGCCCCTTAAAACGGCCTTAAATGTATCCCATATTATTTGTTTTGACGTTCCTGTTTTATTATTTTCAAAGAAGGCTTCTGTTTCTTCTTTAAGTGCTTGTACAATTTCCTGATCTAAAAACATGGTTCTTTCCACCGTAAACCTTCTATGTATTTGAGTTGCTTTAGTTTGTAATGTTACCTGTACAGCGGAATGGTCTGATAGGTGGGCTGGAATGTGGATTAGATTTGTTACATTTTCCAGTAAGCTACTTTCTATTAAGAAAAAATCGATTCTAGATCTGTGCCCTAATCTTTTGTTGTGTAGTGTGAAGGGTTGGCTCTTGTCTCCTTTTTCTTTCCATATGTCTATTAGATCTAAATCCTTCTTGTAAATACCAATCCACTCCCTCATTTTTGGTAGATTAGGTAGTTTAGAATTTCTTCCTGGGGGAGACCTATCAGTTTTAGGATCTAGAATGAGGTTAAAGTCTCCTCCTAGAATTACTGGAGTGTTAGCTAGTAACAGATGTGTGTACAATTTCTGTAAGGGCTCCGGGTCATCTAGATTGGGGCCATAATATCCTGCTATTGTAAAAGCGGTGTTCTCCAATTTTATTTTTGCTAGTGCCCATCTTCCTTTACTGTCCACTTCTGAGGATTCTATAATTGCATTTAGAGATTTTTTTAGAACAATGGTTACACCTTTGATATTGCACCCTTGATTTGTAGAGATATGCGTATCCACCCATCCTAACTTTTTTATTATCTGATCCCATTCCTCCTTCAATAGGTGTGTCTCCTGCAGAATAATAATTTCACTTTCAGATGCTTTTAGGTATTCTAGAATTTTGTGTCTTCTGCTTTTTACTCTCAAGCCGTTAACATTCCAGCATAGTATTTTTATTTTTCTACGGATATCTCCCATCATTTTAGTTTATTTTTATAGTCTTTGATCTTTGGTTTGCCTGCTTCAATTGCTTTGGTATTGAATTTTTGGTATTCCATTTTTTCCAGTTTTCGTTCAATATTGAGGATTTATTTTTTGCATAGAGCTTATTGGACACCAAAAAAACTTTCAAAATTCAAAAACGCAGGAATCAAAAAATGCCCTAAATGTGGGGAAGAAAGGGCAGATGATGTCCATATGTTCTGGAGCTGCCCATCGTTGAGAATATTCTGGGAAGAAGTGGGTAAGACGTTAAATCTGATTTTTTGAAAACATCTAAAAGTAAGTACAACTCTTATTCTCTTTGGGATTGGTAACACAACAGAATCAGTTAAATTTACAGTAATGGAAGCAAAGTTACTTTTTGTATTAATGGTGATAGCTAGAAGGGAGATCTGCATTAAGTGGATTGGTCCATCAGCCCCAACGCAGGGAGAGTGGTTAAACTCAGTTATCAAGATAAATAAACTAGATAGAAGGGGGAAAACTAGTAAGAGGTTTAAATACTGGGAAATCATGGAAAAACATTTGACCTCTGAGGAAAGGGCTTAACATACTGTCCTATGATTAAAGCAAAAGCATAATCTGGTTAATGAGTATGATACTCATAGAGTAGCCAAGGTGGCTAGCTCCCCTCCTCTCGACTACAGATATGTGTATATGTAAATGGCAAAGGTACTCCTCTGACCGAATAAGATAAGGGAAAACTCCCAAGACAAGAGAGACCATTGGGCAGTGACAGTACAAAAAAGCTTCAGCGGCAGAAACCAAATTTTCCATATACATAAAATTTTCGCAATATGAGGATTAAAAAAAAAAAAAAAAAACACTTCATATGTGTTTTTGTCATGTAATTTACCTCAGGATATTTAGACAGGGCTACAGCCCAAATGGCTCAATGGAATACCATCAAATTTGGGATAATGGTAGGGACTGATATATAGTAGGGTCTATTCTATATTTGGTGAAACTCTGTCCTGTGGTTTTTATGTAATTTTATTTCCCACATTTTTTGGGGGGAGCGCTTACCTGTGTGAACCCCGGTACGCGCACCGGGAGCGCTACGGGAGTCCGCCATTTTGTGTTTCGGTCGAATTGAGACACAAGATGGAGGACAAACAACGTTGGGAATGAGTTAAAGGGGGCACGGTAGACACCCCCTGACCCTCTAGGTTTTCTGAAGGGAGTTTAGGAGGGCATATATGCCAAAAAAAATACTTTTTAATTTCGCGGGGGAGCGCCGGGTACGCGCACCGGGGAGCATACCGGGGAGCGTACTCTGGTGAAAAATAGTGAAAAAATTTAGAGAAATATAATCATTTTGAGTGATCAGAGGTAGGGTAGCTCTGAAAAGAGCTTTTGGGTTCCGTGGCTGATTTAGGTACCTACAAGTAGGTTCCAATGCACAGTCTTAAATTCAGGAGGAATATTCTATTCCCCTCATCTGAGAAGTGCACACCATCTCCTCTGTAGATATCTTGCATGTTGAAACGCAAGTTATTGTTGTATATTGAACCCATTCCATAGTCTCTCATGTAAGCAGAAACAGATTTATTCATATGTTTCCGTGCTTTCTCAAATTGTGGACACAATTGGTTGGACCAGTTCCATTTCTGTCTTTGACATATATTGGAATATACCAAGGCAGTTTGTGTAAAAAGTGCCATCAATTGATCAAAGGTTTCCTTTAAAAGCATTTCCAGACCTACCCCAGTCAAAGTGCCCTAGCCATTTCCTCCACAGTGCACTATTAAGAGGTCAGGGTTTGGCAGATGCAAAAAGGTTTTCACCAATGGTATCATTTGGTGACATCTCAATCCTCTCTGGCCAATCCACTTGATTTCCATCCTTCATATGTGTTTTCATCATGTAATTTACCTCAGGATATTTAGACAGGGCTACAGCCCAAATGGCTCAATGGAATACCATCAAATTTGGGATAATGGTAGGGACTGATATATAGTAGGGTCTATTCTATATTTGGTGAAAGTCTGTCCAGTCGTTTTTATGTAATTTTATTTCCCACATTTTTTTGGGAAGCGCTTACCGGTGCGCACCCCGGTACGTGCACCGGGAGCGCTACGGGAGTCCGCCATTTTGTGTTTCGGTCGAATTGAGACACAAGATGGAGGACAAACAACGTTGGGAATGGGTAAAAGGGGGCACGGTAGACACCCCCTGACCCTCTAGGTTTTCTGAAGGGAGTTTAGGAGGGCATATATGCCCAAAAAAATATACTTTTTAATTTCGCGGGGGGAGCGCCCGGTACGTGCACCGGGGAGCGTACCGGGGAGCGTACTCTGGTGAAAAATAGTGAAAAAAGTTAGAGAAAGATAATCATTTTGAGTGATCAGAGGTAGGGTAGCTCTGAAAAGAGCTTTTGGGTTCCGTGGCTGATTTAGGTACCTACAAGTAGGTTCCAATGCACAGTCTTAAATTCAGGAGGAATATTCTATTCCCCTCATCTGAGAAGTGCACACCATCTCCTCTGTAGATATCTTGCATGTTGAAAAACAAGTTATTGTTGTATATTGAACCCATTCCATAGTCTCTCATGTAAGCAGAAACAGATTTATTCACATGTTTCCGTGCTTTCTCAAATTGTGGACACAATTGGTTGGACCAGTTCCATTTCTGTCTTTGACATATATTGGAATATACCAAGGCAGTTTGTGTAAAAAGTACCATCAATTGATCAAAGGTGTCCTTTAAAAGCATTTCCAGACCTACCCCAGTCAAAGTGCCCAAGCCATTTCCTCCACAGTGCACTATTAAGAGGTCAGGGTTTGGCAGATGCAAAAAGGTTTTCACCAATGGTATCATTTGGTGACATCTCAATCCTCTCTGGCCAATCCACTTGATTTCCACATTTGTTAAATCAAGGTTGTGAAAATGTCTGCTAGCTGCATACCTTTGAGCCCAGTGGATGTAGCTATGTCCAATAATCCAGACAGAATACATGATGAGAGAAGGTTCTTGTGCAGTCAGATGAAGTTTGGGAATGAAATGGCAGTTGGAACAGTAGGTGTTTACAAAAAAATAATTGTGGAGTTTCACTGCTCTTGAATCACAAGCAATGATTGGTGGATTCAGATAGTTGAAAACTAAAAGTTAGGGTGCATGGTTGTGTTTTGTGAAAGAAGCAATTTGAATGGTTAAGAAAAAGTCAATTAAAGAAACATTTCATCGGATAAGCTGGTGTATTAAGAGGTCAAACATCCTTGCTTAGTTCATTTGCAACATTGTAGAATAAACTTTTGAACCTGAGAGTTAGGTAAGGAGGGAGTTGCTATGGTAACAGATAGAAAGGGCTGAGGGGGGAAGGGTGTTGGTTTGAAAATAGTGAGGGAAGAGTTTTGATTGGTTGAAATGAGGCATATCTGTGTAGAATTAGAGGTTTTCTATGCCAGTCAAGGTTGCAGTGTATGGAGTGCATACCTTTTGCTCTGCTAAAGAAAAATTGGTGTGTGTGTCTGACATTGTTCTCTATCTCCCAAAGCATTTGTTAAGGTAAAAAATGATTCATTTAATTTAGATAGAGACTTGTATGCTCTATGGAGAAGATTTCGCAGCAGATTGTTTTTGTTAATGTTGTTTTGTGTCATGTTTTTGATAATGCTTGGTTAAAACATTTTAATTCATAGAGGAATTGTATTTTGTGAAATAGTGAAGTTTCAGTCGTGAAATTGAATGCTTGTACATAGGACCTGTGCTGTGTTTCTAAAATGTTATTTAAAAAACGATTTTGGGGTAAATGAATGCCTTTTATATTTTTGAGAAGGAATTATTAGTGTTTGCATCATTAAATAAATATACTTGAACCTTTTACAATGATGTCACCTGCATTACCTCAGATTAGGATGCAGATTGAGCTTCTTTCTGGTTGGTTTGTGTCATATTTTTGGATAATGCTTGGTAAATAGGTTTTGCAGCATAGGGGAATTGCATTATGTAAAATTGGGAAGTTTCTCTAGTGACATGGAATGCTTGTATATAGGACCTGTGCTGTGTTTCTAAAATGTTATTTAAAAAACGATTTTGGGGTAAATGAATGCTTTTTATATTTTTGAGAAATAATTATTAGTGTTTGCCTCATTAAATAAATATATTTGAACCTTTTACAATAATGTCACCTGCATTACCTCAGATAAGGATGCATATTGAGCTTTTTTTCTGGTTGGTTTGTGTCATGTTTTTGAATAATGCTTGGTAAATAGGTTTTGCAGCATAGGGGAATTGCATTATGTAAAATTGAGAAGTTTCTCTAGTGACAAAGAATGCTTGTACATAGGACCTGTGCAGTGTTTCTAAAATGTTATTTAAAAAACGATTTTGGGGTAAATGAATGCCTTTTATAATTTTGAGAAGGAATTATTAGTGTTTGCCTCATTAAATAAATATATTTGAACGTTTTACAATGATGTCACCTGCATTACCTCAGATTAGGATGCAGATTGAGCTTTTTTCTGGTTGGTTTGTGTCATGTTTTTGAATAATGCTTGGTAAATAGGTTTTGCAGCATAGGGGAATTGCATTAAGTAAAATTGAGAAGTTTCTCTATGACAGGGAATGCTTGTACATAGGACCTGTGCTGTGTTTCTAAAATGTTATTTAAAAAACGATTTGGGGTAAATGAATGCCTTTTATATTTTTGGGAAGGAATTATTAGTGTTTGCCTCATTAAATAAATATATTTGAACCTTTTACAATGATGTCACCTGCATTACCTCAGATTAGGATGCAGATTGAGTTTCTTTCTGGTTGATTTGTGTCATGTTTTTGGATAATGCTTGGTAAATAGGTTTTGCAGCATAGGGGAATTGCATTATGTAAAATTGAGAAGTTTGTCTAGTGACATGGAATGCTTGTACATAGGACCTGTGCTGTGTTTCTAAAATGTTATTTAAAAAAACGATTTTGGGGTAAATGAATGCCTTTTATATTTTTGAGAAGGAATTATTAGTGTTTGCATCATTAAATAAATATACTTGAACCTTTTACAATGATGTCACCTGCATTACCTCAGATTAGGATGCAGATTGAGCTTCTTTCTGGTTGGTTTGTGTCATATTTTTGGATAATGCTTGGTAAATAGGTTTTGCAGCATAGGGGAATTGCATTATGTAAAATTGAGAGGTTTCTCTAGTGACATGGAATGCTTGTATATAGGACCTGTGCTGTGTTTTTAAAATGTTATTTAGAAAACGATTTTGGGGTAAATGAATGCCTTTTATATTTTTGAGAAGGAATTATTAGTGTTTGCCTCATTAAATAAATATATTTGAATCTTTTACAATGATGTCACCTGCATTACCTCAGATTAGGATGCAGATTGAGCTTCTTTCTGGTTGGTTTGTGTCATGTTTTTGGATAATGGTTGGTAAATAGGTTTTGCAGCATAGGGGAATTACATTATGTAAAATTGAGAAGTTTCTCTAGTGACATGGAATGCTTGTACATAGGACCTGTGCTGTGTTTCTAAAATGTTATTTAAAAAACGATTTTGGTGAAAATGAATGCCTTTTATATTTTTGAGAAGGAATTATTAGTGTTTGCCTCATTAAATAAACATATTTGAACCTTTTACAATGATGTCATCTGCATTACCTCAGATTAGGATGCAGATTGAGCTTCTTTCTGGTTGGTTTGTGTCATGTTTTTGAATAATGCTTGGTAAATAGGTTTTGCAGCATAGGGGAATTGCATTATGTAAAATTGAGAATTTTCTATAGTGACCTGGAATGTTTGTACATAGGACCTGTGCTGTGTTTCTAAAATTTTATTTAAAAAACGATTTTGGGGTAAATGAATACCTTTTATATTTTTGAGAAGGAATTATTAGTGTTTGCCTCATTATATAGATATATTTGAACCTTTTACAATTATGTCAACTGCGTTACCTCTGATTAGGAAGCAGATTGAGGTTCTTTGTTATTGGTTTGTGGCATGTTGTCTGGAAATACTTGATATCAACATATGCAAGATAGAGGAATTGTGTTTTGTGAAATAGTGAGGTTTCAGTAGTGAAATTGTATGCTTGTACATAGGACCTGCGCTGTGTTTCTTAAATGTGATGCGAAAAACGATTTGGGGGTAAATGAATACTTTTTACATTTTTGAGAAGGAATAAATAGTTTAGATGAGGAGAGGCCTGTCCAGGGGTATAGATGAGGTGAGGTCTGTCCAGGGGTGCAGATGAGGTGAAGCCTGTTTAGGGTTGTAGATTAGGTGAGCCTTGGACAGGGGTGCAGAGGAGGTGAGGCCTGTGTTCAAGAGTGTAGTGGGAGAGAAGTCTGTTCAGAGGTGCAAAGGAGGTGAAGTCTGTGTTTTAGTATGCAGTGGGGGAGAGGCTTTTTGAAGTTCTGTCCATTGTACTCTTCGACATAGGCCTCACCTCCTCTGTTCTCCTGGACAGGCATCACCTCATCTGCACTCCTGTTCAGGCCTCACCTCATGTGCACCCTGTCACTATTAATTATGCTCAATACATTGAGGTCTGTCAAGGGGGCACAGAGGAGGTGAGGCTTGCCCAAGGGTCAGAGAAGGTGAGTCTTGTTCATTGCACTATTGGACACAGTGCTCAACTCCTTTGCACCCCTAGATAGGCCTCACCTCATCTGCTCAATCTGTTTACTAATCTGAGGAAACACAGGTGACATGATTCTGAAATGTGTTAATATATTTATTAAATGAGGCAAACACTAATAATTCCTTCTCAAAAATATAAAAGCCATGCATTCACCCCAAAATCGTTTTTTAAATAACATTTTTCAAACACAGCACAGGTTCTATGTATAACCATTCCATGACACTAGAGAAAATTTTCAATTTTACATAATGCAATTCCTCTATGCAGCAAAATGTTTTAACCAGGCATTATCAAAAAACATGACTAATCTGAGGAAACATAGGTGACATGATTGTGAAATGTGCTAATATATTTTTTGAATCATGCAGATACTATCTAATCAACCTTTTTCTTTCCTTGAGTTACTCCCTATTACACCTTTTGTCTGTTTTACACCCTCTCTCTCCCTCTTTCTGACTTTTTTTCTCTCGTCCTGTTACACCCTCTGTCTGAACTACTTCTTGTAACATCCTGTCTCTGATTTACTTCCTTTTACACCCTCTCTCAAACTTACTCTCTGTCTTTTCCTTTACAGGCTCTCTCTGTTTTAGTCTCTTTTACATCCTTTTCCTTTCTAACACCCTCTCTCTGTCTTACTTCCTGTTACACCCTCTCTCTGTTTTACACCCTGTTACATCCTTTTTTCTGAAATACTCCCTTTTTTTTACTTACTCCCTCTCCCTTTTACATCCTTTTTCTGTCTTTCAACATATTTTACACTCTGTCTGTCTTAGTCTTTGTCTATGTTTTACTCCCTCTTCCTGTTTCTTTGTCTGAGTCTCTCTGTATCTTTGTGTTACTCCCTCTAGCTGTTTTTCTTTGTCTTACTCCTAGTTATATAGTTGCTGTGGTATAAACTTAGATATGTTGCAAATTAGTGTTTATATCGTTTGCTTATTGTCATTGCTTTGTTGTTTGCTAATAGTGGTCTATAATGTGTTATTTTTTTCTTTACCACCAATTGAAATCAACATTTCAAAAGTAAGCAAAAATGCCGTCAAGACAAAGGAGAAGAAAAAATACCATACGGAAAAGAAAAAAATCAGCAACGGAATTATAGGAATCCTCTACAACGAGTACTTCAAAAAACACCAAAAAAGCTCCTGGTAAGACAACCAAGTCTTTTTTTCGGAACATATGTAGAGGAAAAAAAAATGTTAATGGGAATGTGAAGATCCAGAAGAAGAAAGCAAATTTGAAAAGGAAGGAGAGGCCTCCAAAAAATGTTACTACTGGAGCAGGAGAGAAGAGTATGGATAGCAATAGAAGGCAAAATCAATTTAGGGAGATTCATAGATGAATGTTTCGCAATAAGGTAGTTTTAAATTTGCTAAAAAATGAAAAGAAAGGTAAACAGAGAGCTGCTTTTTACAAGAAAAAGAAAAGTGTAGAGAAGATTGTTGATCAGGCTTTTCAAGTTAAGAATTTTTTTTTTATTTTAGTAATCAATAGAATTAGGATACTTAACAAGGCAATTGATGTTTTCAAATCGAACAGTAGATGGAAAAGAATAATTAATCGGACCAATTTTTTTGAAGTATTTTCTGGAGAATGGATGCATAGTTCAAGTTCGGAGCCATTTTTTAATGAGAAGAGTTACTTTCAGGAAAATGATTTGGTGCATGCAGTTGACACCAGTGGTCGAGCATATGAGTTGAAAGATGGTTGTCCGATGGAAAAAGAGAAACTTGTGTATAGAGATGCTGAAGAGGTGTTAGCTGATGAAGTTTTAGGGAGACGTACTAAGGGTCCAGTGTACACATGGAAGTGCAGTAGTATTTGTAGTGTGCGACAGGATTCAATCGATTTGCTTTCAAATTTCTTACGTACATATAGTAAGAAAAGTGTAAAACAGAAAATGAAGATCTTGCAAGAGTTAGATCCTTGCAGAGTGAGAGAAAACACAGGTTTGCATGGGCATTCACTGGCTTGTCTTTCTAGAAAAGTATGTCAGAGTGTTTTTCATCATTTTAGTATGTTAGCAGTGCATCATAATAAAGTGAGGAAATTAGTGAGAAGGTTGTATTATGCAAAAAGTCCAGCACTTAAGCTTAAGCAGTTAAACAGTGCTCTTTTGCGTGGATCTGAAGTAGATGTGAAGACTATTTGGGAAGAAATTTAGTTTTGTTATTTTGGGGACAAAGAGGACAGTGCAGAAATGGATATAGTAATGGATGGTAATGTGGAAGACAATGTACAGATTTCAAGTATAAAAAAGTTTGACGAGGAAATTACCAAGTTTAAGGTGAAATCAAGTGAAAGGCCTAATTTAACTTGTGTGTGTTGTCGATGGACTCATTATAAGATTCAGACTAGGTTAGTTGATTTATATGCAAAATATGAATTGGAAATCAATAGTAAATGGAAGGATTTTGTAAGTTATTTGTTGGTGGAGAATTCTTTTGATTTGAGTTTTGATCAGCGTATTTGTAATTATTGTTTGAAAAAATTAAATGAAAATAGAATGCCTGCTAGAGCTGTTCATAATAATCTTCAGTTGATAGATATTCCTTCAGAATTGATGGATTTAAATACTTATGAATCTATTTTGATTTAATGTGTCCATCCTTTTCAGGCTCTTGTTCTCATGGAGCTTAAGATAGGGAAATTGCCTCCTACAGATTTACAAAGAGGATTAAAGGGAAGAGTTGTTTATTTGCCTCTAGATGTCAAGAAAAATATTGATACAATTGGTGTTGAAAGAGTAGAAGAGGATCCTCTGGTTATTCTAGTTAATGGGGTTCCAAGAAAGAGTAAGAAAATCTGGCAAGATTTATGGATGTTAGGAAAGTCAAAAAGGCAACATTGTATTTGGTCAAAAACAATGAGTACTACAAAGATGTAAGTGTTGGAGCAGAGGAAACAGCTACAGAAGAAGACAGTGATTGTTCAGTTGGCCAAATTGAAAAAGTTGATGTGTCTAGAAGTGAAGAAAAATATGAACATTATACTGATCATCCTTTGCATTCCTAAAGAAGTAATGGGGAATGCAAAAACCAAAGAGAAGAACAGGTCTATCAGGCACTCTCAAAATTATGTAATATTACAGATGATTATTATTGTCATTTACAGGTTATGAGATTAAAGTTCATTGACAAGAAGTTGTTTTTCAAAATACGGATCCAGACCAGATGTTAGACTTCAAATTCTTTATTTCATATACTTTAAGGTATTTCCAGCTTGTCCTGCCTGTGTAGGCGTTCTAATTTGAGGAATAATTGTTTTATATTTTGTGGTTTTTCTTCTACTGTAACCTTAGGTTTATTCTGGATCTCTTGATTTTGAAATATCTCATTAAAAATGTATCCCTATCATCTTTAAACATAGCCATGTTTGTTGTAGAGGATAATAATCAGTACTGTTAAAGAGAAGTATTGGTCAGCTACACGTCAAGAGACAAAGTATCACAAAAAGTCAAAGGACTCACTTGACAAAATGCAATAGGGATATGTGGTGGTAGTGTTTCTCTAACAGAGAAAACGTCCGCACATACGAGTAATACAGTTCTCAAAGCAAAGTATACGTGTAATATAAGTTGTATACAATCATTTCTATGAGGTGCACTACTGTCCTGTTATACACCCACCACCAGGGGTGTAAAACTAGCAAGAATTTCTAATATCAAAAACCAAAGAGAAGAACAGGTCTATCAGGCACTCTCAAAATTATGTAATATTACAGATGATTATTATTGTCATTTACAGGATATGAGATTAAAGTTCATTGACAAGAAGTTGTTTTTCAAAATACGGATCCAGACCAGATGTTAGACTTCAAATTCTTTATTTCATATACATTAAGGTATTTCCAGCTTGTCCTGCCTGCGTAGGCGTTCTAATTTGAGGAATAATTGTTTTATATTTTGTGGTTTTTCTTCTACTGTAACCTTAGGTTTATTCTGGATCTCTTGATTTTGAAATATCTCATTAAAAATGTTATCCCTATCATCTTCAAACATAGCCATGTTTGTTGTAGAGGATAATAATCAGTACTGTTAAAGAGAAGTATTGGTCAGCTACACGTCAAGAGACAAAGTATCACAAAAAGTCCAAGGACTCACTTGGCAAAATGCAATAGGGATATGTGGTGGTAGTGTTTCTCTAACAGAGAAAACGTCCGCACATACGAGTAATTTAGTTCTCAAAGCAAAGTATATGTGTAATATAGGTTGTATACAATCATTTCTATGAGGTGCACTACTGTCCTGTTATACACCCACCACCAGGGGTGTCAAACTAGCAAGACTTGCTAATATCAAAAACCAAAGAGAAGAACAGGTCTATCAGGCACTCTCAAAATTATGTAATATTACAGATGATTATTATTGTCATTTACAGGTTATGAGATTAAAGTTCATTGACAAGAAGTTGTTTTTTAAAATACGGATCCAGACCAGATGTTAGACTTCAAATTCTTTATTTCATATACATTAAGGTATTTCCAGCTTGTCCTGCCTGAGTAGGTGTTCAAATTTGATGAATAATTGTTTTATATTTTGTGGTTTTTCTTCTACTGTAACCTTAGGTTTATTCTGGATCTCTTGATTTTGAAATATCTCATTAAAAAATGTATCCCTATCATCTTCAAACATAGCCATGTTTGTTGTAGAGGATAATAATCAGTACTGTTAAAGAGAAGTATTGGTCAGCTACACGTCAAGAGACAAAGTATCACAAAAAGTGCAAGGACTCACTTGACAAAATGCAATAGGGATATGTGGTGGTAGTGTTTCTCTAACAGAGAAAACGTCCGCACATACGAGTAATAGAGTTCCTCAAAGCAAAGTATACGTGTAATATAAGTTGTATACAATCATTTCTATGAGGAGCACTACTGTCTTGCTATACACCCACCACCAGGGGTGTCAAACTAGCAAGACTTGCTAATATCAAAAACCAAAGAGAAGAACAGGTCTATCAGGCACTCTCAAAATTATGTAATATTACAGATGATTAATATTGTCATTTACAGGTTATGAGATTAAAGTTCATTGACAAGAAGTTGTTTTTCAAAATACGGATCCAGACCAGATGTTAGACTTCAAATTCTTTATTTCATATACGTTAAGGTATTTCCAGCTTGTCCTGCCTGCGTAGGCGTTCTAATTTGAGGAATAATTGTTTTATATTTTGTGGTTTTTCTTCTACTGTAACCTTAGGTTTATTCTGGATCTCTTGATTTTGAAATATCTCATTAAAAATGTTATCCCTATCATCTTCAAACATAGCCATGTTTGTTGTAGAGGATAATAATCAGTACTGTTAAAGAGAAGTATTGGTCAGCTACACGTCAAGAGACAAAGTATCACAAAAAGTGCAAGGACTCCCTTGACAAAATGGAATAGGGATATGTGGTGGTAGTGTTTCTCTAACAGAGAAAACATCCGCACATACGAGTAATACAGTTCTCAAAGCAAAGTATACATGTAATATAAGTTGTATACAATCATTTCTATGAGGTGCACTACTGTCCTGTTATACACCCACCACCAGGGGTGTCAAATTAGCAAGAATTGCTAATATCAAAAACCAAAGAGAAGAACAGGTCTATCAGGCACTCTCCAAATTATGTAATAATACAGACTATCGACCAATTTCGCTCCTTCCTGCACTTACCAAAATCCTCGAGAAGCACGTTCATAGCGTGCTCTCCAACTTCCTGGAGTCGAATGAGCTTCTCCATGCGTCTCAATCGGGCTTTCGATCCAACCTAAGCACCGAGACAGCACTTTTCGAAGTCTCAGAGATTGTGAAGGAGGTGCTGGATGATGGAGGCAGGGTGATGTTAGTCATGTTAGATTTGTCGGCGGCTTTCGACACCGTTCCCCATGAGCATCTCCTCATAAGACTACATGACATCGGTCTAGGGGGGACGGTGCTCAACTGGTTTCGTTCCTTCTTAGCCAACCGCCGACAAACGGTCTGGGTCTCGCCTGGATCTGCCGAAATGCCGCCATTGGGAGTCGGAGTTCCTCAGGGCTCAGTTTTGAGCCCTACTTTATCTAACATCCTCATGACCCCTCTGGCGGATTTGGTGGAGTCCTACGGGGCCCGGATCGTCTCATATGCTGACGACACCCAGCTTCTTTTCACCTGCCGTAAGAGCAAAGAATTCGATGGCGAAAGTATCCGTGAGTGCCTTGGGGCTGTTTTTAACTGGTTTCATCTGAACAGCCTCAAGTGTAACTCGGATAAATCTGAGATACTTTTCTTTGGATGCCCTGTGGAACCGGAATGGCATGGTTGGTGGCCTTCTGACAAGTTCCCTCCCGCCCAGTCTTCTAAATGGGCTAAGAACCTGGGAATTAAAATCGACAACGGGCTTTCGCTCAAATCCCAGGTGGCAACCTTGACTGGGACTTGCTTTGGGATTCTCAGGATGCTCCGAAAGTTTTTCCCTCTGTTGTCCGAGGAGCATCGGAGAATAACTGTTCAGGCTCTCATCGGATCCAGATTAGACTATGCCAACATTCTATATCTGGGTCTCCCAGAATACCTTTTACAGCGTATGCAGGTGACCCAGAATGCTGCTGCGCGAGCTATTTTTGGCCTGCACCATCGAGCCAGTGCCTCAAACCTGCTGCAATCCCTCCATTGGCTCCCTATACGGAAGAGGATAATGTTCAAGGCCTTGACATTAGCCCACAAAGCACTGCATGCCACGGGTGCAAAATACCTACAGAAGAGGCTGGAATTCTATCGGCCGACTCGATCTTTAAGATCGGAGTCTCTAGCACTTGCTGCAGTTCCCGATATAAAGAGGGCATGTCTGGGAGGGCGATCTTTCAGATTTTTGGCCCCTCAGTTATGGAACTCCCTACCATTGTCCTTACGTTCCACATCCAATCTGTTAGCCTTCAGGAAGGGTCTGAAGACTTGGTTATTCGCTAGGTAGAGTTATTGTAACTCCCTACCATTGTCCTTACGTTCCACAGCCAATCTGTTGGCCTTTAGGAAGGGTCTGAAGACTTTGGTTTTTCGCTAGGTAGAGTTCTGTTCCCCTTCTCCTTTTGTTTTCTTGTTGGTTGTTATGTTTTTTCCTTAGTATCTTTTCTGGGTCTGGAGCTCAAAGCGCCGGGACGCTCCTTTGGAGTAGCCGTTGCGCTATATAAGACCCATTAATAACATAACATAACATAACATAACATAACATAACATAACAAGACAGGAGCAGTTAATAAAAGTTAATCTGCTATTTAAAATTATATTGTGAGCAAAAGTGATGAACATAATATAAAAAATCCAGTTCTCATATAGGTACTGTAAGTGGATCTCATAGTAAGTGATATCAGTATTATAGGAAATGTTGAACATGAGCGATCCAGAGATGGGAATATGAATAGTTATACATTGTGAAAATGTGGTATGAGCTTTTCTTTCAAAACATTGGGTAAACGGTAATTTCTGAGTTTGAAAATAGACTGATAAATCTGACACTATTTGGCCGTAAGGAATAGTGTTGGAATTAGCAAAGAGTCATAACTTAACACAACGAGAAAAAGAAAAAATTGAGACATATTTCAGATGTTCTTAGAATTTTTTTATAGAAAGTCGATGAAATGGAAGTTTTAGAGAACAGCAGAGTATTTTATATTAGTGTAAATATGTGATTTGTAAGTTTATATGTTTTTTTTTAAACACAATCTTTTAGATTGTGTTTTTTTTCCCCGCTGTCATATGATGAATAGTTTGTACTCACTGTTTTTAGTGAAATTCAATATATTCTGAGAACAGCAAAAATAAACTATGTAACATGTTGTAGAAGTTATTTCATAGTTTGTTTTGTGTAATTTATATTGTATTCCCATTGTCTCACACTCACTTTCCTTTTTCCACCCTTTTTCAGCTCTCTTTACTCACTCACACTGCCTTTCTCTCACTCTGTTTCATCCCCGTTCTTTTACTCCACTTCTTTCACAACCCCTCATTCCCATTTTAACTGCCTACATCTCCTCTGTCCCTTGCACCACTTTTTAGCTTTTAGTCTCTCTGCTTTATTTGCCTTTTCCGTCTTTTCCTCCTTTGCTCTTTTACTAATTCCTCTTTATTCACTCATCTCTTTTTTCGTATTCTATCACATTCTTTTTGTATCTTACTTACCTTCACTTCATTTCTCTCATCTTCTCTTCCTCTTTGTCACTGAATTTATCTGCCTTACTCTTAGTAATTTGCTTTTCTTCTATTTCTTTTTTACTCTTTTTGTACTTCTACATTACTTTATTTCCCTTTATGTATCCTTCACTCTTACTTCATTTCTTTATACACTTTATGATTTTTAACCTCTTGACCTGTCTCTTTTATTTTAAAATATATATTCTACTAATTATAACTTAGTTTTTGTTCTCTCTTTCACAGATACAAAGTGTAGAAAAAAATATAATTAAGTTTATATTAATTATATGGTAAGTGTGACTACAAAAATGTAGTTTGTCATGATCCTTTGCTTTAACCTCACTACTTTTCTCTCACCCTACGTTACCCCTGTTTCCTTACTCGACTTCCCTCACTTATTCTAATCCTCCATGTTTATTTCCCTTTTCCTTACTTTCCTACCACATTCAACTTCTTTCAGCCTTCCTGCTCACCAACACTCCCTCAATTTCCTTTCTTTTCTGGTTCACTCAGTCCCTTTCTGTCACTCCTTCCTTTTCTCTCTCTGTCCTTTCTGTCTGTCACTCCCCATGTCTTTCCTTTGCTCAGTTACTTCCTCTAGCATCTTTTTTCTGTTTTACTATCTATTACACAGTCTCTCTGTGTTCCTCTCTCTAGCTCTCTTTCTCTTTACACCACTCTTTCTGTACCCTTTCTTTATGCTCACTCCTTTATTATTTTTTTATTTTTTTGGGGGGGGTGCGCTAACGGGACGCGCCATAGTACGCGCACCGGGGCGCGCCGGAATACTGCGCTTACCGGTACGCGCACCGGGAGCGCTCCAAGACAAAAAAACAAAAAAAAAGAATTATGAACAATACACATAAAAAAAATAGTATTACATAAATATACAATATAGGATTCATTTTAAAAAATATTACATTTCATAGCTTTATTTCTTTATACACTTTATGATTTTTAACCTCTTGACCTGTCTCTTTTATTTAAAAATATATATTCTACTAATTATAACTTATTTTTTGTTCTCTCTTTCACAGATACAAAGTGTAGAAAACAAATATAATTAAGTTTATATTAATTATATGGTAAGTGTGACTACAAAAATGTAGTTTGTCATGATCCTTTGCTTTAACCTCACTACTTTTCTCTCACCCTACGTTACCCCTGTTTCCTTACTCAGCTTCCCTCACTTATTCTTATCCTCCATGTTTATTTCCCTTTTCCTTACTTTCCTACCACATTCAACTTCTTTCAGCCTTCCTGCTCACCCACACTCCCTCACTTTCCTTTCTTTTCTGGTTCACTCAATCCCTTTCTGTCACTCCTTCCTTATCTCTCTCCGTCCTTTCTGTCTGTCACTCCCCATGTCTTTCCTTTTCTCAGTTACTTCCTCTAGCATCTTTTTTCTGTTTTACTATCTATTACACAGTCTCTCTGTGTTCCTCTCTCTAGCTCTCTTTCTCTTTACACCACTCTTTCTGCACCCTTTCTTTATGCTCACTCCTTTATTATTTTTTTTTATTTTTTGGGGGGGTGCGCGAACGGGACGCGCCATAGTACGCGCACCGGGGTGCGCCGGAATACTGCGCTTACTGGTCTGCTTACCGATACGCGCACCGGGAGCGCTCCAAGACAAAAAAACAAAAAAAAAGAATTATGAACAATATACATAAAATAAATATAATTACAGAAATATACAATATAGGATTCATTTTAAAAAATAATACATTTCATAGCTATAGAAATTTGCTATTAAAAAACCTTTAAAATTCACTGAAAAAACCATAGGTTTCACACCAGTTATAGTTAGGAATTAGCATTTTAAAAACCTATGAAATTCCCTGAAAAAAACAGAGGTTTCACACCAGTTATAGTTAGGTATTAGCATTTAAAAAACCTTTGAAATTCAGTGACATCACTCATGACATCACTGATGACACCATCCAGTGAATGTGTGTCTTTCCAAAAAATAAATATGTTTTATATATGTATATGTAAAGGTCGATGGAAGAATACATTTATAAATTAGTGTCTTAAAGGATGTTTTTTTTTTAATTGATTGGTTAACTGGCTTATTAAGTGTATCTTAGTGAATACATATATTAGCGAGTAATGTTTACATTTTTAAATATATGTATCAGTGTTTCCTTTTGTGTATAAGTGGCTGCATGGGTTGGTGAGTAGCTACATGTGTGTGTATATGGGTTATTAGATGCTTTTTTTAGTATCAGTATGAGTGTCTGTATGGTTTGGTGGGGGTATTAATTAGCACATAGATGCATAAATGACTGACTCACTGTTTGTATGTGTTTTGAAGACAGCATATGTGCAGGACTGTATGGGTGGATGAGTGTGTATATATTTGTGTTAGTGAGTGAATGACTGTCTCACTAGTGTCTTTATCAGTAACAACATATGTTTTAATCTAGTATATGTGAGTATTGATGTATATAAGTGAATATATGTGAGAGTGAGAGATTGTAAGAGTTCCTGTTTAAATAAGTATGTGTTTCTATAAGTGATTGTTTAAGAGAGTAAGTATGTGTAAGTTTCTTTAGAAGTAAGGTGGTAGTGTGTATATAGTTGTATATGCAAATAAATGGATGTTCAATAGTTTATTTGCATGTGTGAGTATGTGTGTGAGTAAATTTTGGATGACTGTCGGTGTGTAACAGGATGTATAGGTGTATCACTACATATGATGAGTGAGTATATGTATGAGTGACTATATAGAACTGTTGGTGAATGAGTGGATGTGTATATAGATGGTGGAATTACTGAATTGGTTGTTGTAACTGGTATAGGTATCTACATTTTTTTGAAAATGTTAGTTTCTATTTTTGAGTATGTGTTTCAAGGGTTACATTACACTGAAAGGAGGTCTGTCACTCTGTCACAAGGATGGTGTCATGAGTGATGTCATGAGTGATGTCACTGACCATGTCATGAGTGATGTAATATGTGACGTCATCAGCAGTGCATTGCAGGCGCGCAAGTTATAGTGAGTCCAACTAACTATAACGTGGGAATTTCAATGGTTTTATGTCAGTAAAATTTCCAGCTAACTATAACTGGTGTGAAGCCTATGGTTTTTTCAGTGAATTTAATAGGTTTTTTAAATGCTAATTCCTGACTATAACTGGTGTGAAACCTCTGTTTTTTTCAGTGAATATTTATATATGTGTATATTCACTGAAAAAAACAGAGGTTTCAGGGACCTTACATTTAAGAATTAGTCATCAGTTATCATTTGAGACTGCATCAGTGATGTCATCAGTGATGTCACTGACCATGTCATGAGTGATGTAATATGTGACATCATCAGCAGTACATGGGGGCGCAAGTTATAGTTAGCTCAACTAACTATAACAGTTGAATTTCTCTGGTTTTGTCCGAGTGAAATGTCAGCCTAACTATAACGTCCCTGAAACTTGTTGTTTTTTCAGTGGATATCTAAAGTTTTTTAAAAGCTAATTCCTAACTATGATGTCCTTGAAACCTTTAGCTTTTCAGTGAATTACTAAGATTTTTTAAATGCTAATTCCTAACTATAACGCCCCTGAAACCGCTATTTTTTTCAGTGAAGTTCTAGAGCTTTTAAAAAGCTAATTTCTAACTTTACCTGCATAGGTAGGACAGGTGCAGAAAGAGGAAGAAAGGCACCGAAAGAAGCAAGAGAAGTGCAGAAAGAAACAACAGAGGTGCAGAAATAGTCCTACTTTGAATGTACCTTACAACAGAGTCCTACAAAGTAGCCTAATCACAAATTCTTCTAATCCTTCACCCAAGTCTGACCAAGTTTTTTTAAGGTATGTGTTGTACTGAAGTAATGACACAGAGGCAGGTGATGATTCACAAAGGTTTATTCTCTTGAGCACAGAGTCTCAGCGTCCCTCACGCCTCAGCCAGCAGTAACTGACAAACTGCTGAGGTTGCGAGGGACACCACATAACATTTGAACGTTAACACTGAAGCATTCCACAGAAGCGCGCGTCCTCAATGCAACATACCCCGCCTTTCTTCTACTCATTGGTAGAATAAAACACAGAATAGCTATGGGGATACAGAAGAGGAAGAGGGAGAGCAATGATGAAAGGAAGAAGAAAGGGTGCAGGACCAGGGGAGGTGGAGAGGCAGAAAGTGAGCATAGAAAGGAAATGGCTAACCCACTAGGAAATCTTTTAAGTTGTAAAGAGGCCCTTTGACCCATAAGGGTGTTGACAATGTTGAGTGGTTTGTGAAGGATGTAAATATTGATTTTCATCACTGTGGCCCTGGCGAACATCCAAGTTTTCACCACTGGGACCAGGTACTCTCATTTCTGCACAAGAGCGAGAACTGTTCAATAATTGATAATCATGCACCTACATATAACCTGAACAAGAATCTCTATCCCCGCTAGCCATGGGTGGATTTTCTCGTGAGCAGTACTTGGCTACTCTACGTAGATTCCACTTTTCTCCATTTGACAACACGGCATGCCACTGGTGAACTTCTTTGACCTGGAAAGTGTCACGGAATGTCCCCCCCCTAACCCAATGACCAGATCTGGCTTTGACCCAATCTCCAGCCTGCAGACTGGTGTGGGACATATGCTGATGGCTCACGAGAGTAGGTGCAGAAGTGAATTTAGATGCGTCACCCACACACACACTCTTCTCTTCCAATAACTCTCTGACCCAAAAGGGTACTAGTTTGGTAGAAGGTTTCCTTCCACGCATAGCAACAAAAGGAACAACACCAGTAGTGGTATTTTCATTGGTGTGGTAAGCCCACACCAGTTCGTTCAAGGTCTCATCAACATCTAGGTTATTGGCGAGAGCAAGATCTATAGCACCTTTAACAATGCGGTTGGTTCTTTCTACAATACAATTGGACTGGGGATTATAAAGTGCAGTGAGAGAATGTTTGTTCTCACAAAGGCGCAAGAATTTACCCATTTCACCAGAAGTCCGCTGCGTGCATTTGTCTGTAATAAGGACATTGGAATAGCCTTCTTCTTTAAAAATGCAGCGCAAAAATTTTAAGGTGACTCCAGTGGTGATTTCAGGAAGAAGGTGCACAATCAGCCATCTAGAGTGAACATCCATGTGATAAGAGTGGCTCAAATCCACCTGAGCAACTTACCTCACTCATCTATCATTCTCATATAATAAGCCAGCCAGGCAGGGGAGAAGAATTAGAAATATATTTATTAGGGCATAATATTCATCTGCAGATGGGCCCCGTCAGGTCTACACCCCAGGGAGTGCACCGAGAGGACTGCCTCATCTCGTCACAGCAATACATTATAACATAGCATGGCAGAGTAAAACCATTCCCAGACTGGAAAATTACTGGGCTCAGCAGAGGGTGAACAATGAACTCATACATGAGGCATCTGCACCTGCGAAGGCAACACTGTTATCTCCCCTCAAGGTCACAGAGCTGAGGCTCTGCTACTCCAGGGCATGGAACATTTCTACAAAACTAACTCAAGGCAAGAAATGCTGAAACAGGGATTTTCTGCTCATAAGGGAGGGGGGAAAACTGTACCATGAGACATTGGAGCTGCAGAGCAAATGTCAGCATCAGAAGTCTGTCTGCCATAGACAAGCTTCTCTCTCTTACAGGAAGGAAAGTATACATAAATATCAATAATGGGAACCTAACCAAGGGAAAACAATGTACAACAGCAAGTCTTCTAACTTAGAAGGCAAAAATAAGACAAAAGCTTAACCATTACAGAAACAATTCTATCCAACTGAAGCTTGCATATTACAAAAATAGCTCAGTGGGTTGCAGAACATGAATAATAAGCTGTAACTGCATATTGGTTAGACACATTAGGCTAACATATTCACAACATCATTAGGACATTCTGTAACAGGAAAAATACAATCTATCAGACCCTCCTTTTAGCCTAATGTGGCTAACATCAGTGCAGCCTTTATTGCTTAAAAGAAGGACTGTACAATTCTAAAGGAGAGAACGGGGACGGCATCACTCATCATTCAAAGGGAAGCAAAGAAAACAAGAATAACCGATAATATGTCATCATAAAAGATATCTGGTATCGGGAAATGAAATACTAGGATGAGCATGATCATAGAAGTAGTGCAGCATACTATAGGACAGGAAGTGCAGAGGCAACAAGTAAAAGAACAACTCCTGCAATACCTACTAAAACAATAATTATTCTCTGGGTGTGAGGCACCCTCCCTTTTGACTAATCTAAGCATATGTTCTCGGGGTACCATTTCTCTATAACACTATGTCATGATCGGACAACTTATAAATACATCACTGTTCAAGTCATGAGCAGGAATTAATGCAAATAATATCAAACTGTCATTATCAAGGAAAACACCCTATTGACTTATATACTGAGTGTTCACTTGCATTATCAGCGAGGACCTGTATCTAACATCCATGAAGTAGATCTTTATCGGGCTGAGAAATGTTTTTTTACTAAACTACTCAAAGTATACTAACCCTCACAGCTACTTCCATAGGGCAAGAATACAAGCAACATTTTTTCACCCTTGTGTGTGTATGAAGGCAATGACCCACACACCCAATAATCTGCTGCAATTGAATACTACATCATCCTAATGAACTTCCCAGTGCTCCTCCTCGTGAGGAACTAGGGTCACTCTCATGTGGTGTTGGAATAGTACTCATGAGGGTATGCGCCAAGCAACAAGAAACTAATTCTCTAAAGAAAAATATGAAAGCAATAGTTAGGATACAAACAAACACAATATTAAATTTGTAGACCATGGGAACCAAATAAGATCAGGGACATCTGGACAAGGAGTCGCAAAGGCTGCTCCTCCTGGGGAATAGGAACATGCAAAGGGACTCATTTTCCTAGCTAAAAGTCCAAAGTAAACTAGGGGAAAAACAGTTCACACTGAGGCCAACCAGAGGGGATCTTCTCCCTTCAAGGGATCTTCTCCCTGTGTCCGTTAAAGTCTTACAGGTAGCTTCTATTGTTCATTCCCTAACTCCCACGACGGAGTCGCACAGCTTTCCGACTCAGAGGAGCACTTAATCTGGGCCCAGCCGCAATCCTGACAATGTCTCGACAGTGCACCAGGGCTCTTCCAGCAGTCCGTCCCTAACACTTTCTTTAGACCTTCCCTACTTCCCTTACTCAGCCCTTCTTCCGGTGCCCTGCTCTCCTTTCCTGGGCCACAGATTGTATTGAGTGCTCCCTCGCACCTCTGGATCTGTGAACAGAATGGGGGGCTCAATGGCAGGGGACTTATTCGCTGATGTTTGCTCACTGTGATCAAGAGAGACCTCACCACTAGCAATCAGAGCCGGCCTCTTCTCCTTTTGATCAGGCTCCTCACCTCTCAATAAAGCATCCAAGAAGCGTATTTGTCATCAGCGACGCCCTTTCTCACCCACTCATCATAGGGCAACAGAAGCGGGACCCTCTTCATGTGGCTTACGTGGGTGCACGACTTATGGCCCTGGATCCTGAGTGCGGTCCGGGTGGCAAGCAGCACCTGCCTCGGCTCTCTTCACCTCGGCTCCAAGCAAGACTCCGCTGGTATCTTTGGATGACGACTCAGTCCCCGTGCTGAATGGTGTGTCCAGGCCCCTCCGGTTGCGGCTTCAGTGTGTCTGCTACCTGCTGATGAAGGGAACGAAGATCTTTAGTCAAAACATACAAATAGTCTGTCAACAAAGGGTATTCAATATCAGCAAAACAATTTGGTCTCGGGACACCCCAAACATTTGCTGGGCGGTGTGAATTTGAATGTGAAAACATCTCAGGCCTATCAATAAATTTGTGCTGACAATAGGTAATACATTACATATCTGACTTTTTCCACTGTATTAACTGTGGACGGGCGTACGCATTTACTGAATTCTAAGAGAAGAGAAAAAATAAAACAAAACAGAGATGTTGTATTCCCGCATTTTCTCTTGAGAACCCTCAAAAAGGGAATTTTAAACCGCTATTCCTATAGCATGCACACAGCGTCTACTTTGTGAACCTTCACTGTTGTGCAAAACTTCAAACACTTCTAATATTTTTTTTTATTACGCAAAACAACTATATTTTGCTCATGACCATGCTCACATATTATAGAAGCAGCAGGAAACTAACTTCTACAAAGCTATAATTTCAACAGAAAAAAATATTTTCCTGAGAATCACACAAGCATCTTTCACCTTTCTCACTATTTAGACCATGTAACATTTCTTTTAGGGGAAAACCTGTTCGGATTGTCAGCTCAACTATACAGGCTAACTGATAAGAGACTTGTGATACCTGTGCACCTTTACTTAGTGCTGCACAATAATGATGTCGTTACCTAGGAATGTGAAACAAAAAAAGTACAGAACTATTGTTCCCTTCAAAGGTCAAATAAGGAAACACTAGTCTGGGGTGTCTGGGCGGGTCTTTTCATACCTTTCATCCCTATCCAATTAAAATAATTCTCTAATAAAGACTATCAGTTTATTTTCACAGACTAGCTAATAAAGAACTAGCAATGTACTCGCACGACTACAATAATGGTGTTATTACCCAACACTTGTAGAACAAAACTACCCACATCTAATTCCCCTTTTAGAGCAAAGCAGGACAGGCTAATAAAAATTTGAAAAGAGGAGGGAGCAATATACATGTTACCTAGTCCTAATTTATAGGAGAGCTAGTGGGGAGCTAGCTTCCTCCCCCAGTTTTGGCAGAAGGAAATCTGAAACATATTTCACTTCAGTCAACACCATCAACCCCTGGGTGTAGCACTGGGCATAAACAAAATTCTAAGAAATACATAGCACTTTTGAGAGGGCTAGAAAGCCTTTTAGCACATGTACAAACGAAATTGCCACAAAATGATGTGTGTGTGCCTATTAATATCTAATACAATGTAACTAAGGAAAATTCATTATAGTTATTTATTTATTACAAAACACACTACTTTTTTTGAGGCCTTTTATTCCCATGAAGGAGTAAGGAAAAGGAAATGGGACTGGGACACAGCTAAAATCCCCCATAACTAGGCACTATGCAACATTCATTAGGGAAATGTCGGTAAAAGGGAAATCTATAAAGGAACAAAAAATACTTAGGTGATGGTCAGGCTTGTGACACAACACCATGAGTACACCGTAGAACTCTTGTTTTTTTTTATCTTCTATATCATTTGACCAAATGGACATACACTGCTGAAGTGTTATCTGTGAAATTTAGGGACCAGAACAAATTCCCCACAGAGGAGCTTGTACCAGTATCAAAAATAGAATTGTAAAAAACAATACAAAACAGAAACATACATAAAATAAAAACAAGCATACCAAGCCAGCAGGTATACTTGCTGTGCTAAGCACAGAAAGCATAGACAAATCACAGTAACACATGCAAATGAGCTGTGACACACAACACGATGCCATGCATTTCATGCACAGTAAGCCTGCAGCCCGAAACCCAGTATGCTGGCCTCCCTAATTTGTCAGGCTTAAGATCGATCAGCATACCTACCACGCAGAACAGAACAAACAATGCACAATAAGCCAAAGAAAACATAAAACACACAATATTTACATGCGTATAACATAAAATAATATGCAATAATACATATACCAAACACAAAAGCCACAAAAAGGAAAACACAATATTAGTTACTCAAAGGACTATATTTTTCTCATGCATGTCATGCATCATGCGGTATCAGTGCACACATAATCTGTCTAGCACAAAGTTGCAGCAATACTCACCATAACACAGGGATAAAAATGTTTCCCATTGCACTGAAACGAAACAAATCAAACCACAAAAAAAACAACAACACACAAAATATTGGACAAAAAGGCAACCACTTAGTAAAAATACCTTCTACAAATACTTACTTTAAAACCTATGCTTGGAGCTCATTCACACCAGTTCATCTATATTATCTATCATCACCCTATATATACTTATCCCAATCCTAAAGGAAAAAATAACATCCTTTCAATGTAAAAAGAACCCCAAGTTCTCTTCTAAAAACCCTGTTTGCTGTCTTAGACAGGATGAGCCCCCAACCTCCAGCCAAAAATACAAAACATTTAGCAGCATTGAAAATCACATGACGATCTTGTAATAACATTTAAGGCAGCATCAAAAAGAGAAAAAGATATACATTTACTTTCACAGCTTTCAATTGTCATGAACCAGGAATTTCCATATTGTGCGTAAACTTTTTATTCTTGTTATTAAAGGTACCAAATCTATTTCTGCACAGACATCTTTCCCTATCTAAATGGGCCTTTTTATAACCAATGCACTTTCTCATCTTTAAACAAAAAGGGGCATCTTACTTCTGGGTAACATCACAGATCTAACTGTGTTTTGTTAACTTTTCAAACTTATGAATCATACACATTTTAATCCTGTTGCCAAAAGTATATTCTCACCCCCAGAACATACTAAATACTCCAGTGCACACTAGCAGACATTTGCACAAAACACACACTCTGCACCTCCACTCAGCGGGGTGGGGCACTGGGCCCACTGCAATGGTGTCCCATGGACAAACTGCATACAAAGACTGTTATACAAATCCAATATATATACACACATATATACATTCCCACAAGACCACTCTTATGAGCAACACAATCAATATTACTTACCCACCCTCGCATGATCAGTTCTCTCCACTAGGGATCCACTAGCAAAAACACTAATCAGTATGCCAATCAGAGACCCCCCAACTCAATATTTATTTAAATAGAAAACATTTATACTATGACATGGACCAACAGTGAAACAAAAAAAATTCAACAACAAAAATGGACACAACAGACAACCAATAAATCTCTTTTTCTTCTTGCCTTTAAACTGGACACAAATCAATCACCTATTCCGAATAAAAATCAAATAATAGTAGTAACATGTGCTTAAACTATTGCATCTGAAACACTCACTAACTTATTTAGTAAATATATTTTTCTCAAAACAATCCTTCTTTTCTCAGACTAGGCAATTTTAAAGTGTAATTCTCTACGTCCAAATGCAATAACCTGTTGAAAGTTATTCATAATTTTTGTTCCTAATACTAAATCACATGTGTTCTGTACAACTGCATTATACTTTAGTCTAAACCAACAGAAGTTTGCACTCACTTCACAATCTTCTGTCTGTCTCTTCTCTTGCTCTCTGTGCTCTGCGAACCCATTGGAATGCTGTTATCACATCAAGGTCACAACTGCTCTTTCACACACTGTTATTCTAAACCTTACCAGCCCAGAGCTCTACAACCCTTTTTTATTTTATTGTGGACTGAAACACATCCACTCAACAGGTCATTTTCAAAACTAACTAAACAGCTCCAGCACTCCACCCCCTTTGGAGGCCTCTTTTGCCGTAGAGAAAATGCATTTCACTCTTACCGTCTTCCAAGAGCTAAGAATTCTGGGCTGCTAGCAAGCCTCCCTGGCCCCCCTGGCATTCGTCACCAAGGCCAAATCTGCCTTGCACTCTGGGCTCGTCTTTCTGGCGCTGGCAAAGCCAATAAGCCTTCCTAACTCTTTCTAACATGCAATAATTAACCCTATTTAAAAAAAAAATAAGTTTCTCTTATTTTTCACTTCTTTCTAACTTTACACTCTTTCTACATTCTTATTAATATACATTCTAAATACTGGAAATCAAAGCGGTAGGGAGGACGGTGGCAGAGTCTCCCCGACCCGCTCCTTTCATCGTGCACCATGAGTGTTGAGAGCGCTCTGCGCTTCAAATCTGCCTGATACCTGTGTGCTTTGCCTTCATGATATTTTAAATTGGATTTGCTCTCTAAGTGTAATTGTTTTTAACGTGTCTGTTAAAATCTGCCTGGAGCACCGGGGACACTTTGAAGCTTACTGTATTTAGAGGGGCTGTGCTCGATTCTTTCCCTGCCCCGCCCCGGTCCGACTCGGCAACCAGTGCCGTTGAGCGGAGGGCGGGACAGGAAGAGCCAGTTACCCCACCCCAGCCTCTCGCGCGGTTAGCGCTCTAGTTTCTGCAGCAGGCAGGGCATTTAAGCCCTCTCGTCGCCCAAGTGCGCAGCTGTTGCGAGCAGAGGAGCGCCTTAGACGCGCCTGAGAAGAGCCAGAGAGGAGCCCGTCTGTGCCCGTCCGTGACCGAACGGGGCCTGGGGCCATGGCCCCTACATCAGCTCCGCCAAATCGTAACTTAGCTGACAGAATAAGGTACTCCCCATATGAACTACGTAATATGTGGACCACTCCCCACAGGGGCTGTGATAAGGATTCTTGGCCACTCCCTGAAGGACCGTTATCGTGTAAAATCTGCCAATTCCAGTCTTACCCTAGTAAGCTCATACCAGACAAGGTGTTATCTGAGAACCTCAGAACCAGCTCCCTTATAGGGAACAGTATCCTTTGCAATGTAAGGTCTCTGCCGAAACATTACTCAGAGGTTTGGGACCTGATTCATTCTGCCCTCCCTGATTACTGTTTCTGTACTGAGACCTGGCTCAAACCCCATTTGGTCCCAGCGATTACTTTGGGGACCCCTTTGGGATACAAGATAATTAGACTGGACCGCCCAGTTAAGACCGGCGGGGGGGTAGCCATTATTTATAAGGACACCTCCATCGTCACCATCCTGGACCAATCCTGCACCAGTGATATTGAAATCATGGTCTTCAAAATCAGTTCCAATCTGGAGACCAGCTGGAAGGGGGCATTGGTGTATCGTCCCCCGGGCCCTTGCACAGATGCCTCTACAATCCTTATGGAGACGCTGGCCCCCCATATCAGCATGGGCACTAACTTCCTACTCCTAGGAGACTTTAACATCCACAGTGAATTGGTGGACAACGTAGAAGCCCAAACCTTGCTGGCAGACCGAGCAACTTTGGGCTTCAAACAGTGCAATCAGGGCCCCACACATCGTGCTGGTCACACTCTCGACCTAATCTTGTCAAATTCACACATGCTGACCTGTCATCCTCCGATAAAGGTGGAGTGGACTGACCACTTTGTAATAGGTTTCTCCCTCCCCACTCCTACAGAGGACCGCCCTCAACCTGCCCCTCTTCCTTTATGGCGCAGGCAGGGGCACAAGGTGTCCGTGGAGGCCTTTAAAGACATCTTTGTTCCCCCGGACATTTCCACTTTGGATACCCCGGACTTGGCCCTTTCCAAATACAATGCTGCTGTGAATACTGCAGTTAATCTCATTGCCCCTCTAAGAGTCTGTAATCAGCGGTCTAACAGCAAGCAGGAATTATGGTACTCTGATCTACTACGTGCAGAAAAGAAAGTATGTAGGAAGTTGGAGAAGACCTGGAGAAGCTCCCATACTGTAGCAGATACATTTCGCTACCACTCTGCTATGAGATCTTATCACAGAAACATCAGAGCTGCCCGTAAAAACCATATCATTTCTCAACTATCTGAGGCAGGCAATGACCCTAAAATACTTTATCAGGTTCTGCGAACCTTTACCAAGCCTGTTGCTTGTGAAAGTCCACAGATGGTGTCCCAACAACTGTGTGATGACACTGCTGGGTTCTTCTTGAACAAGATCGACTCTATCTACCAAACAATTGCTCAATCTATTAATTTGGTCGATACTAGTGATCCCTCTCCATGCCCTCAGCTCGAGACTGTTGATTCTGGCCCTACTAAACTATCCTGCATTCCTGAGATCAGTTTGGACGATGTCAATTCACTGATTGGCACCATTAAATCAGGTTGCCCGGCGGACCTCGTTCCTGCCTGAGTGATGCATCTCATAGGGAACGTTCTTAGTCCCACTATTCAGACCCTGATTAACCGCTCACTATCTGGAGGATTAGTTCCACTGGAGTGGAAAAATGCCCTGGTCAAGCCTATAAGGAAAAACACCTCTGTTCCTTGGTCTGACATGTCCAATTTGAGGCCCATCTCCCTCTTACCATTTGTCGGCAAACTGATGGAGAAACATGTCAACTTTCACCTCTCCAGTTTCATTGAGCTGACCAGTTGCCTGGACCATTCCCAATCTGGGTTCAGGCCAAAGTATAGTACCGAGACTGCTCTCCTTTCGGTCACGGATACTATACGTATGTCCTTGGACAGGGGTCTGTCTGTGGTGTTGGTTCTGTTGGACTTGTCCGCAGCATTCGACACCATATCACACACCATTCTTCTAAGAAGACTAGAGGAGATCGGCCTAGAAAAATCAGCCCTGGCGTGGTTCACTAGCTTCCTTACAGAACGTACCCAGCAGGTGAACATGGGCACCTTCAGTTCCAATCCCTCTAAAGTCACCAGAGGAGTCCCGCAGGGCTCCTGTCTTAGCCCTACGTTATTTAATGTTTATGTTGCCTCTTTGGCTAATATTATGAGGTTGTACGGGTTTCTACCCATTTCAAATGCAGACGACACTCAGTTGTTGTTTACCTTTAAGACCTTCACTCCTGATTTAAGGCAGGCCTTCTCGAGTGGCATGAAGGCAGTCGCCAGTTGGATGGCTAACAACTTTCTCCAGTGTAATGTGGGAAAGTCAGAAGTCATGTTGTTCGGGGAAGCTAAAATCTTGTGGACCCCTGACTGGTGGACTACTAGTTTGGGAGAGAGGCCCCCTCCCCTAAACAGGTGGTGAAAAATCTGGGGTCCACCTTGACCACGACCTCACACTTGCACATCACGTCAACGTCACGGTGGGGTCTTGCTTCCATGTCATCAGCCTCCTTCGGAAGGTGTTTCCTCTCCTCCCCGACAGCTCAAGGAAGACCTTGGTTCAGGCCCTTGTGTTGAGTCGCTTGGACTACTGTAACAGTCTTCTCCTAGCGGCCAATGAAGGCGTATTAAACAAGCTCCAAGTGGTACAGAATACCGCAGCACGCCTGGTGACAAATGCCCCCCCCCAGAACTCCATCCCGGCCCCTTCTTAAACTGCTCCACTGGCTGCCTATCCGGAAACGGGTGGAATTTAAGACCTGCTGTGTGGTGCACAAAAGTCTGCACGATCTAGGGCCGTCCTATCTAGCTGAAAAATGTGTCCATCATTGCCCCTCGCGCACCCTGCGCTCTAGTAACCAGCTGTTACTGGAGATTCCCCGTTTCAGCAAGACCAGACAGGGAGGACGTGCCCTCTCTGTTATGGGTCCACGTCTATGGAACAGCCTTCTCTTCTCCCTTAGGCAGTGTACCAGCCACTCAATCTTCAGGAAGAGTCTTAAGACCACTCTGTTTCAGCACTAGAGCCTCCCTCTCCTTGCACTCTCAGACAGCACTGCGCGGAGATACACCTTCGGGTGTTATTCCGGCGCGTTACAAACCCATAAATAAATAAATAAATAAATCCTTATTCTTTTCTTCATCTTCTACTGTTCACAAATTAAGGGGATGAAAGAAACCAAATTCTTTTCCATAGAGCACAGCCCTGCATGCACTTTTAAACTACATGAGAAGCACACTGATAGCCAGGCACAACCATCTCAGGTAGCTCACAAGGACCAGACAATCTAACTCATGCAACAAGATGCACTCACTTCATTCAAACAAACATTTACACAAACAAAAGGCAACCCACAGACTGCTCTCAAACTAAACCAACTATAACCAAATCAAACATATTACATGAAATACATACCCCATCCTCTTAATCACTGCTCACATTGGCTACTGAGCCATTACAAGCACATTTAAATGGGAACACCCTGCAAATTCCAAATGTACACATTTTGTCTTCTTTAAAAACTAAACTGTTGATCTGTCCATATTCTGGGCTATCATAAGTCCTCTCATCTGTCTTTGCTGAACCTCTTCCTGCCACAACCATAGGGAATTAAACATGCTCTGACAGCTGTGCCTAGCAAACAGTCTCTCCTGCAAGTAATCTATCTTAACTGCATCAAAATTATTAAACAAAATCAGGATAAATCCATATTTACATACATCTCAAAATTAAAATAGTCTTCTACAGGAGCGGGTTGGCTCTCGCCAATCTGACATCAGTTGAACTGCAGCAACACCTAAAACATCGCAACTTACTGAAACACGGCATCTTGCACACTCAATCAAACACCACCAAACTCACTCAATCAGATACCGCCAAAGAACCCACACATACCAAGACACAAAAGAACCAAGCAACTATCTCCACACCCAACCAGTTACACACACACACGCACATGCACGTCCTATGCAATGAGTCCCTGCCAAACACGTGTTACCATAATGGGACAAGGCCCGTCGACCAAGTCCTGGAGAACCTGGACCCTACTGCAGACCGAACAGTACACTAACCGTTCTGAGGTTGGAGGACACATCCGCCACCCGGGCGGCACTACAGATCGCTGTGCACTTTACCACAGGAGACCTAGGACCCACCCCGCCGAACCGCCACCCTAGGGGCTCGGGGTGAGTTCCGGAGCCTACCCGCAATGAGCCACGCCTCCACCACAGTACCACCTGGTCGGATGACCACAAAAAAATGTCCTCCCAACCTCCGTTAAGTCTGTCAGAGCACCACTCGCACTCTGAGTTCCCCGGAGCACACTAGCCCCAGGAGCGCACCGGCTCCTTTACCACTGGAGACACACCGGTCTCGGAGACTGTCATGAATTGAAACACGAGTGAACTAACCTTTCATTAGCCGGATACAGCGGGAGCGATGGTGATGCTTAATTCCGACCACCCCTATGTGCAATACACCGCGGGAGTAATATATCACAACTCCACTACGGGCATCACACACGGGGAAGGGGAAAAATGGATAAATAAAATATAACGATGCAGCAGTGCAAATCAGCAAGTCTTGATAGATCAGAGGGTAGCGTTTTCTCTTCCTGATCAAAGACCCTGCAGTAAAACAAAGCACACGTCACCACACACCACTCAACAGGTAACCAGACAATGTAATGCAGTGTATGAAAGAGACCTACACTTACAATAATCACTGCTGCAAATGGCCGTACTCGAAATGACACAAAAATAGAAAAATAAAGTAAAGAAAAGAAAAAGCAATCGTGACAGCGTATACCACTCTCTTTGAAACCGAGGGTGTATACTCTAAGTATTTTACTTATCTTGACCAGTGAGAGTCTCTTGTATTGTTAGGTCCGCTGATGCAGTCTCCAATGTAACCGCCCACACTCGTTATCTTCACGAGATGAACTTAACTAATCCAGCGCGGCATGCGCTATTACTAACTACCGAGTCTAGGGAATTTCTGCCCGACTTACACAAGTCCCCGCGAAAGTGTATCCAAAAGTTCAAGCGTTCCTTTCACGCTTTATGAAAAGCGCAATGCCTTTACCCGACCGCGCTCAAACACGCGAAGTCAATCTTGGCGTCTTCAGTTCCAACGCTCTCTAGCGCTACCGCTCTAGCAAGGGAAAACAGCGGAATCTTCGTGGCAAAGATCCAGCGCGTCATGCGCTGCCACTCCAAAGAGAGAAACCGCGTTTCTGTTCTCTCAACTTCACAATACGAATGTTCTTCCTCCGGACCAGGACTCTCACTTCGAAAACAGGTGACAAGCACCTGAACACAGGAAAAGGAAGGGCTATAAGAGAAAAGAAGAAAACAAAAAAGGGACACACCTAACACCAGGCATTCTGGGAATAGTAGTCCCAATTCTCCAGCCATACCAAATCGTGACAGAACCCCCTCACAATGACCGACGTCCCGGCGGTCCACCAGGCTTTCCAGGAAAGCGAACATGGAAACGCCGCAAAAGGGCAGGACAATGCAAGTTAGACCGGGGTACCCAAGAACGATCTTCAGGCCCATACCCTTTCCAATCAATCAAATACATCACTCGGCCCCGAACTCGCTTTGAATCAAGGATCGCCCTCACTTCATACTCCAAATCACCCTCCACATCCAAAGGACAAGGTTTCACGGGCAGGCGAACACCAGGAGCGCATGGTTTCAATAGAGAAACATGGAATACCGGATGTATGTGCCACTTGGGAGGAAGGACAAGCCTAACAGCCACAGGATTGATCACACTATGAACAACATACGGACCCACAAACTTCGGCTGCAATCGGGTATTCCCCTTAAACTTCAAATGCCTCGTGCTCAACCACACCATATCCCCATTTTGATAGGAAGGCTCCTCTCGTCTCTTTGCGTCAGCATAACGCTTGTCCCTCTCCCTTGCCTCCCCCAAATGTGTCTTAGCCTCCTTCAACACTGTTCTTAAATTGGCATGATGACTCTGGATAGAAGGATGTGAGGAAGCGACAGGAAGGGCAAAAGGCAACATATTAGGATGAACCCCCAACAAACAAAAGAAAGGTGAGCACCCCAATGAAGAGTGTGTGGCATTATTATAGGCAAATTCGGCAGTCCATAGAAGGGTACTCCATTCAGAACACTGTTGGAGAGAGAAACACCTAAGATATTGTTCAAGGGTTTGATTTAACCTCTCCGTCTTACCATCTGTCTGAGGATGGTAACTCGAAGACAGACGGGCATCAATGTTCATAGTGGTACACAACTCCTTCCAAAAACGTGATGTAAATTGCGTTCCCCTATCAGTTATCAAAACAGAAGGAAGACCGTGTAGTCTCACGACATGTTGCAGAAATGACATGGCCAATTCCCCGGATGTAGGCAATGAAGGCAAGGCAACAAAATGTCCCATTTTGGACAAGTGATCGACGATGACCAAAATAGCAGTGTTTCCATGGGAAGAGGGCATTTCAACAATAAAATCCATAGAAACCGTATGCCACGGAGAAGGAGGTACTGGTATCGGACGCAACAGACCACTTGGAGACTGATGACTTGACTTAGCTTGGGCACAGATAGCGCATTTAGAAACATACTCCAAGGTGTCTTTTCTGATCGAATTCCACCAAAAAGAGCGAGACATGTTCAATAAAGTTTTCTGCTGTCCTAAATGTCCCCCTAAGGATGAATCATGAATCCATTGCAAAGCTTGTAACCGCAAAGGTCCCTCAGGAACATACAACTTATTATCTTGCAGCAGCAATCCATCTTTCATACCTCGATGCACCGGATCTACATCCACCCAAGCCTGTGTATCTGGTATATCACATTGGCTCCTCACGTCATCCAGAAAACTCACAGATGTAATAACCGCTGTCAACCCCTCCTGATACAGGGCATTGCGAAGAATGGGTGGTGGTTCCACCTTCTCATCCGGACAACCACCAACTGCAGGATTTGCTGGTCTTGACAAAGCATCAGCCTTACCGTTCTGAGGACCTGGACGATACTTAATTATAAAATCAAAATCCGCAAAAAATAAAGACCATCTGAGTTGGCGAGGTGTCAACGCCTTGGCACTTTTCAGAAAGAGAAGATTGCGGTGATCCGTAAATATTTCCACCGTATGCCTGGCCCCCATTAAGTGATGTCTCCACTCTTCACAGGCTCTTTTGATAGCCAGCAGCTCTTTATCCATGATGCTGTAATTTATTTCAGACGGAGTCAGCTTTTTGGAAAAGAAAGCAACAGGATGGATCTGCCCGGATTCAGGATGTCTCTGAGACAGAACGCCCCCTAACGCATAGTAGGATGCGTCCGTTTCCAACATGAATGGCAAATCAGGGTCTGGATGTCGTAACACAGGAGCACTCGTAAAGCATCTCTTCAATGTCCGAAAGGCGGCTTCCGCGGCCTCCGTCCAGCGGAAAGTGACTCCTTTACTCAACAATAATGTCATTGGTTGAATGATGGAAGAAAAACCCTGTATAAATCTTCTATAAAAATTAGAGAAGCCCAGAAAGCTCTGCAAACTCTTCACACTGGTAGGAGACTCCCAATGAATGATTGCATCAGTCTTCTTTTTGTCCATGTATATCCCCCCTGGGCCGATCACATAACCCAGAAACTCCACCTCTGTCGCATGGAACAAACATTTCTCCAATTTCACGAATAATGTATTTGATTGCAATCTTTGCAACACTGCCTCCACATGCTGAACATGTTGGTCCATCGTCTTGGAATATATTAAAATATCATCGATATAGACCATACATGAAACGTCCAACAAACCTCTTAAAACCTCATCCATAAAAAACTGGAAGGCGGCAGGGGCATTGCAGAGGCCGAAGGGCATCACACAATATTCATATAGACCATATTTTGTTCGGAATGCAGTCTTCCATTCGTCGCCCCGCTTCACTCTCACCAAGTGGTATGCACCCCGAAGATCCAATTTCGTGAACACCGTGGCTCCCTTCAGCTGGTCCATAAGCACCGGTATCAAGGGCAAGGGATACCTATTCTTTTTTGTAATCCTGTTAATTGCCCTATAATCAATACATGCCCGCAAACCGCCTTCCTTTTTCGAAATAAAAAAAAGCGGTGAAGAGGCAGGTGAGGTAGATGGACGAATAAAACCAGCAGCCAACATTTTCTTTAGATAAGATTGCAAATAAATGTTTTCGGGCTCCGTGAGTGCATATATCCTACTGCACGGAATACTTGCACCGGGTTCCAACTCAATTACACAATCATACTCCCTATGGGGAGGTAGTCTACTTGCTTCCTTCTCGCAGAACACATCCTGGTAGTCCACGTATTCATCAGGTAAAGTAGATACAAGACATACGGTCTGGACACTACACCCAGAAGCCAATAACACAGCCGGGTTATCCTCCTTAAAGATGTCTGATGCGTAATGTGCTCTTGTACAATGCTCAGCACAGAATACTGAGTTCACATTGATCGTTCTAGCGGCCCACTGGACATGAGGATCATGCGTGGTAAGCCAGGGCATTCCCAATATCAACCTGAAATTTGGCGCATCAATAAGATCGAATTGAATCTTTTCAATATGCGTTGTTCCCATTTTCATCATGAGAGGGTACGTATGATAGCACACGGGTCCAGATGTCAGTGCCGTTCCATCAACTGCCTTAACAGGTTCCGGTTTTAATTTTCGAATACAAAGTATACCCAACTCATGGGCATATGTTTGGTCTATGAAATTCCCTGTGGCTCCACAATCCAGCAAGGCATGTACCAGTTCATATTTTCCATCAGCCACTTCCAGCGTAACACATACATTAATATGGGCTACAGTATTTTGGATCGTATTGATCAGAAAGGAAGAGACATCATTTTTCTCTGACCTCAAACAAGGCGTCTCCTTCATGCTTGAGGTATTCAGTTTTCCGTCGGCTCTTCTGCCCACTCCACCACAGGCACTTTTTTCGCAACTGGCCGAGATGAACTTAACTAATCCAGCGCGGCATGCGCTATTACTAACTACCGAGTCTAGGGAATTTCTGCCCGACTTACACAAGTCCCCGCGAAAGTGTATCCAAAAGTTCAAGCGTTCCTTTCACGCTTTATGAAAAGCGCAATGCCTTTACCCGACCGCGCTCAAACACGCGAAGTCAATCTTGGCGTCTTCAGTTCCAACGCTCTCTAGCGCTACCGCTCTAGCAAGGGAAAACAGCGGAATCTTCGTGGCAAAGATCCAGCGCGTCATGCGCTGCCGCTCCAAAGAGAGAAACCGCGTTTCTGTTCTCTCAACTTCACAATACGAATGTTCTTCCTCCGGACCAGGACTCTCACTTCGAAAACAGGTGACAAGCACCTGAACACAGGAAAAGGAAGGGCTATAAGAGAAAAGAAGAAAACAAAAAAGGGACACACCTAACACCAGGCATTCTGGGAATAGTAGTCCCAATTCTCCAGCCATACCAAATCGTGACACCCCGGCCTCTTAATCACTGGAGACACACCGGTCTCTGGAGCACCCTAGCTCCTTCAATCAACAGTCGGACCACTCACCTCCTGTTCGCGGAACCCGACATCCACTGTTGTCCACTGCCGGCTGCTGGGACCAACATGGTCAGCTCCAAAGTTCCGCCTTCTGGACCCCGGCGCAGGATCATGGACCTCTCCTGATCAGCAGGGTGGGGCAGCGCTGCGAGAACCAAGCTCGGCATCAAAGTTGGTACCCAGACCCACCGTGCCGACCAGAGGGTCCCCGGCCTTCTGCTACCCACCTACAGGTGAGAAAGATCCTTATCGCGGAGTCCCTATTCGGGCGCCATCTGATAAGAGTGGCTCAAATCCACCTGAGCGACTTACCTTACTCATCTATCATTCTCATATAATAAGCCAGCCAGGCAGTGGTGAAGAATAAGAAATATATTTATTAGGACATAATATTCATCTGCAGATGGGCCCCGTCAGGTCTACACCCCAGGGAGTGCACCGAGAGGACTGCCTCATCTCATCACAGCAATGCATTATAACATAGCATGGCAGAGTAAAACCACACCCAGACTGGAAAATTACTGGGCTCAGCAGAGGGTGAACAATGAACTCATATATGAGGCATCTGCACCTGCGAAAGCAACACTGTTATCTCCCCTCAAGGTCACAGAGCCGAGGCTCTGCTACTCCAGGGCATGGAAACATTTCTACAAAACTAACTCAAGGCAAGAAATGCTGAAACAGGGATTTTCTGCTCATAAGGGGGGGGGGGAACTGTACCATGAGACATTGGAGCTGCAGAGCAAATGTCAGCATCAGAAGTCTGTCTGCCATAGACAAGCTTCTCTCTCTTATAGGAAAGTATACAGAAATATCAATAATGGGAACCTAACCAAGGAACAGCAATGTACTACAACAAGTCTTCTAACTAAGAAGGCAAAAATAAGACAAAAGCTTAACCATTACAGAAACAATTCTATCCAACTGAAGCTTGCATATTAGAAAAATAGCTCAGTGGGTTGCAGCACATGAATAATAAGCTGTAACTGCAAATTAGTTAGACACATTAGGCTAACATATTCACAACATCATTAGGACATTCTGTAACTGGAAAATTACAATCTATCACATGACAACCAGTCCAAACCTCTTACTGGGATGAACTCCTGGCATTGGTCCAATGAAGTCAAGGCAAATACTATGCCAACTCACACCGGGATCGTGGATGGAACTCAGGACAGACTGTTGTCCAACCTTTAACCTCTTCTCATACTCCGTGCACTCGCTACACCTTTCAACCCAATCGACCACCTCAACATCCATTCCCGGCCACCAGAACTCGCTCCTCAATCTTTTTTTGGTAATGGTCTGCCTCATGTGTCCTTCATGGGCTATGTCAAATACCCTCCTGTGAATGCCAAGGGGAGGGACAATCTTATAACCACACATGATAATCTGGTCTGCAACAATGGATAATTTGTTGATAACAGAATTAAAACGTCTCACATTACAAGGCAAGGTGCTCTCTCTATGCCATTCTTCAAGAACGAGGTTGTGGACAGCCTTGACTACCTCATTCTCTGACATTGCACTCGCCCACCCTTTTTTGTTGACAAGCCCACGACTCCATTGAACAACATCTTCCACACATGAAATGGCCCCTTATCTTGCACTCTTAGTGACCCCAATCTTATCCACGTTTTCCCACTCTAAAGGCAAACGTGATAACCAGTCTGCCTGGACATTGTGCCACTCTATCTGAAAGTTGTACTCTTGCAACCTGGAGGCCAGGCAAGCTAGTCTGGCTGAACCCTTTCCGGCCCCACCAGGTGACAACATTTTTAGTAGGGGCTTGGGGTCTGTACGGAGAAGAATCTTAAATCCCCAGACATATGTTCTGAAATATTCAATTCCCAATGTGGCAATGTAATAACGTTCAATGGTTGTCAAGGTTTGTGAGGCGAAAGCTACTGTTTTTTCGGTAGTACCATCATTCTGTGATAGGATAGCACCAATACAAGTGTCGCTTGCATCAATTGTTACTATCATTTTAGCTTTAACATCAAATGGCACTAGAATTCCTGCATCACAAATTTCATGTTTGATGTTTTCAAAACAGGTAGGCTGGTCTGCTCCCCATGTAAAGTTCATACCCGTTCTCATAAGTACTTTTGAAGGTTCAGTTTTGCTTGCACAATTTTTGACAAAGTTGGAATAATACTCAATTATTCCAAGGAAGGACCGCAATTGATCCTTTGTACAGGAAGTGGTAGCCCCCCTTATGGAGGCCATCAGATCCACTTCCGTGATGAGGAAGGCACATTTTTCTCTGCGTAGCGTTAAACCAGCATTTAGAAGCCTTGCAAGTGCTTCCTTTAGCGCCAAGTTGTGACTCTTCACACTATCACCAAAAACTAGGATATCATGATGGAAGTAGATGATGTTATTCATGGCTCTAAACACTTCTGACACCATCCTCTGAAAAACACTTGCAGCACAGATAGTTTAAAAGGCATCCTGGTGAATTCGAAGATGTCTTCCATGGTTATGAAAGCTGTCAAGTGTTTAGTGGAGTCATGCAACCGTATTTGGTGATAGGAGTGACAAAGGTCCAACTTTGAAAAAAATGTTGCCCATTGCAACAACAAGATAAGCTCATTAATGTTGGGCAGGGGAAGGTGTCTGGAATAATATTTTGGTTCAAACGACTCAGGTCAACGCAGAAACGCAAATTACCATCTGCCTTCTCTGTGATGACAACGGGAGAAACCCATGGAGAGCACTCAACAGGTTCAATGATCCCACTGGATAACATTAAATTTACCATCTTCTTGACATCTCCCCTTACCATAACAGGAACTCTTCTGAGCTTTTGTTGGACGGGATTGGCTCCAGACTTTAGTTTTATTTCATGGACGTAACCCTCAAGGTTACAAATTGGTCCCTGAACACTTCCGTTGCACCTTCCAAGATGTCCTCAACGGTGAGATCATCTACGACCATGACTTGTTTTACACCATGGGGGTCAATCTTGATATGTAGGTCGTACAGATGGTACCAACCTAATATGGGGGGCACAGATTCAGCTACGTGAACTTTACCTTTAACAGACCTATTGTTAAAATAAATATCTGCCAATATATAACCCAGTATGTCTATCTGCTCTCCTGGATAGCCACCTAGGTTTATATCTTGGGGTTACAAGCAAACATTGGGCCATTCTTGTTCATATATCCTCTTAGGTACGATGGTGTAGAACGACCCTGAATCTACCATAAAGTCAACTTTTCTGTTAGCTATGACAAATTCTGCCTTGGGTCTGTGTCTTCATTAATTATCAAAACATGAACAGTTGGTTGTAAGAATTTCTTCTTTGTAAGCTTTCTCGATTTGGAAAGGTTCAACACAAAGGATTCTGTCAGGTCAAGGCAAGCATTCACTCTTCATTCAACAAGGCTACCTTTCCTTTGTTAACATCTTGGCCCATTTTAGCAAAATAACCTCTGCAACTGCACTTCCTGCACTCTTTGCCTATGGCCCAGCAGTTTTTCGAATCAGCTGTTTGATATGTGCTACAACACTTGCTACACATCCGATTGCCAAACTTGCTGGGAAATAGCCTGCTGCCAGAAAAGCCCTTATTACCCTTGCCACCAAATCTTGGAGACGCAGCCACTTCTCCTTCACCTCCTTCCACATCAGATGTTTCCCCTTCACCATTACTATTCAATTTTGAATCTCTACGTTTCATCTCCTTCATGCAAAACTCTGACTCTTCTACTATCTTTGCTATTTCAATGGTATCTTTTAGGGTGGGGTTCTTTGCAGCCCACAGCTGTTCTTGAGTCTTCTACTTCTGCATTGCACTATCAGCTGATCCCGTATCATCTCCTCAGCCATTTTTTTTTTAAATATATTTTTATTGCAGGCATTAGCCAAAGTTACATGCCGGCCTAAGGATACATTACCAGTACCAAGTAGAAGTAAGAAACCCTAGTAGTGAAATACCCCTACCACACAGCCATTCAGCCCACATCCTGGATGCTGGGCGGCGTTTACGTTGAGCCAAGTCATAAGGGTCTTGCGGTCTTCTGGTGTCGACCCAAATAATTGAAAATTTTTCTTCTGCTTTTCTAAACAACTTGAAAACACCCCACCCCTCCCACCCGACCCAACCCCCCAGAGGACCAAGGGTCAAACATACGGTATGAAAAATCTTCAATGTCAGTGTAAGCTTACTCCGCTTCCCTCTGCCTCTATCCACCACCCCCCCACCCACCCCGCCATCAGTGAGCTAGTGTGTATGCCAAGAACTTGTGGTAGGAAACCTTTCCCTTCTATATGGAAGGTCGTTTCGAAGTATTTCTACAGGGATGGAGGCTGTTCACCGTCATCACTATCGGATTCATTGGAAGTGCCGTAATCGCGCAGGGCCTGCACCAACGTCTCTAACACCTTCTCGTTCTGCTGCCGCCTCGCCAGTTGATACCTCAGGGTGCTCTCTCCCATGGCCCATTTTAGAAGTTCATGGCGCCATTTAGTGCCTGTTGGACCAACCCGTGCTTTCCAATGCCTAGTTATCTCCCGCTTTGCCAGTATGAGACCCAGGTCAATAAATTTACTGGAGAGTTTGTTTTTAGGAGTGTGAGGGAACCAATACAGGATCCCAACCGTGGCGTCAAATGTCAGGGTTTTCCCAGTAACCCCATTAAGGGTGTCTCCTATCAGAGACCAGTATGAGGACAGCGCAGGGCAGGACCACAACATGTGTATCAGGTCAGCCGCGGGCGACTGGCATCTGGGGTAGGCCGCCGTGTCCGAGGCAAAGTATTTCTGTATTTTTTCCGGGGTCAAGTAGGCCCGATGAAGTATATAAAAGTGAACCAACTGAAACCGGGCGTGACGCGTTCCCTTCCAGGCTCGGCGCATCAGCTGTGCCCACGTAGTCTCCAGTATGTCTTTCCCAATGTCAAGCTCCCACCGAGTCCTGAGTGTATCTAGCGGGGGTAGTCCCTCGTTGACCATTCTGGAATACAAGCACGTTACTGCTTTGACCGTCCTCAACGACATCATGACAAATTGGCACACCGCTGACGTCGGTGGTTCCTCTAGACCCTTCTGCCAGTGCGTCTGGATCGCCCTCGTGACCGCCGCGTGAAGCAGGAAATCACCTCGGGGAATATCAAAGCTGTCAAGAATCTCCTGAAAGGGCAACAACACTCCATCCTCATAAAGGCCGCCAACCAGTTGTAGCCCCGTGTCTTCCCAATCGTGACCAATCGCCACCGTGTGGCAAGGCAGTGAGCATCCCCAATGGGATCTCCGGAGCATACGGGCGGTTCAGCTCCGCCCAGCCATGCACTCGATTCCAGCACGACCATATGGTGCGTTCTTCGTGCGTGAGGTCCCTCAAGGCGAACCTTTGTTGTAATGCGATGTAGGATATAACATGTCTGGGCATACCGCGACCCCTCCCCTCCTCCGGGCCTCGAAACTCCCGCGCTTCTCCTGGGTGTAAGTCTGCAGCTGGGCAGCCAAATAGTACTTTTCAAAGTCAGGCACCGCCAGCCCCCCCTCTGATTTCGGCCTCATCAAGGTCTTGAGCGCCACCCAGTGGCGGCCCGATCCCCAGAGGAACGCCACTAGCATTGAGTTCAAGGTCCGGAAGGTGGCCGGCGGGACCCAGACCGGGAGCGTCCTAAAGTAATATAGCAGCCGAGGGAAGGCCACCATTTTCATCAGTGCAATACGTCCTGCCACCGATAGCGGGAGGGTGGCCCAAAAGCCCATACTGCCCCTCAGTGCTCGCATACAAAGGGCGATATTGCCGTTGAGGATATCAGCAGGGTCATGATACACGTACACCCCTATGTATTTGAGGCAGCTGGGCTCCCATCTAATCACACTGGCTGTGTCAGGTCGGGGCTCCCCCCTGTGAACCAGGAACAGGCAGGTTTTGGCCCAGTTCACTCTAAGGCCCGAGAGCTCCCCGAAGGTCGTAAGTGCTGTATCAGCCCCGGCCAAGGCTTCGCCTGCATCCTCAAGAAAGAGCAACAGGTCGTCGGCATAGAGGGAGATGTACTGTTGCCCGTCGAGGTTCGCAATCCCTTGAAGTAGGCCCCAGTTCGAATCGACAGCGCCAGGGGTTCTACCGCGAGCGCAAAGAGCAGGGGGGACAACGAGCATCCCTGCCTCGTACCCCGTTCCACTGGGTATTGTTGGGAAATCAGTGGGCCTGATCTCACTCTGGCCATCGCCGAAGTATATAGTACCATGGTCCACCGCAGAAACCCCTCCCCCAGACCGAAGTGTACAAGCACTCTACGGAGGTATTCCCACTCCAAACTGTCGAAAGCCTTTTCTAGGTCAATCGAGAGGATTAAGGGACAGGGGGCCTCAGCATGGGTTTCCTCCAGTTGGCGGAACAGGCGGCGGATATTCATTGTCGTGTTACGTTTGGGGATGAATCCCGCCTGATCGTCATGCACCAAGGAGCTCATGTGGCCCAACAATCTCGATGCTAGTATGCTGCTCAATATCTTATAGTCAACTGTGAGCATCGAAAGCGGTCGGTAAGATGCCGGATCATTGCCCTCCCTGTCAGGTTTGAGAGGGGGACTACCAAGGCCTCGCACATCGAACCGGTGAGGCGTCCCAAGCGCTTCGCTTCCTTATACACCACCAATAATGGGGGGGCCAGGAGGTCCACGTAGGTGGGGTAAAACTCCACCGGAAGTCCGTCTAGGCCTGGAGTCTTGTTTCTCGCTATCCCTTTTATGGCGCTGCGGATTTCCCCTAGCTCCACGTCTCTCCCCAAGTCTTTCGCCTGTTCAGGCTCTAAAGCGGGGATCAATAGACCCTGCAAGTATCCATCGATCGGGGCAGTGCCCTGCGTTAGTCTACTGCGGTATAAGCTTTCATAGTAACGCAGATAGCAATCAAGGATCTCGGGTTGGGTGCATACCTCGTTGCCCTCCGTGGTACGCATGGCCATCGTAGGGGTAGTGCGCCTCATGGGGTTGGCCAGCCAAGCTAGGAGCGCTCCTGATTTATCCCCCTCCGCTAGTGACCTGGTCAAGTAGGCCTTATAGTCGAAGCAACGCAGTCGTTCAACCTCCACAGCTACCGCTTCCCTCGCTGCCGAGGCCTGCCCCGGTCAGCGTTAGCCAGATCATCCAGAATGACCCGCCGCATTCCCACCTTCTTTGTTATGCAATATCTCCTAACCACCACTTTAAATGCATCCCATTCCGTGGCCTTCGTCCCAGCCATGCCCTCGTTCTCCGCGAAGTACTCAGCAATTTTATCTACCAGGTCCGTCTTAAACACCAGATCTTCCAATATCTTGGTGCGCAGCTTCCAAGTGGGCACATTAGGGGCACCCGGAAACTATCGAAAATCTGCTAATAGGGGATTGTGATCGGAGATGGTCCTCGTCAGGTACTCAGACCTCACGGTCGCGGATACTAGTTCCGCCGATCCCAGCAGTCCATCCAGCCGCACATGCAGCTCATGCATGCCAGAGAAGTGAGAGTAGTCCCGGATGCGCGGGTGTTATGCTCGCCAAATGTCCGTCAGTCCCCAGTGAGCCTGCCACTCCCTCCTACCTTTGGTCACTTGACGGACTGGCGAGTCCGGAAGGCGGGGATGTGATCAGTCGAGATCGACGTCCACCACCGAATTAAAGTCTCCCCCTATTAAGAGGGGTCCCGATAGGTAGTGGGCCAGGGAGCCCGACAGCGCGGTCAGGAAAGCGAGTTGGTCCACGTTAGGCGCATAAATGCAGCAAATGTTCAGAGCTCTGTCCCCCAGTTTACCAGTAATTGCCACGAATCGCCCCTCTGGATCCACCACGGATTTAGTAACCTGGAAGGGTACCCCGGCCCGCACCCAGATCAACACGCCTCTCGCATAAGCTGAATATGTAGTGCAGTATACCTGCCCTCTCCATCTACGCTGCAGCGCCAATCCTTCCGACTTAGTGAGGTGTGTCTCCTGTAGCAGCGCAATCTGTACCCCTCTGCGTACTAGGTAAGCGTGGATCTTATGGCGCCTAGACATGGTGTGAAGGCCTCGCACATTCCAAGTGATACATTTCAAAGTGGATAAATCAGCCATTGTCCCATAGTGTCTTATCCAGTTTCCCCCAGCAATGCTCAAGTACGATCAAATTCACTGTTAGTTCCACACCAATGGCAGTCTTCCCCCCCAGCAACAGCAGAACTCCCCCCAACCCCTTACCCCCCTCCACCCTCCCCAGAACAGGTCCCAAATAGTACCATCTAGTTCCCATCCAAACCTTACCCTTAGAAAAACCACCCCCCCAACTAGCCTGACGGTAGCCACCGCAGGTGTACCTTAAGGGCTGAGTTGGGGTCGAGCGTCGGTAGGGGGTCTCCGCGCCTCAATGCTACCGAGACGTGACCGATCCCCAGGTCATGGAGGTCGGGAAGAAGGTGCGACCCCAACCCACCCGATGATCAATTACCAAACAGCTCCCACCAGGATCCCCCCCACTCCCGTCATCTCCCCCCCTTAACCGGAACCAGCTCACCCGAGTTCATCCCTGTCCATCTAGCAGGCCCTCCACCGAATCAGGGGTAATCACAGGTAAGTTCACACTGTCAGTCTCAGAGTCCTCCGTTTCCGATTGGCCCCCACCTCTGCCATGCTCCGAGTTTTCCGTGATGGGTCCGCCTTGGGAGCCAGATATGTTGGAGACCATCTCCAGCACCCCTCGCCATTCCCCCGCAGTCTCCACCGTCGAGGGTCTGCCCGATCTACCACGGCGGCTGCGGATTCTCTTAGATCTCCGCTGATGGCCAGTTCCTGATGTGGATTGGAAGGAGGAGCCGAAGCCGTCCTTGCCAGCTCTGTATAGCTCAAACCAACTGCATACGTCCTCCGGGTTTTTGAAAAATTTGGTCGTGCCGTCCAGGATGATGCGGAGTTTCGCCGGGAACAGCAAGGAGTACTGAATGCTCTCGCTCCGCAATTCCCGTTTGATCGCCAGGAAGGAGGCCCGCTTTCGCTGGGTTTTGTAGGTGTAGTCCGGAAAAATGTTCACTTGACTGTTCGCCACTTGGTATGGTCCATTTTGCCTGGCGGCGTTGAGAAGGAAATCCCTGTCACGGAAATGCAGTAGCCGCGCCACCACCGGGCGTGGAGATCGGCCCTGCTGTGGGGGTCTGGCCGGCACCCTGTGTGCCTGCTCCAGGGTGTAGAAGGAGGAGAGCCCCTCGGGCACCACTACAGTCTGGAGCCAGTCCTCTAGGTAGGCCACCATGTCGCCATTTTCAATCTTCTCTGGTAGGCCCACCACGCGGATGTTATTCCTCCTATTACGCCCTTCCGCGTCCTCCGCTCGTCTCTCCTGGTCTCCAATGCGGGATAAGGCATCTTTCATGGCAGCGGCCAGGGTCTTTTGCGCGGGTTCCAAGATTCCCACCGAGCTCTCCACTTCTTTGACTCTGTCCGAGAGCTTACCGTGATCCGCTCTGAGCAGGCCCAGACTCGTCGCAACCTGAGCGATGTCCTGTTGCAGGGTCGATCGTGTGTCCGCGATCGCCTCCAAGATCCTATCGAATTGTTGCTGTAGGTGCGGGCCCCCCGATTTCTCCGGGTCCAGCTGGTCGTCTTTGTCAGGGGCCTCCGTGTCTGAGATGGCCTGAGAGCCACCTTTAGCCCCCTTTGGCTTCCCCATGTCGACCGTGTTCTCCAGTGGGGAACCCAGCAGGTGCCCAGCCGGGAAGGGGGTCTGGCAAAGTGTCTCTAAGTACTAGCTGTGGGTCTGAGCCGCCGTGGTCCGTCAACCGGATCTCAGCGCAGTGGTGCGAGGTTCCCCCACCAATCGGCCATCCAGTGGTCAGCAGTGGCCTCATTTCCGGGAGCAAGCAGAGGACGGGGGGGCTGTCGCCGTCGGGCAATAGCGCCCGCCGGGGTTGGCCAAGGTCCCCGAACACCGCCGTCCCCGTCTCCAACCGCCGGTCTCGCCGACCCCCAGGCAGTCTGTCCAAGTATTATGCAGCCGCTCACTGTGCCCCTCAGGCCCCGGGGGGGGGGGGTTCCGAATTCCCCCCAACACAATGGCACTGAGCTCACCCGCTGCCAGCCTCGGGATCAAAACGGAGTAGGTCCGCTCCGCTCCAGGCAGCCCGGCATGTCTAGCCACGCCCTTCGTCACCCAGGGCCTCCGTGGTGCCGATGGAACGAGCAGCAATCCCGGCGGATGCCGTCCGGAAGGTTGCCCGGTATCGGCGGCCGCCCAGGCAGTCGGCCGCAACGCTGCTCCTCCGATGGGGAAAGTAGAGGAAAGATGGGACTGGAGACGGCGGCCTCCCCTGGTCCGCAGCGCTCCCTAGGTCTACGGAAATGGAGCGGGCGCCATCTTGAGCTCCGCTCCGCTCTCCTCGTAATTCCGCATTCTCCCTCGGCCAGTTGTTTTTCAGGTCTCTTTAGGCTTCCCCCGAGTTAGCCCCCATGGCGCTCCTCTGTTTGGGGGGTCGGGGCGCCTGTGTCCCCCGAAAATCCGGATAATTGCGTGCTCGGCCTCGGAGCCGAGCGTTCAGGCGACCACCGCCATCGGCGCTCAAGCCACGCCCTCATCTCCTCAGCCATGGGACCAAATCTACATTTGAGGGAAAGTTCACAGTCTTGTGACAAAGTCATCAATTGATTCTCCACTTCTCTGTGGCTGAGTGTAAAATTTGTGCCTCCTCATGATGACATTTGTCTCTTGCGCAAACCTTTTTCCTAACCTTTTCCGTGCCTCTAGATAGAGGTCTTCAATGGGTTGGCTATGTTCGTCAGTGACAACTGGGAGGTACTTGAAAATGTGTTTTCCCTCTTTACCTAGACTCGCTCTTTTCCTACTTGAGCTAAAATCCTGTGCATCCAACGCCTCAAGATTATTTTTCAAGATGTCGATCCACTCAACCCACTCGATGCAGGTTGAGAGAGAAAATGGGGGAAAGAAGAGATTGCTGTGACATCTAAAGCTGTGACATCCATGCTTAAATGACAGATGAGGAAAAGAAATGAGGATTGAAATTCACAGAGGTGCACCGTCTGGCAGAGGTAAAAATACCACTGGACAGCTCTATGCAAAATGTTCGCCAATACTAAGATACATAGACACCTTGAAGCTGAAAATCAGGAGGCTGTTACATTCACAGGCTCAAAAATTATCCAAAATACACCCAGCGTGACTAATCTGGAAGTGAAAGCCAGAGCAAGAAGAAAGAAAAAATTACTTGTGTCTGTTGCTTTAAGAGGAGGGGCTCCACTCACGAGAGCAAGTCACTGGCACCGGCTCTGAGGTCAATAACACAGGAATTCCTCTCAGCGCGTCTGCTTTACCGACGAGCGGCAGTGCGTTAAGTCAGCTGCTGTCTCTGGCCATGTTGTGTTAAAACGCCTGCTTTGCAATCTTCCAGGACCTTTAAGCAATAGCACAGAAATGCGCCACAGCCTTCAAGCACACACAGTCCTGCTCTTTTTAACCTGTACATGAGGCCACTGACGGGTGTCGTCCGCCCATTTGGGATTAATATCATCTCCTATGTGGACGACACGCAGCTGGTGGTCTCCTTGATGTAGGAAGCCAATCCACTGGCATCCGGTGGGCTTAGAGAGTGCCTAGAAGAAGTGAAGACTTGGATGTCCCTATCATCCTTAAAACTAAATGGGGACAAAACTGAGCTGATGCTCCAAGGCCCCCCAGACCTCAGCATTCCTGCCTCCATGTGGCCGCCTAGTCTGGGTTCCCTGCCAACACCCAAAAACAGTAGCAAGAGCCTCGGAGTCTAGCTGGAAAGATCTCTGTCCTTTAGTGTACAAGCTATTAAACTCTCAGCCACATGCTTTGGCATCATGAGGATGCTGAGGAGAATTCTCCCTCTCCTTCCCTTGGAAGCCAAACAAGCAGCCATGAAAGGTCTAATTCAGTCACGCCTTGACTTTAACAATGTACTTTACCTTGGTGCCCCGGACTCCACTCTGAGAAGGCTTCAGATAGTCCAGAACTGTGCAGCACGTATTTTACTTGACATCCCCCGCAGACAGTCAGTGAGGGCCGGACTGGTAGCCCTTCACTGGCTGCCAGTGCGCCAGAGAGTCATGTTTAAAGCCTTGTGCATAGCACCCCAGGCCTTCTGGAATACTGGCCCCTTGATTACTCAGGACCTCATTACCCACTACGCGCCCAATAGAAGCTTACCCTCTAGTCAGACCTTCCTTGCAATGGCTCCCAGAATAAAAAGATCGAGATCCGGTGGCAGGACGTTTTCATACAATGCTGCCAGGGCCTGGAACGCCCTTCCGTTGCAACTCAGAGCCAACCCTAATCTTTTAGCCTTCCGTAAACAGCTGAAAACCTTCTTATTTCACCCAGTCTAAGTAACGCCTATTTCTCTCCCCTCATGGGCCATAGTGAGGGTCCACGGTATTTCCTAGCGCTTGGACGCCCCCGGGCAGCAATTCTCGCTCTATAAATGCACATCTAATCTAATCTAATCTAATCTAATGAACTAACCAAGGTGCAGAAAGAGGCAAGAAAACTGCAGAATAAGGCAAGAGAGTTGCAGAAACAGGCAAAAGAGTTGCATGAAGAAGGAACAGGGGTGTAGATCAAGGCACAACAAGTGCAAAAAGAAGCAATAGAGGTGCACAAAGAAGCAATTGAGTTACACAAAGAAGCAAGAGAAGTGTAGAAAGAAGCAACATAGTTGCAAAAAGAGGCAAAAGATGTACAGAAAGAGGGAAGAGGGGTGCAGAAAGAAGCAATAGAGGTGCAGAAAGAAGCAAGTGAGGTGCAGAAATAGTCAATAGGGGTGTAGAAAGAGGCATGAGAAGTGTAGAAAAAATGAGATAGATACAGAAAGAGGAAAGAGAACCAGCGGAAAGAGGCAAGAAAAGTGCAGAAAGAAGAAAGGGGAGCGCTGAAAGAGGCAAGAGGGGTATAGGAAGAAGCAGCAGTACTGTCGAAAGAACCAATAGAGGTACAGAATGAGGCAAGAGGGGTGCAGAAAGACGCAAGAGAAGTACAGGAAGAAGCAAAAGAGTTGCAGAAATAGGCAAGAGAGGTACACAAAGAGGGAAGACAGTTGCAGAAAGATGCAAGGGGTGCATAAAGAAGCAAGAGCAGTACAGAAAGCCACAACAGTGGTGCAGAAAGAGGCAAGAATTGTGCATAAAGAAGCAACAGAGGTGCAGAAAGAGGCAAGAGAAGTGTAGAAAGAGGGAAGTGGGGTGCAGAAAGAGGCAAGAGGGGTGAAGAAATAAGCAAGTGAGGTAACAAAAGAGGCAACAGAGGTGTAGAAACAGGCAAGAGGGGTGCAGAAACAGGCAAGAGAAGTGCAAAATAGGCAAGAGAAGTACTGAAGGAAGCAACAGATTTATAGAAAGAAGCAATCAAAGTGATAAAAGAGACAAGAGAGTTGTAGAAAGAAACAAGAGAGGTTCTTCAAAAAGGAAGAGAAGTGCATAAAGAGGCGAGTGAGGAGCAGAAAGAGGCAGGAGAAGTGCAGAAGGAGGCAATAGAGGTGCAGAAAGAGGCAGGTGAGTTGCAGAATCAGGAAAGAGGTGTACAGAATTAGCCAGGAGAAGTGCTGAAAGAAGCAACAGGTGTAGAAGGAGGCAAGAGAACTGCAGAAAGAGAGTTGCAGAAACAGGTGAGAGAGTCCAGAAAGAGGAAAGAGCGGGCAGAAGGAAGCAAGTGAGGTGCAGACATAGTCAATAGGTGTGTAGAAAGAGGCACGAGAAGTGCAGAAAAAATGAGATAGATACAGAAAGAGGAAAGAGAACCTGCGGAAAGAGGCAAGAGAAGTGCAGAATGAAGAAAGGGGAGTGCTGAAAGAGGCAAGAGGTGTGTAGGAAGAAGCAACAGTACTGCCGAAAGAACCAATAGAGGTACAGAATGAGGCAAGAGGGATGCAGAAAGACGCAAGAGAAGTACAGGAAGAAGCAAAAGAGTTGCAGAAAGAGGCAAGAGAGGTACACAAAGAGGGAAGACGGTTGCAGAAAGATGCAAGGGGTGCATAAAGAAGCTAGAGCAGTACAGAAAGAAGCAAGAGAAGTGCAGAAAGCCACAACAGTGGTGAAGAAAGAGGCAAGAGTTGTGCATAAAGAAGCAACAGAGGTACAGAAAGAGGCAAGAGGGGTGAAGAAATAAGCAAGTGAGGTAACAAAAGAGGCAACAGAGGTGCAGAAACAGGCAAGAGGAGTGCAGAAACAGGCAAGAGAAGTGCAAAATAGACAAGAGAAGTACTGAAGGAAGCATCAGATTCATAGAAAGAAGCAATCAAAGTGATAAAAGAGACAAGAGAGTTGCAGAAAGAAACAAGAGAGGTGCTTCAAAAAGGAAGAGAAGTGCATAAAGAGGCAAGTGAGGAGCATAAAGAGGGAGGAGAAGTGCAGAAAGAGGCAATAGAGGTCCAGAAAGAGGCAGGTGATTTGCAGAATCTGGCAAGAGGTGTGCAGAATTAGCCACGAGAAGTGCTGAAAGAAGCAACAGGTACAGAAGGAGGCAAGAGAACTGCAGAAAAAGAGTTGCAGAAACAGGTGAGAGAGTCCAGAAAGAGGAAAGAGCGGAGCAGAAAGAGGCAAGAGAAGTGCAAAAGGAGCTAACAGAAGTACAGAAAGAAGAGGCAGAGGTGCAGAAAGAGGCAAGAAAACTTCAGAAAGAGGCAAGAGGGGTGCAGAAAGAGGGAAGAAGGTGCAGAAAGAGGCAGAAAAAGTACAAAAAGAAGCAACAGAGGTACAGACAGAGGCAAGAGAAGTGCAGAAGAAAAAAGCAAGTGAGGTGGAGTAAAAAGCAGGAGACAGGCAGAAAGAAGGGCGGTGCCGAAAGCGGTAGAGATCTGCAGAAAGAGGCAAGAGTAATGCAGAAAAGGAAGAAAGGTTTACAAAGAAGCAAGAGAAATGCAGAAAGAGACAAGAAGGCGCAGAAGGATGCAAGAGTCTTTTGCACACCAATAGTACTAATTTAACAGCCAGATTTAGCAATAAGTAACAGGCGACCATTCCAGGTTTGCAAGGGGCCATCCACCATGCTGTAACACTTGTTGCCATTAAGAAAAATGAGGTGACCCATAAGGTATGGACCTGGGTATATAGTGATATAGAAAAACAATGGTCCTGAACCTATTAATTATGATGATTGACTTAATCAATTATAATATCCACAGTTTTTAGTGTAGAGCAACCACAACCAGTCTGCTCTATTGTACTCAAATTGCTTAGTACCACGAGATAAACTGTGGTGTAGGTTTATCTTGTGGTACTAAGCAATTTGAGTACAATAGAGCAGACTGGTTATGGTTGCTCTACACTAAAAACTGTGGATATTATAATTGATTAAGTCAATCATCATAATTAATAGGTTCAGTAACACTTGTTGCTGCATTCATTTCTGGTAACGTTTGAGCTAGAAACAAGGTTTTTTTGTTTAAATCTGCAGATTATGTAGCAGATGATGGATTATGTGGCAAATGCGGAAAATATTTAATTATGCTAAAATTTATGTTGTCGAATAGTCGCATAATTCCAATGGCTCTGCTCATACCTCTGAGTAGGTCCAGAAGTGCTCCTCAATGGTTCCTTCCTTTTTTTGTCTCATTAAGTTTATCGTTTAGCTTCTATGAAAATGAGCAAAGACTAAACCTGGGTTCCCACTCCACAACACAGACTACCATACCACATAATCACTTTTCATAAAACATAATCCCACTCTACATAATTCCTATACACTAAATACCCCATATATTCTATCCACATAATTTCACTGCACCACATACCACATAATTCCACTACACACAGCGCACATACACTCAACTCCAAAAACAATTAGTAAAAAACATTTACATTTGCAACAGCAATAGCCCTATCTTACGCAAATGCGAGACCTATCACAATGCGAAGGCTTCCTTAACTAGTTGTCGCGTTTGCAGTGAGGTGGAGAAAGGGGGTTTGGCCGCTGACCAGCTCTCAGAAATTCTGCTGCGTAGGACTTACAGGAGGTACCAGGACAGCTTCTTGGTCCTCAAAGTCCCTCAGGAATAAGGTGTACTTCATCCCCAACCAGTAGTTTGCCAGGAGGTGGGTTTGCAGAGTCCTGGAGAAAGGGGGCATGGCCTCTGAAGACCTTTTAGCAATCATACGGTGTGGAACTTACTGGAAGTAACAGGAGGGGTAGTTGGCACCCAAGGACATCCTTGGGGCTAACTACTGCTCATATTACCTCTAGTAAGTCCCACACAGCAGGAAAAGTGAGTTCTCATAGCAGGAAAAAAACCTTTGCTGGGGGCAAGCAATTGATTAATGTGTTGGGGGCTCCAAGGCCCCCCAAGCCCCGGGGACCACCAACCCCCTGGGATTTTATTAATTATTTGTGGGGGGCACATGGCCCTCCGCTGCCCCAGGGACTGCCATGTGGGGGTCTGTTACGGACCCCCAAGCCCCGGGGGCCATCCCCCCAGGGCTCTGTAAATGTTGGGAGGCGGGCAGTGTGGCCCCCTCCCAGACACTGCTGTTTGCTATGGCAGGGTGAGAGCCGTGGGGCTCCCGCCCTGCCATAGCAAACTGTGGTTTGGATTTTGTAAGTGAGAGGAGGTTTACCTCCAGTAAGCGCCAAAGAGCTGCATTGCAGAGAGATGTAAAAAGGGGCATGGCCTCTGATCACCTCTCTGCAACGCAGCTCTCTGGCGCATTCTGGAGGTACCTGGTGGGCTAGTAGGTCCCCAGGGACCCCTAGGATTCATGGAGACTTAATACCCTAACTTAAAATGCGCCACAGGGCGCATTTGCACACTTGTCACATCAGGCCTCACCCCCTCCCTGCACCACTGTTCAAATGCGCCTCGTGGGCCGTTTTAAGTTGGGGGATTAGGTCCCCTTGAATCCTGATGGTACATGTGTGTACTTCACTCCACCAAAACCCAAGCACTTATAAATTCACCATGCAATCTCCTTGCAGCACTCTAAACATCTAGTCACTTTCCATGCTTTCATGCAATGACTCATGCACTAACTCATGCACTGCTACAATACCCTGAGCAGTACATATGCAGTCCAGCCATTTCCCTGTCACTACCCATGCACGCCTCCAATCACCCAGTGAGCACCATGTACTTATCCAATCACTCCGCCAAAACCCAGGCCCTTATAAATTCACCATGAACTCTCCTTGCAGTACTTTAATCTTCCAGTCAGTACCCATGTATTCATGGAGTGACCCAGGCACCAACACATGCACTGCTACAATCCCCTGTGCACAACCCATGCAGACCTCTAACCACCTACACAGTACTGATTCACTCCTCCAATTACCTAGGTTGTATCCATGCACTCCAAAAATCACTCTGTCACTACCCATGCACTCCTCCACTCACCCATCCATCATCATGTCCTTATCAAATCACTCCGCAAAACCCAAGCAGTTATAAAATCACCATGCACTGTCCTTGCAGCACTCTAATCATCCAGGCACTGCCCATGTACTCATGCAATGATCTAGGCACTAACTCATGGCAAATACAGAGGAGGTCATGCTCATTACATGGGTACCCCAATACTTAGTGTTCCCTAGTGTAGGTAGGTGTTTTCACTGTATTCTAAGTGTCTTTTAGCATAGCGCTTCGTTCGGTCCTGGTTAGTCAGAGTCAGTTACCACCAGTACCCGTCACTAAAAGGTTGGGGACAGAGGAGGACTTCTGCTCCTCTGTTGTTTGTTTCTACACATCGCTTGCTTCTTCCTGCACGCTTCTTCGTCTTTCTGGACTTCTGTTGCCTCTTTCTGCATTTTTTGGCTTCTTGCTCCGCTTTTCTTCCTCTTTCTTCACATGTCCTAAATTTGTAGGTATAGTTAGAAATGAGCTTTTAAAAAACTCATTGAAATATACTGACAAAACCATAGGTTTCAGCAAGATATAGTTAGAAATTAGCATTTCAAAAACCTTAGAAATTCACTGCAAAAAAACATAGGTTTCAGGGACGTTATAGTTAGTTGGACATTTTACTTGTACAAAATCATAGAAATTCCCCCGTTTTAGTTAGTTCAGCTAACTATAACTCGCGCCCCCACAATGCACTGCTGATGACTTCATATATTACATCATTCATGACATGGTCAGTGACATCACTGATGACATCACTGATGACATCTCACCTGACATCACTGATGACATCACTGATAATATCATCCATGTGATAATATGATGCACCTTCTCACACCCTAATATAACCTTTGATACACTCATTTAAAATACAGACTACCATTTTTGAAACTATAGACACACCAATACCAGTTACTTTATACCCACTCACTGATTCTTAGATCTACACACTCATCCAGTCATTCACCCATACAATCACTCATACATACAGTCACTCATCAATACAACACTATCATATTCACTCATACACCCATACAGACTCTCACACACTGCCACTCATCCATGGAGTTACTCACACACCTAGTCAGTCATGCAACAAATCAATCACACTCCCATTTTCTCACCTATACAGTTATACACACACCACCTCACTTATTCAAACATATACTAACACATACTTAGTCTCTTATACAATCACTGATACAAGTATACACTCATCCATACAGCCACTCTCACAGTCACTAATTCTCATATATAGTCATTTATATTCTCCAAGTCTCACATACACTGCCTTTTACATATGTAGTAACTTGGACATGTACCACTGAGGCATCCAATCTCTCACCAACACACCCATACACACACTCACCCACCCATACAGCTGTTTCCACATGCACCCTTGAACTCATACACCCAGTGAATCAACCACTCCCACATCTATGCACAGAGTCACACACATCCCACCCACCCACAGTCTCCCATACAAATACTCGGGCAACCAATCAATAACCCATAAAGACACTCATGTAGCTACTGACCAACACATGCAGCAGCTTACACTACAACAGACATACTGATACACACATTCAGACAGTTTAGTCACTAACCCATGCATTCAGTAAAACACTTTTAATCACTCACATATACAGTCAGTCACGCACATACTAAATCCACCATCCAGACGCTTATACACCCACTCATTCTTCAAAACACCTTGGCATGTATTTAAAACATATTTAAACTTTAGAGAAATACACAGTCACTGGATGATGGCATCAGTGATGTCATTTGAGATGTCATCAGTGATGTCATCAGTGACATCACTGACAATATCATGAATGATGTAATATGTGACGTCTTCAGCAGTGCATTGCGGGGTCGCGAGTTATAGTTGGCTGAGCTAACTATAACGGGGGAATTTCTATGGTTTTATACAAGTGAAATGTCCAACTAACTATATCGTCCCTGAAACTTATGTTTTTTTCAGTGAATATATATATATATCCATCCCATGGACATAAGAAGTAAAAGTGTAGTCATCTCCGTTGGATTCAACAGTTGTCAGAGATCAATCATCGCATGGTTCGTGAAAACATCACCCATTATTTATATGTCTTTCAGGTGTCTTATATTGTTAACTTTCAAGCCCCACTCAAACATACCATTGTGTTCTCCAAAGGATGTATGGTACATCCTTTCGGGAACACACTCAAGAAGAAGTCTTTTCTATCCCTGACCGGTGAAAGTTGAAATTTGTAATTCAAGTTTCACAAAAACAAAACGCTCCGTTGTAATTGCATTCTTCCATTCAGTTCACCAGGATTTTTTGCTTATTGGATCGTCCTGTTGTGGACTTTTTATTGTATTATTTTTATTTATTGTAGTAGTTGTATAGTGCTTGGAAGACCCGAGGAGTATCAGATCGCTTTACTGCAACGTTATGATAAATATCACTCAATCACAGAATAATAAGAATACAGTTTTGAGAGTCTAGAATAGTCTTCTCATTCAGTAGTAATCTATAACGATTGTGGAATTTCGCGTCAAGTAATTGTGTAGACCTTGCAGGAGAAGTATATGTAACTAGGTAGAGTTCCATGGTGTGATTGATTGGTTACTTCTTGGAGGAATAGAGGTGCCGGCTTAGGAGAAATTCTTTTAGTTATCTCTTGAAGGTTATGAAGCAGGGGCTAGTTCTGATATGTACTGGGAGGGAGTTTTGGATTTTGGGGGTTGCTTGAGAAAGAGTGAGAGTTTTTTTTTGTTTATGTCTTTTGGGGAGGATGAGAGGAAGTGAGTTGGAGATTCTTAGGTTTCTCGATTGGCCTGCTTTTGTGAGTTTGGCTGTGAGGTAATCTGGTTTACCAGTGTGTAGGGCTTTGTAGGTGAGACAGGTAGTTTTAAAGCAGATGAGTGCTTTGATTGGTAGACACTTTCGATTTTGCATGGCAGGGAGATGTGATAATGTTTCTTTGCTCCACTGACTATTGTTGCTGCAGCATTTAGGGCAGCTCTCATTAAGGCGATGTGTGATTTCGCTGCTCCTGTCAGTGTAAAAAGAATAATTGATGGACAGAATGTAGAACAATGTCTCACATTTACCCCAGTACAAGGATCTGGGCCCAAATCCATTGTTTTTGTGCTCCCCATGCCAATCCAATGTGAACCCAGCCATATGCAAATCAGTCTTGCCCCTGTGCCCAATGAGAACTGCATTGCATCCATTCTGTGTATCTTTTGCTTTCTTGCCCTAAGTACGCCAGGTATGCCGAGACGTGGGTCCCTGGCTCACTATACACTGGATTCAAGCTAGAATGGCTGATGAGGGGGGATGCCACGGAACTGGTCCCAGGATGCTTTTTTCTAGTCCAGTGAGGACCTGACTAGGCGGTTCAGTCTGTCCTGTTCCCATGAGGCACAGGGTCAAGAGTGATTTGCATATGGCTGGGTCTATACCGGGTCGGCATTGTGAGTAAAAGAAAAATGGATTTAACCCAGATCTATTGAATGGGATTGAATGTTTGATTTGCTCTGCATTCCATCCATCATATGTGTGTTTTTGCTCCTGTTAGTGTGGCATTTCAATAGTCTGGTCTGGACAAAACCAATGCTAGCATTACAGTTTATAGGTCATTTGAATAAGGAAACGGCTTGATTTAGTTGAGGCGTATGAAGCTATTAAAAGCACCCTTTGTAGTGGACCTTATGTGTGAGCTGATGTTTAATTGTGAGTCCAGGGAGGTCTTCAGAGATTTGGCTAGAATAAACCTGCAGTTCAGGGCCATCAGGTTATTTATCCATTCTTGGACCTGTGGTGAGTGGTTGAGGTTGGAGGGTGAATCTCGCTACATGTGTCTCAAATACTGTAATGACATGGCAAACTAACTGCATGTGTTTACTGCCAGTGTCTGCCTTTTACGCTACAGCCACTGTGAAGCAGCAAAGGTAGGGGGCACTTGGCTGGTTACATAAGAATACGTGTGCACATGGATGTGCACACATGTGCCAACTGAGCATGGTAGACTACTGTTGTGCGCAGGTGGTAACTGCAGACAGGTAGACTGGTGCGGGAGGTCTCTGCAGGATTAGATTTTGACCAGGGGTATGTTAATTATGTGATTCACTGTTTTGTCTGTAGTGCCACTTTATTATACACAAAGGGACTAAACAGCCATAGAGTGAAATTTCACTTGCCTTTGGCCTACAGAGATGAGTCACATATCGAATTTGGGGTGTAACCTGTGTGAGAAAATCAATTCTGCAAGTTTCTAACAGATATCTGTACAATTATGGATCATCTAGACCTGTTATATTTCTCTGTTGCAGCTCAGCATCAGAGCCCAGGCCTTTTGCCATCCTGCTGCGCCAGGGTAATTACATTTCTCTCTTTTATTTATTTATTTATTTATCTATTTTTTGCAATTTTTAAAGCGCGCAAATACCCATACGGGTGTCTCGGCGCTAGTGTTTACAGAGCTCACTGATGGTGTGACGGGGGAGTTAAGAAGATGAGAACAGCCATGTTTTAAGGCTCTTTCTGAATTTGAGGAGCGTGGGGGCAGTTTTGATATGAAGTGGTAGGGTGTTCCACAGTTTAGCCGTGGCGGTTGTGAAGCAGCAAGAACAAAAGTCTCCTCACACAAAGGGAGCAATTAACTGTGCTTCACCCAGCTCCTGTGTAGGGACCGGTGGGGCTGAATGATCTGGATCAATCAATTAGCTGTCCTACTGTAACAGAGATAGGCCTTCCCAAGCCCACTGATCAAAGGAGGGAGCCCGGACCTCTGGAGCCAACACAGGAATAGGCTCTCCTTTGAAGATTTTGTGAGAGAGGCCCTGGAAGTGATGTCAGTGAGGGACACAGCTAAAGCATCCAGAGGTGACGTAAATAATGACTCCTGGGTGATAACATTTTAAACTGTCCCAGTATTGTGTGTAGGTGGGTTGGGATGGAGTGTACAGGTAACTTGACAGCCGAGGATTGGTCAGAGGAGCCAGGCATGTGGAACCTTCTGCCCCCTTTAAGAAGGGGTTGACTCTCTCTTGATTGGTGATTTCTCTGCAGTTTGCGGATGTACAATTAGGCTGTTAGACAACTCGAATGAACAGCCCCCTGATGCCCACAGAGACCTAATTACTGTGCCCATTTGAACCCAGGACCAGTGGGTCTCCCAAAAGGCCAGGAAGGCTGGCATCCTTTCACTCCCGAGGAACCTTTGGGTGAAGCCCTGGACTTCTGCACGCAGAGACAGCAACCATTAGGCAGGCTGGCACAGGGAGCCAGGAGAACCAGGTCTCTGATGATTACACTGCTCTGGAGGTGAGGAGGTCTGCAGCTGCCCCAGTTGGCTAGAGATCGCCACCAGGAGTAAAATGAACCTACGATTGTCAAAATCAGCCCAACAGGGACAGAGGTTTGGTATTTTAAAGTTTGGCAACTTTTGACATTTTCTTTTGACCAAGCATTTGGGGCACTGCCACTGTCCCTTACATTACCCATGCGGTGGGCCAGGTCCTGAGGGTTAGCGACCAATTTAGTTATTTTTTTTTTCCTCAGGGAAGGGGAATCAATGGGGCCCCCTTCCCAGTCTCTCTATTGGCCTGGGAACCCCATCCCCTGGGCCATTTTATATTAAAACCCTGAGCCAGGACCCAATCCCCGGCCCTCAAAACAGAGGAGGATGCATGAGTGCCCTTGAAATGAATGAAATGAAAAGGGGTTTTATTGAGCGCGACTGCTGCCCTGGGGCGTCCAGGCGCTGAAAAACAGGGATGATACCTACTGGCACAGTTAGCAGAGAGAGTTAATCATGTTTATTAAAAAGAAAAGTTTTAAGCTGCTTAAGAAAGGAAGGCAGGTTAGGATTATATCTAGGATGGAGAGGGAGTGAATTCCACAATTGGCCTCATTGTAGGAAAAGGACCTGCCTCCTGCTCTGGATCTCCTGATTCGGGGGACAGTGGCCAGGAAGGCATGGGAGGAGCGAAGCTGTGTATTAGGGAAATAATGAATGATCAGTGAGTGGTTGATCATTGGACCAGTTTTCCAATAGGCTTGATGGGAGATGCACATAGATTTAAATTTAATTCTCTCCCTAACAGGGAGCCAATGCAGCTTCTCAGCCCAGGCCCATCTGGGATTCTACGGGGGAGCTGGAGCAGCATGCGTGCAGCGCAATTCTGAATCCGCTGGAGTTTTTGCAGGGACTATTCAGGCGCCCCTAAATACAAGGCATTGCTAAAATCAAGGCTAGACTGAATCAGGCCTTCGATAACAATGTGCTTGTGCTCCCTCTCTTCGTGCTTGTGTTTAGAATGAGAGAGGCTACCTTAACAACTGTCCCTACTAATGATTCACCAACGGCCTATACAACCGCCCTTACTCCCTCTCCTCCTCTTGAGGCTCCAACATCTCACAGCAGATCCCCCCTTCTAGCGTCTTCTTCCTCCCAACCCCCTCAATTTGACCTCCCTCAGACCCAATCACCTGCTCCAACTTCTCCTCCTCTAACTGACCCTACTCTCCTTAACCAGGAGGTCAACCCTCCTCACTCTCACCAAGCCCCCTTTCCCTCACCTGACTCTCCTCTATCCCCAGTGGCTGCCTGGTCCCACCTCTCCTCCCTCCCTTCAGCCATAAATGTAAAACCCCCTCTTCATCCTTCACCTGGACTCACTCCCCTCCCTCTTCCAGGCCTCTCGTCTTGACTTACACAGAACATCTTCCAATTCCCCCTGAACTCCCAACCTCCATCCCCTTCTCCCTCATTCCCCAGACACTTTTTAATATAGAACTCCATCTTGCTAACCTATCGTTTGAACTCACCTCTGTCAGAAAAGATGTTAACTCTCTCTCCTCACTTAACCTCCCCAATCACTATTTTTCTCTGTGCAATGAACAAAAAAAATCTATACTCTCCCAGCAACAGGACAAACAATTGCAAACAACCTCCCGGCCTCTGACCTACCGGTCCACCGTAATCCTTTCCCCCTGCTCCTTAACTACTGACCCTTTGATCCCACAGGCCCCTAACCCTGTGATCCTGAGGACTAGCAGAATTCCAACTTCCCCAACTTCACCTCGAGTTCCCCCGCAATTTACCGCAATCCAGTCCTTGCATTCCCCCACAACCAACCCTACACCCCTGACTTGCATGCTGGTTAACTGTTGCTCAGCGGTCCGTCATGCGATTGAAATTTCGGAAACCATCCTTGGTGAATCCATTGACATTGTCATTCTTACTGAAACTTGGCTTAAAGATCACTCCTCTTCCATTCTTGATATGCTCTCCCCCCCTTGCTACTCCATTTTCAGGAAAGATAGACCTGTCAAAACTGGAGGCGAACTAGCAATAATCTATAAAAATGAACTCCAACTCTCCCCTGTGCTTAGCCCCGATCTCTCTACTTTTGAATACCTCAGAGCGGAGCTTAAAGTGCAAGGCTCCCCTCCAATTCGATTACACAACATCTATCACCCTCCCAGCGACCCTCTGCCTTTTGTAGAAGAATTGTCTGACCTTCACACCCAATCCCCACTTTCCAACTCTAAAAACCTCTTCCTCAGAGATTTTAATCTCCTTTGGAACAAAAAGGACAATCCCATGGTTAACCTCACTAATCCACTTGACATCAAGGACTTAAAGCAACTATGCCACTCTCCCACACACTCCAAAGGAGCCACTCTTGATGCTATCATTACTCACAATGAGTTGGCCTCCCTTTCCTCCATAGTCCCCATCAACTGGTCAAACCACCACGTCACCCTTTTCACGATAACCAACACTGTTCTACCCACTCGACCTAAAAGCATCAAAGAAATGAAACTGACTAGGAATTTCCATCTTATCCACTGAGGCGAACTTGAGGCCAAACTCAAAGCTCAACTTCAACTCTCTCCTCCCTCCCAAACTACCAATGACCTCACCGAACACATTAACAAATCCATTTTTGAGGTCCTAGACCAAATTGCCCCAGACAAACTAAAACCACAGAAAAGCTCCTCAAATTCCTGGTTCAACCCAGATCTCAACTATGAGCGGCGGACACTTAGATCAACTGAACACTTATGGAGACAAAACCCATCCCCCTTTAACCTCTCTCTCCTTAGATCTGCTAGATCCAAACATAAAAACCACATCCTTAATGCTAAGACATCATTCTTCCGCTCCCAACTCGACCGGGCCAAAGCCAGACCTAGGGAACTCTTCAGCATTGTGAAAAACCAAACTTCTTCTGCACCCCCCAAGGTGATTGCCACCACTGAGAGATTTGAGGACATTGCCAACTACTTCTCAGAAGAAATCTCAAAAATTGATGAATCCTTCGCCCTAACTCCCCTCCTTCTTAACTCACTACCCTCACCGGACATTTCCTCAAATCCTCCTTCACTCTCTACGCTTCTTCACGACTCCCTATCGCTCCCTCCTATCGTCCCTATTCTTGAGCCCAGCCCCATCATACTTGAACAAAAAACAATGCTTCTTGGTCACTGTACTTGATGTCCTTAATGTCATTTCCAGGTTGAAACCATCAACTCACACTAAAGATCCTCTCCCTTCTAACCTTGTCCAAGATCTAAAACATATCATTGCTCCCTATTAGACCTCCATCATCAACTCCTCCTTTACCTCTGGTTGTGTCCCTGTGTCCCTCCAACTGGGACAAATTACTCCAATCTTCAAAAATCCTACTGGTGACCCTAATAAACTAAATATCCTTCGTCCTATCTCTAACCTACCTCTTCTCTCAAAAACCCTTGAAAAATGCGCCCTGATACAACTAGACAGACACATTGATTTTTTCAATCTTTTAGACTCGTTCCAATCAGGCTTCAGGAACGGCTGTAGTTCAGAAACAGCAATGCTTAACATAATTGATGACATTCATCACGCCCATGACAAAGACGAATCCTCCCTACTCATTCCCCTTGATCTCTCCACTGCTTTCGATACTGGTAATCACCCTACGCTTCTTAATACACTTAAAGATCGTTGTTGCCTCAACAGTCCAGTCCTCAAATGGCTCACATTCTTTCCCCAACACAGAACCCAGCAAATTAAAATCCATGACTGCCTTTCTAAACCTCTGCCCGTCTCCCTAGGGGTCCCACAGGGCACTATCCTCTCCCCCTCTCTATTTAATCTATTCCTGGAACCCCTCACCCTAATCCTTAAACAAGCGGGAATCAATTACCACCTCTACGCCGATGACACTCAGCTCTACTATAAGATTCCATCTCGCTCTGATGTCCTTCACCTCAGCGATACCTTGTGTAAGATTCAATCCTGGTTCCACTACAACCACCTCAAACTCAATACAAAAAAGACCGAAATCATTATTTTCTGCCCTAAGTACAACTCGCTCCCCATTTAATCCTGGATCTCTGACTTCACAGCACCCAACTGTTCTCTCACTATATCAACCTCAGTTAAATCCCTCGGCTTTAAAATTGACCAGAACCTTACTCTTATCCCCCACATAAAAAACTCGGCCAAAAGCACACTCTTCACACTCCATCACTTAAAGAAAATCAAACCCTTCATTCCTGCTGATGATTTTAAATTAGTCATCCAATCGCTGGTCTTGTCAAAAATCAATTATGCGAACGCTATCCTTGCTGGAACTCCCAAAGCCCACCTCGCCCCAAAAAAATCTGTTCTTAACCTTGCCGCTAGGCTCATTTCCGACTTCAAGCAGCTTGATCATATCTCCCCTGCCCTTAAAGCCCTCAAAGCCCTCAAGTGGCTGCCCGTTGAAGGAAGAGCTTCCTACAAGACTGCTTGCATTACGCTCAAAGCCTAGCATCAACACCCCACGCAGTACCTCACAGAAAAACTTCCCAAAGCTGGCTGCTCTAGATCATTGAGGAGCTCCAACACCTTCGCTCTTTTCCCTCCACTATTAAACAAGAAAACCACACAATCTCGCTCCTTTTCTGGGAAAGCCCTCCCAAATGATCTTCGTTGCAACCCCTCTTACTTCAGCTCCAAAAAAGACCTCAAACTTCTCCTGCTTAACAAATACTGGGGTCTTTAAATCCTCCCTTGGGCACTCATTCCACCCCTACCTCCTATTGTTCTCCTCCCCCTCTCTTCTCTTCCTTCACCCACTAAATCCTCCCTCCAGTCTTTCCTTTTGGACCCGCCTCGCCCCACCTGGTTTTACCTTATCCACCCCCCTCCTCAACCTCCCCCCATTCCCAAACCCTGCCCCAATCTACTCCATCCTTTCTCTCCCACACTAGGCTAATTTCTCAGTCTTGCTGTAACCCTTTACAATACATGTAAGGTGATGGTGTAAAACGAGAATTGTTTTTACTTTCTTATTGAGTTTTGAATTCTACCTCATTGTAATTCTGTTACATTCAATCAATTCATCTCTGTATAGCTGTTTGATTTCGCCTTAACTATCCCCTTCCTTTGCCTCTCCCCATTCCTATTCCCTACCTCCATCTTTTACATCCTTTCCCTCTCTCACTAGCCTAATCCCGCATGATTTGCTGTAACCCTTTGACAACTTGTTTAATCAGACTGTATAATATTTAACTGCTTTCTACCATCTGTATTGATTTCTGAATACTACCTCATTGTAAATTTGCTATATTGAAATGTACATCATGTAAAGCGCTCTGATCCCCTCGGGTCCAGCTAGCACTATATAAAACATGTTAAATAAATAAGAGGCATTCACCTCAGAAGGCTGTACCTTACCCGCTCAGATTACAGGCTCCTGCGGCTGTACACAGAGGTGCAGGCCATGCAGGAGCCAGTGGGGGAGCAAGTGGTGGGTCTCTCAGCTGTCCCCAAAAAGCGGGGGCATGGGGGTGCCAGGTTGGGACTGGGTACCCAGAAAAAATCCAAAAAAGCCAAAAGGAAGTGCACACTGCATGGGAAAAATGAACCATGTGCTCTCCCCGGCACAGTGGGAGAGTGGCTGATTAAGTATTCTCTGCTCCCAGAGGAGCACCCCATGATTCCCTGTGGGGCTCTAGAAAGTTGCATGTGTTTCTCCCCTTGTGATGACACTAGGATGGTAGGGGCACCACCAACATCACAAAGGAGGAATGGGAGCGCTGCTGTTTCCTCCTTCAGAATTTATACAAAGTACTGACCCCATGTTTATGGTGTCAAGAAATCCATGACTGTCAGGGATTCAAGGGTAGCCACCATCCTTGCAGCCAGGGAATCACGCTGGTGGCCTTTGAATACAAATCTGCAGTTCGCTTGGTGCCTTCTTTGGCATTGTGCGCTCTGATCCACACCTTAAGCGCTTGCACCCATGTGGCCTTCTGTGCTCACTGTCTGTTCATCATGGTCGTGGTTATGGAGCATTGAGAGCTGGACACCTTAGGTCACATTTTGGGGAGAACATTGGGGGAATCTCTGTACCTGCATGCATGGTGGTTTATGCTTTAACTGACCTCTATCTCAAATTTCCCCCCGCCGTGGAAGGCAGTCTGAATACTGGTAAGTCATCCTCAGTTGGCATATCAATTACAACAAACACAAGACAGAGGGCTGAATACTGGTGAGTCATCCGCAGTTGCTGTGTAATCCACAACAAAAGTGAGTCATCCTCAGCCTAGTCATGGACAACAATCGTAACTTATCCTCAGCTGCTGAATCATCCACAACAACAACATTAAACGGCGTCCATTATTAAAGCTCTGAACTATAAGCAGCGTTTCTTCTGAACGTTCCACACTTCACAGCAATGAATCCAATTTTGACGCATTTCCTTCCCAACCTCCGAATTCAGATCACACGTCTCTATCCCGATAAGGTAAGTACTCTATTTAGAGCTCCCCCACTTTGATACTAGTCCCGCGGCCGCCTCACTCATTGGTAATGGCTTTGTTGCCTTGCTTGGTCCCCTGGCTGCGAACCTGGATATAGGAAAGCTTGGTATCTGGCAAAAACTCTACTTATTCCAAATGCCGAACATTCTAAATGAAATCTACGCTGGGGTAATTTAACTATGTAGCTAGGTTTGTAGTATATTGCGTTTTCTATCAGCCTCCCTAAGAACTCTTTATTTTGTGCAATTTGGTGTTTTTTCATGAGGAGAAACACTAAACATCGATACGCACTTTGCCAGAGAACTAGTCGAGATCACTCACCTACTAGGTACAAAGGTTGATACTGTATACAAATTATGTGCTGTGGTATATAATGCTGAGCTGTGACAAGTAATGTAGATATACTTGTGATATTGTTGTTTGTGTACATCATCGTGAGGTCATAGGACCTCATTTATGAAAAGTGACGCATCGCTGCGTGAAAACAGCGATGTGTCACTTTTCACTGCGCCCTCCGTCCGACACCAATGATGCGTCATATTTAAAGTATGACGCATCATGGCGCAAGGAGTTACAGATACGTCAGTATTTTTGACGTATCTGTAAGCGCAAAAGTGATGCATTGCTGGAGTGTGTCACAAAAGTGACGCAACTCCAGCAATGTGTCCTTTCACATGGGGCAAGCCCCATGTGAAAGGGCCTGCGTCAATCTTACGCCTGCTGTGAGGCAGGCGCAAGATTTCGACGCAACGGCGTCCTAAAAGTGACGCAGTGAAATCTCATAGATTTCACTGCGTCACTTCTACGACCCTTCCTTGCGTCAATACGCCCCCCCTTGCATATATTATACCTGGCGCAGGTATAATGTGACGCAGGGGTTTAGAAAGTGACGCATCTACCTAGATGCGTCACTTTGTAAATATGGTGCAACAAGGCACATTTTTTACGTTGCTGGTGCGTCAGAAAAAGTGACGCACCGGCGGTGTAAAAGTGACGCACGGCCTCATAAATGAGGCCCATAGTGTTTTGCCCCACTTCCAGTGTGCTTGATTAGCAGGAGCAGAATCTTTTCCCCCCTTTAGCAAAAGCTAAGTACCCCTTAGGTAGCTACTGTTAGTTTCTGTCCTGGGTAATATAACTGACCTGCTATCTGTACTAATATTTTCCTTATGATTACTCATTCTGTATGTCAAGTGTGACCTCTGGAGGATAGTGGATCATCACATTTGTTATTTTGGTAAATTGTTTTAGCCTGCTATTTTAGCTTGTTATTTTAGTTTGTTGTTTGTTCTCAAACTCCTTTCTCTTGAATTCATCCCAACACCATTGTGTTCTTCTTTTACCAGTGGTGGTATAGTGGATGCAGGGGAGAGACAGGGGAGAGACAGTTCATGCTGCTCCTGCAACAGTCGGTCTTGGACCTCGTTAATGATTACATAAAACTGCAATGCGCTCTCACAAGGACCCTCTGGGATCTTCACTAATGTTTTTCAAAGCACTCCTTAGGCTGGAGCTTCTGCTCTACAGTTGGGAGTGCTGTGCCCTGAAGGGGCTTACTTTATGGTTGCAGTTATGGAACCATAAAGTGCTCTTAAGGGACGAAGGGCCACATGTATCAACCAATTTAGCGTTCTCAAATGGGCCGATTCTGCGAACGCAAAAAAGACTTTTCACATGTATTAAACCCTATTTTGCAATTTGATAACCTGTTACCAAATCGCAAAATGGGTTTGTAATTTGGTATTTGGAAGGGACCTCTCTGAACTTGCAAAATGAAAAGAAAGCTTTTCAACTTTTTTTTTAAAAACACAAGCTGTTTTCCTTCAAAGAATACAAGCTGCATTTTAAAAAACAAAGATTGCTTTATTCAACAGCAATCATGGACATGGTGGTCTGCTGACCTCAGCATTCCACCACCCAAATAATTTTAGCCATTCGTAGGGGTTGGCAAATTGCGATCTACCTCATTAATAATAATGAGGCAGGTCGATTTGTGACCCACTAGGAATCGGTATATGAAACTCATGGGGTTTCATACATCGCAACTAGGTAATCACAATTTCCAAATTTGATACACATGGCCCTCAGGGACATATTTATGAGATTTGTCATGCAGTGCAGCGCTACATTGCCTGACAGGGAAAGGGCAGTAACATGTGGAATTTTAAAAATACGGTACATTCCTGACTTTTCTCCTGCGCTGGTGTCTTTTTTGCTGCCTAGTGCCAACGTAGGACCATGGTGCAAGGGTGCCTGTGCTTGATGCAGGACTGTTTTTGTGCAGGAAGGGGCACCATCCTGCAAGAATAACAATACTAAGAGGTAGAACTCTCTATTTATGTGTACCGTATATTGCAGCACACATTGAAAGAGTAAGTAATAAGGAGAAATAATCTCTCCTGAAAGGCATATCTTTGTAGAACATTCCTAGGTTAATCGGTTTCTGGTAAATCTGGAAATGCATCAAAAACCATGGAGGTGCATGGGAACACCCTCTGGAATGTCTCCCTACCATAGAGTAAGGCAACCCTGTGATTTGTGCTGTTTTGCTTTACCCAAGATTTATGAAGCCACTCAGGGCCACACAAGATAACCTTGTGTGGCTTCATAAACCTCATGAATCCCATACATTTCCCTAAAATCTTGATGCTCTCTAGGGACTGTTTTTTTTATTGTATTTTTAATGGTTGGAAAGTTTACACAAATATACACAAACATACGTTCTACTCATGTTAAATGCTTTTTTGAGATAATAATGTTGACAATGAATATTCACCACAGTGAATATGTTTTATTATTAGTAATAAGGGAATTTACACATGATTATTGTTATTATTGATTACAAATGATTTGTTGATCTTGACCAGGCTTGTAGACTTAGCTCATATGTTTATATGATCTCTTTAATGGGTCAAAGGTGATTATGTATTGTCATCCATGGTATTTTCCATTTACTTATGTACATATTTCTAAATTACTTTCAAAGACTGGGTATAAACTGTGATAGTAGTTAGAGTCCATGCTCAAGACACTTTGCTGCACTTTTACTTTATTTCATCCTCATAGCGCGTTTCGGCTTCTCAGAAGCCTTGTTCACATATCAGCAGCCGCCATTGCTAAACGTATAGATAGAAAGCATGGTAGTGTTGATTACTTGTCCTCTCTAACAAAGAAAACATACTTTTTAAAACTGTTTGCTTATTTCCTTATGCTTGTAGTTACTTGTACAAATGTTGCCTCTTTGCTTTTGACTTGTGCAATCTTAGTCATGCCAATACAACCATTTATTTATACTTCCTACTTGCAAAGCTTTGAAAATATGACTTGTATAACAAGGCTGTATTCAGGATGCCTGTGTCCTTGTGCACCTACCCAAATTAACAACATGTTTGCCCAAGAGGGCTGATTAAATTTTTGCAGTGCACTAACATGGAAATACATTTTTTCAATAGTGTACATAATATATCTGAAATGAGTACCAATCAATGAAATTATTAAACTTCTATTCAGCTGTCTCGACAAACTGGCAAACAGCAGAGTAGAGATGAAAAGTAAATAAGTATAATCTTGTTTGAAAACTTATAATTTATACACCAGGCATTTGTAAATTACTGCAGAGTATTTAGTAGTGTGTGTGTAATAAATGTGCTTCTCCTTTTTCTAATGAAAATTTGCCTGGACAAACATTTATGGGGTATTATTATTGTGTGCCAGCAAACAGTGATTACTAACCCACACCACCCCCCGCTGAGTAGGCGTGGGCTGCTCTGCTTCTATACCGAGAGTGCCCAGTGCTACAATGGGGTGCTTGTTTCCCAGTAAGATGAAATTGTGGCCCTATTACTTGTGCAGGCATTCAACTAATACCTCAACTCTCTACACTCACCAATATGCTGGAACAGGTATGAAGCTCTCTCATAGATAGGTGTTTTCAGTTCAATTTCACTACACATCTTTTCCAATGGTTTAATGAAGCCACTGGTTGTGACTGGTGGACTTTGATTTACACACAGAAATCATGTTATTTACCCAATTCCTTCTCATTTTTTCCGATACTCTTAGGGATAAATACATTCATTAATTAATGATGTATTTGGAAACTTGAAGAGGGAGAAACGTCTTTCTCATTATAGAAAGGCCATTAAGGAAAGAACGTCAAATCTTTTCAGACTGCAGTGGGGTGAAGACGAATTGTCCCACAATCCCTACACTGCCCTAATACCAATCTGCAATAGCAATGTATTCAACACCAAGGGCCATATGTATCAAGCAAATATTAATTTGCAAACGCTGCAATTCACAAAAACAAGCGTTTGTGAATGAAAATTCGCTAATCGGAATGTATGAAGCAAAAGTGACTCTCAAAATAAGAAATCACATAAAATGCGATTCCTTAATTTGCGAGATTGAAAAATATGCGAATTTCCTCCGATTTCCTATGTTTGCGATTTCTCCGTGTGCGAAATTCGCAAACGGAAAATCGCAAAGATTGAAATCACAATGGAATGTATGAAAAAATCGCAAATTGCGATTTTCGGAAATTCGCAATTTACAGAATCGCAATTACCACCAAGTAGGAGCAGGTGGTGACCAGGTGCAACCTATTTAAGGAGTACCAGAATGCAACAGACTTTTTTCCACAATGGCGGGCTTTACTTGATAGCCAGGGATGCGACTCAGGGCTGCTGCACAGAGGAGGGGACGCCAGGAGAGGATATTCCGTGCGCGCATCACCATCTTCCAGCACACTGAGGAGGACATCTACACCCACTACAGACTGGATGAAGACAGTATACTTGATTTACTTGAAGAACTCAGACCCTACCTTGAACACCCCACACGAGGACCTATGCCACCCCCACTCACATCCAGGTTCTGTGTTCACTACACCTGTTGGCCTCAGGTAGTTTTCAGGGGGTGATAGCCTCAGCAGGAGGGGTGCCACAAAGTGCACTTTCGCGCTTTTTCCATGCGTTCCTTGATGCCATGGTACAGAGGATGCAACACCACATTTACTTCCCAAGCACCCCACAGGCACTAGATCAGACCAAGCAGGACTTTTACCAAATTGCCCAATTCCCCCACGTGATAGGATGCATCTATGGGACACATGTTGCAATATGCCCCCCTCAAACAATGAGAACCGCAAATGCTACCATTCACTAAACATACAGGTGGTGTGTGATGCCAAACACATAATCACTGACATAGTAGCATAGTTTCCAGGCAGCACACATGACGCTTTCATCTTCCATCACAGTGGAATATACCGTAGACTCTCGAGAGGGGAGTTTGGCGAGGGATATTTACTAGGTAAATGCATTTAAACATAGGCCACATTTGTACTGACTACCATGTACAGTTAAGTGACTAGCCATTAACATTTCAACCCACAGGTGACAGTGCATATGCAGTCCGTGATTTAATTTTGACGCCTTGCCTAAATCCTGCCACTGCTGGGAAGCGGCGATACAACAGAGCACACATAGCATCCAGAGGCACCATTGAACGCACATTTGGGATTCTGAAGAGCAGATTCCGCTGCCTCCATAAAAGTGGAGGCGCCCTACAATACAGCCCACAAACATGTTGTAAGATAGTGGTAGCATGTGCCATGCTGCACAACATCACCACCAGGAAAGGCACATCAGTGGAGCTGAGTGAATCAGTATTCTCTGAAGTGGAGGGGCCTGGACCAGGACGTATGCCAGCTGGTGTAGCTGGTGCAGCAGCTGGGCGCCAGAGGCGTGATGAGATTACACGCAACTATTTCTAGGTAAGAAAAAATTACACAATGCCATATCTTATGTGTGTGTATGTGTTTTTATTCCCTAATTGTAGGAGAAATAATGTCACACTTCCTTAATGCCAAGTAGTCACACTCCATTTGTCATGCACATGTTTATCTCACAGTGCAATGTAGAAAACAGGAGTGAGTGTAAAGTCCAGTCTGTAGCTCCCATCTCCCAGTGTTATGAAATTAAACACCTCATATGCGGCGCATCCTAGCTGAGGCCCCTGTAGGTTGTTGCACAGCGTTATCCTCATTGGACATTTTAGGCCTATTGTTTCTGCCACTACGACGCCTCTCCATGATGCGTGGTGGGGTGTTGCTGCTCCGCCCTGACTGTGCATCCTCTTCACTGGGAGTTAGTACTCCAGGCCCTGTAGTACGAACTGCCCGCAGCTCGTCAACAGCAGATGTTACCTGCACAAGTGCAGTTGCTGTTTGTGGCAGAGGCCAAGCAGTTAATGGCCCGTGTATATCGATCCAGGCGCTGCAGCTCTCGGCGCCTAGCAGCACGGTCTGCGCGTAATTCTTCACAAAGCTCCTGCATGGCACCCCTCAGTTCACCTATTATTCCCCTGAAGCCTGCCTTCACCTGTCTTTGTAATGCTTTTATGTTTTTTGCTTGCAGGCGCTGCACCTGCAACATATTCCTTTCCAGGCCTGCAAACACTGATTAATCACCCCGATTCTCATTATTGCTGGTTGTCTGACGCCTGCGCCTGGCTGTGCCTTGTGGGACTAGGTGGTCTTGTGCATGGACTTCCTGCTGTGGCTGTGTTGTTTCGGACGGCACATTTTTATCGCTGTCCTCTGCCTTGTTCTCAATTGGTGGGAGTGGTCTTACTATGTGTCTCCTTTGTCTCTTTTGAGGGATGACAGGGCTGTCCTCCCCGTCTGTGTGCTCCTCATGCCCTACATCTCCTAAGTTTGGATGATCATTTAATGGTCCACTGCCTGTAGGCTGTGTTGTAGATGGTGCTGTGGACAGGATAGCACACATTTATTGACTGTACTCACGTGCACTGTGTAAATAATAATTTTCACCTTTTGTAATTACATTTGTTAATTATTTACCTTTCCTGACCTGCACATGCTATTTGGGACTGACTGGCCCGAAAATGCTCAACTTTGATTTTCACATGACTACATCTCCCATAATGCATTGCTGTGTATGCCTCTGTACCTGCTCTGGACTACAAAACTATTTTTCATGCCCCTAGGTCGCTGCTGGGGGGTGTTAGGGCTGTGTTAGGGATGTGATGGCATGCTTCTTACCTGGTCCAGATGCTGGTTGATCGGACCTGTCTAGATCAGCCATGCCCATCACGCTTTCTGGTTGCAGGGTCCCCTCCACCAGTTCCTCTAGAGGTGTTGAGTCTGACACTGTTGAGGTCCTTCCACCGGTGTGCCTGGACTGCTCCAGCCTGGCAGCTAACTTATCTTTGGAACGCTGGCGCAGGTCATACCAGCGCTTTCGTAGTTCATCGACACTCCGGTGTGTCACCCCCACAGCGTTTACTTTCTGCTGTATGTCAGCCCAAATGCACCTTTTGCGGGTCTCTGGCACCTTCAAAGATTTCTTGCCAAACAGTAACTCATGATTTGGCACCATTTCCTGTATTAGTGCTTCAAGTTCAGCCTCAATGAATTTCTGCTTCCTCTTCCTTGCACATTCTTCCTCCTGCTGCTGCTGTTGTGTTTCCTGGCTGGGCAGGTCTCCAGTTCCAGCCATGTTGTTCTAACAGCACACTTCACTCTCCAGCACTCCTTCACTCTGACTCTGACTCAGCAACTCAGGTGCAGCATGGGTAGTCAGTCACTTCCTGCTTGTGATGTCATCATGCTGCACCTGAGTGTCCGATTGGCTGATTTGTGAAATTCGCAAAATTGCGATTTCTTACGGTTAAGGATTTGCATGTGGGAATCTCGCAATTAAATAGCGATTTTTACCGAATCGCTATTTAATTGTGATTTGCTACATACATACCAATTTGCGATTCAGAATCTGCGATTCACAAAAAATCGCAATTTCGGAATCGCAAATGGGTTGCTTGATACATATGGCCCAGAATTACCCGCTCTCAACAGCATTCTGCAGCTCGAATCTCTGTTTAAGTTATTCCATAGACCATTGGCAAATGAGTCCAGCTAGACATGACCTTTGATGCATACATGTGTTGCAGGTCTGTGTTACCTGTTTAGCTGTTTCAATTATTTTTGGGGAAATTTACTGAAAACAAAACGGAGAAGAACACACAAAACGGAATGAGGGAAAAGGAGAATGTTGGAAAAACCATCATTAAGACACAAGGCAGAAACTTGCAAGAGTAAGATAAAGGGGAGGAGAATGCCGGAAAGTGGATTAAAGAGGCACAAGTTGGATTTAATACTATGCAACCTTGGAATTTGGCACACAGACATTTAGGGGCCGATTCCAATCCGGTAAAAAGTGCTCCGAATCTCCGTACGGAGCGTTTTTCCCGTACGATTCGTACTCGTAAACGTCTCCGTACGTTTCTGCAAGTACGATCCCAACCCATAGCGTCACTCCGTACGACTCGTAACAAACTCCGTACAAATCGCAAGTCCACACAAATTGCATTCGGCTGACGCTTCACGCCACGTCCAAACGTAAATAGACCGCGTCATCCGTACCAGGAAGTACGATCCGTGTTGAAGACACTCCGTACGGCTCTTTTGCAACGAGAGTCCAATACTGCCATAAAAGCAGAGTATGGATCGAACCGCTCCCCGGTACGCGACAAATAAGACATGAACCCCGTCGTCCGTGTCATCCCAGTCATGTACACCCACCACCTCGTACATAGAAACCGACGAGGGCACTGACGGTGAGTACAACGAAGTCCAACATACCTGTACGTGGTGCCACACGCGCACATCACCATTGCACGCCTGTAATGTCGGGGTACGTTGCGCCACACGCTACCGCATATCACCAGTGGAATAGTAAGACGTGCCGCATCTACGTCATCGACCCCGGGGTACGGTACGCTACCGCATATCACCAGTGCAATAGTGAGACGTGCCCCATCTACGTCATGGAGCTCGGGGTACAGTACGCTACCGCATATCACCTGTGTAATACCGAGACGTGCTGCACATGCGTCATCCACCTCGGGGTACAGTATGGTACCGCATATCACCTGTGTAACAGTGAGACGTGCTGCACCTACGTCATCGACCTCGGGGTACGGTACGGTACCGCATATCACCAGTGTAATAGCGAGATGTGCCGCACATACGTCATCCACCTCGGGGTACAGTACAGTACCGCATATCACCTGTGTAACAGTGAGACATGCCGCACCTACGTCATCGACCCTGGGGTACGGTACAGTACCGCATATCACCAGTGTAATAGTGAGATATGTGGGACATACGTCTATAATGTCTGGGTAAGTCTAAGGCCCAGCAGCATAGGTTGTGTGGCTAAGACCCCCAGCAGTGCCCAGCATTGGAGTGTGTGTGTGGCTAAGACCCCCAGCAGCTTAGGGTGTGTGTGGCTAAGACTAACCCTGGGCGAAGCAGTACGCTATGCTCGCGGAGTTTGCGAAGTTTGCGCAACTTCGCACTATGCGAACTGCATGTAGCACAGTACGAACACGCGGAGTGCAGCGTAGCGTAGTGCAGCACTCATTTTTTGCTTGTTCGCGGTCCTGAACGTCATGTTCGCGACCGCGAGCAAGCAAAATGTCATCCCAGCGAGATTCTCAACGCGGGGAGGTAAGGTTTCTCATTGTGAGTGGTTGCGCATGCTCGCGAACGCTCTCAATGAGAAACTACCAGTTCGCGGTGAGAAAGCTGCAGCTCGAGTAATAATCTACTCGAGCAGCAGAAAACTACAGCTCGCACTGTGCAAGATGCCATTTTCAATGATTGCACAGTGCCGGATGCTTGTCCGCACTGTGCAGTCATTGAAAACACATCTTGCACAGTGCGAACATTCTACTACGCAGCTCGCGTAGTGTTACGTGAAGTTCGCATAGTGCGAAGTGCACTTCGCGTAGCTTTGCGTAGCGCTACTTCGCGAACTACGCCCACCCTTAGCTAAGACCCCCAGCAGTGCCCAGCATTGGAGTGTGTGTGTGGCTAGGACCCCCAGCAGTGCCCAGCAGTGCCAAGCAGTGCCCAGCATTGGAGTGTGTGTGTGTGTGGCTAAGACCCCCAGCAGTGCCCAGCAGCATAGGGTGTGTGTGGCTAAGACCCCCATCAGTGCCCAGCATTGGAGTGTGTGTGTGGCTAAGACACCCAGCAGTGCCCAGCAGCATAGGGTGTGTGTGGCTAAGACCCACAGCAGTGCCCAGCAGTGCCCAGCATTGGAGTGTGTGTGTGGCTAAGACCCCCAGCAATGACCATCAGTGCCCAGCAGCATAGGGTGTGTGTGTCTAAGACCCCCAGCAGTGCCCGGCATTGGAGTGTGTGTGTGGCTAAGACCCCCAGCAATGACCATCAGTGCCCAGCAGCATAGGGTGTGTGTGGCTAAGACCCCCAGCAGTGACCAGCTTTGGAGTTTGTGTGTGGCTAAGACCCCCAGCAGTGCCTAGCAGTGCCCAGCAGTGTCCAGCATTGGAGTGTGTGTGTGATTAAGACCCCCAGCAGTGCCCAGCAGCATAGGGTGTGTGTGGCTAAGACCCCCAGCAGTGCCCAGCAGTGCCCAGCATTGGAGTGTGTGTGTGGCTAAGACCCCCAGCAATGACCATCAGTGCCCAGCAGCATAGGGTGTGTGTGGCTAAGACCCCCAGCAGTGCCCAGCAGTGCCCAGCATTGGAGTGTGTGTGTGGCTAAGACCCCCAGCAATGACCATCAGTGCCCAGCAGCATAGGGTGTGTGTGGCTAAGACCCCCAGCAGTCCCCAGCATTGGAGTGTGTGTGTGGCTAAGACCCCCAGCAGTGCCCAGCAGTGCCCAGCAGCATGGGGTGTGTGTGGCTAAGACCCCCAGCAGTGGCCAGCATTGGAGTGTGTGTGTGGCTAAGACCCCCAGCAGTGCCCAGCATTGGAGTGTGTGTGTGGCTAAGACCCCCAGCAATGACCATCAGTGCCCAGCAGCATAGGGTGTGTGTATTTAAGACCCCCAGCAGTGCCCAGGGAGTTAGACAGAGGGAGGGAGGCAGACAAGAGCGAGACAGACAAGAGCGAGACAGACAAGAGGGAGACAGCCAAGAGGGAGACAGCCAAGAGGGAGTTAGGAAAGAGGGAGGGAGACAGAGTGAGAGAGAGGGAAGGAGTCAGGGGGAGACAGAGGGAAAGAGAGGGAGACAGACAGAGGGATGGAGACAGAGGGAGGGAGACAGAGGGAGGGAGACAGAGGGAGGGAGACAGAGGGAGGAAGACAGAAGGAGGTAGACAGAAGGAGGGAGACAGAGGGAGGGAGACAGAGGGAGGGAGACAGAGGGAGGGAGACAGAAGGAGGGAGACAGAGGGAGGGAGACAGAGGGAGGGAGTCGGAGGGAGGGAGAGAGAGGGAGGGAGACAGAGGGTGACAGACAGAGGGCGACAGTCAGAGGAAGGAGACAGACAGAGGGAGGAGGGCAACAGAGGGATGGAGACAGGTGGTTCGGACTCGCTCGCTTGTTACACTGCCTTACTGTGTCAAAAAAATGATGCATCTCCAAAAAGTGTGTCACCAACATGAAAAGTTTTGGAAGCTGTGGTCTACTATCTAGTCTGTAATTTCACACTCCCTGTGCATTGAGCATGGTGCTTGGGTGTGTACCTGGGACATATGGGATGAGAGCAGCCTCCTACCCTACACCTTTCACCCTTTCAGTCTCCCCCTTGCAACTACCCCCATACTGTTGGGCACTGCTGGGACTCATGGCCACCCACACCCATACTGTTGGGCACTGCTGGGACTCATGGCCGCCCACCCCCATACTGCTGGGCACTGTTGTAAGTTCCCCCATATTACATGGTTTTTTGTATACTCATCAGGCTCAACGGCTATTCCGTGTACTCCCACCGGTGGCAGCAGGGTCATGACTTTCTCCTCCCAGGGCTGTTATACTGGAGGTCTGCGGGGACCACCACCTCCGGTGTTGTGTGCATTGGCGTAGCCTTGGTCCATCTTCTTCTTGACCATCCTCCGCAGATCATACCATCTGGACTGGAATTCCTGCCTAGTGTGCCTGATGGGTGCAACAGCATTGACCTTGTCAACGATCCTCTCCCACATGCGTGTTCTTTCAGCTATGCTGGTCTGTCTGACCAATGCGCCAAACAGCTGTGGCTCGACTCTGATGAATTCATCTGTAAGGATCTCATTCTCCGGGTTAGTGAACTTTGGATTCTTTGGTGTGGTCATGGTGTGGGGTGTATGTGATTGAGGGGGTGATGTTGTGTATGGAAGAGGGTGTGTGGGTCTGATTGTGAAGCGGGTGGTGTGGGTGTAGATGTGATAGGGTGTATGTGTGAAGGTTAATGGGTGCAGTTGTTGATGTGCTGGCAGGCTCTTCTTTTGGCAAATAGGTATGTTGCAAAGGATGTTGGGTTGTATGTGTGGACCCTTTTATTGGTCCATTTGTGGGTGTGGCTTATTTTGAATGGTGGTGTGTGTGTTATATGGGGTGAGTGTTACTTTTGCCCTCTGTTTGACTGTTTGTATGTGGCCAGGACATTGTTTCTCAATAGTGTGTACACATGAGACATGTTTAGTGTTGTTGTGCAACTCGTTTGCAAAGTCCTTGTGCTGGTTTAGGGGTTCGCGTTATGAGTGCGGGTCGTACTTGTGTGTGCGGGTGACTTATACGGGCCGTTGGGGGGTGGGGGGATTCGCTTGATCGGGGTCTGTGCGTGTCGTACTTGTGCATGTGGTGACTTATACAGGCCATTGTGGGGTGGGGGGCTTCGAGTTCGCTTGATAGGGGGTGCGTGTCGTACTTGTACGTGCGCTGACTTATACGTGCCATTGGGGGACTTCGCGTGGGCTTGATCGGGGTGTGTGCGTGTCGTACTTGTGCGTGCGCGTGACTTATACGGACCGTAGTGGGGTGGGGGGGTTCGCGTTCGCTTGATCGGGGTGTGTGCGTGTCGTACTTGTACGTGCAGCTGACTTATACGGGCCGTTGGGGGGTGGGGGGCTTCGCGTAGGCTTGATCGGGGTGTGTGCGTGTCGTACTTGTGCATGCGGGTGACTTATACGGACCGTTGTGGGGTGGGGGGGTTCGCGGTCGCTTGATCGGGGTCTGTGCGTGTCGTACTTGTACATGCGGCTGACTTTTATGGGCCTTTGGGGGGTGGGGGGGTTCGCGGTCGCCTGATCGGGGTGTGTGCGTGTCGTACCTGTGCGTGCGGGTGACTTATATGGACCGTTGGGGGGTGGGGGGGTCGCGTACGCTTCATCGAGGGGTACAAGGTTGGTATGTGTTGATGCCGCTTGATGTGAGGCGATATTTTCCGTACGATACATTCTTTATGCGCGACTACTTAGGTCCGTACAAATCGCGTGCTGGGTTCCCGTACAGGATCGTACTAGTGTGGTTGTACGGCATGTTTACAAATCGTACGGTTGGATTTCCGACGCTAATTCGTACGGGTCTTCGACTGTGGTTCATACGGTTCGCTGATATTCGTACGGGAATCAGCAGAAATGGATCGTACTACGCAGGTCGGACGGAAGATTTCCATTCGTACGGATTCGGCAACAAATACGAATTGTACGGCGGATTTTTTTTCCGGATCGGAATTGGTCCCTTAATTGCATCAGCCAAAAGCTTTTGAGCAGAACTTTGGGCACCTCTACCTATTCTTTCACAAATGTGGCACTGACTAATGGTTATGATGTACAAGAAGTATCCTTTCATGAGGGAAACAAATCAGATTGGTTTTTGATTGGTATATATGGCCGTAGTCCCCTATTGCCCATAGAGTAAATACACAATGAACAATTTCTATGACTTCAACCCCTCTTTCGTAGGCTGTTTGTAAGGGTTTCTTTATAGGCTCAATTCCTATAATGCAGTGCTTTTCCAATGTGCTCGCAGATTGATTGTGCGCTTTACTGTTTGTGAAATAAGGCAGGATTAGTGCATCACATTTCGAAATGTTAAATATTTGCATCGATTAGATATAGCAGTGAGAAGAACTGCCTACGTGCTCCTCCTCTATAACATATGAAGGATTGGTGATGAGACAAAATATTAAGTTGTAAATATCGACTTCCACAAATATCGAGTCAAAAATATTGTGACATGGAAATATCGTCCACAAGAATATCATTGTCAAGAATATGGATTTTATGGTGAGTAATATTGATTTAAAAAATATCGAGGATATTAATAACAATTGCAATATCATAGGTTATATTTTGTTTAATTAGTGGTTATGTATTTTAATGTATTTGTAAAATTGTTAGTGGTTAATAAATTAATTTAAAGTAATTTTTGTTATTTTTAGTACCTTGGCAGCTTGTGGGTTTATATCAGTACAGAGAGGGATGTAATTTAATCATAATAAATGAATGAATATTTTTTAATCAATATGAATAATTTAATTAATAATTCATTATGTTAATAGTATAATTTTCTTCATTTGAATGTAATGTGTGGGTTGTGGGGTTTATAGGGTACATTGATTTAAAATAATTAATAATTGATTGTTGAATAACAAATATTTAATTGATAATTAATTATGGTTATAGTGTAATAAAAAGAAATTCCATTTACATTGTTTATGTGGGTTGTGGGGTTTATAGGGGTACATGTTGGGAAGTAATTTAATTTTAATTAATTGATATTAATTATTTAATTAATAATTAATTATGGTATTATGTAAGTATTTTTTTATTTTAGGTGTGGGTTGTGTGGTTTATAGGGTGACAGGATTGGAAGTAAATTTAAATAATATTGGGGTGTGTGCGTGTCGTACTTGTGCGTGCGGGTGACTTATATGGACCGTTTTGGGGTGGGGGGTTCGCGGTTGCTTGATCGGGGTGTGTGCGTGTCGTACTTGTACATGCAGCTGACTTATACATGCCGTTGGGGGGTTCCCGTAGGCTTGATCGGGGTGTGTGCGTGTCATACTTGTGCGTGCGGGTGACTTATACGGACCGTTGTGGGGTGGGGGGTTCGCGGTCGCTTGATCGGGGTGTGTGCGTGTCGTACTTGTACATGCGGCTGAATTTTACGGGCCGTTGTGGCGTGGGGGGGTTCGCGGTCGCTTGATCGGAGTGTGTGCGTGTCGAACCTGTGCGTGCGGGTGACTTATACGGACCATTGGGGGGTGGGGGGGTCGCGTACACTTCATCGAGGGGTACAAGGTTGGTATGTGTTGATGCTGCTTGATGTGAGGCGATATTTTCTGTACGATAAATTCTTCAGGCGTGACTACTTAGGTCCGTACAAATCGCGTACTGGGTTCCCGTACAGGATCGTACTAGTATGGTTGTACGGCATGTTTACAAATCGTACGGTTGGATTTCCGACGCTAATTCGTACAGTTCTTCGACTGTGGTTCGTACGGTTTGCTGATAGTCGTACTGGAATCGGTGGAAATGGATCGTACTACGCAGGTCGGACAAAAGATTTCCATTCGTACGGATTCGGCAACGAATACGAATCGTACGGCGGATTTTTTTTCCGGATCGGAATCGCCCCCTTAATTGCATCAGCCAAAAGCTTTTGAGCAGAACTTTGGGCACCTCTACCTATTCTTTCACAAATGTGGCACTGAATTATTGGTTATGTATTTTAATGTATTTGTAAAATTGTTAGTGGTTAATAAATTAATTTAAAGTAACTTTTTTTATTGTTAGTACCTTGGCAGCTTGTGGGTTTATACGGGTACTGAGAGGGATACAATGTAATCATAATAAATTAATGAATATTTTTAATCAATATGAATAATTTAATTAATAATTCATTATGTTAATAGTGTAATTTTTTCATTTGAATGTCATGTGTGGGTTGTGGGGTTTATAGGGGCAGTGGATAGGAAGTACATCAATTTAAAATAATTAATAATTAATTGTTGAATAACAACTATTTAATTGATAATTATGGTTATAGTGTAATAAAAAGAAATTCCATTTACATTGTTTATGTGGGTTGTGGGGTTTATAGGGGTACATGTTGGTAAGTAACTTAATTTTAATTAATTGATATTAATTATTTAATTGATAATTAATTATGGTATTATGTAAGTATTTTTTATTTTAGGTGTGGGTTGTGTGGTTTATAGGTTGACAGGATTGGAAGTAAATTTAAATAATATTATTTTTAAAAATAATGAATATTTCATTATAATAAAGTATATATTATTTGTGTAATAAATGTTTCATTACATTTTAGGAGTGTGTTGTATATTTTGTTGGAGTATATTGCAGATAGTAAAATAAATTCATTTAAATAATAATTCGATTTTAGTTATTTATAATTAGTTTGTTGATAACTATATTAATAGTGTAAATAATTAGCTTTTTAGTTGCAATTATTTATGATATGAATTTAAAATTACAAGTTGTATTTATTTTGAAAAAATGATTATTTGAAATACATTTTTTTAAATTTAATTTTAATTTGTTATGTTGTTTTTGTAATGATTTCTTGCTTTGTAGGCAATTTGTTTCTTATATAGTACTGACTGCAGTGGGAATATATTTTATTTTTTTCTTCCCAATCCAACACTTTCCCTACTGTTTCACTGACAGGAGTGAGAAAAGTGAATTTTGCCCCTTGTACTGTTGCACTGACTGGAGTGAGAATATTAAATGTTACCCCACTACCATTCAAAACTTCCCCTACTGTTGCACTCATTGTGTGGGAACAGTAAATTTTACTGCTCCGCAATCGGTTTCCCTACTATTGCATTGAATGGAGTGGGAATAGGAAATTGTATCCCTCCTAAATCCAAAATGTTCCCTACTGTTGCACTCATTGGAGTGGATATTCAATTTTACCCCTCTGCTTTCAAACACTTTCCCTAGTGTTACACTCACTTGGTTGGGAATAGTGAAAGTTACCCCCCCCCCGCCCCACATTCCAAAACTTTCCCCACTGTTGCACTGGCTGGAGTGGGAATAGTATATTTTACCCCTCCGCACTCCAACATTTTTCCTACTGCTCCACTGACTGGAGTGAGAATATTAAATTTTTCACTCCACAATCCAACACTTTCCCTACCGTTATACTCAGTTGATTAGGAATAGTAAATGTTACCCCTCTGCAATCCAACACTTTCCTTACTGTTGAAGTTATTGGAGTAGGAATATTAAATGTTATTTCTGTGCAATCTAACATGTTTACTTGTGTTGTATTAATTTCAGGGGGAATATTAAAATGTATCCCTCTGCAATCTAATACTTTCCCTCCAGCTACACTCTGTGGAGTCTGAATAGTACATTTTCCCCCTCAGCAATCCAACATTTTCCGTACTGTTGAAGTTATTGGAGTGGGGATATTAAATTGTATTTCTCTGCAATCTAAAATTGTTGTATTACTTTTAGTGGGAATAGTACATTTTAGCACTCTGCAATATAATATTTTATCTAATTTTGTATTTATTTCTAGTGAGAGTAGTGAATTTAACCTTTATGTGATGTTAAATGTTATTACTGTTTTGTTGTGTGATGTGTGCATTTTATACATTATTAGTATAGGATTATTTTTGTTTCAATTGTAGAAGGAAATTTACAGTTATTGATTTTAATTTTTAATAATGTATTTGATATTGTTTTAATTTATATAATTATGGTTTTGTTTACGTAGAAGAAGAAGAATTATAGTTTGTAATGTTTTTTGTCTGTAAATCTGTTTTTATAATAGATTTTTTTGTAAATTATAATATAATTTAAAAATATTAGTTTAATTATATGTTTTAGATGGATATATTTTAATATATGTATATATGTATGTGTGTTTAGTAAAAGCATCGGTCATATTTGTTAAAATATATATAAAATATATTTTTATGTTTATCAAATTCATGTTGGTATTTAATATATTTTATTTTTCATATGTTCATTTGAATATATTTTAAAATTGATATTTAATACAGCTGTATTATTGTAAACAATATTTCATTAAATATTTTGTACTTACCTTTTTAAGTATAGGTAGTCAATATTTTTGTAGCCAATATTTTTGTCTCGATATTTTTGTAGGTCAATTGTTTACTAGTCGATAATTTGTCAGTGGACCGTGTAGGATTATCTCAAAACATCACTGGACGTATGTCATCAAAAAGAAACATGATCCACACTAACCAACATGCTGCACTGTGAATAATCAACAGATTCCCCAGAGAAGATGTAAATCGGAATGATAATCTTTGTAATTTATTAATTGGGGAGTGAGTTTGGGTGCGGGAGCATGGCCATTTATTATATAATATGAAGAGAAAATAGTTATTTCTATCGCTCAGAACTTTGAATTTTGTCTGGCACAGTAATCCAGTATCCTTATAAAAGTAGTCTGAAAGAGGGTGTGTTGTTAGCATTTCTGGTGTGCTTCCAAACAAACAATACGAAGCACTGTTGATGGAGCACATTGATCTGTCATGTGACTGTGGTAGGAGTGTCAGAAGCCAATTTCTGTATAATTATAGAAGCTCTGCTAGTACACAATCACTTTGAGACTGAGCGGAGTATTGCAGCAACAGGATCAACCATCTCTTTCATCATGAAACTCTTTATTGTCCTCCTTTTTATGGCGCTTAGCTGCAGCTTTGGTGAGTTGTGCTACCTTCTATACATGGGGTTGATCATGGGGTTGAAAAGAAGTTTACATTCTTTTTTAGGTCTGAAAAATGTTGATTCTTAGAACTATCTTACAGAATGATGCACGTATAGAAAATAGGTTCAGTGCACATAAATATACAAATCAATGTGGTATTTGTTCTGGGTTCTGATTGAGTACATTTACCTAAAAATGCATCCATAGCAAACATCTTTGGGACAAAATTAAGCTGAACAATGCCAGCCCTTTACCTCCACATTAAAGCACATTCTTCCGAATTCACATTAAAGCACATTCTACCGAATTCACATTAAAGCACATTCTTCCGAATTGTGCCAATCCACTAAGCTATATCTTAAGGCAAAAAAAAGAATCTTCAATAAAAAAATACTATTGAAATCTTTGGCTGAAAGCTACTTAAAAAAGCAAATAGCAGCTGGAGAATGAATTGCTTAGGCAAGTAAATATTTGCTAATATCTAGGGCTTTACCTTGAAGGAAGGGGTGGCTTTTATGTACATCATTCTTTGAATTCCACTTTTGCTTACTGGTCCAACAAATTATCATGTCCAACCCTTTCTTTGGAGCAATAGTTAATGGCAGGTACATGTTCTACCACTTTCGCATATGGTGTGGCAGATTTTCATGGGAAATCGGTAGGTTGGCTTGACTTTGCACAGTGTGGAGACACATATTGTTGTTACTCCTGCTAAATCAAACGAATTTCGTTGTGTGCACTGCATCCCCACATGCAATGCAGTGCGCGCAACGAAATTCGTTTGATTTATTTAAATGTTTACTCACCTGTAAACCTCCATTATCCATAGATTACTACACCCCACCCTGCCCCTCCCCCTCCCTACGTCACCGCCCCGGCAGGTACTCCCCTACCGACTGCGGCTGGTGGAATGTTCAAAAGAAATGCTGCTTTTAGTTCAGAGCTTTAATAATGGACGCCATTTAATGTTGTTGTTATGGATTACTCGGCAGCTGAGGATAAGTCACATGTGTTGTCCATCACTAGGCAGCTGAGGATGACTCACTTTTGTTGTGGATTACCTAGCAACTGCGGATGACTCACCAGTATTCTGTCCTCTTTCTTATGTTGGTTGTGAATTATATGCCAACTGAGGATGACATGCAATCGCAAAATACTCGCAATTACCACCTACTTCAAGTAGATGGTAAATTCAAGTCCCCTTCCCCTTTGCAAATGCATGCAAAATTATTTTTTAAGGGCAGGCAGAGGTCCCAGGACCACTGTCTGCCCTTAAAAAAATGAAACAAAGAGGTTTCATTTTTAAATGCATGGAAAACGGGCTGCATTTAAAAAAAACTGCTTTAGTTAAAAGCAGTTCCAGACATGGTGGTCTGCTGAGCCCAGCAGGCCAACATCCCTGGGAGGGCTGGCATTCCCAAGGGGCTCGTAAATTGCGAGAGGCTCATTAATATTTTAATGAGCCTCGCAATTTGCAACCCCATTGGGAATCCCAAACAGTGTTAAACACGCAGTTGTACATTTCATTTAGCGACTCGCAATTTTCCACTTGCAATGTGTCGCCAATAGCGAGGCCATAAATAAAATGGTCATACATCTGGCCCCCAAATCCTTTGTAATTTGAGTATTTGTTTTGTGTGCACACATGTTTTTTTTTCATATTACTGTATTAATATTTGAAATTTAAATCATACAAATTGCTTGGGAGCTTCCAGTGGTGACTCAATGGGGGTCCTCAGGAGTCAAAAGTTTGGAAACCACTGGTATATAACAATGTGTCTTCTCACTCCTGACACAAATCTCATGCCAGGATTAATGTGGCATGCACGCAGGTTCTTACTTTAGAGGTGGCCCAGCTGTTAGCTTCAGCTTTTTAACACTGTGGCTAGCAGCCCACGCTTGCTCTCACCAAGACAGGATTCGGACCTCCTGCCAAGCAGTGTGAACACTTCCAGAAGTCATGAAGTAAAGCTTGGGCAGGAAGGAGTTCACACCTCCTCCCTCCCAGTCAGGTTAGTGAAGTGGCACATCAAGGCGGTGATCTTCAAATGCTGCACTGCCTATGACATGCATCCAGGCTCTCTCCCAGAGAAGTAAACAGCCCTCCCCTTTCTCCAGGACAGGTGGGACATCAACTATGCAGGAGGTCTACACCCCCAGAAGGTTAGCCACGCCTACAAGGTGGGCTTCCTAGTCTGTACAGCTAAGAAAGACTTCTGCCATTTTTAAAAGTAGTAGAAATAGTGGGCTATAGGTAAAAAAAGTGATCTATAACCTCAGATGGTGTCACCGCAAGGCCAGATTAGCTGCAGGGACTAGCAACCCATTGGCTACTTGCCCCACTCCCATAACTCCCCTAAATCTAAGATTTAAGGGACACCCACCCCTGAGACCAGAACCTCAGTTCTTATCCAAGTTGCATCTAAAAGGAGACCTGAGAAGACACCAACAGGATTATGCACAAACCAACAGAGGGAGGCTCTGTACCTATGGCAACACTCCTGGAACTGATCTAGCGAGGCTCGTCCTAGGCTAAAGGTTGGCTTCTGAAGATAGAGGGGCCCCTGTTAGGGTCAGATGCAACATCAGACTCCCTAGGACTAGGGGCACTAGTCCCCTGCACACTGCAGGTAAATCAATGTTCGGAATCAAAAGATTAGCTGGCCATTGGGACCTCCGAGGGATCACTCCAAACCCGATGGTCCAATGCCTTGTGGTAACTGTAGTCTTGCCTTCCGCTAAATTTCAGGCTGCTACCGTGTTCCCCCAGACCTCTGGATGTCGAAAAAGCTCCTTGCTGAACTTAACACTCCCAAGGCTTGTTGGTCGAAAATCCAGCCACTGGCACCTTCACTCGATGTTACAGCTAGAGGACACACTCTAAGACTTTCATCTGACATCAGCAGCAATGTACATGTGGAAATGTTTCATCCTGTTCTCCTGCAGCACCGTGTTAATGGTAAAATGAACTCCTCCGTGGCTCCCATTTATAACCAGGTACAGCTAGGACATTTCTTTGCCCAGGTTCCATAGGCCAGGTAAAAGTGTACTGACTGTTGTGTCTTGGTCCTGGGACCTGCATCACCTTTATCCTGTGAGGTTCCACGGAACCAGACCTCCAAGTGACCAATGGTCACTAGTGGTTTTTACTTTGGAGGGCTTTAGAATATTTTTACTGTATTATATTGCACTGATTGTATACTGCTTCTAAAATGCTTAGGTGTGTTAGGCAAAGGTTTACATTTTTTTTCAAAAGGTTTTAAAGATCCAAACTTCCTAGTATAAAGTTAGTTACAATGGGAGCTAGTAAGGATCACAACTTTTCAGTCATCCCAGCCCTGAAGATCAGTGATCTGAGTGAGGGCTCTGTGCAAAACAAGGGGCATTAGTTATAGGGTTACAGCAAAAACGGAGGAACTTGAAAGTCCCCTCAGTTCCTGTGCGAAAAAAAGTTTAGAGAGGGAGGGCCATTCCTCAGAAAAAGACCCTAAAGAGGGCGAGAATATTGCCCTAGACTATATTGAGGATGATAGGGAAGAAGGTGAAGACCAGAACTTTCCACCCTTTCCCCGACCTCTTTCCCCAGTGAAAAGTGACAGGAGTCACCCTAGGAACCCCCCCCATTGGTACAGTGGTAGGAACCCTTGAGGATGAGCTTGACGTACTTTGCTTGGAAGAGAAGAAGCTTGAACTTGAAGAAAGGAGACTAGCCCTTAACACCTTGGCTGCTAGGCGTTTTCCCCCTCCTGTGCTGATATTTTATCACTCCCATTGTTCATGACGAGCTCAGCTCGTCATCAGCACAGCTCAACTGTGCATCATGATGAGCTGAGCTCGTCATGAGCATCGAAAGGGTTAAGGAAAGAAAGGTTGAGGTTGGGTTGAAGCCCAAAGATGGTGGTAGCAAGACAAACATTGAGAAAGAGCAATCTTTTCACTCTAAAGTCGTCAAACGGATTGTCCCCAAGTATAGTGATGGGGAGGACAATGACAAATGGTTTGCTACCTTTGAGAAGGCATGCAAATTGAGAAGCATAGGTTGCCAACACTGGGGCTCTATACTTTGGGATTTATTCTCAGTAAAGGGTAAAGATGAACTGCTGACCCTTAATTGGGATATGGCTGAGTCAAATACGCATATGAAGAAGACATTCATAGAAAGATTTGGACTCACCACAGAAGAGTATGTACTGAAGTTTAAGAACACCCGTATAGGTCAAAACCAGGCATGCTTAAGCTTTGTGGACTCCTCAGTCAAAGGACTGGAAGGCTGGATAAAAAGCAATGAGGTGGACACATATAATGCACAGTATATTTTGGTTATGAAAGAGCACATTTTATTTAATTGAACCTCAGTCAAGTTACACCAGCATCCAGTAGATTCAGAACTTTCTAGCCCTAGGGAGTTGGGCAAGAAGGCTGATGGTTGGGTAAGGAAAAGAGTACCCAAGGAAACCCAGGGGGGAGACTTCAAGAAGGGTAGTGGGGAGTAGGGCCACAAAAAGCAAAGGAGGAAGGTGGTAAGCCCACCAAAGAGACCCCTCAGGACTTCAGAACCCTAAAAAGCAGGATAGTAAAACCAAGCCACTCTGGCAAGCAGAGTAAGGGGGGTCCATGGTTAAAGAAACATTTATATAGTAGGTTGTGCTTGAACTGCCAACAGGCAGGGCACTACAGAGGGGATGTAGCCTGTCCCAAAATGGTCGTTAGATCATGGCTGTCCAGTGTAGCCATGGGGTGGGCTCCTCAGATGAGGAGATTCTCTTAGATTTTAACTGGGATAAGGGCCCAGAAGGCACGCTGGTGATCCCTGAGGGTGGCAGTAAGCACTTCCACTCCAAACAGGAGAAAGGGAGCCCTCCTACTGCCTTGAGAGACACAGATGCCAGTCATACCATAATAGCTGACAGGTTAGTGTCCCCAAATCTGTATCTGCCAGGGGAAATCAGAAGAATAAGGGTGGTTCCACGGGAGGTCAAAACCAGCTCTACAGCCTATGTGCCCCTGGAGAGAACGGATATCTTTAGCTTGAATAGGGTGGCTGACTTTCCCCTATGTTGTATCCTAGGCAATGACATTCCAGAGGTCAGCCTGATCCCAGAAGGAGCAGTGTCCGGGGCTGGCACAAACCTGAAGATCCTGGTATCCCTGTCCCTAAAGCTAGGAACCTTAAGCCCCTACAGAAAAGGAAAAACAGTAAGAAAAGGAAAGAGAAAACTCTCTTAACTAGAGATCAAGTAAGGCAAGAGCATTCAAACTCAGTAAGAGAGAATCACAAAGTTGCCACTGGGAAAACTTCTCCTTCTCCCAAAGACGTCTTGGCAAGCCAGGCAACTGTTCAGAATCAGGGTGTCACCCCTGAACTGACAGAAGGAGGAGTGGAAGAAGGGTGTCTCCCATGGGAAGTGACAGCCCCCACACTGAACAGCAAAGGAGGTTTCAAGAACCCACAGTTGCCCTTACGGTAGCTCATTTACCTGTCAATAGAGAGCTCAGGGTATGGTTTTTGATACTGACAGCTGCCATTGACCTCTGTGGGGTGCTGGCCTTCATGGCAGCACTGTACTTAGCATGGGAAGAGGACCCTATAGCCGAAAGTAAGTTAGGCCCCTGATCCTAGTTGTCATAGTGGAGTTGCAAAAGTGTTGGGTAACTTCTGTGGCTAAGCTAGGTGTTTCTCTGGCTAGGATAGGGTTAGAATAGATGGGCACTTTACTACCCAGAGTAAAAGGGGAAGAAGGAAAAGACACAGCTGAAGTCCAGTTTAAATTGGGTCCTGTTACTGTTGAAATGGGTTAACTGCCAGAGTACGCCCGGCAATTGTACAGTCACTTTTCTTTATATTCTTCTTCGCTGAAAAGTAAGGAAGACTCCCCCAGGGTTAGGCTGAGGGTTAGCTATATGTATCTGATGAACTTTTTTTCGGCATCTAAATTAAGATAAAAATCTGTTTTATGTGTATACATTTGTATGAGGTTTATTTAGAATCATGTCAATTACTTATTGTCAATGTTGGTACTGTGCAGTGCTTATCCCATGTTCCTGTAGTAAAGCCTGTCTGCACTACCAGGACTGATCTAAAGATTTATTAGTGTGAATCCAAGGACTATCTTTGGTGTTTGTGATAGTATTAGATGGGGAAGATTAACCTGCATCACCACTTAAACACTCCACATTCCTACATTTGGCTTTGCAATCTTTTCTTAAAAACAGTACACACTCCCAACCACATAATGTAGGTAAATGATGGCTTTGGATATCTACAAATATTTCTCCACCAGGGTGCTCGGTCTGATTTGGCCAATACCTATTTACGATTCATTGAATCAGAGGGACACTAACCCATACAACATACATTGTAATTTTAGGACACCAACCTAGCACATTACATTACATTCTAAAGACTGTATTCCACATGCTGCACTGATCCGCCACATTTCAGTGTATAAGAATCACACCATTCTTCAATAATGCATTGCTTCCAGCAGACACTTGCCAAAATAATGCAGTATTGAAGGGACACTAACCCCTGCACTCTAATATATATAGGCTGTCCTGTTTTCAGTTTCTATTTTTGGTAAATTCTGGTGGGGTTTTTTCAGTGTTTTCAATATCTTAAAAAACAGTTGTTATCAGTGGTTACACACTTTCACGCCACATAAAACAACAGAAAAAGTGTTTTTCCGGTGTTTATGGAACGTTTTGCTTTTATCATTGCTTGCTTTCTGCACTCAAAGAACATGGTATATAGACAGTGTATGTATAGTGTATATGACGTCCAAAGAAATTTTTGCAAATTAATCTTATTGCAGTACACCATACAATACTTCTTCAGTGAGTCTTTGGTCATGTTCGCTCGTGCTTTCCTTCCCATGTAAACTTCTGTGAAAAAGCCCTCTCAGCATTTATAGCCCCTTGGGCTGAGAACCGTCAGCTAAGGGACACAGTTGGGATGACTCTTTCTTTGATGCCACATAAAGCACAAAATGATAAATATTTGTATTTTAGTTCCTGGGCATAAGGAAACAGTGCACCAGACTGGACTAAAAAGTCAACAGCATCCCTCATTAACTCTGAAGATTGTAAAGATGCTTTCAGCATACCATCTAACAAGTGGCAAGGATCTCCTACAGGGAATCACTTCAGCTCAAGTATCAATTTTGACAGGTAATCACACATATTTTTTATATACGTAGCTGAATCACTACAAATACAAATAATATCACTCCAATCTTTGTTGAACTTGGAAAGAACCTTTTTTGCAGAGCATAACAAGTGACACTGCAATCCATGCTTTCCAAAAGTCTAGTGTCACGTTTTCACCACTATCCCAGATGCTTGGTAATATATATACTTGTCACTATACCTTGCCTTTAATTTTTAAAGCCTGAGGTGTTGGGAATTCACCTACTATCAATACTGACCCACTAGAAACTATGGTCTGATGTATTAAGGGTTTTTACCCATTCTCTATGGGTAAATGTGATGACACATATTAGGCAAGATTTTTATGAAACTAGCCATTTTACCTATTAGTGAAAGAATCAAAAGCAGCCAAAATATCAAATGTGAGTTTGATATGTCCTGATCCTCTACAGTTTATAAAATAATTAAACTAAACCTAAAACGTGAAACTAAACCCTGCATCTTTAGACCAAAGGCCATAAAACTGAAAAAAGTAAAAGGAAGAAGAAACAATATTTTAGTGGCATCCCTAAAGAACAGAACTCAAGCAGAATAATGTTAGCCAGTCTTTCTTACTGCTTACTGCTAGCTTGTATAACAGTTACATTTTATTGACCCCTTCAGTAAGAACAAAATGACTCTTTCACTTTCTTTTTCCTTTCTTTGAATGGCATTTAGTTTGTGCTTGTGCAGGTGTTTTTTCAGTGTTTATATGTTTTCACCGGTGAGGGCTATTTTTCTTTCAGTGGGTTTTATCAGTTATTATAGGTTTAAACCTAAAACCCCACAGCCTAAATATATATAAGGAACACTAACTCAGCATAATTCAGTGTATCCTAGAGACACATACCTGCACACTACACTGTGTTCCATGGAGTCTGACCCATCACATTTGAATGTATACTAATAATTTTACATTATCACATTGCAATACATCATAGAAGCATAAGCCAACACACTGAGCTGTATTCTAAAGACACTAACATATTGCACAGAACCCATAGGGTCAAGACGTTAAATCTGCAAGGCATCCTATGGGAAATAAGTCAATAATATAGATTTTTCAGATAGCAACTCACCACATTACAATGCACCCTAGATGGAGTAAGTTGTGACATTGAATCCCATAGCAGCTATTACTCACCACACGTCTCTAGGTATGATTACACTGCATGCATTCTGAGGATACTAAAACATATGTTACTACATACTAAGTACACTATCTTCTGAATCAAAGGTAAACTAACCTACATGGTGCAGTACTGGGATAAAAGCCTTAGCATTCTAGATACACTAAACCACCACATTGCATTTCCTCTCAATGAAATAAGGCAGCAAACAGCATTATCCTCAGGGTGAAGTATGTCAGCAGATTGCATGCATCCTTTTAGCACTAACTCATCACACTGGAGTGCACTGCATCCCAGAGAGACTAAGCAATTACAATGCAATGCAACCCGGGAAGCAGTAACCATGCACATTCCCCACATTCATTTTATTTTTCATAACAATTCTTTATTGATATTTCAGTGACCCCATGCACCTAGTAAATTTTACAATGATCAGTAGAAATAGAGCACACTTTTTAGAAGAGGTACATTGCAGAATAACATGGACCCGATCCAAAGAGATGTAAGAACATCTAATAATGCAAGGCAGGGCATCCAACTAAGTAAAGTAACCACAGGCCTAATCTATATAAGTCCAGAGTCAGCCTCTGTGTGGTTATGTGTATCTACTTAGTGAATGTCTGTTGTCAGTCTTATTTTAAACTGAGGGTGCAGTAAGGGTTCCCAGAGCTGGAGATATGCCTCTTTTGGTCATTCCTCTTGGAGATGTTACATTCACAGTCCGCGATTTAAGCCAGTTGGCTCCACTGGGTGCTTTCAGCTTCCTCCAGTGACGTAAGGCGCAGAACTTGGCTTCAGCCAGACCTGTCATTAACTTCTATTTTCACTGCTTTGTGGGTATCTGACAGCCAGAAGTGTTGGGTGGAAGAGCCAGCCTGGCTGAGGGTGTCAGACAAACTATCCCTCCCTGATAATGAAGAGTGGACCAAACCACCAACAAGTACACAGTAAGTGCTGGGCAAGACCACAGAATGTGCACCATATAGCCTCCTCCCTGTCCACGTTGCCAGCAGTTATGGAGCAGCAATAGGCGCGCCCTGTGAAACGGCACTGGGGACCAGTACCAATTCCGTGGCGGTTTAAAATAGAGAAAACTTCAGCCTGGTTTTGCAGAAAAATTAATTGTAAGAATCAAGAAGCAAATATCAGGCTTTTGGAGAGTATGTATGACCTACTGCTCCCTGCCAAAAGAGCCAATACCTTTCCAGGGTGGATTGTGAGAAGGTGGCATTGATCAGTAAACCATAGAGTCTGGACATTGCACCTTTGTTCGTACCCCAATTGTTGAGATAAGTATGAATCGGAGAGGTAGCTAGTATTCTCAAGTCTCGCTAAGTGGAGCGAGGGTCTAGAGATCAGCTGATCAAGTGTTAGTATGCTGTGCGTTCTCCAGGAAGACAATTTGATCATCCGGACGCTGACTGGGGGGGGGGGGGGATGGCAGCTGTTCTGTCTGGGTATGGAGGTTCAGTCAAAGAGCCAGGTCTTGAGGTCCTTCCTGAAATATGTCAATGACGAGGATTGCCTGAGGTGGAGGGGCAGGGTATTCCAGGTCTTGGCTGTGATGTAGGAGAAGGATCTTCCTCTGGTTCTGGTTTTGTGGATCCATGGGATGGAAGCCAGTGTGAGTTGGGCAGAGCGCAGTTGTCTGGGGGGTGTGTAGAAGGCGAGGCAGTGGTTCAGATATTCTGGTCCTGCATTGAGGAGAGCTTTGTAGGCATAAGTGAGGAGCTTGAAGGTGATTCTCTTGTTGATAGGGAGCCAGTGGCCTTGTCAGAGGCATTGTGTCATGTGGCTGCAGCGGGCCTTGTGCAGGACCAATCTGGTTGCTGCGTTTTGGCTATCCGAAGTAGATGTACGGTAGGCTGAGACCACGGGCCGCCATGCCACCCTTTTGGAGGAGAGTGGCTGGAAAAGGTATGGCGCCATATAAGGGAGTTCTCCAGGCACTGGGTGGATAAGGGAGGTACTTAGAGGGAGGGCAACATTTTAACCAGGTCGCACATGGTGATGGAAGATGGTGATCCCTCACTGAACCCTCCTCAAAATCGGATGAAGCAGCCGGGTCAAACCACTGATTGTGGTGTTTTTATTTTGTTTCCTTTTTGTTATTTTTCATCCTAAACTTTTGGTGCCTTGTGGAGACGACCGTGTATCCTGGGTGGATCCTCCCTTGCCAAGCAGGAAGCAAGCTGGGACTCGACACCCTGTACAGATGTGTATTGGTGCAAATAAAGCCAAGTCGCCTATTACTAAGCACTTCCTACTGAGTCCTCGTTCATTGTACAGAGCATCGGGCCCTGGGGTTGCGAATTACGACTCACTTATAGGAAGACAAATTGGTTGTAACCTACACATTATTTCAGTGGTCAAAAATGGAGTATGGAGCAAGTGGTGAATTTTATATGGCGGGATAGTCTTTTGTGAAATATTTTTAATTATCTGCTAAAATCCAAGCATAGGAAAATCTAAAACTGAACTTTGCTCTCCCCCTTTAAATATTGTTGCTCCTGTGTTGTATACTTTTTTGGGCACTTGGTGGTCTATAGAGCCTTTACTACAGGAACCTCAGGAAGAGTTCCTTTGTTTTGTCAATCATTACCAAACTCCCTTGTGTCCAGTCTATTCAAGGCTGTTTCGATAAAAGTACAACAGTGGGTAGTTTTACATTAACTTCAGATGTTAACTATGAAGAAGTCATCAGCATTTTTCTGTTAATAATTCTGGGAACTGAATTTTGGTTTAACACATTAACAGTAGGTAAGTATGCCCCTCTTATTTTTATATCACATGTGTTTATTTTCAGGAGGAACTTGAAGGTAGAGACAATACCAGTTAGACAGGATATGCAATAGATGGGATTATTATTGCTGATCAAATTATCAATAATGAACAAATATATTAACTGCAGTATTTATTAACCTTCTTTGTGTCTGTTTCCATTGTTTTTTAGACTTTGTTGACTCCCGTCCACAGGTAAACGGATGTGATAAATGTACTGCTCATATATGCTGTTACTTTATGAAGTGTTCTCTGACTTTTCTTGTAGCATGTGAATTACAATAACAGTACATTGGATGAACTATCTGTTATTTTCAAAGAGACAGACTCAGAAATGTCTGCTCCAAGGCACCTATCTCTAACATTAGAACAAATACATTTAACGGGTCAAACACATTACATTGATATTACAGTGAAAAGGAAGGAAGGCACATGAAGCAGAGCAACTAAATGGAGAGGAACATTGAATGACAAAAATCAACAAATCATTTGCATAGTGAAACTGGGGGCCTAATTTACAAAAAATGACACAGCACTCTGCGCAAGCCATTTTGTTGGCCGAGCTGCGTCATTTTAAAAGCACAGGGATGCATCGTATTAACAACAACACAACATATCTATGTTCATAAGCACAGGGATGCATCGTATTAACAACAACACAACGTATCAATGTGTTTTTCCTTGTGCTGGCACACAATTGGCTGCCATGTGCCAGAGCAGGCACCCTTGCGTCATTTTGCAAGGGTCCCTGCGTTGTGGCAATGATTGTGATTGTGCCAGAAAGGACACCTTACTACACAAAAACAATAATTGATTGCATTTTCCTCTTTCACAGCATGCATAGAATGAAGAAAAAACAAGGAAATAGGGACAAAAAGGAGAAATAAAATTATTTCTCCACATAGCGCCACTCCTAGATTCTGGCACATTCCCAGCTTTACAAAACTTTGTCAATCTGGGAATGTGTCAGGTTCCATGGATGTTTCATGGTTAACACCCACAGCAATAGCCATGGAGCACACCTTTCACGCAGAGTAATGCGTGACAGAGGCCCATATTTACAAGGACATGACAAGTCAGGCAGTGCGACTTTATGTGGCCTTGTGAATATGGGCGGACCCAGTCCGCTGCCGGTGTGTCAAAAAACGTGACGCTCAGGTGGTGCAATGGCCTTGTAAATGAGACCCTGGGTATTTAGGAAGGTAGAGAGTAACAACAAACAGCGTCCGTGCATTTTAGAGTGCAGATCTGAATGTTGGATGGCACCTGAATATGTGTGAAAAAGTGAGGATTGAGTCTACCTCCCAGAGCCTGGGGCCGTAAATCCTACTTTAAAAGGGAATTTCTGAGTGCCGCTCTCAGATGACTTATTCTGACTACTTGTGATGTCCTTGGGCTGTTAAAAAACCCATGATGTTACATGGCTCCTGATGGAAGAGGACATTTCCATAAACAGCTCCTAAAACCCTGAGCTTTAGTTGTAAAAATCCTACCCATGTACCCATGGCGATGACACCCAGGGATTGGCTCCTCAATTCCTCCTGTGGTCCACTCACACCCAGGATGGAGTGCTCCATATCTACATTCTGTTTAAAAGATTCCCCCCACACAACGGGGAGTACTTCTTTAACCAGTGGCTTGTCAAAGAAGCATTCTGGATGCTCTATGCAACCACAGGCTTGTCTCTGGTCTCCCAGTACCTACTAATCCCTCCAATGAGCTCCTTATCTTGACCCTTAAGAGATTCTAAAAGTGAGAGGCTCTTTATTCCCTGTACTCTTGGTGGACACCCCACTCAGGCACTTGGTGCTGGAAATGTGCCTTTTTCTTTTCTCTCACCCTAGTTTTCTATTTTTTTTGGCCTTGTTACTGAACACTATTCTTTCTGGCAATGCATGGTGGGGTCACAATTTAGAGTTATCAGGGAGAACTATAATGGTGATTTTCAGAATTTTCTAATGTTTACAACAACATTATTTCAGTGAAATGTGACACCTAGTTGTCACTTTAACTTTATTTTTTTTCAGTGAATTTCTTTGGGTATTTTAACATGTAGGGCCTGATTCTGATGTTGTTAGGAAACCCCTCCAGATGAATGGGATCTGGAGAGCTTTGCAAACTAATCGCACTTCATGAGTCCAAACGACCGATTTTGATGTGTCATATAGTGACAGATTCAGTTCCATCACTTTGCTGGGTGGGGAAAACCTTGCACCCTGTGGCAGGCACCCCATGTTTCCTGCCACACTGTGCATGGTTAGAAAGGGGGGGTCCCTTGAGTACCCAAAGACAGATTCCGGCAGCCGATCTATTCTGGAGAAAACAATTTGGGACGGCTGTCCAAATTGGTCATCGTACTTGCGTGCTGAGAAAATGAGCCTATAGAGCTGTATGAGTCAGATCCGAAAGGCTCAAACCGTACGAAAGCATTTCAGAACTGATTCTGCTCTCTTTAGCCTTTCCTGATTTGCGGACACCAGCTCCTTCGGGTCATACCTGATACTTGCCCTTGCTCCCGGATCTGCAGCCACAGGATGCCTGCCTTTGCTCCCGGTCTCCCCCGCCGCCGCTGCCTGTGGAGATCTTGGCGCGGCCGCAGGGAAAGGAGACTGCAAGCACCAGCAGCCCTAGCAGCAGGGCCCGGAAGCCGCCCATGAGACCTCGCGCCCGTTGGCGCTTTAAAAAACTAGGAGAGCCCAGGTGGAGCGGATGTCCTCTTTAGCCTTTCCTGATTTGCGGACACCAGCTCCTGCGGGTCATGCCTGAAAAGGGGAACAAAAAGCAACCCTGCGTGTCCCGTCTGAAGACAAGGCATCAGACAGCTACAGCACAACCCCTCCCTAGCTTAACAGCCATCGACAAGATGCTTCAAAAAACTATTGGGGTTGTTGCTACAGCAATAGAGAACACGGAGAGGCGGTTGTCAATCACCCCAGTTGTTCCCCTGCAACAACAGACAGGGGATTTTTCCATTGTTACTGTCAACCCCCCTGACTCTAGCTTTTATTTTACATCATCCTTTGCAGAGTTACCATGTGCCCAGGTGGCCGCTAATGATGATACTAGCCCAGTAGCTCCCACAAGCCCTGCGCAAAATATGATGGGAAAAAATCCAATCCAATGTCCCAGAAGGAGAAGAATCAAATACCAAAAAAAACTGCTAAAAAGAGTATACGACTGCTTGATGCAGCACCAGTTCCTACTAGCTCCCTGCCCTCCACCACAGGAACTCCTGTTTGGGTTACACACTTATTACTCGACTTTCAGGCACAAATTGAACAGATCATTGGTACACACATCAGACCAATTGCATCTAAGTTGAACAGATTAGTCTCCACGCTAAATAACATTGGACTAGGGAAGGCTAGACCTGTGCTTCCACCGGGAAAAAGGGATAATAGAGCAGGCCCTACTGACACTGAGAGTGCACCCCGCAATGAAATCGCACAGCAAGCCAATGGGGCTGGTGGAAACCCTGCCATCAGGCAAGCTCCCGATAATGAAAATGTATTAGTGCAGACCAGGGATAGGCAAGTTAGCAACAATAGCCTCACAGAAATCCTACAACCAGCAGTGGACCTAAGCATAGGTATGGCTGCACCCCTGCACACTGGTGGGAAAAAAGCTGATGGTAGGAATAGCGCAGTGATTGGGGAGGGCATTGGGGGGGACACGTGTTCTGGATCGACTGCGTCCTGTCAGTAAAAAAAGCCTAAGCAGTGACCAACCGAAGAAGCTGCTCTCTATTGATTTGCCCCAAGAATCTCTGCCATATGTAGTGGTTCTTGCTGGTGTTCCTCCTTTAGCACAGGGAAAAATTGAGAGCCAAAGCGATCTTAAGAACAAATCCATTCAATGGCTCAACTCCTACAGGCCCTCCCCTCCCAGCGCCTCAGGTGAAATCATGTGTGTCAGAAGAGTGGACTGGATTAGTTCGGGCCCTAAAAGCTTGGCGGGTGATTGTGTGGTCATTAATTTTAGGCAACCCCGTGCGGTAAGGCACATTTGTAATGGGTTGCCTATTTGGTCGAACACCCAAATTCTCCCCTTAGACCTATCATATTTTTACCCTACAACCCAAAATAGAACTGGTCAGAGTGGAATACTCCAGTACTGTAGGCCTAAAAACAAATTGGAGACTCCATCTTGGGAAGGGTTTTACCCGCACACTCCCCTACTCTCGTTATTTCCCCAAAGAAACCAGTTTAGCCCATTGGAAATGGTGGACCGATGCCCTGTGGTGCAGAGCTTCCCGCCAGTACAGGGTAACAATACGGGTAGGACCACAAACATAACGGAGGGCAATGTTCTTATAACTGCCATTGAAAATGTAAAAGTAGGACAGCAATTGATTGCAATGGATGGGATCATATCTGGGGATACTATTAAAACCAGAGAAATATTAAGCAGTGAGATAGGGGAAAGGGCGCATGAGACCAGAAAACTAAATTCTAGTTCCGGCCTCATTGGCCTTTTGGAAGATGCACCAACCAAGTCAAGGGTAGCCAATGCGCAAATAAAGATCTTGTCCTGGAATGTGGCAGGATTAATAAATAAACTGGCCATTCCTGAATGGGGTGCCTTTATGGCATCACACAATATCTGTTTGATGCAGGAAACCTGGGCACTAGAAGAGAGTACAATGCTGGGTTTTGCTACCTTTGATATCCTGGCGACAACGGGGGGTAGAGGAAGGCCATCGGGTGGACTGTCAATTTGGGTGGGTACTCACCTGGGCATTCGGGCTGTACAAATCCCAACCAACTCGCCTGACGTCCAGTGTGTATTTCTTTCCCCGCAAAATAGGCCCCAGGTAGCTATAATAAATGTATACTCAAGACCAGTTAAGCGGGGACTCGAGTCTGAGGCAATTGACGCACTAAAAACTTTTCTCAGCTGGTCGATTCTTCCACCATTTTAGATTTGGGCGGAGACTTCAACTGCCAGTTTGAGCCCCTTGTGAGCCCAGAACTGGGTGAACAGGATGAAGTAGATCAGCTCTGGCACATCCCTGATCCGCAGATCTCCCAGGTCAAGGCATGGACCCCGCTTGTTTTGCAAATTTCTAACGCTCACGCTAATGACATCCCTGAGAGCATGTAACGGGAGGGTGGAGCCTGATAGACCTGGGACACATACGTTCAATAGATCAGATCAAACCTCGGTCATTGACTATATATTGATTGAAGCTAGGTATTGGGATAGGTTGCTTGAATTTAAGGTTCATACACGGCATGATAGCGGCCACAATGCTCTTGTCCTATCACTTAAACCTGGGAGCTTCGGGTTGACAAACCCACCGCCAGCCCAAACAGGTGTTCCCCAACCCCCTAATAATAGCTAATAATAGGCGAAGGGTAAAATGGCCATACTTTCAGGACTCCCCAACAAAACTCGCTGAAATATATAGGATTGCTATCCCATTCATTTCTGATATGGGGGGATCTGGTTCCAGGGGAAGGGCTCCCGACATTCATAAGCAGCTGGCTGCTAAGCTAGGGAATGTTTTTTGTCCTACGGGAAGGGCAAACCTTCCACGGATTTAGGTACATCCATGGTATAACGCCTCCTGTCGAAAGGCAAAAAAAGACCTGTTGCTCACAATTAAAACCAAGGACACAGGAGCTATTAGGGACAAACGCTCACTCTACAAAAAGGTAATCAATGAGGGTAGGAAGGAATGGGAGGTGAAGATGTGGGAGGAGCTCGGAACTGCATTGAAGTGTAGGTATCCCAAATTATTTTGGTCTATTGTTGCTGCAGGCCTAAATGGGCTTACCCCTGCACCCGCCCCGAATATCGCACCTGCGATGTGGGAAATGCACTTTGTTGCACTCTATGGTGTTACTGAGTCTGATACTATAATCTGCGAAACCGCTGAACCCCTGCAAGACCGAGGAGCCTCAGGGGGTGCAGATTATGAACAGGGGGAATTAGTGTCTGCCCCAGGCCCCGATCATGAGCAGCGACTGGTGGGGGCCTCGGGTGACACTTCACGGTGGGATCAACTGGTAGCGGGGAGTGATTCCCATCTCCCTCGTTGTGAAATTACCACGCTGAGGGAGGTTGAGGTAGCAATAGGAAAACTACTTCCCAAAGAGGCCCCCGGTCTGGATAAACTACCTTGTGATTTGTTTCATACCCAGCCCAAAATTTGGGCACCCTATTTGGTTGTCTTATTTAATGAGATTTTGTTTGGGAGCAGAATTGCCAGCTACTTGGTTGGGAGCCGAGATCGTGCCTATTTTTAAAAAAGGTTGCCCGCTTACCCCATCAAACTACAGACCCATTAGTCTTTTAGATACATCACAAAAGCTAATTGGGAGGATCATTCTTGATAGGATCCTGGGACGGATAGAAGAAAACGAAATACTGACCACATTCCAGGCCGGTTTTAGGGCAGGCATCTCCACCCTAGACCAAATATTCCGCTTGCAGGTCCCATTCTGGAAAACAGTAAGTGTGGAGGGTGGCAGCCTCTACCTTGTTTTTGTGGACCTGCGGGCCGCATTTGATTTGGTCCCTCTGGAGAAGTTGTGGAAGGTGCTGTCAGATTTGGGTCTCCCGCCCTACCTACTGGCTATACTATCCCGACTCCACACGGGCAATTACGCACAGGTTTATTTGCGGGTTTGTAACGCGCTTGAATAAACACCCGGAGGAGTATCTCTGGGCCTGGGAGCAAGGAAACAAAGACAGAGCAAAAGTAGTGTCAGATGGATCTAGATCTGGTTTCTAAACAGCAGGGTTTTGAGCTGCCTTCTAAATTTTAGATGTTCTGAACATTGTCTGAGAGACAGAGGGAGCTTGTTCCACAGTGATGGTCCAGTTACAGATAGAGCTTTGCCTCCGTGTCTGGCCTTTCTTGCACGGGGCACCACCAAGAGAAGGTGGTTGCTGGATCTGAGAGATCGGGTAGGGACATATGGAATGAATTTGTTTTCCAGGTAGACGGGCCCTTGTCCGTTTAAGCTTTTATGTATTAAACAGCATATTTTAAACTTTGTTCTCTGTCGGATTGAGAGCCAGTGTAATTGGTCCAGAAGAGGTTTGGACGCGGTTCTCGGAGGGACATTCAGGATCAGGCGGGCCGCCGTGTTCTGGATTACTTGGAGCTTGGTCAGCACTCCCTCGTTTGCAGAGAGTAGCAAGCCGTTACAGTAGTCGATCTGACTTAGAACAAGAGCCTGTACCAGAGTTCTCCTGAAGGAATCTGGGAGCAGGGGAAAAACTTTGCGCAACAGGCTGATAGTGTGGAAACATGAGCCTATGACATAGTTGCTGTGCGGTTTCAGCGAATGTTCTTGATCTTAACGGATCCCCCGATTTTTAACGACCTGCTTTGGTTCAGGAACTGCTCCCAGGTCGTGTGGCCACCAATCAGGAGTCCATAGCATTTTAGCCTCCCCGAACAGCATGACTTCTGTTTTGCTGACATTGCACTGAAGGCAGTTAGAGGACATCCATTGTGCTACAGCCTTCATGCCTAATGAGAAGGAGTTCTTTACTTCAGTGGAGAGAGTTTTGACACTGGGATGAAGCCATACGTGCGCATCACTCCTGCCAGGGGTGCCACGTACATGTTAAAGAGGGTTGGGCTCAAACAAGAGCCCTGTGGCACCCCTTTCGAAATCTCTACCTCCACTGAGCGATATGCACCAATGGTGACACTCTGGGTGCGATTGGATAAGAAACCCCTTAGCCAGGCAAGGGCTCTGTCCTTTAGTCTAATGTTCGCCAACCGGTCAGTCAGGATGATATGTGACACGGTGTCTAACGCTGCCGACAGATCTAATAGTACCAGGATCACGGCGTAGCCCTTGTCCTGATACATATGCAAGTCGTCTGTGACTGACAGAAGGGTTGACTCCGTGCTGTGCTTCGGCCTGAACCCTGATTGAGAATAGTCCAACCCCCCTGCAGGTTCAATGTAGTTTGACAGATGACGATTGACATGTTTTTCGGTCAGTTTCCCTAAGAATGGTGGCAGGGATATGGGCCTAAGATTGGATAATTCGGTCCATGGTATGGCAGTATTTTTCCTGATCGGTCTTACCAAGGCCCGTTTCCATCCCCTGGGGACGTCACCTGAGCTAAGTGAGAGATTCACGAGCCTCTGGATCACAGGGCATAATTCTTCAGCAAGCATGGGCATTATTCTAGCTGGAATCGTGTCATCCGGACTTCCACTCTTTATCTGTGAGGTTAAAGATAATACCTCCTCTGCAGTGATAGGGGGGAACATGTCAAGGGTGTGGGTGATAGAATTAGGTTTATCCTTAATCTGAGGGAGTGATTTGTCTGTACTAAATGCCATATTAGAATTAACAATTTTCTCATAAATTGTGTCTATTTTATTAGTGAAGAACTGGGAAATTTCTTCACATAGCTGCTGTGATGCCAACTCAGAACTTCCACACGCTACAGGTTTGACAAAAGATTGTAGGATTTGGTACAAAACCATAGGAGAATTTCCTGCAGCTGTGATTTGGGACGCGATGTGTGTTTTGCGTGCTGTGCGATGGCTTTGTGATAAATTGATAGGGAGTCCCAGTAGCGGTTCTTGTCATCCGCCAAATGGTTAGGTACGGGAGGCATGGTGACTTTACGGAATGCTTTCCTGTGCTGAAAGAAGTGCGCCAAGGGTGCGTCTTGGCCCCTACACTATTCAGTCTCTATATTAATGGTCCCAAATTTGGTGACTGGGAGAGTGCCCGCTCTGATGTTTGCAGACAACACTCTGCTGCTGTCGAAAACATCATCGGCATTCTAAGAACTCTTAATGGATTTGCGGCATTCTGCGCTTTGCGGGGATTGGAAATAAACTTGAGAAAAACCAAGTTCATGATTTTCAACCCCCCCAAAGCAGACACGCCCAAACCCATTCTTAAATGGTACCCCCCTAGAGAGGGTTAAGACCTTGATATATTGGGGTATTACCCTGACGGAGAGTTTTGATTGGAATACCCAAACCGCCAAGTCGGCGCTTAAACTATCCCAGGTAGCGGGGAGCATTAGCAAAGTTCTCAAGGGGTCAGCCTTCAAACCGGCATCTCAGGCCTTGGAAATATATTGTCTTCAGGCTAGAACGGCTGCAATATATGGCGCTGACTTTGGGGGCACAGATACCTAACCTCAGAAGGGTGGAACAAAGCTTTATGAGGAACCTAGTCGGACTGTCATCAAGCACACCACTGATCCCTCTTAGACTAGATCTTGGGTTGGAGCCAATAGAGGAGATCACAACTGCAAGACCTATTATATATTGGAAGAGGCTGTGGTCAGTCCCAGAACTGGACTCTTATAGAGCTGAGGTTTGGACCTCCCTTAAAAGCAAAAACATCCCATGGCTGCAACATATTAGGGCTGTTATTACCCGGATAGGTCTCCCGCAATTCTGGGAAATACCTGAGATGCATTGTCCTGGGATATCGAAAAAGGAACTGCAAACTCAGATTCGAAGGCAGAACTTTTGTGCACTACTGAGGTCTGCAGCTATGGGTAGGCTGTCGGCAGAGTTCCTCCTAGTAAAAGTGGAATCTAAATTTGAGGAATTCATGGATGTAATACAACCTCAACTTGCGAAAAAGTTATATCTACAGCTAAGGCATGGCACCCTACCAATTAGGTCGCTCACATGCAAATGGTCAAAGTCAAACAAAGAAGCTTGTCCGGCATGCAACTATAAAAGTGAAAATGTAGCTCATGTAATATTTTTCTGTTTTTCTGTTTTTCAATTAGGAACTGTTGGTTGATCCCGATTTGTAGGAATCTCAAGCTTCGACATTTTGCTCAGGCTTGTCGGATTCTGACATATGATACCCATCCCCCCATAGTGTTTGCCGTATCTCGATATTTATTCAGCATGTGGCGTAGAGGACAAAGTTTTATAACCCATTTGTAACAAGCATGATATTTTATACCGCTGTTTTTTGATAACTTACTAGTTTAATTCTCTTTTTAAAATAACGATTTGTTTAATATTTATTGTCTTAATATTATGTGCTTGTATGTATTTTATTTGCACTTTTATGGTCTTTGACCGAAATAAAGTTATCAAATGAAATGATTCGGACAGCCCAACTGTTTTCCCATGCATCGTACCCGGTCGTTGAGAAGTGCGTATAAATCGGTTGGAAACAAGAGCTCCGGTTCTGATTCAGCAAACACAAATCTGATTTGGAGCCCAATGACATCCGCATCGACCCCTTATTATTTAAATATACTTTACATGTACACATAACTATAACATTCCTTTAACCTTTAGGTTTTTTAGTGAACGTCACTGGCTTTTAAGAAAAGCGTAAAATATCAAGTTAATTTACATGTACTCCTAACTATAACATTGCATTAACATTTGCGTTTTTTCCGTTAATTTCTACATTTTTTTATGCAGTCAACTAATATTATCATACCTAACTATAACATCACTATAACCATTGCTATTTTCTAAGATTTTCCAGGCTTTTTTCACATTAATTAAACTTTCATTACAATATGTAACACCAACCCCATGCTGCACACAACCTTTACTATATGCAACCTGGGCTTGGCCACTGAGTTTGGACCTAGCCATTGCACACTGTTCCCAGTTATCACACTATGGGCCTTTCACAGTTACTCTAGAGTAAAAGACTTACCAAAAATATTTGAGATTCACCCTAGAACATAGCGTCCGACACTGTATCATTATGCTTTATTTAGGGATCTTACCAATAAGTGCCTACACAAAATATCGGAGCGATACAGGTGACAAGACAGGATTATGCGAACTATGTAGAGGAGGAGTTCTTGATATAGCCCATGTGTTATATATCTTTCCCAACAAAGTCTTGGTAGAAGCTGGGCATCGTTTTTTAAAAACCTTTATGTTTTAGATATAATCTATTTCCCATCAACGAGTCACAACCTGATTGCCTTAATTAGATAACCTCCAAATGAATTTGTTTGTTATAATTTGAATACAGTTTTTTAATCTTTTATATCACTATTTAAAACAGAAATTATGTATATGGTTTGTTATACTTATAATAATGTATTGATTTTGTATTCATTTTAAATCATTGATCTCTAAAGAGGTCTAAATCAATAAATACATTGAAATACTGTGGTTGTGTGACAGCCAATGGTTGTATATCTGTATAGATGAGCAAGTGAGTGTGTAGGCAGTCTGAAGGCATGCGTCTCATTGTGTATGAGGATATATATGTCTGGGTCGGGTTGTGCATCTGTGTGTGTGAGTGGATGACTGTGGCTGTGGGAGTACATCTGTCTGTGTGTCTGAGTAGCAGTCAATGGTTTTGCATATGTGTATATGAGTGAGTGTGTAAGGAAATGTGAGTGGATGTGTCTGACTGAGTGTGTAAAGGTATATATATTTCTAGGTCCAGTTGTGCATTTAGGTGAGTGTGAGTGGATATTTAAGGTCGTGTTAGTGTGTGCGTGTATGAGTGTTTGCGACAGTCAAAGGTTGTGTATGTGTATATATGAGCAAGTGAGTGTACAGGGAATGTTGGGTCCCGATGTGCATCTGCATGTGTAAGTGTGGCGTATGACTGTGGTAGTGTGCATTCATGCATCAGCTGAACGGGCTGTATAAGGAGATAGGTACAACGGACACCCTTCCTATGAGTTGGAAAGGGCCAATAATTAACCCGATCTACAAGGGGGCGATAGGTCAGATCCAGCAAATTACAGGCTTATTGCACTGATTGACGTTGAAGCCAAATATTATGCATCATTAATCCTGGAGGACCTGGTAGAATGGTTCAACACAAACAGGCTGATCCCAGTCAACCAAGCAGTATTCAACAAATGGTTTGGCAAGACAACAAACATACTCACCCTGGCCATAATATCGGACAAGTGCAAACGCTTGCATTGAAAATTACAACTGTATTTCATAGATTTTAAAGCAGGGTTCGATCGTGTAAAGCGTGGCTTGTTGTGGAGTAAATTAAAGAAACCGAGCCTCTCTGAAAATACTACGAGCCATAATACAACTGTACACGTGTGCGTGGCTTCATGTAAAAATAGCAAATGTCCCAAGACTGTCACGGAAAATAGAGACATAAATAGGATTAAAGCAAGGCTGTGTATTAGCTCCCCATCTTTTCAATCTATTCATGGCAGATGTCTCACCACGATTAGACCAGGTTCATTCACATCCCCCGTGCCCATTAACCATAACACATCTTTCATTTGCAGATGACATAGTCTTGCTCAGTTTAACTAGAGTTGGCCTCCAAAGAGCACTCAATGAATTAGTGTCAAGGCCAATGCCTTGGAAATTAATGTCACAAAAACAATGTCAATTACGAATCGACCGGCATATCAACATTCAATCAAGCTGGGAGAAACAATCTTAGGAGTAGTCAGCACATATAAATGTCTGGGGGTATATATAGACGATCGATTGAATTTTCAAATTTACAAACAATAACTTGAAAAAAAAGAAATGACCTTACTTACTCATTTTGTGCCCTTGCAAAAGAACTACAGGGCCCATCTTTTAAGCTGGTAGTGGCAGTGATGGTCACTAAACTATTGCTGATACTAACTTTTGCAAGCATAGCTTTAAATGGCAAAGATGCAAAACTGCCAGATTCTCTACAAACGAAGACAGATAAAAAGGTTTTGAGTATACCTCGGAACGCATCTCCGTCTCAGGTACGATTGGAATTAGGTCTCATCCAACAGGAGATTGGAAAAAATAGGCTACAATTAAAAGCTGGTACAAACTTTGGTTGAATCGATCCAATATCCTACAGGCCCAGGAAGAAGATAAAAGTTCAAGTCACAGCAAATTCTTGAAAACAGAACCCCCCTTCCAAGACTTTGAAGAGCAATAAACAAAGCGGTCAAATTCCATTCATTATTAGAAGGTAAAAGCATATTAGCTATGCAGTCCCATGCCTAGCTGGTTCACCAATTGTATACATCAACACGCCCAGCATAATATCTAAGTACAACATATTCACTTTACCTGAAACGAAAGTGAATGGCCATCAGATTCGGTCTTCGGAGCAATGCCAAGTCTGGCCAATTAAATACCATGGAAGTACAATGGCCCCAGAACATGTAGCTTATGTGGTGCAGTATGGCAAGATTTTATTAATCTCATCTGTGTTTGCACCTTCCTAAAATCCATCCGGGTTTTGCTGCTAAAAAAAGCTTTTCACCACAGGGGCATTCAAACTTGCAGATCAGCCTTTATTAAAGGTCTGTTATTCAGAAAAGGGGGTGGTGATGAACAGAGTGTCTGAATTAAGCAGACCACTCTTACCCAGTCCAAAGATCAGGGCTTGATCCATCACCGTTTTTCAGCTCACTGCACCATCCCAGCTCAGAACTTGGCTATATGCAAATTAGTCTGACCCTGGCCCAGTGCATCATGGGAACAGGGCAGACCAAACTACCAAGCCAATTCTTATACTGGGAAGGAAACAAGCTACCGGGGACCGGTTTCTGGCATTTCAGCCGTCTTCGGCCTGGCTTGCTTGAATCCTGATGGTGCAATGAGCTAGGGACTCACATCTGAGTATACCCTTCCACGCTTATGGTGGACAAAAATTATTCGGAAAAGGGGGTGGTGATGAACAGAGTGTCTGAATTAAGCAGACCACTCTTACCCAGTCCAAAGATCAGGGCTTGATCCATCACCGTTTTTCAGCTCACTGCACCATCCCAGCTCAGAACTTGGCTATATGCAAATTAGTCTGACCCTGGCCCAGTGCATCATGGGAACAGGGCAGACCAAACTACCAAGCCAATTCTTATACTGGGAAGGAAACAAGCTACCGGGGACCGGTTTCTGGCATTTCATCCGTCTTCGGCCTGGCTTGCTTGAATCCTGATGGTGCAATGAGCTAGGGACTCACATCTGAGTATACCCTTCCACGCTTATGGTGGACAAAAAATTATTCAGAAAAGGGGGTGGTGATGAACAGAGTGTCTGAATTAAGCAGACCACTCTTACCCAGTCCAAAGATCAGGGCTTGATCCATCACCGTTTTTCAGCTCACTGCACCATCCCAGCTCAGAACTTGGCTATATGCAAATTAGTCTGACCCTGGCCCAGTGCATCATGGGAACAGGGCAGACCAAACTACCAAGCCAATTCTTATACTGGGAAGGAAACAAGCTACCGGGGACCGGTTTCTGGCATTTCAGCCGTCTTCGGCCTGGCTTGCTTGAATCCTGATGGTGCAATGAGCTAGGGACTCACATCTGAGTATACCCTTCCACGCTTATGGTGGACAAAAATTATTCAGAAAAGGGGGTGGTGATGAACAGAGTGTCTGAATTAAGCAGACCACTCTTACCCAGTCCAAAGATCAGGGCTTGATCCATCACCGTTTTTCAGCTCACTGCACCATCCCAGCTCAGAACTTGGCTATATGCAAATTAGTCTGACCCTGGCCCAGTGCATCATGGGAACAGGGCAGACCAAACTACCAAGCCAATTCTTATACTGGGAAGGAAACAAGCTACCGGGGACCGGTTTCTGGCATTTCAGCCGTCTTCGGCCTGGCTTGCTTGAATCCTGATGGTGCAATGAGCTAGGGACTCACATCTGAGTATACCCTTCCACGCTTATGGTGGACAAAAATTATTCAGAAAAGGGGGTGGTGATGAACAGAGTGTCTGAATTAAGCAGACCACTCTTACCCAGTCCAAAGATCAGGGCTTGATCCATCACCGTTTTTCAGCTCACTGCACCATCCCAGCTCAGAACTTGGCTATATGCAAATTAGTCTGACCCTGGCCCAGTGCATCATGGGAACAGGGCAGACCAAACTACCAAGCCAATTCTTTTACTGGGAAGGAAACAAGCTACCGGGGACCGTTTTCTGGCATTTCAGCCATCTTCGGCCTGGCTTGCTTGAATCCTGATGGTGCAATGAGCTAGGGACTCACATCTGAGTATACCCTTCCACGCTTATGGTGGACAAAAATTATTCAGAAAAGGGGGTGGTGATGAACAGAGTGTCTGAATTAAGCAGACCACTCTTACCCAGTCCAAAGATCAGGGCTTGATCCATCACCGTTTTTCAGCTCGCTGCACCATCCCGCTCAGAACTTGGCTATATGCAAATTAGTCTGACCCTGGCCCAGTGCATCATGGGAACAGGGCAGACCAAACTACCAAGCCAATTCTTATACTGGGAAGGAAACAAGCTACCGCTCAATTCAGACACTCTGTTCATCACCACCCCCTTTTCTGAATCGTTTATTAAAGGTCTGGGCACAACAGATCCTCAACTGAACTGTAAGATGATGACATTTCTGACACTTTATGAAAAGATAATACGACCCAAGGAAAAACATACCTCCAGTCTAGTCCAGTCCAGTGATCCATTGACTGTATCTAAATACTAAGCCACTGTACAAATGCAATTTTTATTAGCACTGATGTGATACCAATATCATGGATAACTTCATGACACAATAACATGCTCCATTTTAGTTTGCTTCACATGAAATGAAAACTGTCTTTTTAAAACTTTTAAATGCCTTTAAACACTGTAAATTCCTGTAAATTAACTGACCTTTCTTTAAGGATATTGTTATGGTTTTTATTAACTTAAACAATAAAGCATTGATTGATTGATTAAGTACATGCATCTGTGTGTCTGAGTGAAGGTCACTGCTTGCGTATGTATGTATATGAGCCAGTGATTAAATGTGTACTGAGTGTGGCTGCATGTGTCTGATTGAGTGTGTGAGAATATGAATGCATGTGTCCGGTTGCTCATCTAAAAGAGTGAATGTGAATGGATGACTGTAGTTGTTTAAGTACATGTATGTGTGTTTTGCTGAGTGAATAGTTGTGAATGTGTCTATATGAGTGAGAGAGTAAGTGCAGAGGGCTGAGTGCAAGAGTATGTCTTAGTATGTAAGAGTGTCACAGGGATTCTGTTCATACACAGAACTGTGCCTTGAGACTTGGAAACTCAGTGAATTAGGGTGTGCCAAAACTTACCTTAGTAGCCAAAATCCCCTACCAGACTAGCAATCAGTGTCTCATTGGTTCTTCCATAACCCCAATGATTAGACAACCCAGAACATGGAACTTAGAATACCTCAGGCAATGTGGAACACATGAACACTCTTTCATCATACTCTCATCTCAGTCCAAAGCAGGGAGTAAATAAAGACACGTGCAAGTTTGAAATATCTATTTCTAATGCCATGTTCTCAGGCGCAGTGTCTTAGCAAATACAAGCAGACATATTATAAGCAACAAGATTTCACATTGTTTATTTTAAATTGTAATTAGAAAGCTACTTTTAAAACTGCACTTACCCTGCCTGTCACACGATTGCTGTGTGCAGACACCCCTTCTTCCAGCAAAACGAGCGCCGGAAAGGCTGAAAATCGATGATCTCTCACTAAACCGCCATTACCCACGCCCTGACTGGGCCACGCCCACTACGAGGCCACACCCCCCCTCTTTACATCCTCATAATAATGTGCATGTACCGGAAGCGCAGCGGACGAGCGCAGCGGGCGCGACGATTGCGCGCCGAAGGCGCGCTTAAGGCAAGCTCGCCTGCGTTCGTCCGCGATCAGGACGCGACCGGGGCCGGCCGCTATCTCCGACCAACCAGCCATACCACCGCTACTTACACTCGAAATGAGCTGTTGGCTCTAAAAACCCCCCAATGCACGACCTGCCCTTCTCCCTCCTCTGACGCTCAGAGCAAAGCCTTTGTTTGCACTGCCTGCAACTTCTCCCTGCCCGTCCCAGGCCATACTATCAGGACAACCCATGCCCTGAACTCCGCCTCCTCGCGCGGAACCCAATCCCCCCTGACCCTCCTAGCCGCCTTAATCAACTGCAGATCTTTGAGTAAACATGCTATCGACATCTGGCAGTCCCTACGGGACAACGACTGGGCCCTACTATTTTTAACCGAAACATGGTTGAATGACACCACAAATCCTGCAATCGCCCTTGCACTGCCGGAAGGTTATAACATCATCTGTGCAAACAGACCCAATGGTAAATCTGGGGGTGGTGTTGCGTTAATCCATAAATCCAAATGGACGGTTACCCTCCCCCCTTACGACCCAATCGACTGTATTGAAGGCCTCCCCTTCAGTGTTCAAATCTCCCCATCCTCCTCCTGTTCTGGAATCCTTATTTACCGTCCCCCACATTCCAATACCTCTCACTTACTCGCTCTGGCGGACTATCTCACTCAGCTTAGCACACGATACGCTAACTTTACTGCACTAGGAGACTTCAATCTCCACGTTAATAATGAATCTTGCTCGCACAGCAGCAACTTCATTTCAACGCTAGCAGTATGCAATTTAGTCCAAATATTTACCCTACCTACGCATAAAGCAGGTCACACGCTCGATCTGATCTGCTCCAACTTACCATCTATCCGGGCCACATCTCCTATCCCGGTTATATGGTCCGACCACTTCCTCATCCCTTTTGAAATCGACATTCCCTGTCATGTCAGACCCGCCATCACCCCTAAATCATCAGGCAGAAACTGGAGTCGTATCACCCCTGAATCGCTCCTGGGATATTTAAAAAACACTCTACCCCGTCCATCGTCCGATCCGGACTCACAGATTGACCATCTGGACGCATGGATTAGCCAGGCCATAGACGCCCTGGCTCCCATTAAACCCACTAAAACCTACAGGGCGGCACCCTCCGCACCATGGTACTCAGATGAGCTCCGGCAGAAAAAGGCCTCCTGTAAATCCCTCGAACGCCTCTGGAGACAAAACTACTCCTTGGACAGCAAAACCATTTATAAATCGGCCCTTAAAGAATACCGGAGAATGATCGAAAAACACAAACAAGATTTTCTAGCCTCCAGAATCAAACTTGCCAGCAATGGCGCTAGGGAAATTTTTAATATAGTAAGATCCTTTACAAACCCCAATGCACTGACTCGTACTCAGCCCGCCTCTCTGTCGCTTTGCGACAAACTTTCACAATTTTTTGAGGATAAAATCGAAGCCATCTACTCTTCCTTCCCTATTCCTAACACAGAAGGGCGACAAAAGGAACTCGTGACTTCCCCGCTTCCGCAGCCTATCCTACTCGAATTTGCATCCATATCAGAAACAGATTCCATGGCTGAACTTATCAAATGCAAATCAGGCTCACCCAAAGACCCTTGGCCTGCCAAGCAATATAAAAATCTTGCATCCCTCCTCAACCCCCACCTCAACTCTATCTGGAATAACTCCCTCAGAACGGGCTGTTTCCCTGCCAAATGGAAACATGCCTCCTTAGTCCCCATCCTTAAAAAACCCAACTTGGATCCAGACAACCCCAGTAACTACAGGCCTATTGCTCTCCTGCCTGCTCCAGCCAAGATCCTGGAAAAACTGGTACACTCGCAGTTGTCGAATTACATTGAAACCAATGGGCTTCTCCATGACTCCCAGCACGGTTTCAGGTCGGGCCACAGCACCGAGTTGGCCCTAATTGAAATGGCTGACTCGGTGAGGTGGACGCTTGACCAAGGATCGAGGGCGGTGTTGGTGCTGCTGGATCTCTCGGCAGCATTCGACACCGTCTCTCATAAAATCCTGCTGGAAAGACTGGAGGACCTTGGGCTGGGTGGCGCTGTTCTGAAATGGCTCTCATCTTACCTTTCAGACCGCACACAGCAGGTCTTCACTCCTCCATTCACCTCTTCTGCCAGACCACTCAAATGGGGAGTCCCTCAGGGTTCTTCCCTAAGCCCGCTCCTTTTTAATGTGTATTTCACCCCCCTGGCCAAGCTGATTGCACAGACGGGGATTAAATCTACCTCCTACGCTGATGACATCCAGCTTCTTTTCACCTTTGACTCCCCCTCCGCCTCAGCTTTTGATCCACTTAAATCCTGCCTTAGGGACATTTCGAGCGGGATGGATGCTAATTCCCTCCGACTCAATGCTGGAAAAACAGAGATCCTCTTTTTCAACACACCATCCCCTCTGGACTCCAGTATATGGTGGCCAGAAGACCTGAGCCTAGCCCCCACCCCCAAAGATTCGGTGAGAAATCTCAGAGTTCGCTGGGACAATCAACTTAGCTTTAACAATCAGGTGCAAACAGTTGCATCCTCCTGCTTTGCTAAGATCCGCACCATAAAACGCCTCATTAACTTCTTGCCGGCGGACTGCCGTAAAACTGTGATCCAGGCATTGATCATATCACACCTCGATTATGCCAATGCCCTCTACCTTGGTATCACAGCAGGCCTCTGCCATAAACTTCAGACGGTCCAAAATGCCGCCGCCCGGCTGGTGGAGAGCATTCCTGCTAGACACCATATCACTCCACACCTCCGCAAACTCCATTGGCTGCCCATAGCCAAAAGATGTGTGTTCAAGGCCATGACATTGGCCTACCGAGCATCAAAAGGCAGTGGATCGGCACACCTGAAAAACACTCTGCGACCCTATGCAAACTCCAGGACTTTACGATCCAATACCCTCCACTTCCTGGAAACTCCCCGATTTAAACGCTCTCGGGCAGGTGGAAAAACCTTTGAGGTCTGTACCTCTCAGCGCTGGAACAAGCTCCCACTAGCCTTACGCACTTGTCAGTCAGAATCAGCCTTCCGTAAATCCCTGAAAACACATCTATTCTCCTCTTAAACAGTGGAATTCTGACCCCTGACCTCTATTTTTCAGAGTTCTCAGCGCCGGGACGCCCCGTTGGGGCCGCTGCGCGCTTTACAAAATACTCAAATAAATAAATAAATATTCCATAAAATACAAAGGGAGAAAGCATGTTAAAATGCTAAATAACAAAGGCTAGATTGTACCTAGAAATCACCCTCCCTTGCTAGTAGGTTATTTTTATATCTACAGAAGGTCTCTTGGGTTTACAAGGGCGACCTCATACCTCTGGTCCTAGTAGAAATAGATCACATAATTTTCTACACCAGCTCTCTGCATGCAAATGTTCTCCAAGTGTGTGTGAGCATGCCTGCGCAGTGCATTATTAAACGTGCCAAAATCAGAGGTGGCCACAGCTGCATATATGTTATGTCTAGAACGTGCGCTGATCAGACTGAACAACAACCACTGTGTTAAAATAACCTTGAAGGCCTCGGCACTCACTGTTCAGACAAAGCTTACCAAGCCAGACTGCTAATATAGAAAAACATATTATTCTTGTGTGAAGCCAAACAGTCTTCTAGACTCTAGACATTTATAATATTGTGTGCCATGTGCAAAGGCAGCAGAAAGGTAAAATGGCGTTTAAACTTCTAATAAGCTCATGCTAAATTAACACAGTGTAAATGCAAGGCCCATCCCAATGACAACAGTAAGTCTGTGGGAAACAGCCTATACAACGCGGTCTTATGGATGCGTAATAACATTATTACGCATCCATTACAATGCCAATGCCCTTACCACACAATATTTTACAATGTGTATGCTTTCATCAGGCATGCCATTACAACAAAAATGTAAGTATTTTACAGGTACATATAAAGCCTTTAGAATTATATGAGTGTGTGTGTATATATATATATATATATATATATATATATATATATATATATATATATATATATATATATATATATATGCAACATTTTCCCTCACCTCCTTCGGCGCAGAAATCAAGCCCTCCAGCCGGACGTCATGGGGAAACCAATTTATTTCAACAGGGGTAAATGCATGACCGGTTTCGACCCCACTGGGTCTTTATCATATGCAGCATGGGAGTCCCAGGCACGTCAGGTTTAAATGCTTTGTGTTTGTAAACAACAGTGAAGAGGGACTCAAGTGGTTGCACACGTAAGTTCGTTAAGGTTCATTATTCTTTTGTGTTCAAACTGAATTTCCCATTTTTTGATTTTGCATGACCTTTCGTATATCCGTTTCGGAAACAGTTCCAGTTTGTTTATGCACAGTGTCCGAAGGTCTTGTCTGGGTTTTCAGCTGTTCGCATTCATGGACTGCAAGTTCCATCATCCATTGCGTGTTCTTGTTAGTTGCCCCAAGAGTCTCATCTCTCACTGCAGTAGTGTTAATTTTTAGCTCCCCTTCGGCGCACTGTTGTCCCAAGTCCTCACTGTCACTTTCACAGTGTGGCGCCTGCTGAATTTTTGTCCCCGGCGTCCGGTCGTGTGGGATTGCACTCTCCCACAAACCTTGGCTGCCTACAGATTAAGCGGGATACCACTGGCCCGCGGGTCTCCCTTGGACCGGTGGCGGTGCCTCCCGCATTCCTCAGTCGAGCCGCTTGCTTCCGTGTAGCCTGCCAACTCCGTGTACAGCCGGCGGGTTCCCCGTTTTGATGTGTCCATCACCGCAATCAAGATTTGACGAAGGGGGACCCAGCCTGTCAGGTCGGGGCTTGTTTGGCGACGTCACCGCCTTAATATGCAACATTTTCCCTCACCTCCTTCGGCGCAGAAATCAAGCCCTCCAGCCGGACGTCATGGGGAAACCAATTTATTTCAACAGGGGTAAATGCATGACCGGTTTCGACCCCATCGGGTCTTTATCATATGCAGCATGGGAGTCCCAGGCACGTCAGGTTTAAATGCTTTGTGTTTGTAAACAACAGTGAAGAGGGACTCAAGTGGTTGCACACGTAAGTCCGTTAAGGTTCATTATTCTTTTGTGTTCAAACTGAATTTCCCATTTTTTGATTTTGCATGACCTTTCGTATATCCGTTTCGGAAACAGTTCCAGTTTGTTTATGCACAGTGTCCGAAGGTCTTGTCTGGGTTTTCAGCTGTTCGCATTCATGGACTGCAAGTTCCATCATCCATTGCGTGTTCTTGTTAGTTGCCCCAAGAGTCTCATCTCTCACTGCAGTAGTGTTAATTTTTAGCTCCCCTTCGGCGCACTGTTGTCCCAAGTCCTCACTGTCACTTTCACAGTGTGGCGCCTGCTGAATTTTTGTCCCCGGCGTCCGGTCGTGTGGGATTGCACTCTCCCACAAACCTTGGCTGCCTACAGATTAAGCGGGATACCACTGGCCCGCGGGTCTCCCTTGGACCGGTGGCGGTGCCTCCCGCATTCCTCAGTCGAGCCGCTTGCTTCCGTGTAGCCTGCCAACTCCGTGTACAGCCGGTGGGTTCCCCGTTTTGATATGTCCATCACCGCAATCAAGATTTGACGAAGGGGGACCCAGCCTGTCAGGTCGGGGCTTGTTTGGCGACGTCACCGCCTTAATATGCAACATTTTCCCTCACCTCCTTCGGCGCAGAAATCAAGCCCTCCAGCCGGACGTCATGGGGAAACCAATTTATTTCAACAGGGGTAAATGCAAGACCGGTATATATATATATATATATATATATCACAGGAATCCTGTCAACTCAGCCACCGCGTAGTCAGTCACGCACTGCCGCCAGCAAAACAGGACACGGACCCAGTCTTGGAGCCTCAATTATTTATTGCCCAAAAGGTCAGAGACGCGTTTCGCGGCTTTCGCCGCTTGTTCACTCGATAATTGTTGTGCAGTTGGGAAACATTTTAAAGTGGCAGTGCGTTTTCAAGTGTGTCATGTGATTAACATTTTCAATTGCAATGGAAAAGATACTTCCGCGTGATTTCTTCACAGTTTAGTGTGCAAAACATAACATTATTTATGTGCAAACTTCGCAATAAATAAATAAATAAGTATATATATAACAGTAAAATACATTTTAACATTTTAACAAGTGACCCTGCAAATATAACATGCCTTCAGCTCAGGTATAATTCGGTATGAAATAGTTACATTTTCAATCGACATCATTGTTTCACTCAGTAAAATACTGATCCTAAGCTTTTCACACATTTAAAATATTGGCAATCTGTCAGGTTATATTCATACTTAAATAGTAAAGTGTGATTAGGGTCATACACTGTTAAGGTAAGTCGCATTGTTATTGCACATAATGGTGTTCTTGTAAAATACCTCAACACATTACTAATTGTGAATGGAATCAACCATTGTTTTTGAAAAATAATTATAGATAGTGCTTAAAGTGCTGTGTGAAAAGTAAAATAAATTTTTTTGTTCCAAGTTCTCACGAACCCATTTTGCATTCAAGTTTTTTTGAAACGTTTCATATAATTTAATTTGTGCAGTTTTTTTCAAAAGATTGTTGTGTATATTGCCTGACTCTTTGTGTAAACCCGTATCGTGGTTTGGATCTTTGGTTACTCTCTTTAATTTTGTTTCGCCACTCAGGATCAGTCCACATTTTGATAACTTGGAGGAGTAAAGTTCCATTATAGCCTATTGTCCTAGCATTTGCAAATTCTTGTTTAATGCATATATTGATCCGACATTGGATACTGTATATTTATTACAGTGTATTCATATGTCAAATAAATATCATATTTAAAATATAAATATATATTAAAAAATCCTTAATAAAAATTCATTATATTTACAAGATATCTGTTATATCAAAGGCATAGCTGTTTCTCTAGACAATTGGTTCCTATTTTCCTCCTTTCCTATCAATTGGACATCCAAGTATGATGTTATAGATAAAGTTAACAACTTATTATTCTAAACACGTGTACATATCCTCCGTAATGTTTCAGCCTCGTGGCTGTTTTGAATCTAATAATAAGATATATCTGGTCTCCAATTTTCGTAATTTACTTTCTCTGTCACCTCCGCATCTGCTTGGGGAGATTGTATCAATTAAATAATATGACAACCCTTTGTTGTTTGATCCGTGGCATTCCTTGAAATGTCTTGCCACCGGGTAGGTATTGTCCATATTGGTAATTGCGCTGAGGTGTTGGAGTATTCTCACATTGGCTTGTAACTTTGTGCTGCCCACATGTATTAACCCACACAGGCAGGTCAGGACGTACACAGCGTATTCTGTTTTGCATGTTAACATTTTCATTATTGTATAAGGTTTTATCCTGAAAGGGCTAGAATAGGGCGTAGTATTAGTTCCGTGGGTACAGGCCTTACAGGTTTTGCATTTTCTGAACCCTTTTAAATTTTGGTACTAGGCAGGATTAGATATTATCTCTGGATCCAATACCACCAAACAATCTCTCATAGAGGGAGCCCTACTGTAAGTGATGGACGCCCTCTGCGGTAGCAGGGGTCCTAATACTGGGTCATTGAGGAGTATAGGCCAGCTCCCTTGAATAATTTTGTGGAGTTCCTTATGCTGTTTGCTGAAACCTATTATCAACCGAAAACTGTTGTCCTCCCCTGTTCTTGTTCCCTCACTGGGATGATTCTTTACCTGGTCCTTTCTATGGTTGTTGGCCAGTAAGTCGTTCCTTGCTAGAATTTCTGTATTGGCAATGGCTCTATTTACTATTTGATGGGAATAGCCTCTGTCTAAAAATCTCTCTTTGCTTTTTTGTTGTGCTAATGCTAGTTCTTCTGGTGTACTGCAAACCCTTTTTATTCTTAGCATTTTGCCATAAGGTATGCTGTTCACCAGGTGTCGTGGGTGAACACTTGATGCATGTAACTCCGAGTTTCCAGCCGTTTTTTTGCGATATAAAGTGGTTTCGAGTTTTATATATATATATATATATATATATATATATATATATATATATATATATATATATATATATATATATATATATATATATATATATATATATATATATATATATATATATATATATACTTGGTATATATATATGTTCCAGCTCACACTCCCCTGCATAGAAAAGAAGGTACCGCACTCACAGGTTCTTATTTATCTGTTTATTCACAAATGAGAATGTCAGGACACGTTTCGGCTTACGCCTTCCTCGGCCACAGTCTGTTTACTAACGGAGCACGCCATCTTAACATGTAATTGCACATGCGCAGTTCGATTTTCGCCATAGAAATGAAAAGCGGCGTTTCAGAGCCCACACTTGGCGATTTACATTGAGCTACAATATTAACTTTGTTAAATATGGTTCAGCAATACATCATGTTAATTCATTGCAATATTGAATTCAAATCACCATATTATTAGAGAGTAAATTCATCCAGTTAATCAAGGTATAATACATTCAAGTATACAATGGCAGTCATGATTTAGCTCTGAATGAGCAAAAATTTCTATCTTCGAGAACTCTTCTGTATTCTGCCCCCCCCCAGGGTTTAGATCCAGTATGTAGAGTGTTTCTAAAAGACGGAGAATGCCTTCACGGTTTCCACCCCTTCTGAGTGGAGGAACACAATCTATTACAAAGTAACTAAGATGTGATGGTTTACTTTTGTGAGCCATCTCAAAGTGCTTTGCCACAGGGTAGGCTAGGTCTTTATTTGTGATGGCTCGTATCTGCTGGAGTATCCTTTTGTGCATCGGGAGTTTAGTACTCCCAATGTACCTTAATGCACAAGGACACTCCAGCACATACACAGCATGGTCCGTTTTTTTTTTATACACACTGGATCTGACTTAAAATGTGTTGTGTAATTCATCCTGTTTTTAGCAAATTTGCATGCCTTACATGATACACACTTTGTAAAACCATTTTGTGCCGACAACCAGTTGGTGGGCGCTCTGATTTCTGGACTGTTCTTAACACGGCAGTTCCCCATTGACCTGGCCTTCCTAAATGTCAATTGAGTTTTTTCTAGTCAGATCTGCACCTATGCCCGGATCATTTAATACCAGGTTCCAGTTTTTGTTTAGTATTTTCCTGATGGCTCTCTGTTGTATGTTGTACGTGATTATGACTCTGCATGACGGCTCCAGTTTATTTGGGGTTGTTAAAATGGCGTTCCTTGTTAGTAAACAAACTGTGGCCAAGGAAGGCGTAAGACAAAAGGCGTCCCAACATTCTCATTTGTGAATACACAGATGAATAAGAACCGTGAGTGCGGTACCTTATTTTCTACGAAGGGGAGTATGAGCTGGAGTATTAACGTGGTTCCACCACCACGTTTCACAGCACCCGTCTCTGAGTGCTGGAAACTGCGCAAGGAAGGGTGGAATCAGAGCTGGTATATATATATATATATATATACCAGCTATATATATATATATATATATATATATATATATATATATATTTATATATATATATATAAAAATAAATAAATATATATATATATATATATATATATATATATCATCATTCATGACATGGTCAGTGACATCACTGATGACATCATCCAGTGTCTGTGTGTTTTTGTAAAGTTTAAATATGTTTTACATATTGAAGAACGAGTGGATGTATAAGAGTATGGATGAAGGATTTGATTATATAAGTGAGTAAGTATGTGTTAGTATATCTGTGAAAATGTAAGCTGTTCTGTGTTTAACTGTATAGATTAAGAAATCAAAGTGTGATTGATTCTTTACAGGACTGACTAGGTGTGTGAGTAACTCCATGGATGAGTGGCAGTGTGTGAGTGTCTGCATAGGTGTATGAGTGCATATGATAGTGTTGTAATGATGAGTGACTGTATGTACGAGTGACCTTATGGGTGAATGAATGACTGTGTGTGTAGACGTAGGAATCAGTGAGTGCGTATGTAGTAAATGGTATTGGTGTGTCAATAGTTTAAATAATGATACTCTGTATTTTACACTAGGTGTAACAGAAGTTATATTAGAGTGTAAGGAGGTGCATTGTATTATCACATGAAGTATATCATCAGTGGTGTGATCATTGATGTTAAATGAGATGTCATCAGTGATGTCATCAGTGATGTCACTGACCATGTCATGAATGATGTAATATGTGACATCATCAGCATTGGATTGCGGATGCGCGAAATATATAGTTAGTGCAACTAACTATATGTTGAATTTCATTGGTTTTATATCAATAAAATGTCCAGCTAACTATATAGGAGGAATTTCAATGGTTTTTTATATGTTAATTCCTAATTATATAAGGGCTAAAACCTATGTTTTTATCAGTGAATTTCCAAGGTTTTTTAAAGGCTAATTCCTAAGTATATATCTTCTATAACCTATGGTTTTTTCAGTGAATATATATATATATATATATATATATATATATATATATATATATATATATTCACTGAAAAAACCATAGGTTATAGACCATATATAGTTAGGAATTCGCATTTACAAAACCTTATTTTACTCACACAAAACCATTGAAATTCCATATATAGTTAGTTGCACTAACTATATATCGCGCACCCGCAATCCACTGCTGATGATGTCACATATTACATCATTCATGACATGGTCAGTGACATCACTGATGACATCACTGATGACATCTCAAATGACATCACTGATGACATCTCAAATGACATCACTGATGACATCACTGATGACATCTCATTTGACATTACTGATCACATCACTGATGATATCATTCATGTGATACTACGATGAACCTCTTCAGACTCTAATATAACCTTAGATACAATCAGTATAAACAGACACTCACAGACTGTCACTCATCCATGGAGTTACTCACACACCTAGTCAGTCATGCAAAGAATCAATCACACCTCCATTTCCTCAACTATACAGTTATACAAACTTTACTTATTCAAACATATACTAACACATATTTACTCTCTTATACAATCCCTGATAAGAGTTCACAATGATCCATACAGCCACTCACACATTCACTGGCTCTTATGCACAGTTATTTATATATGTCAACTCTCACATGTACTGTGTTTTACATATGTACTTACTTTGACATGTAGCACTGAGATATCCATTCACTCACCAATACACTCATGCACACAGTCAACCGCCCATACAGCTGTTTCCACATGCACTTTTGAAACCATACATCTAGTGAATCAACTGCTCACACATCTATGCACAGAGTCATACACCTCCCAGCCACCCACACACACACACTCAGTCTCCCATACAAATACTTGGGCAACCAATCAATAACCCATATAGTTACTCATATAGCTACTTATCAACACATGCAACAGTTTACAGAACAACAGACATAATGATGCACAAATTAAGACAGTTTAGTCACTAACCCATGCACTCAGTGAGACACATTTAATCACTCACTCATACAGTCAGTCATGCACCTACTAAATCCTTCATCCAGACACTTATACATCCACTCATTCTTCAATTTGTGACATATTTTAACTTTACAGAAACATACAGTCACTGGATGTTGTCATCAGTGATGTCATCAGTGATGTCATTTGAGATGTCATCAGTGATGTCATCAGTGATGTCACTGACCATGTCATGAATGATGTAATATGTGACATCATCAGCAGTGGATTGCGGGTGCGCGATATATAGTTAGTGCAACTAACTATATATGGAATTTCAATGGTTTTGTGTGAGTAAAATAAGGTTTTGTAAATGCGAATTCCTAACTATATATGGTCTATAACCTATGGTTTTTTCAGTGAATTTTCAAGGTTTTGTAAATGCTAGTTCCTAACTATATATGGTCTATAACCTATGGTTTTTTCAGTGAATTTTCAAGGTTTTGTAAATGCTAATTCCTAACTATATATGGTCTATAACCTATGGTTTTTTCTGTGAATATATATATATACATACATATATAAACATATATCATCTGTATATCTATATAAATACAAACATAAATGCATGCATACATATACATATATGCATACAGATGCATGTTATTTACATGAAAGTTGAAAAAACACTAATAAAAGCAAAGCTAAAAAGCCACCTCATTACAAACAGAATGGCTTTAACTTAAACGAGGGCGAGATCTATTGCATTTTCAATGCTTGTTTACTTTGGTTCCATCAAGAAGGCATTCAGATGTGTCACACATTTGCCATAAATTCTGAATGTTAGCACTCTAGTTGCACATTAGATCACTGTAGTAAAGCTACTGCTCACCAGGGACGTCTGCTGCTGTTATTCAAAGTGCATGTTTCAGTCTGCATGTCAGAATTTTTTTAATGAAATAGAAGAGGATTTGAGAAGTCACTCAAAATGATCCCTAATTTTTCTTTCTGAAGCACTAATCATACTTTCTATGGCAACATTAACCCCCTCATGTTGTTCCTTTTTAAATTGAGTGTTTTCAGACTTACCACTTCATTCCAATCAAGATGGCTTCTGGTGTGCCATACTTTTGTCATAAGTAAGACTGTTAGCGCTCTAGTTGTTCTTTAGAACACTCTGGGACATTCTGTCATTGGGGTATACTTGGGGTACATCTGGGTGATATTTGGGCTACATTTAGGCTCTTTTGTCTCTGGTGGCCATCTTGGGAGACTGTATGTCAGAATTTTTTAATGAAATTGAAGAGGGTTTGAGAAGTCACTCAAAATGTGCCCTAATTTTTCTTTCTGCAGCACTAATCATAATTCATATGGCAAAATATACCCCCTCATTTTGTTCCTTTTTAAATTAAATGTTTTAAGAGTTACCACTTTCTTCCAATCAAGAAGGCTTCAGGTGTGCCATACCTTTGTAATAAGTAGGACTGTTAGCGCTCTAGTTGTTCTTTAGAACACTCTGGGACATTCTGTCATTGGGCTATACTTGGGCTACATCTGGGTGATATTTGGGCTACATTTGGGCTCTTTTGTCTCTGGTGGCCATCTTGGGAGACTGCATGTCAGAATTTTTTAATGAAATAGAAGAGGATTTGAGAAGTCACTCAAAATGTGCCCTAATTTTTCTTTCTGCAGCACTAATAATACCTTCTATTGCATAATATACCCCCTCATTTTGTTCCTTTTTAAATTAAATGTTTTAAGAGTTACCACTTTATTCCCATCACGATGGCTCCAGGTGTGCTATACCTTTGTAATACGTAGGACTGTTAGCGCTCTAGTTGTTCTTTAGAACACTTTAGGAGGCTGCAGTAGAGCACAAAGGAATCAACTGACAGTCTCTGTCCTTGTTGGATGTACATGTTTTACTGAGAATGTCAGACTTCATTTTCACATGACTGAGAAAGATAATGTGAATTTACAGAAAATATGCTTTCAGTTTAGCTTATAGATCCCCTTCCAAACCACTGTGGGAAAATCATGAGATATTAGTTTTCTTTCAAACAATATTCATGATATCACAGCAGAAGGCTTTTTCACATGGTAAAATCACCTTAGAACACACCACAATTCCTAAAACGAGTATGGTACCATCAACAAATGATTTATAATGTAACTAAAGTCCTAAAACCCTCTATTAACTACAATGCTTTTTAATGAGGTGCTATCATGTATATTGGTCCCAAGATGGCTGCCAACACTTCTTGGATGAAGTGCTGACAGCCAATCAGATCAGATGTGTGGTTAGGCTCCGCCCAGATATATATATTTTTTTGAACCTAAATTACTCAAAATCCACTGGAGCACATATATTGAGACCTAGCAAAGGCACATCGGGCTAACAGTCCCTACAATTTTGCCAAGTTTCGTGCAAATCCATTCAGCCGTTTGAGCTAAAAGTGAGGCCAACCGCCCTATGGAAATTAACATGGGAAAAATGCGTTTTGGGACCCCCCTTTTTTCTCAGCCCCCCCTTGATGAAACCCCCCCAAATGTTCAGGGGCTGCTCAGAAACAAAATGATCCATTTTCCTGACAATTTCAGCTAATTCCGTCCACAAACGCCAAAGTTATTAGACATAGAATTTTCAAAAATCCCATAGAGAAAAAATCCTAACTATATATACCTACTGGCGACTGCCAGTAGGTAATATATATATATATATATATATATATATATATATATATATATATATATATATATATATATATATATATATATATATATATATTTAATGTATTTAATGCTAAAGGCTTAATATGTACCTGTGAAATACATTTTTGTTGTATATATATATATATATATGTGACCAAGAACAACCAGGGTTGTTCGAAACGCGTTGTCCTCGATCGCTTGCTGTGCCGAAATTAAGAAGTAAGAAGGACTACGGGCTCGTCTGAATTCTTCCCTTACCGGAATTCTGTTGGCTCATGTATATATATATATATATATATATATATATATATATATATATATATATATATATATATATATATATATATATATATATATATATATATATATATATATATATATATATATATATATATATATATATATATATATATATATATATATATATATATATATATATATATATATATATTACCTACTGGCGGTAGCCACTAGGTATATATAGTTAGGACCTAGTTTCCATAGGAAATCCCCAACATTCTATTGGGAATAACTTTGGCGCTGGTTGATGAATCTTCGCAAATTTCTCAAAGAAGATGGCTCGCTCTGCTCCGCTCCTTCCCTGAAAGTTTGGGGGGGATTCGTCAAGTGGGGGCTGAGAAAAAAAGGGGGTCCCAAAACGTGTTTTCCCCATGTTACTTTCCATAGGACCTTTAGACTCAGCTACAGCTTGAACCGCTGAAGGGAATTACACCAAACTTGTCAAAATGGTAGTGTCTGGTATGCAGATCACGCTTTTGGTAAAATAGTGTAAATCCCTCCTGTGGTTCCTGAGAAAATTAGAAGAGAAATCAATTATATACCTATAAGCGCGCATGGGTGCGCGCACCCCGCGATTTTTCGCGATTTTTTTGGGGGAGGGGCTTGGGGGGGGCGCTTGGGGGGCTTCTCTCTTTCATTTTAATGTTTTTAATTTAATTTCGAGGGTGCCCACCCCTCGTTTTGCACCCCGAGATCACCGCCGCCGCCCGAGCTGCCTTAAGATGGCCGCCGCCTGGTTGTGGGCGGGGCCGGGAGGACGATTTTAAAGTCCCCTGGCACGTGCCCACCCTGCCAGGTACATTGCCGCCCTAAGATTGAGTGCCCACCTCGATTTATTGTCTTTTTAAAAGAGCCGGTGCCCACCCGGCATTTGCTGCTTATCCCCCGCCTACGAGTGCCTGGAACGGGCCGCCGCACTGCCCGCGACGACCCGGAAGTGTTCAGGCCCGCCGGCCAATCATAGCGCGGCCCTAGGAGAGGTGGCCAGAAGTCCCGCCCCGCAGTCTGAGGAGAGACGAGGGGCCCGGCGCCTGAAGGTGCAGGCGGGGCTCCGTTGTGGAAAGGGAGCCCGCGCCGCCAACCGGAGAAGCCTTCCAGAGTTGCCTGGTTCCCCCGCGAGGCTCTCCCGAGTGAGAGAGCCCCGCCCGCCGCCGGAGAAGGACACCCGGTCCGCAGGGGAGCCCCCGCCACAGGTCCAGGTGAGTGGGGGCCCGGGGTGTTGATCCACAAGGGAGGGAGGGCATCGGGACACATTGCCGGTGTCCGCCCCCCCCCCCCCGGAAAGTGCCGCACCTTCAGTTTCAGCCCTGAGAGGGCTCCGGGGGCCATTGTCAGTTTGAGTCCCCAGGAGGGGGACTCCGCCGATCTGCCCGCACCTTGTGCCAGGGCCCCGAGGCCCCAACGAACCGGCACATTTTTGTTGTTGTTCAGAGCCTGCGAGGCTCAGGGGCATTTCGGTTTGCGAGCCCTGAGAGGCTCCACGTGGCCCATTTTGTTGATCACAAGTCCTGAGAGGCTCAGGAGGGCCAGTTCTTTGTTCACGAGCCCAGAGAGGCTCCAACGTCATGGGGGCAATTCTTGCTTCAAGAGCCCTGAGAGGCTCTGGGAGGGCCATAGTTGCTTCGGGTCCCCAGGAGGGGGGACTCCGACGAAGGTGGCATTTCGTGTGTGAGCCAGAGAGGTTCAGGGGACAGTCAGATGGGCAGAGCCTAGAGAGGCTCCCACGTTGGCCCCATTAATTGCACCAGTTGCCCAGCACTTCGTGGGCAACTGCCACGTTTAGGCCCTGACATTGGGACACAGGGACTGCCACAGGTGGTGGCTAATGTGGATTTGGCGCAATTGTTCATTTTCTGCACCTCTGAATGTGTTTTTATGCATCATATGCTTTGTCCTTTTACACCGCTGAATGTATTGCATTGCATCATGTGTTATGTTCTTACACCCCTACAGGTATAGTGATACTTAGGTGGTTGTTTTCTCCCTAGTACAGGTGGTGCTAGTGAGGTCCTGGTTACCAGTGATTACTGGTTGTGTGCTATTTTGTGCTAATGTAATTTTACATTCTAAGTGCTATTTCTAAAAGTGCTGATTCCTGACAGTGGTCCAGGTGGCCCTGTCTTGTAAATATCCCCTGTAAATTCTGCCCGTGCCCCTGGCACATTGTAAAGTGTGTGTTTTCATCTAATGTGTTTTGGTGTAATACAAAGGCTATTTTTATATATAACCTTGTGTGGAGTTTCCTTTGTGGTGGGCCTTGGGTGTTGTTGCTGGGGTGCGTGCGCAAATACTTAACTCATATCGCCTCCAAGTTTAGCCTTGCTGCTCGTGCCACGTTACCTAGAGGGTGAGTAGGGGTTATCTTGGCGTGTAACTCCCTTGCCCTGACTTAGGAGTGGTGGTCTCTGACTGACTTTGGCGAAAGCCCTGGCCAGCCGGGGATCCCATTTCTAACATTGGCTGGGGGAAGCCTGGGGGAAGCCTTTGCTGTGGCCGTCCGGTCTCCCGTGCCGAGGGGAGACCGAGTGATGCCCATTCCTCGTGACAGCCTGCATAGCGCACTGACTCCCCTCAGCCAAGCAGCGCTTGAAAGAGGGACTTGAACCTCGCAGAAGCTGTTCGTGTCTAACCCTCTCTGAGGTTGCTTGCTAAAAGCATAATCTACACAAAGGAGGAAGTGCCCCGTCTGTTTTGACTGCAGCCGTGATAATCAGTCATCGGGCAGCTACAAGAGGAACTCTGGGAGTCGTTTTTTTTGTAGTTTAGCCCTGAAGTCTCACAGTTGTGAATTTTGTTTTTCCGGGTGATTGTAGTGAGGGCGAACACTTGCGGGGTAACTATGGGCGATAGGGATGTTCTGGTGGCCAATGAGAGTCCCACTGACCGCGGACCGATTCTTGCGGAAACGGATCCGAGGAGGAATGAGCTGGAGAAATTGGTGGAGTTCAAAACCTATGGGATGCGGTGGTTCGTGCTGGGGGTGATCTGCCTGCTGAACTGTTCCAACACCATATTATGTACTGGTGAGAGAGAAGGGCTCCCACAAATCATCCTTTTCACATAGTGCTTGCTGCTACCGTCTTCCTGCTTTATGGCGCTGTAAATCGTGCGTTTGTCTAGTTCTGGTGGGGCAACCTAGGTACATCCCATGATATAGGGCAGTCATAAGCAGTGCGCCGAGTGTGTATATGTGTAAAAATATGTGGCACACTGCATCGCAGTATTATTTCCATCTGTTTAACCCAGAAACAACATTTTTTGTGAAATCGGCAAATTATGTGGCCAATTTTGTAAAGACTTAATTATGTGGTCAAGTCTGCAGTCACAGAATCATACACATTGACTGCCCAGCTTCTGTTGGGGACTGCTTTTTATCATCTTATTTGGTAATTCAATTGAAACCTAAACGTTTTTTCCTCGCCCTGTGTTAGCTTCCCTAGTTATTTATAGCAACCGTATTAATAAATGCACATTTGCGCTTCATTGCTGCACTGCAAACACTTTTTTACTGCTTAATGGATTACATGTAACAGTTGCTTTAAACAGGGAAAGCACTCCCACTACTCACAAGGACGCTTCATTGTGATTTTACCATTCAGCACAAATGTAACTCCTTGCATTCCGATTCTGATGAAATACCTTTTGTTAAAACAAATATACATGAAAAAAATAATATAGCATAAACTATGCATGTAGATGTGGAATGTATAATTTGCTATTTAACACCATTGGTATCGGAGGGACAACACAAATCTCTCAAGGCTTTCCCTACTGTGAGTTATGGGACCTGCCCACTCCCATCAGTGATGATAAATTGCATATTACACTCCATACACCTGAATATATATATATATTTATTTATATATATATTCACTGAAAAAACCATAGGTTTTAGGCCTTATATAGTTAGGAATTAGCATATATATAGATAGATATATATATTAGCTTTTAAAAAACCAATGAAATTCACTGAAAAAACCATAGGTTATAGACGATATATAGTTAGGAATTAGCCTTTAAAAAACCTTGGAAATTCACTGATAAAACTATAGGTTTTAGCCCTTATATAGTTAGGAATTAACATATAAAAAACCATTGAAATTCCTCCTATATAGTTAGCTGGACATTTTATTGATATAAAACCAATGAAATTCAACATATAGTTAGTTGCACTAACTATATATTTCGCGCATCCGCAATCCAATGCTGATGATGTCACAAATTACATCATTCATGACATGGTCAGTGACATCACTGATGACATCATCCAGTGTCTGTGTGTTTTTGTAAAGTTGAAATATGTTTTACATATTGAAGAATGAGTGGATGTATAAGAGTATGGATGAACGATTTGATTATATAAGTGAGTAAGTATGTGTTAGTATATCTGTGAAAATGTAAGCTGTTCTGTGTTTAACTGTATAGATTAAGAAATCAAAGTGTGATTGATTCTTTACAGGACTGACTAGGTGTGTGAGTAACTCCATGGATGAGTGGCAGTGTGTAAGTGTCTGCATAGGTGTATGAGTGCATATGATAGTGTTGTAATGATGAGTGACTGTATGTACGAGTGACCTTATGGGTGAATGAATGAATGTGTGTGTAGACGTAGGAATCAGTGAGTGCATATGTAGTAAATGGTATTGGTGTGTCAATAGTTTAAATAATGATACTCTGCATTTTACACTAGGTGTAACAGAAGTTATATTAGAGTGTAAGGAGGTGCATTGTATTATCACATGAAGTATATCATCAGTGGTGTGATCATTGATGTTAAATGAGATGTCATCAGTGATGTCATCAGTGATGTCACTGACCATGTCATGAATGATGTAATATGTGACATCATCTGCATTGGATTGCGGATGCGCGAAATATATAGTTAGTGCAACTAACTATATGTTGAATTTCATTGGTTTTATATCAATAAAATGTCCAGCTAACTATATAGGAGGAATTTCAATGGTTTTTTATATGTTAATTCCTAACTATATAAGGGCTAAAACCTATGGTTTTATCAGTGAATATATATATATATATATATATATATATATATATATATATATATATATATATATATATATATATATATATATATATATATATATATATATATATACATTTTTCCCGTACAAAAACAGAGAAATTGAGCTAACTATAACTCGCGCCCCAGCAATGCACTGCTGATTATCTCACATATTACATCATACATGACATGGTCAGTGACATCACTGATGACATCTTAAATAACATCACTGATGACATCAACCACTTAATAGCTTATGCACCTCCTCACACCCTGATATAACCGCCAGGAGAAAGAAGAAAAGGCACGTCACAAAAAAAGGAGAGTGTGGTATGGGAATTCTTTTCAATTCCTGAATGACCAAAAAAGGTGACTGCACAAAAAGTTATGAGCAACATCTGTAAATAAGTGCTGTCCAAGGGATCGGACAAAAAATACTACTGCTATACAAACATCTCCAAACAATGCACAAGAAGAGGCTTGCAAGAGCTGAACTTGCAAGAGTAAATGAAGGCAGCCAAGATCCTCAACCTTCAACAGCTCAAGTTGGTGACAGGTTGGCTTTAATACCACTGACTCTTCCTGATTTTGCGAAGGCAGGACTTTTTTGTCCAAAATGCATCACTGTGCTGAGCATTGGAGAACAAGTTGTCCAAACAATTTTGGGCACAATTAACAATCACTGTTTTTTTTCCCTCGATTTATGCATGCTGTTATGTGCTTTTTTGTACAAATTTTTATTGATAAAATCTTATAAAAACCACAAAAAAACACAAAATTGTAAAAAAAAAAATATATAGTTTTTAAAAAAGAAAGAAAGAAATGGTTCATATGGAACCACCTATTCTGGTTTAAAAAAGAAAAGCTATATGTTGTAGAAATACATGAGTCAATGGATAGTGTCTATGTTATTGCATAAGTGCCTACGTAGAGTATGAGTGATTGGATGAGTACATGAGTAGAGTTTGAGTGAATGGATGAGTGCAACATTAGTGGTTGTGTGATTGAAAGAACGCGTGAATAGTGCCTGGATGGTTGAATGACTGCATGTGTAGTATGTTGCTCATAAGATAGTGAATGCTTCACTACTCCAAGGGGCTTTACCAGACTGCCTAAAATCAGGGCAGGTAACCCCCATTCTAAAAAGACCCACAGCGAATCATACGAACCCCGATAATTTGCGTCCCATCTCCACTATTCCTTCTCTGGCAAAGCTCCTTGAGAAATGCGTTCATACCCATCTATGCAATCACATTGATCAGTTCCACCTTATTGACCAATTCCAATCTGGCTTCCGTCCAGGTCACAGCACAGAAACAGTCCTTACCCACATAGTTGATGACGCACTTAAAATGCTAGATCAGAACAAATCTTGCCCCCAAATCGTACTAGACCTATCCTCAGCCTTCGAAACGGTCAAACATGACATCCTCCTTGAAGTACTTGAACACAGAATGGGATTATTAGGAATTGTGCTAAATTGGTTTGCTTCATTTCTACACAACAGAACTCAAAGAATTAACGCTAATCAATCCTTGTCTACTACCACTCCTGTCACTTTAGGGGTCCCCCAGGGATCCACCTTATCACCTACTCTCTTTAACCTGTTCATGGAGCCTCTAACCGAAATTCTGAAATTTTCCAATGTACAATATCACATGTATGCAGACGACACCAAACTATACCTCAAAATCTCCTCCCCTGAGGATATCTATCTACTCAACACAACTCTAAAAAAAAACTGGCTAACCAGAAACCACCTTAAACTCAACTCGCTCAATATGGGAGTGCTACCCTATGTGGTCTGCTAAGATCCAGGTTGGCTCCACTAAGGGCATCCCTTAACTGTGCTGCAAAAATAAACCATAATTTGGCTAGGTTTCTCCTGCTCGAAGCTAGTGATCCTACATTCACTGTACAAACATTTGATGCTGTTCTTCCTTACCGCATAGTGTGCGTTCCTGCGTAGCCTGCTATATACATGTTTATTGTATTACTCATCCTGTCTTATTTGCCTTGTAATTGTGTGATTATTCCTTGTTTTTTTATGTATTCTTACTCGATGTCATCAGTTGCTTTTATGTCCTTCCTCCCTTCATTTTTGTAAAGCGCTCTGATATACTTTGGGATCTTGTTTGCGCTATATAAAACTTTATATATAAATAAAATCACTAGATTGAAAAGGCACAGCTACATGACTCCAGATCTGAAGTCACTAAACTGGTTCCCTTATGAGGCAAGGATTCAGATGAAAATTGCTTGCATGACCCAAAAAACCCTACACTTCAATACACTGAAGTACCTAGCTGACAAACTGGAACTGTTCAGTGGTGGTAGATCATCTAGAATCACCAGTACTTTACTGTTGAAACCTCAAAAATTCCAAAAAAAGAAAACCTACAACCGAGCCTTCTCCAGATTCACCCCTAGAATATGGAACTCCCTGCCCCCTGATCACTTCATTCAAAAAAGAAGTCATACTTGTTGTTGTTGTATGTACTTTATTCAATATAAAAATATCCTAAAAGCATGTACAAGTGTGATTCATCAATAAAAAATCTGTCAATACATACAACTAGTAACAATATATAATTATCTAAAAATATACATTAAAAAATGTGTACAATATATACAATAAAAACACATCTCATATAAAAAGCAGTGTAGATACAGCGTTGGTCTCTTGAAGCACTAACTCTTATTGTGCTTTAGCAGCTTAATACGTGTCGGCCAGGCGCTGCCCAAATATTTGGCTACCGCACAAACCATGGTAAGGGAAGAGGCATATGTTTTAAATGTGCGTAATGCCACCCTATAGTCCTTATACCCCAAATTTTTACAAATAGGTTTGAGCCATTTCCTCCTAGCAAACCGGTAGGCTGGACAGGCCAAGAGGAAATGGGGGATAGATTCTGAGGGCGCCTGGCAACCGGGGCAACTCACAGATATTAAACTATGACTTCTCCAACCCGCTACAAGATCATTAAGCGGGAGGGTTCCTAACCTGAACTTCATGTAGAGCATTCTATCTCGTGGAGATTGTATAAAATCGAGATACTGTTCAAATTTATCATCAAGCTTATGCTCCAAGAACTGTTCAGTAAGGGGCCCCCGGTTGGGTTTGCGAGCCTCCTCCCCTTTTACCCAATCCCAATATGCCTTCTTGACAGTTTGCTTAACTGGCCCATGCCTCCCCAAAACCGATTTCTGTTACCAACTGCTTTAATTTACAGATCCATTTGATCTTGTTTCCTGTGTCTAGACTAATAATCTGGCTCAGTGCAGCGGCATAGGTGGCCAATTCGGGGGTCCTTCTTAGGCCACCCAGAAGAGTAGCGGGCGTAATCTTGCAATATCTTTAATGGAGTGCTTCCCAATGTCCTTACGGAGCGGAATTAACCCCTTCTGCGCTGATGACGGAACCGCTCCGTCATCAGCCGCGGTGGCGCTGTGCTGATGATGGAGCGGTTCCGTCATGGCCCGCCCGACGCTCCTGCGCGGCGCGAATTCCGTGCCTGTGCTGAGCGTTCTATTGAGTGGGCGGGCCATGACGGAACCGCTCCGTCATAAGCACAGCGCAACCGACTCTGGTGATGGAGCGGTTCCGTCACCAGCATGCGCCCGCCGCATTTCCGCCCCGCCCCCTTAGCACTGCGGCGGAATAGCCGCCGCAGTGAAGGGTTTAAAGGGGTAGAGAGCGGAAGAGAGACCAGACCTCTGTAGAACTTATTTTCTGATTTCTCTAGGCCACTAACATTCTCAATCCCCATAATTCTGACCCATAGAGGGCTGAGGGCAATGCTTTACCATTGTAGACCACTAGGGCTGGGCCTACCGGTCTACTGATTGAAAGCTGCTGTTCTCTTAGGATTGCCCCCGCTTATGATTAAGGAGCATTTTGACCAAATGGGTGTTCCACTTCAACAAATTATTCACCCGAATGCCCAAATAATCAAAGGACTCTACTGTATCTAAGGGGGTGCCATTGAGTGTAATGCTGTTCTTAAAGCGTTTAGATGGGGATAGTGTCATTAATTAAGTTTTACTGGTGTTAATGGATAGACCCCAAGAATCGCAAAACTGGCTGAACCTATCTAACAATTTTTGTAGGACGCTAGGACATTTTGACATCAGTAGGGTGTCATCGGCGAAAAGGAGGGTAGGAGATTTCTCCCCGGCCAGGGTTGGGGCATCAGTTGGGTCCTCTCTCAAATTGTCTACCATCCCATTTACAAAGAGATAGAACAAAGTTGGAGCCAGCACACAACCCTGGCGTACCCCCCTATTCACCACCACCCTTTCCGTCAACTGTCCTAGGTTACCCCACCTGATTCTGGCATAATTTCCCTCATGGAGACGCTTGATGAAATCAAGAATGATAGGTGGGATACCTAAATCAGACAACACCTGCCAAAGCTTGGCACAAGGAACCAGGTCGAAAGTGGTCTTAAGATCGATAAAGGCCAGATATAAACTGCCCTTCCCGATTGGCCACTACTTTCCAATGTAACATGTAAAATCTAAACACTTGATCCATCGTGCCAACTTTCTGTCTGAACCCTGCCTGGAAATGCGAAAGGATGTTGCCATCATCCATCCATGACCTTATCCTCATTAGGAGGACCCTGCCAACCACCTTTTGTATTACGTTGATTAAACTAATCGGCCTGTAATTGGCAGGGTCCTCCCTATTCCCCTTTTTATATATTGCACCTACCTCTGCACCCTTCCAAGAGTCCGGGACAGGATGACCACTAGCAATCAGGTTCATCAAAAGCAGAATAAATTCATCCCACACCTTTACTTTACGTAACAGAAGGTCGCCAGGGAGGCCATCGGGACCCGCCGCCTTTCCTGAAGATAGCCCAGCTATGGCAGATAGAACCTCATTGATCTTAAAAGGTTCAGTTGGTCTGGGGCCATTGGATAAATCATCTAATGAAAGACCCCCTGCTGGTAATGGGAGCTTCTCGTTGTGAATAGGTGAAGTGGTTCCAACATCGCAATATAGGCCAAGAAAATGAGCATGTCATTGATGTTCTGTGATGTGGTTGGGTATCGGATCAGTTCCCTTCCGAATACCTTTGTTGAGTAGTTCCCAGAACGTAGCGGTGTCTTTCAGTTGAGAGGCGGATTTGAGTTCCTGCCAGTGATAATCTTCCCAATTGCGCTTAGCTCGCTCAATTGCCCTGGCGTACTCTTTCCTAGCGATTCTAACCAATTGAGGATTATTGCTTTGTAAAGCCAAAGATAAACTACGCCTCTTTTCCCTACAAACATCAGAATACCACAAGTTAGATGGTCTGGGGAGATGTTTTTTCTGATTACTCTGATTGCTAGGTTCCGGACTGGAAACAAACATTCCCAAACCTTCTATTGTCTCTTAATAGAATTTTGGAAGGGGAGAGTTCTGTATAGCTTCAGCATCATCGCTAACTAATACAAGCTCTATGAGCTCTCTTATATTGAACAGTTTGTCCTCCTGATATGAAACCTTGTGCCATTTTAGGCGGCGGTTGCAATTGGAGGGGACTACCTCTTTCGTTAACATCCTCACTGGATTAGGGGACTTAATGTCAGCCCAGGTGTTGCTCAATTGCATACATAGGGGATTATGGTCACTATCCTGGGTCGGTTTCACTTCCATATCCAAAAGGTCACCCCAAAGCCGGGTGCCCAGCAAGATGTGATCAATCTGTGAAGGGCAGCTGGGCCTATTGTATGTATTGGACCCTTCTGGATCAGAGCGTGTCCTACCGTTCACCGCTCTTAGATTATACTCCAGGGTTTAATTGGGGCTAGGCTAAGTGGTGGAATAGCTAGTTTGCTGTCCTGCTCCCCAATACCCAATACATCCTCCTCGCACAGCGGTTCATATGTACAGTTAAAGTCCCCTGCCACAATGATAACAGAATTTGGAGGGAAGCTAGACAGTTTGGACTCTAATACTGCTATGGTAGCAGATGATTGGGTCCCAGGAGACCCTCTGGCATATACAAAAAATATCTCCACATTGGGACTATTTAGAGGGCCTTTCACCGTCAGGTTTAAAATATCATTTGAGGTGGTAGTGTGCATGATAGTTGACCAATTTAAAGAAATGCGTAGCCAAATATGAAGCCCCCCCAATGGGTGACCCTTCCCTGAGCTTAACGCTGGAATAAAATAAGTGGCAAATCCAGGTTTGTATAGGGGAACCAAACTCCATGTCTCTTGGAACAAGCAGATATCTTGGTTGTCAATGAAATCATTCCACTCTGGGAGCAACAGTTTTTTTTGTAAATCTGCTATATTCCAAAAGAGAAAGCGGATTACCCCAGAATTATTTGCATTCCAAGTGCACACATCGCTTATACTCCCCCCTCCTCTCTACCAGTCTCTAAGCTACTGGAACAAGAAGCCTCTTCATCCCTGTTCCCCTCCTCTACTTCCTTGCGGGGATCCAATGTCAGAGCCTTGTCCAGTCTATCGACTGACCTTAGTCCAGACTCTCTCCCCTCCCTCTCAGGTGACCATAGTCGAGAACAGCGAAACTGTATTGCAGAGAGTCCAGGTGGGGAGGTGCGAAACTCTAATGCCACCAGGTTCTCGGGAATTACGGCATTAAATACCTGAATCTCAATGCAATCAGTCTGTGAGCTTCCCAGTGTAATCTGCCTAACTTTTGCCACATCCTCCCTTATTACCGACCTACAGCCCCTTACATATCTTATCCAGTGTATCACTTTATTATGTAGGGATTCACAACTTTCATAGCTTTGGTCGCTCATAAGTTTTGGAACCTTGGTCATATAGATTGTGGGGAGAGGATTCCCTAAATGGATATTACCGCCTTGTGAGCCCGAAGTGCCCTGGCCTTCCCTAGTCAAGGCTGGGCTATGGCGATTTGCTTTGAGAGGGAGTCAGGCTGATAGATTCCCTCTATCTCCCTGGACTATGTCTGGGTCAGAATGGAAATTGGAATTTTTATGTGGGATAAACCTTGCTGGAGGGACCTGGGCACGACTCGTTTGCCCTATCACTGGCCTGATCCCTACCCCCTTAGGTTTCCCTGCCAAAGACCTATTGTCTGTACTGCTGGGAATAGGTCATGTAGAGGGGGCAGGAATATCAGACGGTCTATACATACTGCTGGAATTAGATGGTGAGGAAGAGGCAGAAATATCAGTTTGTATATTCCTAAGCGCGTCCACCTTCTCTCTCAGGGAAGCTAATTCTCTTTCAAGAAATTCTGCTCTTTGTTGGAGGGCATTATTGTAGGAATCACAAGAGCTACAGATTGCTGTGCTGACAGGGGGTTCTACAGCATTATCTGTGCTCAGGATAGTAACTGTGCTGCCCTCATTGATGGATTCTAAGACTGCAAATCTGTTTGTACACGGGATTGGATCTTTGATATGCAATCATGTAGAATCCCTTTGGTGGTGGCTCCTGATGTTTCACTTTCATTTTGCACTGGGGAAGAGGTCACTAGAGTTCCCTCTGCTGATCTATGTACTTCACCAATGGTAGGCTTTTGAGGTATTTTCTTGCTAAAAATTGAAGGGATTACTCTTCTATGTGACCGAGCTATCACATCATCAAGTGAGTTGTTATTAACAGCTGGATTGGTGGTGGCTCCTGATGTTTCACTTTCATTTTGCACTGGGGAAGAGGTCACTAGAGTTCCCTCCGCTGATCTATGTGCTTCACTGATGGTAGGCTTTTGAGGTATTTTCTTGCTAAAAATTGAAGGGATTACTCTTCTATGTGACCGAGCTATTGCATCATCAAGTGAGTTACTATTAACAGCTGGATTGATTGCATTACTGGCCCCCAAAACTTCTTCACATTCGTTTACAATAGCTGCAATCCTTGTTAAGACACAATTGCTAGCCGTGTGGGATACTTTCTTAGGTTTTTTCCCTCTTTTGGTTAAAAGTGTCCCCCCCCTCCATTGACTTCCTTTTTCCCATTGTATATTGCAATGTAGAGTAGGTAGGTTCGGATAAGGGTAGCACAGACCCCAAGTTGTTGATCAATTGCACTAAACCCCCGAGCAAACAGTAGTCTTTAAAAAACAAAAACTCAAATGTGTGACCACTTCAACCCGGGCTGATTACAGCAAACAGTACCTTTGTCCATATGTCTCGTAGACCAAGGGAAAGAGGGGGGGCCCTGCAATGCCTCTTCCTGGTGAGGACGGGCCCGTCCTTGGCCCGTGCTTTGCCCGGTGCACGCCCATGTGCGTCTGCGCGCGTCCCGCGAGGCGGGGAGAGCTACATTTTTAAGTCCTTCCGGTCACCAGGGGGAGGGGCAGGGTGTCCGGTCCTGGCCACGGAGCTCTCTCTCGACACCCCACAGCAGCACGAAGCATTTCCCACGGAGCAGGAAACAGGAGCAGTTTTTAAAGCCCTCGTTCACCTGGGGGAGGGGCAAGGTGTTCGGTCCTGGCCACGGAGCTCTCTCTCGTCACCCCACAGAAGCACGAAGTGTTTCCCGCGGAGTGGGAAACATAAGCAGTTTTTAATGCCTCCGTTCACCTGGGGGAGGGGTAAGGTGTCCGGTCCTGGCCACGGAGCTCTCTCTCGTCACCCCACAGCAGCACAAAGCGTTTCCCGCAGAGCAGAAAGCGCGAGCAGTTTTTAAATCCCTCGTTCACCTGGGGGAGGGGCAAGGTGTCCGGTACTGGCCTGGGAGCTCTCTCTCGTCACCCCACAGCAGCACAAAGCGTTTCCCGTGGAGCGGGAAACACGATCAGTTTTTAAATCCCCCGTTCACCTGGGGGAGGGGCATGGTGTCTGGTCCTGGCCACGGAGCTCTCTCTCGTCACCCCACAGCAGCACTGCTTTTACTGAACAAATCTCTACCCTGAACCCACCTACTCATTCTTTGGATATTGATCTGACCTGATGTTCTCTAACCAGGGATTGCACACCATCTAAGTAGTAGTTTATAACTCACTGTCCCACTCCTGATTGCAATGGACATCGTCATCATTTATGTTTCTGGGTTATCTATTTTCTACTTATTTAACTAATCTGTAAAGCGCTCTGATACTCTCTAGTATCAAGTTTGCACTATATAAAACTTTATAAATGAATTTAAAAAAATTAGGAAGTGTCTGTGTCATTGGCTACATGCATGGGTGCATAGGTAGTGTTTTGAGGGAATGGTTGAGTGCAGGAGTAGTTCCTGAGTGTTTGCATGAGTGGATGGGTAGTGTCTGCATGATTGCATGAGTGCAGTGGTAGTGCCTGGGTAATTGGATGAGTGTATGGGCAATGCCTGAGTAAAAGTATTGATGCAAAGGTAATGCATGTGTCATTGGATGAGTGCTTAGGTAGTGCTTGAGTGAATCGATGAGTGCATGGGTAGTTCCTAAGTGAATGGTTGAGTGCAAATGTAGTGCCTGAGTTATTACATGAGTGCATGGGTAGTGCCTGGGTGATTGCATGAGTGAAGGGATAGTGTCTGGCTGATTGGAAGAGTGTATGACTAGTGCTTGAGTAGAAGGATGGGTACAAGAGTAATGCCTGGGTCATTGGATGAGTGCATAGATAGTGCCTGACTGAATGGAAGAGTGCATGAGTAGTGCCTGAGTGAATGGTTGAGTTTAAAAGTACTGCCTGGATGATTGCATGAGTACATGGGTAATGTCTAGGTGCTTAGATCTGTGTATGGGTAGTGCCTGAGTAAAAGAATGGCTCCAAGAGTAATCCCTGGGTCATTGGATGAGTGCATGGGTAGTGCCTGGGAGAATGGGTGAATGCATGGGTAGTTCCTGAGTCAAGGGTTGAATTTAAGAATAGTTCTTGAGTGATTGAATAAGTGCATGAGTAGTATCTGGGTTGTTGCTTGAGTGCAGAGGAAATACCTGGGTGATTGGATGAGTGTATGGGAAGTTCCTGAGTGTAAGGTGTGTACAAGGGTAATGCTTCGGTCATTGGATGAATGCATGGGTAGTGCCTGAGAGAATGAATGAGTCCCTCATTAGTTCCTGAGTAAATGGTTGAGTGCAAGAGTAGTGTGAGAGGAATTGCATGACTGCACGGGTACTATCTGGGTGATTGGATCAGTGCATGGGTAGTGCGTGAGTGAAAAGATGAGTGCAAGAGTAATCCCTCTGTCATTGCATGAGTGCATAGGTACTGCCTGGAAGAATAGATGAGTGTATGGGTATAGTCTGAATGAATGGTTGAGTGCCATAAATAGTGTCTTTGCATTAGTGTATGGGTAGTGCTTTATTGAATGGATGAGTCCATTAGAGCTGTGTGACTGAATGGATTGATCCAACTTTAGTTGCTGGATCATTGGGTGAGTGCATGGATAGTGCCTTGGAGAATGGATGAGTGCATAGGTAGTGTCTGAGTGAATGGTTGAGTGCAAGAGTAGTACCAGAGTGATTACATGAGAGCATGGACAGTGCCTTGGGGTTTCCATAAGTGCAGGGATTCTGTCTGAGTGATTGCAACAGTGCATGGGTGGTGCCTGCATGACTTCAGGAGTGCAAGAGTACCATTAGAGTGATTAGATCAGTGCATTGGGTACTGCGTGAGTAAAATGATGACTGCAAGAGTAATTCCTTGGACATTTGAAGAGTGCATGGGTAGTGCCTGAGGGAATGGATTAGTGCATGGGTAGTGCCTGATTGAATGGTTGAGTACAAGAGTAGTGGCTGAGTGATTGCATAGCTGTATAGGTAGTGTTTAAGTTATTGCATGAGTACATGGGTAGTGTCTGGGTGATTGCATGAGTGTAGGGGTAGTGTGTGAGTGAATGGATGAGTGTACAGGTACTGCCTCTGTGACTGTTTGAATGCAAAAATAGAGCCTGGGGGATTGGATGACTGTGTGGGTACTGTCTGAGTGATTGCATGAGTGCAGGGCTATTACTTGGGTGTTTGGATATGTGCATGAGTTGTGCCTGAGTAAGACAATGACTGGAAGAGTAATCCCTGGGTCATTGGATGACTGCATGGTTTGAGCCTGACTGAATATATGAGTGCACGTGTAGCACCTGAGTGAATCAGTGGGTGCATAGGTAATGTTTGAGGGAATGGTTGAGTGCAAGAGTGGTGCCTGAGTGATTGCATAGGTGCATCAGTAGTACCTGAGTGATTGCATCAGTGCAGGGGAAGTGCCTAGGTGATTAGATGAGTGCATAGGTAGTGCCTGAGTGACCTCATGAGTGCAAGAGTAATGTCTGGGTTCTTAGATCAATGCATGGATAGTGCCTGAGTAAAAGGATCACTGCAAGAGTAATCCCTGGGTCATTGGATGAGCGCAAGAGTAGTGCATGAGTGATTGCATGAGTGCAGGGGTACTGCTTGGGTGATTGGATCAGTGCATGGGTAGTGCCTGAGTATGACAATGACTGTAAGAATAATCCCAGAGTCATTGGATGACTGCATGGTTAGTGCCTGACTGAATATATGAGTTCATGTGTAGCACCTGAGTTAATCAATTAGTGCATAGGTAGTGTTTCAGAGAATGCTTGAGTGCAAGAAAAGTACCTGAGTGATTGCATAAGTGCATCAGAAGTGCTTGGATGATTGCATGAGTGCAGGGGTAGTGCCTGTGTAATTAGATGAGTGTATTGGTAGTGCCTGAGTGACTTCATGAGCACAAGAGTAATATCTGGGTGATTAGATCAATGCATGGGTAGTGCCTGAGTAAAAGGATCACTGCAAGAATAATCCCTGGGTCATTGGATGCATGCAAGAGTAGTGCCTGAATGATTACATGAGTGCATGGGTAGTGCCTGTGTAAAATAAAGAATACCAGGGTAATGACTGTGCTATTAGTGTGAAACTTGTGCTTCAGAGAATGCATAAGTGAATGGGTAGTGTCTAGATGAAAGGATAACTGCCTGCTTGATTACATGAGCAACATAATGTTAATTTTCAAGTAGTCTAAAGGATCAACATTATTTATATTAGAAACACATAACATATAATTAAGCGTTACATTTTTTTTCACATTATACCTACACTCCTGAGGCAGAAAGCCGGGAGAATCGTTGCCACTGCTTTCAACCTGTTATTGTGATACTTTGTGTTTTAAACTCACCATTCCCCCTGGCACTTGATCCGGTGACAGGGCACCTTCTGGGCTTCCCCGTGCTGCGTATTTCAGCGCTGACGCGGAGCTCATTTCTTTTTGCCGCCATCCCCCCGGGCCACGCCCAAGCCACGCCCACTATCGCTAGGCCATGCCCCCTACTCTGACATATATAAGTCGCGCTGACTGCGAGCGCGCTCAGAGAACACCTACAATCCTGAGGCGGAAAGCCGGGAGAATCCTTGGCCCTGCTTTTAACCTGTTATTGTGATACTTTGTGTTTTAAACTCACCATTCCCCCTTGCACTTGATCCGGTGACAGGACACCTTCTGGGCTTCCCCGTGCAGCGGATTTCAGCACTGACGCCGGGCTCATTTCTTTTGCCGCCATCTCCCCGGGACACGCCCAAGCCACGCCCACTATTGCTAGGCCACGCCCCTTACTCTGACGTATATAAGTCGCGCTGACTGCGAACTCGCTCAGAGAACACCTACACTCCTGAGGCGGAAAGCCGGGAGAATCGTTGCCACTGCTTTTAACCTGTTATTGTGATACTTTGTGTTTTAAACTCACCATTCCCCCTGGCACTTGATCCGGTGACAGGGCATCTTCTGGGCTTCCCCGTGCAGCGGATTTCAGCGCTGACGCGGGGCTCATTTCTTTTTGCCGCCATCTCCCCGGGCCACGCCCACTATCGCTAGGCCACGCCCCTTACTCTGACGTATATAAGTCACGCTGACTGCGAGCGCGCTCAGAGAACACCTACACTCCTGAGGCGGAAAGCCGGGAGAATGGTTGCCACTTGTTTTTAACCTGTTATTGTGATACTTTGTGTTTTAAACTCACCATTCCCCGTGGCACTTGATCCGGTGAGAGGGCACCTTCTGGGCTTCCCCGTGCAGCGGATTTCAGCGCTGACGCGGGGCTCATTTCTTTTTGCCGCCATCTCCCCGGGCCACGCCTAAGCCACGCCCACTATCGCTAGTCCACGCCCCCCTTTCCCCTTAAAATCAAGTGCCTGTCAAGGACGCGCAGCGGGCACGCCGTTTGCGCACCGAAGGCGCGCCTAAGGCAAGCCCGTCTGCGCCCGTCCGAGCCTGGCTGGGCCTAGGGACTAGGCAGAATGGAGAAAATTACAGCTACACCTCCCTTGAACTCCGATCTCTGCAGCACTCTGGCTCTCCCTACCTCGATCCCGCCTCACGCACCTGCCTAAAGGCCAATAACATCTATCCTCTCCACCTTATGCAGATGACCTCTTCTACCACGCCTCAAGGTTCTAACTTCACTAGATCTACTCTAAGTCCTAACGCCTTGACACTTCGCTGCCTATACCTTAACACCAGATCTCTGGTAAAACACCAACTACACATCTTCTTATTGCTTAACTCGGATACACCAGACATACTATTCTCTGAAACCTGGCTCACTGCGGACTCCCTTCCGGATATCCTTACAGCTCTACCGGCAGACTATTACATATTGTTAGCAAACAGAGAACCAGGAAAGCCTGGGGGTGGCGTCGCCGCCATTATCCATAAAGACCACACGTTCACCACCTTACCTTCCTTGGACCTACCAGACACTGAAAATCTTGTAATTAAATCTGATACAGACAAGGGAACTATGGTGCTGGTATTGATCTATCGCCCACCTAAATCTATGCCTACATTCCCAGTTTCTCTGACTGAGCAAATGGACAGCCTAGTCGTTAATTACGATAAGGTTATGTTGATTGGGGATTTGAATTATTGGTACAATGACCCGGAAGCAGGACCCCAGGCCACAGAACTTTTTGAGCTTCTCTCCCATATGAACTTTTCTCAATCAGTCCTGACCCCCACCCATGAAAAGGGACACATCTTGGACCAGATTTGGTCGTATAATGTCCCATTATCCACCCCGACGACAATGCCTTGCATATGGTCTGATCATCACCTACTGCAATTCTCCATTACCTTTTACGGCCATTCAAAGGCCCCCGTTTCCGCAGGGGGGCTAGTAAGGAAATGGAGCTCATTAAATAACCAAGAATTTCTGTCCACCTTGACTAATTCCATCCCAGCATCTTCCCCAGACATTAACATTATGGATAAAGATCTCAATGATTGGCTCTTGGCTGCCTGCAACGAGCACATTCCACTAACCAAGTTCTCACGTACTCGCCGCATGGACGCCCACAGGTGGTTTACCGCAGACCTAAAAAAACAAAAACTAGAATTGCGCCAATTGGAGTGAAAATGGAGACACGGGTACTCTGATGAAGATAGATCATCATATACATCTGCCCGCAGGAAGTTTAAGAACTCTATCCTATCTGCTAAGGCAGTTTTTTTCTCTGAAAAAATCTCCAATGCCCAAAACAAATCCAGAGAAGTCTTCAGGGTCGTAAATGACCTATGTAATGATGTTAGAACCTCCCCCTCTCAACCCCCCTCTCAAATGATGTGCAATCAGCTTAATGACTAGATCGCCATTATAAAAGAAAGTATTCAGACCAGCTCTACCACGGCGGACAGAGTGGATATCTGCAGAAACCCCTACGAACTCGAGGCTATCCATCCCATAGACCAATCCAGGTTAGCTGAGTTGATGAATCGCGTAAAGTCTGGGTCTCCCAACGACCCCTGTCCCCCGCATGTACTAAAGGAAGTTTATTCTACACTCCCCCGAGTAATACTCCCCCTCCTGAATGAGTCCCTATTGCAGGGTATAGTCCCCAACTCGTTTAAAAACGCTACGCTGGTCCCATTAATTAAATAACCAGGTGCCGACTCATCTAATCTATCGAACTACCGGCCCATATCCCTCCTCCCTTTTGGTGCAAAGATTCTAGAAGCCTATGCGGCCAGTTGTAGCTCTAATTTTAGAGAGACATCTGACTACCTGGAGCCCAACCAAGCCGGCTTTCGCCAGGCGCACTCTACCGAGGCGGTGATCCTCGCCGTCCTGGACACAATGAGGTCTAATGCCAATAAGGGCATACATCAGGCCTTGAAGCTAAAGGACTTGTCGGCAGCGTTCGGCACGGTGGATCATACCATCTTATTACACCGTGTCGAACAAGCCGGCCTACGAGGCGCGGCCCTCGGCTGGGTCAAGTCCTTTCTGAATGACCGATTCCAGGCAGTCAAGCTTGAGAACTTCACGGCGCCCAAACTTTCCACCACCTGCGGCGTTCCGCAGGGCTATTCATTTTCCCCCCTCCTGTTCAATCTGTACCTCAAACCCCTATTGCACTCTCTAAAAAACAGGAAGGTTACAATATACAATTATGTGGACGACCTGCAGCTTATATTCCCACTAAACTCAACAGACTCCGTCAAGGAATTTCAGGCCACTATGCTGCACATTCAAGGGTGGATGAAGGTGAACCACCTAAAACTTAACCCTGGAAAGACCGAGCTGGTACTCGCGGGTAAAAGCGCAACCAGCTGGGGCCCTCACTTCTGGCCGTCATCAATGGGATCTCCCCCGTCTCCCTCTCTTTCGGTGAAAAGCCTCGGGATTACCCTCAACTCCGATCTCTCACTGAAAAGTCAGGTGGGAACGGTGATCTCATCTAGTTTCTTCCAGCTACGGAAGATTAAGAAAATTGCTCATCTGCTCACGCACTCTGCCCTCATCCAGGTGGTAATCGCCTTGGTCCTCTCCCGATTAGATTTTTCCAATTCCATTTATTTAGGCCTCCCCCTGGCTCTGTCTAAACGCCTGCAAATCGTGCAAAATCAGGCGGCCAGACTAATCTTTAAAAGCAACGGCAGGAGCTCGGCAAAATCACTGCTGGCCACTCTTCACTGGCTACCTATAGCCCAACGGGTAACTTTCAAAGTAGGCTGCTTGGCCTTTAAGGCCCTCCATGGAAAAAGCCCTAAGTTTATTAACCATCTCATAAACAAACATGAACCGACTCGTAATCTCCGCTCTGCCCACATGTCCATCCTCACCTTGCCCTTCTTTAAAAAGAAACGTCTTGGCTGATGTCGATTTGCTTATTTGGCCCCAAAGATCTGGAACTCTTTTCCCTTGTCACTCTGGAGATGCACTAATCTGACGGAATTCAGGGGCGCACTGAAGACCTGGTTATTCAAGCAAGCGCACAGTTAGGTTATTGTTTACCATCATTTCGCACCACTAGCGCCATGAAACCTCTGGGTGCCCGTGCGCTTAACAAATCTCGAATAACATAACATTATCATTCATATTATATTATGTATTCTAACCTTTGAAGTAATTTAGATACATTACACAATAAAAATATTTTAGAGTAGTATTGTCATAAACAGCATTAAACTTTTCTCAAACTTTAACAGTACCTACTATAAAGAAGAAAAAGTAACTGTTATTTAATGATAATATATCACTGAAATTATAAGATTATACTTTTAGCTACTCAACTTACATTTAGAATTAGATAACATTTTCCGATTCCATTTTTTGCTGTTCTCAGATTCCAATTTCCAATTTATTTATTTATTTTGTTTTGGAACTCCTACGGAGGTCCACAAAAATACACCAACAATTTAAAAAGACAAATGTTGCATACAATACAAAATTCCTTCCTTATACATTACTATAACATTATATCAAACATAGTGAAAAATGTGCAAATAATGCTATAATACGCAAAACAATCACATAACCGACCGATCAAAATTCTTATATACATACTAAGAAATGTGCAAATGATGCTATGAATACACGAAACAATTAAATAGCCAGCCAATTGATATTAAATCGGAACCAGAGTACTACTGCTAGACAAAATTCTAATAAATAGGCAAAAATGTTCTAAAAAATTGGTATATATTAAAACAAACCATTTCATTCGGGGTGGACAAGGCCAGAGAACGTGCGTCCTGAGCAGAGTGCATATTAAATCTGATAAATACTGGTTTTAAAAATACACGCCTGCCACTTTGCAGCTTTGAACATACAAATAAGACATGATTTGGATCTTGGATTTGCAACTGGCAAAATTCACAAATTCTCTTCTGTCTAGGTGTTTTATCCCAGATGCCAGTGACGTCTCTTAAAGGCAGCAGATCTAGGGCCAGATGTAGGTAATTCTGTTTTACCGATTCATAAATACCGAATTTTACCGATTCGGTATTTATGAATCGGTAAAATAGAAGGGGGGAGATGTAGGTAGAATCGGTAATTGAATTACCGATTCTGTAAGAATCGGTATTTACCGAATCAGTGAATACCGATTCGGTAATGCCCATTGATTCCTATGGGCATTGAAGCCCATAGGAATCAATGGGCATTACCGAATCAGTATTTACCAATTCGGTAAATACCGAATGTTGCAAGGGTGCAGGGGGTGTCACTTTGACACCCTCCAGCACCCCGATTTCAGGCACATGTGCCATGTGGCATACAGACATGCCCTAAGGGCATGTCTGTGTGTCACATGGCACAGATGTGCATGCACACATGTGCATGCACACCTGGATTCGGTATTTTACCACCCAATTGGATTGGGTGGTAAAATACTGATTATGTGAGGTCTGTGTGACTCAGATGAGTCCCACCTACATCTGCAAGTTACCGAATCGGTAAAAATACCAATTCGGTATTTTACCGATTCGGTAAATTTACCGAATCGGTAAAATAGGGCCCCTACATGCCAAATACTAAATACCGGTCGATAACGGCTGAAATCGGCCGTTACCGACCGGTATTTCGGCTCCTACATCTGGCCCTAAGTCTCAGTAGGAGTATCAGCCTTCTAATCCCATGGGGGATATTCCAAGATAAATAAGGCTGTGGTTTATTCCCCAATGCACTCCCACTGACCGCCACATTACTGGGCCTGGATTTACTTAAAGCAGCGTCTCTCGCCAAACTGATAGGGGATCTGAATTTCTTTAAAAAGCGTTTCTAACTAGATTTAGGCATTGGAGAAACGGGAGTTAAACTAAGACCGAAACTGTCAATTGCACATAAAAAGGCCCTAAAAAACGTGGATTGTTCTTTTAGAGTGCAAAAGATTTGTGTTCTCAGAGCAGCCCTAAGAGTACCCTCTTCCCCCAAGAAGAGAGAGTTACCCCACCTAAGAACTGCTGCCTGGGCTAAAATAAAGGACGAGACTAATCCAAATTTAATGGGCAGAACATATGGGGCAGCCAGAGAATTTAAATTGCAGATTTGTCGCATAATTCGTCCTTCTGCCTTATCAAACAAAAGCCAATAATTCCTGTCCACCACCTCGGCAGCATATATTAACGAGGGTGGGATTTTAATCTTGAAAACGGATAAGACATGGCTAAAATGGCGTCTCCCGCAAGTTTTATAGAATCTGTTTAATGCACTTGCCTGGGAGACAGCTTTACTAATACAATGTTTAGTATGCTCCAAGTCTCGGCCTGTGTTGGAAAAAACTTTCCCTAAATATACATACGAGTAAACCAATTAAATTTTTTCAAAACCAAGCATCCATCTTAAACATCTCTTTATTCTGAGCCCCCGTTACGAAAAACCAAGATCTTTCTTTTTGCAATGTTAATTTTTAAAAATTGAACCTCTGTATATTTGTCTAAAATGTCTAGAAGGCATTGCAGGCCAATAGGTGTTAAATCAAATATTGCAACATCGTCTGCGTACAATAAAGACCCAACTGACATTCGACCAATTATGGGAGCATCCCCTCTCATCAAGTTCAAAGCGCCAGGGAGATCAGCGATATACACTGAAAATAAAAGTGGGCTAGTAGACAACCCTGCTTAAGCCCACAATGTGTTCTAATTTTGCATGTTAACCCCCGCGAACCTCCCATTAGAACCTGGCAACCGGTGTCAATATGCAATTCCATGATCAGACCCAGGAGATGATCTGGAATTCGAGGTAGACAAGTTTTCTCCACAGGGTCTGGCGGTCCAACTTGTCAAACGCCGTGGAGAAATCAATAAAGGCTCTATAAACTGGCATCCCTCGGGTGAATACATATTTCTCCACAATTGTCTGAACAACCGCTATATTATCTAAGGTGCCATAGTTCTTTCTAAAGCCGGCTTGTTCCGGTGGAAGGATATCCTGATCATAAACCCATTGTTGTAAGTGGCATAATATGCTTTTTGCAAATAATTTGCTTGAGGCATCCAGGAGGGCAATCTGTCTAAAACTAGTTGGCACCGTTTTTGTCCTTTTTTATACAGGGGTACTATAATGCTCCCCTTCCACGAGAGGGAGGGGGGGATTTTATTCATAAAGAAGCAATATTTAAAAAGTGGCTCTAAAAAATCACCCCATACTTCTGGCTCCTTTTTGATTAGTGCAATTGGGATACCATCCGGCCCTTGTGCGCCAGAAGATCTAGCAATCTTTATGTACTTTACCAATTCCTTTCCTAACAGGGGACCAAATTCAGTAAAAACAGCAGATGCAGGTTTAACCCCATCAGTCAACATGGCAGAAACTGGACTATTATTTCTATATAAAAGAGAGATGTAATCCACCCATTCCTTTTCGGGAATCGGTATCGGTATAGCTCTCTGCCTTGAATCGCAATATTCAGCGATCAGGTGCCAATAATTTCTCAAGTCCTTGGCCCTTGCGACTTCCCTCAGCCCTGTCCACTTCGCATCGAGCTCCTTTCTTTTTTCACTAAGCATGATGTGACTTTTCACTCGCTTGAGGCGATTGATTCCTGCTGTTGACCAGGGAGGAAATGTATGTGCTGTTTTCGAACAAGATGGTTAATTGCCTGTTTTAAAAATATCATTTGAAGCCTATCTTGTTTATACGTGAGAGGTTCAGAAGAAGTGGAGCTTAAATTACAAATCTTCTTCATTTGAGCCTCAAAGAAGGATATGATGTTGGAGTGAGTAATACCTTGCTTTTCGACATACACCATATTTCACAACAGAGCCTACTTCAACAGTGTTTTTTTGCGTCCAAAAGGACCGACCATTCCCTTTATTGAAAGTGTCCAAGCCCTGACCGGCATTCCCCGAGTTTAGTGTGGGTAGATCAAAGGCCACTGACATACCCACTATGCAGTGGTCGCCCCATAACGACGGGCTAACAAAAAAGTTATCACAAGCCCCAAACATTTGGTAGGAAACAATCACATAATCTAAAAGGCTCTGAGTATGTTGAGAATGAAAGGTAAAATGGGCTGTTTTATCGGCGGGCACTCTCCCGTTTAAGATAACATGTTCCGAACTTCTGACGCTATCAAGCAAGAGGAACCCCCGCGTGTCTGTCTTTACTTTATTTGGTAATATAATCTCGGGAATGTACCAAATTTCCTCTTTGTCAGTATTGGCATAAATCTCAGAGGCAGATTTTGAAATTTTAGCATTTAAGTTCCCCGCTACTATCACTAGGGGGCAATCTTCCCTAGTAGCTATTTCCTGAATAAAAGAAAAAAATACGGGCAGAAGATGATCACATTTTTTTCCAGGGGGGACATACAAGTTTGCCACAGGAAAGGTGGTAAGCGTGTCAGAATCTCCCAAGCATGCCAACTTCAAGCATATACAAAGGTTTGAGGGGTGGGGAAAACCTTCTGGTTCCAATTGATGGAGTTTTTAAGCAGGATAAATACCACCCCGCTGTTCCCTTTTACGATTGCTTTGCGTAACACGAATATACAAAATAGCCATCACATTAAAACTCTTTACAAGACCACGTTTCTTGTACACATATAATTATGGGATGCATACTTTTTAAGGAATGTAATTTTGTTTCATTGGGTCCCAGGCCAGTAATATCCCAGTACACGAGTAGCCCACCCAGGCTACCTCAATGGAGCACTCCCTACTGCATCCACATGGGTGTCATTCAGGGCTCTTGCAACCCAACTCCACTGGACAAATTCATCTTCTATGTCTGGAGACTGAGGGGCAGCTTCTACGATGGGTACAACATTTATTAAACGCCGCCTCCAGTCCACGAAAACCACTATATCTTTAGGACTGACCACAGAATACTCTATTTCGGGGCCCAATGCGTCTAGTGCCACTGAATTAGTAACCTTCGATACTTTCAGATTTTGGCGTTTGGGGCCCCCAATTTGATTTTCCTCAAATTCATTAACAGATGTTACATCAAGCCCTCGTTTAAAAAAAAACCTCACAGTTCTTCACAACCAGGTTGGCCACTATCAGGGAACAAAAAGTAACCCTGGAGTACGGGACTATGTCATGTACATAAATCATCACATTTAAGATATCCTTGCTAGCTATCAGCTTTAGCGACTTTAATTCTGAAAATTAATTGAGAATGAAACCTCTATTTACTGAGATGGATTCAGTATCAAATAGCCAGGTAAAATCCACCATGGGAGATAAACAGGGCTGAGCCCCGTTAGTATTCTTTGGGGCATCTCTCCATGGGATCCATAAGGTAACCATATCCATGGAGCAGGCAACTTGTGTCCCACCATGTTGTTGGATATTCGAGTATGGGACTGTATTGGGTATTGGGGCTTCGGTTTTTCCAACAGGCGTAAATGAGGTCCCTATGAGGGTTCTATTTGGCCCAACCTGCAATGTAATTGGGGCTTGGGCCCTCCCTCTTGGGTACCAGCCCCCCTGGAATCAATAGAGTCAATTCCCCCAGACCCTATGTGCAGCGAGAGGACCCCGTAACCCATGTGCTTCTCTCCACCCAATGGGTCTAATTACTCCTTAATGGGGGGCTGGGTTCCTTGGAGGGACAGCAGTGACCAGTTTAGAGGAGGTACTTCCGGGCCTGAGTCCCCCAAACTCCAAGTCGATGCTGTGGGTGCTATAATGGATTTCCATAGGTTGCCATCTGCTGAAGGAGTTTTCGGGCTTCCCTTCTCCGTTATTATGTGGACATCGCTCTGGCTTTCCAAAATCCAGAAATGAGGTCCCTATGAGGGTTCTATTTGGCCCAACCTGCAATGTAATTGGGGCTTGAGCCCTCCCTCTTGGGTACCAGCCCCCATGGAATCTATAGAGTCAATTCCCCCAGACCCTATGTGCAGCGAGGGGACCCCGTAACCCATGTGCTTCTCTCCACCCAATGGGTCTAATTACTCCTTAATGGGGGGCTGGGTTCCTTGGAGGGACAGCAGTGACCAGTTTAGAGGAGTTACTTCCGGGCCTGAGTCCCCCAAACTCCAAGTCGATGCTGTGGGTGCTATAATGGATTTCCATAGGTTGCCATCTGCTGATGGAGTTTTCGGGCTTCCCTTCTCCGTTATTAAATGGACATCGCTCTGGCTTTCCAAAATCCGGGAAAAATGCAGTTTTGACGCTTTCCGTTTGGAGAATCGTCTCATTTTCTTGTGTTTCTTTTTCATGTTTTCCCCCTTATGTTTTGATACTGGGCCATTCCTCTTACCTACTTTCTGTCCTCCCTTCCCTGAAAATGTAGGAGAGCACACCTGAGAGGTAGTCAGAGGGGTTAAAACCTCCTCCTCCCCCCTGCCATCCCCACCTGTTTGGATTGCTTGGCGACGGCCCTGATTTTCTCATTTTCTCGGATGCCATCCAATCTACACTTTTTAAACAGGGGGAAGAATTTCAAGGTGGATTTTTCCAAAGGGGACTCAGTTCGACCTCCTCAAATAATGTACTTAAGCATAGTTCTTCCTTTTCAAGATTACACACAGGAGCCATAGGGGGCATCAGGGAGAGAGGAGTTCCAGCCTGTACAGAAACATCTCTCGACTCTCCAGAGGGAAGGTCTAATACCGGCCTATCCCTTGGCCGTCAATCCATGTGGGGGAGAATCGTGGGGATAGATATAGGGGTAACAGACTTGTTTCCCTTTTGGATTTAAAATAGCATTACAGAAATCATTTCCAGCATATGGTCAGAACTCAAAATAGATTTCTCTAATGAGGATAATATGGCGTTTGAGATGTTTTAGATACACACAAGATATTCTGATGGCGCCCCCTCTCTCTCATTTCCCCATTTTGGTTGAAAATCATGCAAGAATACATCATGGCAAGACTCCATGGAGGTACCAATCAAATGACTTGTGCTACTGTACAAGAGAGGCATAGAGAGGTGCCTTGGCGAAGAGCTTACAATTGGAGTATTGACATATCTGTGACCACTCATTAACTCGACGTCTTTATGCCTACGATCGAAACAGTCTCCCAAGACCTTTTTTTGGGCTTCTATATCAATGTCCGGGAGTGTAAAGTCTTCCCCTAGTGATGGCTCTTTGTGTGGTATTGCCTTCTCTGCCGGGGGAACCCCAAGGTGGTCATTTGGGCTACCATCCCAGCCTGATCCCTTTTGGAAGCCCATCCGCGGAGATAAAACAACCAGTGAAGACTCCTTCATACTGTCAATAGAGGACTGCTTTGACGGCTTTGACCCATTTATTAGAATACTTGATTGACTCTGCTGGCTGGCAAGAAGGTCCAAGTCTGAAGGGGCACCGGTAGGTACATTGAACAGTTGCACACTGGATCCGACCTCCACTCTCTCAGTAATCTGATCCACGGACCAAAACCTTCCACTAGACTGCACCTGCCCCCCAGCCAGGCTGCCTTGGAGCTCCAGAGAATCTGTGGGGGCAATAAGGAGGAGATTAACGGTAGTACAGGATGGAAGTTAAAAGTCTGGCCTTCTTGGGCCACAACTGCCACCTCCGGATCCATCCGAGGCTTTTTACGAAAGAAACCAGTAATAACAGGGTGGGATTTATAGCAGAGATGTTGCAATTGCCTGGTACCGCTGAAAGATCTTCTCAATTCATGACTGGGTGAGGAGGAGAGCACTTGCCCTGAGGGCAATTTTCTGGAGGTCATCTCACTCCGGATGTCCAGATACATTTGTCCAGATAAAGGATCCCTTCCGTGAATGAAAGGCTCCTGCTGTAATGGATAAGGGGCTTATGTTTCCTGGAGAAAAACTCTTGTGGCTCCTGCCCCCTCCTGCTCCCGACGCTGTAGAGAGATTCTTGCAGCTTCTACTGTGCGCTGCTGGGACAGTAGCGCAACTCGTGTTGCTGCTGTTTGCTCTCACCTCTTTGTCCTTGCCTCACCACTGCTCACAACTTCTCACCACTGCCGTGGGGATACTCGCACCGCTGTGCTGTCTGCCAAGACTGTAGTAGGCTGTAATGTATTGCTGCAAACAGCCACAGCTGGGTTCAGAAGGTGAAGGGGCAAGGAGGTGGTTGGCTGCAGCCGCATCCCCAGGCCACAAGGGAGTCAGGCTGCATGCAGCTCGCCGCAGCCCACCGTGATTCACCGAGGTCCACTGCAATCCACTGCAGTCCACTGCAATCTGCCACAGCCTACCCCTCGTCGACTGCTAATGAAACCGGGGCGAAGCTGTAGCGGGGCTGAAACGATGCTAACAGCAAGAGCCTCGAGCTGGGACCATGAGGTGTCTTCTTCGGACCTCCAAACACGGGTCACGGTTGTGGTTTTGATGAGAGCGGCCACTCAATCGTAAGACCCCCGATGGGCTGGGACAGATGGAAAAAACAACAGGGGAGAGGGGAGCTGGGGTCAGAGCCGTAGCAGTTTTCGGCGTCCTACCGGTCCTATCGCTCTCGTCCCGCTCCTGCTCCTGCACCCACTCGAGCTGGAGCTGCCGCTAGTGCCACGACCTGCCGCAAGATGTGGCGTCTGGATTCAGGAGTCAGGATTCAGGATTCACCTTATCCTTATACTTAGCTTTAATACAAAACTCAATACTTTACAAGTTCACAAGTGAGCACTTCAGCTGGGTCACCGATGCCTCAGGTGACAAATAAAGTGGTTTGGGAGGCAGCCTCTCCTCCTCCTATAGAAACTGCCGTAGTCGCGCTCCCCCCTGGACACCGCAACACCGCAGCGCAGCTCCGGGCTCCGCGGCTCCAAGCTCCGCTCCAGAGCTCCGCTCCAAAGCCCCAAAGCTCACCTGGAGACGCCACCTCACACCACGAGCCGCACACCGCGGTCCGCATGCACCTCCCGGTCCTGAGCTATCTCCACGATGGGGGGGGGGGGACTCAGGAACGGGCACGGGCACAGACTCCGGCTGGGTCCTCATATGAAGAAACTGCAGTGAAGAAACTGCTGTAGTCGCACTCCGCTCTCGACACTGCAACCTCTCAGATTCCACTTAGCTTCACCAGACACAGTGATTTTAATGTGGTATTGTCATTGAACAGCGGGGAAAAAAACAATCAAATAGATTGTAGAAAAAAATCATCATAAAGCATCATTTTCAATATGTGTAGCTATGTGCTTTTCTATCTACACTCTATTAATGACTTTCTTCATCTACAGAAACTCTATTATTTATCTCAAATACATTTGCCAAAATGTAGACTCTCATTTGCATCAGGTACAAAATAGACAACAAATGTATGAACCATTTCCTTTTAAACCAAATTTTCCAAATGCAATATCAATTGCTACAAATAATAATCCAAACACTATTTATAAATACTAATAGTTTGCATTCCTGTTTAGTTTCTGTTCACATCTCCCCAATTGGCAGAATGATGTATTCAAAACTTTGCCTTCAAAAATAATAAATATGAATTTGGTAATTCATAAGGAGTTCTAGGTTTGAATTCCAAGTGGGCATCATTGCAACGTGTCCATCCTTTATTATACTTTAAATATACAGTATAGTGTCCAGATGTTGTAGGTCCATCATGGAAAAAAGTTCTTCCTGAAATAGATAATTGACTTGCATTTAAAAAAGGTATTTTCGTTTCCAATTTTCTTCCATTTGTTCAACAACACTGATGCATTAAAATTAAATATTTTCCAAATCTTTCTATATGTAATGTAGACAACATCTCTGATCTACAATGTGAACATTTCATGCTATGATTGGCTGTTTTTATCAATTTGTTAAAAGGTACTGATTTGCAATCTGGTATCGCCAAGTATATGAATTGTTCTGTTTGTATTCCAGTGATGGTAGTAAATGAACACTCTTCACATTTATGATCTCAGTGGTAACGTAGTCCAAATGAGTTTGAAATCTGCATTCCTTCATATTCTAACACTCCAAGCATAAGCATTAGAAATTCTTGTGCATCTTCTTGTACATTAAGAGTAATTGTCAATGAACCAGTACATATGGTTTCTCGACTTGCTGACATTGGTGTGCTTGGGGTTGGCTTAAGTCCTTTCTGGAGGGGCAAATGCAACATGTCTGGCTTCCACCGTTCTCTTCATCCCCTTGGACAGTGGCCACAGGTGTCCCCTAGGGGTCTTTCCTTAGCCCCCTTCTCTTTAATATCTATGTTACCTCACTAGTCCAACTTGCTGACGACTTGGGGGCTAAAATCATTGCCTACGCTGACAACACCAAGTTCCTATTTACCTGGGGTAAAGACGTGGACTCCGTCTCCTCCGCAAATACATGTTTGTCTTCTGTATTTAAGTGGCCTGCTGCTGCCCAACTGAAGTGCAATGAAGAGAAGTCTGAGATACTCCTCTATGGAAGATTCCCCCCTAAACTTAGACAAGAGATCTGTCCACCCGAGTTCTCCATGCCCTCATCGACAGGAAAACACGCTAAGAACCTGGGGTTTTGTTAGAAAAGAACATAACATTCTCCACTCAGGGCAAGTAGCTTGCTGGTAACTGCTTTGGGCTACTAAAAGCCCTCAGGAAATTTCTCCCTCTCCTTCCTAGGGCTGCAAAAGAAACGGTTATCTGTGCTCTCATCTTATCCCGATTAGACTATGCCAATGCTCTGTACATTGGCATCCCTGGCTACCTTCAGAAGCAGCGTGAGACAACACCTGTGCTCACTGCATTGACTTCCCGTGGCAGAACGGGTCAAATTTAAATCCTTTGTCATTGCTCATCATGCCCTTCATGGCCTAGGCCCTATCTATCTTTAGAAGTGATTCTCTTTCTATGCCCCAATGAGACACCTGTGCTCTATGTCTCAACTTCTAGCCCAGGTTCCTGCTTTAAACTTCAAAGGTTGGGTGGCAGCTCTCTTTCCCTGAAAGCAGCTTTGGCCGGGAACGCACTGCCCCTTGTGTTACGCAACAGCCAGGACCCCAGGGCTTTTTTAAAAAAAACGAGAACTTTTCTCTTTGTTTGGTTCAATCTGTTTTACCTTGTGTGGGACACTCCACGGTGTAGCTGTTTGTGGTATAAAATAAACTAACATAACATTATGGCCGGGATGCCTGTCACCCCCTCCCAACACAATCCCCAAGGATGGGAAGACGGACGCAGTTCTGAACTTTTGGAAGGCGGGAGGGAGTTACCCTCCCGGCCATATTTATTAAAATATGAAACAAAATTAAAACATTAAAATAACAGTTTCATATTATGTACAATTTTATATTTATGACATTACGATGCAGACATGTTCATTGGCTAACCTTAACAAATCTCTAATACAAAGGTTCTCCTAGCCGAGTCTAAGCATCCTGCAAATGCATACTTTCTAAATAAAATTGTACATCCTAACATTACGGGCCAACGGCAAGGTCGTAACCGGTGTCAGGTCCCCACTACAAAATTCCCCCCTCACGGTGTGAGGGGCGGGCGCACAGAGGACTGTACCTCTGTGCCAACTTCCAATTTCCCTTGTCTTAGCGGGGGCCCCTTATTTAACTCGACGCCATCTTAATGGTCGTCCGAGGACTCGTGTGAGGTGTCTAGAAGGTAGCGTGGACCCCCCTCCCACCTCACACTGCTTCTCACATCCGCCGTCGCGGATATCCTGGCCCCGGGAAATTCCTAGGAGGGGCATCTCGCCGCCTCCTCCCCTGGGAGGGGCCTATGACCGCCTTCCCTTCGGCGACCCCATACTTAGTGGGTGCCGCCTCCCCGTGTGAGGGGCCAATGGCCGCCTCCCCCCGGGCGCTCCCATCCATAATGGGTGGCGCCCCCCTCTAGGGACCTTGAAATTACTGCTCACCGATCATGACCTTACCACCCGACCAAAAAATAAATACGACTTTTTTAACTACCTATTGGAGAAAGAACATTAAACTTTTCGTTGCAATATTAATCGTCTTTAACTTAAACATTCAACACATCTTTTAATTAGACTGTGATACTATGCCTTACTGGGGAGAAAAATGTTATGCAGCAAATCATTTTATTGCAGTACAGACATCGACATCTTTATTAACCACTACCTCAGGAGAAAAGGATATTATCAACGCAAAAAACCAATTTTATTGCAATACTAACGTTGCCATAAGGGGCTGGTGGGTGGGTCGAAAATTGCTCCTTGTTCCGTCGAGGGCTCACGTGCAACGAGACGGTGCAGCTTCCAAGCACAGGAACAAGAGGATGCTTCTTTGGATTGTTGCTCCTTTTATTCTTCCTTGGGAGGGCGTGTACCCTCCTCAGGTACGCCTACGGGGCGCGGCCAACGGTGTAGGTGTCTAGGACAACCCTCCTTGGGCGGGAAAAAGGTGCACCCCGGCTACGCCGCTTCGGGCATACCAGCCGAGACACGCCCCCCGCCCAAAATGGTTTCCCTGGGGGATCCGGGCCCCCTACCATACGTTCAGGGGGACCGAGTGGTCGCCCCTTTCCATATGGCCGGGATGCCTGTCACCCCCTCCCAACACAATCCCCAAGGATGGGAAGACGGACGCAGTTCTGAACTTTTGGAAGGCGGGAGGGAGTTACCCTCCCGGCCGTATTTATTAAAATATGAAACAAAATTAAAACATTAAAATAACAGTTTCATATTATGTACAATTTTATATTTATGACATTACGATGCAGACATGTTCATTGGCTAACCTTAACAAATCTCTAATACAAAGGTTCTCCTAGCCGAGTCTAAGCATCCTGCAAATGCATACTTTCTAAATAAAATTGTACATCCTAACATTACGGGCCAACGGCAAGGTCGTAACCGGTGTCAGGTCCCCACTACAAAATTCCCCCCTCACGGTGTGAGGGGCGGGCACACAGAGGACTGTACCTCTGTGCCAACTTCCAATTTCCCTTGTCTTAGCGGGGGCCCCTTATTTAACTCGACGCCATCTTAATGGTCGTCCGAGGACTCGTGTGAGGTGTCTAGAAGGTAGCATGGACCCCCCTCCCACCTCATACTGCTTCTCACATCCGCCGTCGCGGATATCCTGGCCCCGGGAAATTCCTAGGAGGGGCATCTCGCCGCCTCCTCCCCTGGGAGGGGCCTATGACCGCCTTCCCTTCGGCGACCCCATACTTAGTGGGTGCCGCCTCCCCGTGTGAGGGGCCAATGGCCGCCTCCCCCGGGCGCTCCTATCCATAATGGGTGGCGCCCCCCTCTAGGGACCTTGAAATTACTGCTCACCGATCATGACCTTACCGCCACAGGCCGGATAGTTGACCGGCTATCCGGCCCCCCCACACTCCAACTAAAGGTCATGCTTTTACAAACCCTTTAACCATGCTAAGAAGTCTCCTATGAGTAAGACATTCCCCTCCCGGGACAAATGGACCCCATCTTCGAGATACATGTGATCCCCCCGAATACATCCATGCGGAATACAGTGCAACTGCGCCGAGCGAAACAACCTACCAAGCTTATTATTGACTTTCTTTACAGAATGATTCAAAGCTGATACTGAGAGGGCCCCCCGCCACACCTTCCTGGGAATCATGTGTGACCATGCTATCATGCACCCCGGGACCCTTTTTGCCAACCAGCTAACAGTGGATAGAATTCTCTCGAGTAGTACTCGCCTACCGAGTGTCACCAGGTCATTGCCCTCCAGGTGTACAATGATTACAGACGGCGGTGACCTTGTCCGCTCTAACAGTCCCTCAACAAATCGTTGAAATTGGTCAATACAGAGCCCGCCCCTTCCGTAGAAGGTCACCCTGTACCCGTATTCCCCAGCTGCGTGAATCATGTCACCTGCTTTGAATACGTCCGCGGCACGCCTCACGTATGAGTGGCCCACGACCCACACCACTCTCTCCTCAGTCGGTGATCTTTGACCGCTGGTCCCCAGGTGTCGGGTCGACTGCACAGTACGCCCTGCATCGTATGCTTGCGAAACTGTAAACCAAACAGAAGACAAGATGCGTGAGTGCATGACATTTGCTTCACAACATGTGCAACCGCACATACCTTTTATAACAGTTCGAGGACCAACGCCCCAATTGTTTCACCTGTTCCACACTTTGACCCCTGGCTGTAGCCTCTGTAGCAGCCCCGATCCTAAAGGAATGGGTCCCAAAATCGCCCGGGTCCAGGCCCGCTGCCGCGATTGCCATTGTAAGCACCCGCTGAAACTGAAACCTAGTCAGTGGGGTGGCGTCGGTGTGTCTCAGCAAGCTTCCCCCCCATGTTACAGCCCTTTGCGCTAAATATTCCTCAACGCACTTTACTGGGCACATGGGGGACCCCCGCATGCGCTGGACAACAATACTGTCCCCTATAGCACCTTGATCGGTCTTGGACATGGCTATTGTGATTACCATTGAATCACCCTTGATCAAAATGTGTTCCCGACACAGTCCTCCCCCCACATCCTGCTTATTTTTTGCCACCAGCTCGCTCACCCGCATAGCCCTATGGAATGCTAATGCGAAAGCGGCCCGGAACAGCACTGCCTCGGACTGGGAAGAACATGTTGCGGGGAGCACTGACATCAACAAGGACAATCTTTCTAACCCAATCGGGCGCCTCTCGTCAGCTTTATGACCCTCGAGGCGTTGCCACCCACGTAGCGCCTTCTTTACCAGAAAGGACGATGTGGGGTCCTTGATGCCATGCGCCTGTGCCATGAATGCAATGGCGGCCCGGTGCCTATTGGCCGTTGCCGCAGATCGGCCTGCCTTGTGGAGTGCCACTAAAAACTTCAGAACATATTCCTCCTGGCCCCAATTATCCCCTACCGCTGGACCCAAAAATGCACAATAGGAACGAAACGCTCCTTCGTATGCCTTCCTTGTCCTGGGGGCTAGACTTGCTCCCACGAGGTCCTGTAATCCGGGGCACCACGTAACCAGAGAGCTTCGGGAAATGGTGCTGCCACTAGGTCCGCGGAAGGTAGATAACCCCTGAAGGCCTGCATATGGGAACGAGAGAGTGCATCAGCCGCTTGGTTCAACACACCCGGCACGTGCCTCGCCCTAAACTGTACATTCAGTCTCATGCACAGTAGTACAATCTCTTTTAGTAATCTCAATATCCACTTGCAGCGTGCTGCCTGACTATTTATACATTCGACAACGGTCATGTTGTCGGACCAAAACACCACTGTGCGATCACGAAACTTGTCCGGCCATGCCTTCAGAGCCACAAAAATAGGGAACAGCTCAAGAAACCCAATGTTACCTGTGAGCCCACTGGTGTGCCACCACGTCGGCCATGTCTGTGCCGACCATCGATTACCGAATATGGCGCCAAATCCCACGCTCCCTGCCGAGTCGGTCCACAAACCCAGCTCGTCCGAAGACGCTGGTGCCTTGCCCCACACCACTCGACCGTTGAAGTCCGCCAGAAATGCCAACCATATGCGCATGTCCTGGCGAACCTCTGCAGACAGTCTGGTGCGATGGTGTCCTTCCTTGAGACCGACCATGGCTTGAGCAATGGAGCGAGAAAAGGGGCGGGCCATTGGTATCACTCGTAGGGCAAAGTTCAGCTGGCCCACTGTTTGTTGCAACTGATGGAGAGTAACCTTCTCTTTGCTGATGCACAGTTCCAGGGAGGCCCTGAACTTCGCTACCTTCCCCTCTGGCAAACGGAAACATCCTTCCACTGAATCAAGCTCTATTCCAAGAAACTCGAGTGAAGTGGATGGTCCGACTGTTTTACCGGGCGCCAATGGCACCCCAAACCCCCTCATGAGAGTGCAAAATTCCTGTAGCGCCCGTGCAGCAGCCCCCAGGAACAAAAAATCGTCTAAGTAATGCATAACCTGGGTATGGCCGGTGGCTTTGGTGAACGCCCATTGCAGAAAACAACTGAATTTTTCAAAATAGGCACAAGAGATAGAACAACCCATTGGCATACATTTATCCATGTAGTAGCGTCCCTGAAACACAAAGCCTAACAGACGCTGATCCTGTGGGTGTACCGGGAGCAACCGGAACGCTGACTCGATATCCGATTTAGCCATCAGCGCTCCTGGCCCCAGGCGATTCAACATGGTGACGGCCTCATCGAAAGATGCATATCGCACCAAACAAATTCCTGGATCAATCGCATTGTTTACCGAAAGACCCCTTGGGGCCGACAGATTATGAATTAACCTAAACTCACCCGGGTCCTTCTTGGGGACTACTCCCAACGGTGAACAAACAAAATTAGGGACTGGCGGGTGCCTAAATGGGCCAGCAACCCGACCCCGGGCAACCTCTTTTGCAATCTTACTTTCCACCACCGCCGTATTCTGCTGCACCGACAGTTGGTTTTTACATAGTGTTTCCCCCCGAAAATCCCCCGCCGGGATGTGGAAATCATATGAGAAGCCATCCCGCAACACCCCAGCGGAGACATGATCAGGGTATTCACTTAGCCAGGGGATCATTGCCATGATATCTACGGGGGTAGGTAGCGGTACCCCTCGGTCGACATTAGACCTGTTTGGTCCCTCCTCTACCCCCTGTATCACCATTCTTGGCTCTGCACGAACTCTCAGGGTGCGAAGAGTGTCCGCACCCTGCACACTCATGCCTGAACTTACATGTCCCTTGTGGCCGCGTGCACTTGCTTCTGTTAAAGTTCCAACAAACCCCCTTTTTACCTCCGTTCCCACCACTCCTTGGTTGGTGGTCACCATTGGCGCCTGCTCGAAAGGGCGCCGCCGAATGTTGGCGGGAGGGCGCCGACCCATTCCCGCCAAGCGTTAGACGACTTGGTGGGGCCCGGCAGGAGCTGCTTCTGCCAAGAGATGGAGTCGAGACAATCCCACGTCAGAGATGAATCGTGCTCCTTGGCCTTACGAAACTTACTATCATAACCCAACCATTCATTGCCTTCATATGATTCATAGAAATCCATTATACGTGTCTGATAGCAGGCCAATTCGGACAACACTTCGGGCCTACGTTCTCCTATGATAGCAGTAAACATCGCAAATGCCCTGGCCCAATTTGAGATCGTTTCATCAACCCTGAATCCCGGCATTTTGGCGCGCCACACATTCGGGTGCCACAAATCTTTCTGACTTTTAACATACTCCACCTCGTGGTGGTCGGTCAACAGAGAAAACAAATTTACATATTTATCTGCCCAAATCAACTCTTTCGTGGCCAGCGGAATATGTTGGACCACCTTTTCCCTTCTTGAGGGTATCGAGCCCTCCCTCGCCATTGGCAACGGCTGCTTACCGGAATCCGTAGCTGGTCCCGCTGTTTTTCCAACGCCAGACGCCGGTCCTTCCGAGGGAACCTGTGGGGGGACAACAGGGAGATTCGCCTTTGCAGCATCTCTCGATTGCCGCAACTGCTTCATCAGTAGTCTGGCCTCTTCGGCCGTGTCCCCTGGCGCCGTAGCACCTTTGCTGTTTTTGCCGAGCCATGCGGCTAACTGGGCGGCCAGCTCCGGAGGCATATCCTCCTCGTTAGTGGGCGTCACTACAACCGGAATCGGTTGGCCTGCGTCGGGGATCGGAACCGGGGTCTCTACAGGAGTAACCGGATTTGCTGGGGGTGCCTCGGGAACTGGGGCCTCCCTCCCTGCCGCCCCATTCCTGGCCCTTTTACCTCTCCCAGCGGGTACTACTCCCGGCAATGCTGGGCCGATCACCTTCTTCGGCCTGCCTGAGTTGTTTTTTCATGCTCGCCATTTCCTTCATTAGCATGCGGATCATCTGGTCAGTCCCTGCCTTCTTTCCTGGCTTCTTGCCAGGCATCGTCGTCGGATATTCGATCCTTGTTGCGTACGAGGTCCTGGAGGTCCGGATCCAAAAGTACGGAGTCGCTGAAAGAGAAACACAAGAATTACAAGTTCTCGAAAATTGCTCCTTGTTCCGTCGAGGGCTCACGTGCAACGAGACGGTGCAGCTTCCAAGCACAGGAACAAGAAGATGCTTCTTTGGATTGTTGCTCCTTTTATTCTTCTTTGGGAGGGCGTGTACCCTCCTCAGGTACGCCTATGGGGCGCGGCCAGCGGTGTAGGTGTCTAGGACAACCCTCCTTGGGCGGGAAAAAGGCGCGCCCCGGCTACGCCGCTTCGGGCATACCAGCCGAGACACGCTCCCTGCCCAAAATGGTTTCCCGGGGGGATCCGGGCCCCCTACCATACGTTCGGGGGGACCGAGTGATCGCCCCTTTCCAATATCTAAAAGATGCTGAACGCTAGAAGCAGTAAGATTTTACTTCTGTTAGTTACCAACTGTTGAAATACACGATGTAATGAAGAGCAGAATCTTTTTTTATGATTTCCCATGATTTCATAATGAAGATCTTCTAGACAAAAAACAACATTCAGAATCACATTAGCAAAACAGTTGATACCAGAACAATTTTCCAAATGGTGTCCTACAATCTCATCAACAGTTTCCATTTTCTTTTTCTTTATGCTTTCACATTTCTCTTCATTTGCTTTCTTTTTTTGAATCTCAATTCCATCTTTGACATATTTCTGTTTCTTATATATGGGATATTCACCTAAATAAGGAGCATAAACTCAGACCATACAATGTTTTTAGATGAGATATTGCAACATATGCCATTCCCTCTGTACTTCCGATATTATTTACAAAAGCACTGTCTATGCTTAAACCTTGAGATTTATGAATACTTACAGCACATGCTAAGGACAGAAGAAACTGTTTTCTGAGAACATACACATATTTTACAAGTAAAGAGACGTAGAAACACAATGCCCAATGTTTCTTACCTCTTTAATCTGATCAAATTTTATAATCAAAATTTCTATTCCATCTCTGTTCTGAAATTTCACAAAATAAATCACTTTTCCCATTGCCCCATTTACTAAACTGTCTTCTACATTCAAATTATTCAGTAAAATTACCAGACAGTTTATACATATATGTAGTCTTTTCTAATCCTGCTGTTTTAGATACAGACTTTTCCAAATAATTCAATTTAGCCCGCAGTTTGTCTGTGAGATGAATAGTCACTCTATAGTGTACAATTTTATCAATAGCTTTAATTTCCACTATTTTCTGTTTTTCCAGTTTCAAAAGTTCTTGATTAAATGTAGAACACTCTTGTGGTGTAAGCATTAAGCAAACTATAGGCTTGTTTTCTCTATGCTTATTGTACATTATTTCAGCCACTGTGTTTCCAGTTATAAACAAGTTCCTTAGTAGCTGACTTTCTAAAGCTTGCTTTCCATGTTTTGTCAAGACACCAATTCTTATATAATGAAGAATATTTCCAAAATCTTAATCAGTAGCTTGTCGCATATTCATAATAAGTTCTCTATATTCAAAATTAGACCAAATGTTGACATTTCCAATACTTCCCAAGGATTTCCTAGTGTCTTCATGGACAAGTCTTTTAAAAACAGGTTGCCCTTTTACAGGAGTAAGTTGTAGATCTCCGACTACAATTAAATGTTTTATTCCAAACAAATCATAATCTGATTTAAATTCTGTTGCATTCTTAAATTTACAAAGGCAAGCATTACATTTGAGACCATGATCACCTCATCAATGATTAAAAGTTTAATTTTCTTCAGTCCTCTTCATTCTTCATAACAAGCTTCTTCAGATAGTTTGTGATATTCCAATGTTTTATCATGTTCAACAGGTGGCATGAGTAATCAATGTAAAGTAATCCCTTTTATGTTGTGTGCTGCTAATCCATTTGGAGCTGTTACAACACAAGATAATGTGATTCTGTAGTTTTCTGTAGATAACTGTTCAAAACATAGATTAATAAACTTTTTCCTGTTCCAGATTGACGATGATGTACATTAGAATAGGTTAAAATGATAAAGATAAGAATTCTTTTTTTCATGTAGCAAATCATGTTGTATATGTTCTTTCACATGTAGATATATTTCTTTGTGTTCTAAGTTTTCAAACAGAGTAATATCTTGCTGTGCTTGTTACATTGCAGTTTCTATTTACTGTTACTTCATGTTCAATAAAAGGTTGTCCTAGTGGATCTTGACATAGTAGAATAGAACTTTGAATGTCATGAGTACTGTCTCTAGCTATTTCTGCTGCAATAGTACTTTCTTGTTCAAGCTCTTCATTTAACATTTGTTGATGTGTAGGGGAAATTGTGCATTGAATGCTATCTTTAATGCAGTAAAAGAATGTCCAAGTAATTCCATTTCAGTATACCAAAGCTTAAACATTTGTAGAAGTGCTAAATATAAAAATTCCCTCTTATCTGCACTTTCGCAGCTGAGTTTTCTGTGGTTAATAAGATTTCCTTTGACATGTTTTACCAAACATCCATCACCTCCAATTACTGTAGTTTTTTCTTATTTTATATTTTCTTTTAATTTGTCTTTTAAAGCTGTAATGTTGAAGTATTTCATACAAACATAGATGTTTGGGATGTGGACTCCTTTTGGGATAGTATTTCTCCAATATATTAGTTTTGAGAATATCAGTATATTCTGGTTCATTCCCTTCTAAGTACTGTTTTCAATATTCTATTTTTGTGGCAGCAAGATCTAGACTTACCCCAATGATTCCTCATGACTTTGAATATAAACTCGCAAAGCTGAAGCGATCTGAACAATCATATGATCCAAAGCATTTTCAAGCTGAAGCTGTACAATTTCTTACCAAGAGTCTTTTCTTGTGAAATTTCTTCCCACATTTCTTTCATCTCTGTCTTTTCAGATTTGGTTATATTTGATGTAACATAGCGAGCAACAGCAATTGAATTATCTGCAACATGTTGAATATCCATGTTTGCATTCCAAATTTTCAAAATTATTGGATTGTAGTCGTTAATGTACTTTGAAGCTTCCATTCCTTTCAAGTTGTATGTATTCTTGGGAGCTTTTCAAGTTGTGGTATGCCTTACTGCTAACATAAAACTATTGACTCTTCCTTTAGAAATTATTGGACGTGGGAATCCAAAATGACGTTTTGTATAAAATGTCCCTTTAGACTTGTATTTTCATCAACAGTACCTTCCACATTGATTACTTTGAAACCATGAAACTTTTTTCTCCTCCTTCTCTTCGAATGGCACAGGTAGCATACTCTTCAATGAAAGACAAAACACTGTCATCAGTATCAGTTCCAAATTTTGGAGCATTCTTTTTTTTTATTTTTTATTTTTGGAAACCTTTATTGTGCAGTATCAGCAAACAAATACGGGCCCACAACCATCCGGCCGGCCTCGAAAACATTGTAAGCACTGTTGCAGTCTATACGGCGACTCGATAGCATCGCAATACAAATTGACAAGCATTCAGAGTTACCCTGAGTATCATCGTACTACCGAGAAGTAGGATAAGGGAAGGTTAATTTTTAAGCATTTTTAAATATAAAAACTAAGAAGCATCAGAGTCCAGTCCCTCCATCTACGACATGAATGGGCAACTATCCGCAACGAAACCCAACTAAGAAAAATTGTGGTCAGAATAGCGGCATAGGGATTCATACAACAGGATATTCAAGCAGACACCATGGTTCATGCCGGTCGCTACCCATCACGTATCACGCAACCCACGGACCCAAAGACAGAAACAAGAAAAGAAAAGAAAAGAAGTTAGAAAGGAGAAAAAATTAAGACCCATAGAAACTAAAACAAACAAAGTAAACCCCCCCCCCCACCCCCCACCCTACACGCATGCAGAGGCTACGGCCTACCCCCCCCTAGCAGTGTGCCTGTCGCCCAATAAAGAGTACCCGAAATATAGACATAGAAGGAAAGGAAGAAAAGAAAAAGGAATCATATGAAACCGGAGGAGGGCCAAATCCACTTGCTCCCGGACTCCCCAGCCCTGCATAAGACCACCACCCCATAAACAAGAATCAACAGCGACAAATGTCAGTTACAGCATTAAATGGGGAGAGACATCACATATCGCGCAGCCAAGTGTATCAGAAAAGCGTTCCAGTCCGGGTCTCCGCCAGCCAAGCAGTCAGAAATAGCGAAAAGGAAACCATCAGCCCTGGCCTGTTCGTAAAAACCCCTCCAAACATGGCCCCCGAAGAGAGCCCGCCCCAAGCAGAACAAAGGGACAAAATGGCCACACTCGGCAAAGAAGAGGCGTGTGAAAACAAAATGGACGTCGCCAGTTACCATTAAATCCATAGTCCCAAAAGATGAGCACCCCCAAGGTCGCACGATGACACTCATTCCACTGTAGGAAGAAAAAGGCTTGTGAGGCGAAGGCAGCAAGGGGGGCCAATAACTGAGGAAATGACGTTCGAGGCAACAGTAGCGGCATCATGGGCAAAGTCTCAATCTTCGGAGAGGAGGGAAACACTGTAGCGCAAACAAAGCTGGTGGACGAGCAAAAACCAACATAGCCAGGGATAGTCCGCTTCTCTGTGCACACGTGTGGCAACATAGTAGCCGCCTCAGGAACAGTCAAAGGTAGATCAACGCAACGCTGGGAGCTGGTCAGCCGCGTTCGTCCCAGTGTGAGTGCGGCATCTTCAAGCTTCCGACCCAGCTTGCGGGTGCCTGCCAGCCATGCAGTCTGTAAATCGACAGGAGCGGCCAGAACGGCACCGCAGGTCAAAGCAGGCTGCAGTTCCAACAGTTCCTCACTACAAAGCGGTACACGCGGTCCAACACCCAGCTCAAGACCAGGCAGGGTGAAACATCCTTGAGGCGAGGTAGCACTCGTCTCCGCAGTCAGGGAGCCAGCAGCCATTTCCACCCCGGCAGGGGAACCACAATGGAAGGGGGGCGAAATCGGCACCGGGAGGCTGCAGTCCGGATCGCCGATAGGAACATGACACATAGCTAGGGAGCGACCCACAGCGAGAGACATTCCACCTTCAGCTTAAGACGGGGGCCAATTCGAAGGTGGTCCGCCAGTAAAGTGCTCCAAGATGGGGTCGGCACAACCCGTCACCAGCGTTTCACAGAGGAGAAGTAGTTTCAAGAAGGGCTCCCGCCTCGCCAGTGCACGCAATCCGGTAGCAGAAAATCCCCTCACAGCGGAAAGGATCTCGTCCGTTTCCCTCTGCGTCAGGAAGCGTGTCCCCGAGTGCCGGCTCCGCCCCAGCTCGACTGTCCGATGCCGCTCCAGCAGCATCCAGCGGCGCAGATCAACACGGGTCCCGGAGGCGAGACTATGGAAGTCGCCAGGCAAACTAGACAAAATCTCCAGTTATACGGCAGGCAGAGACCTCAGAAGAACGCGAACAGTAACAGCGCGTTTATATCACCGTCCCGCTGCAGCATAAGTACAGGATATAGGTCAGGATATCGGTGAGGGAGTGGAAGGCTTGCGGAGCCGGGAGCCTACACGACCGTCCCGATTGCCATCTTGGCTCCTCCCCCCATTTTGGAGCATTCTTTATCCATAATAGCATGTGTAAATGAGAAGCACCCCTCTGGATTGGTATTCTTTTCTCCAAAATAAATATGTTACCTCTCCAAGAGGTAGAACATTTTTATTGCAGAATACATTTCATCATAGCTTGAAACCTATGGTTAAAATATCTGCACACATTTACAGGATCCAAGGAACACAGTTCTCTAGCTCCATGTAAGGGTACCTAAGTTTCTTAACATACATTAAAGTTCACAATGACAACTATACCAATACTCATTGGTACCTCGTTGACATGCCATAAAATTAATTAACTGAGATTCCAAATGTTCACCTCTTTGTTGAACTTTGTCCATGAATTAATTTGCATAAACATTTGGAAGATGAACTCTTTTCTATTTTTAATATCTGGCTCACTGCATATGAAAGTGCAGACAAATCCCTTTCAAACAGAAGATGAAATATATATGGAATTCACTGTCAAAATGTTTGATCTACAGAGTACAATCTTGTTGACCGGTATTCTGAAGCTGGAATCTGAACAGCTCGCTCATCAAATCATCCACCTTCTCCAGTGGGGAACAGCTGTGGAAAACAATGAGCTTCTAAACTTTTTTCCTATACACTCATGGGAGTTCCCTTTGCTTTTTTTCATTTGAAATATTTCAATACTGTTTCCTATCACTTCCTTTGAATGAAGAGGATGTATAGTGCAATGTTCATAAATCTCTTCACTGCTGGACTTGTCCACTTTTTATATTTGGCCACTTGACATTACTGCTTCATATTCTACAAAATCAATGTGGAGGGAGAGAGGAATTTGTGATCCAACCAATTTCCTCGAATTATATACTTATGATCGGGGGGGAAGGATCACTTGTCCTGCATAACTTTGGGTATGCCGTAACTGTTCCGAGTAGTCCCAATGTTAACCCTCATGCACATGCTGGTAATGGTGTGGTATAGAGCGGTATATCTTATTCTCCGCCGTCCCTTGCACGTGTGTGCATAATCATCGGGTTGTTTTTTATGCAACCTCCATCCAGGAGGCATTACCCATTGTTAAAAACAGTAGTGATAAGTGATGGTGAGGTGAAGTGATAAAAAAGTCTCTTTTAATCAGAAAAGTTATTTATTCGTTCTGTATTCAGAGGCAATGAAATTAAAATTATGTCGGTGAACGTGAGTTATTATGACTCGTTCACACTATGTGAAAAGGTCGACATGTTTCAGCCCTGCATTATGCCTGATAGGTCATGTGGGCTTTCTTCAGGACCGTGACGTGAAATAGAGACCTCTCACGTCTCTATTTGTGGTGAGAAAAGAGATTTATAATGGAACAAAGCATTATGTTGCTCCAAGTGGGAGCTCAAAAGTACCTGCAAAGAAAGGAGACATTGTAGACAAAGGGTAAAGGGAAAGGGAAACATATAAGACTATACATCTGGTGAAATGTACCAGGAACATATAAATCGCACTTTGGCGTAGCAACTAAAAAATGGCAATACTTTGCACTGACTACCCCACTCAAAGAATAGGGTCGACTATCTCTTAATTGGCATGGGATTGTTAGGTTCTGTTTAGTTTTGTGGATATGGCAAGTGGTGTGAGTTGTGGTGAGGATGGTATAAGATTATCGGTGCCGGTATGCAAGCATATTGGTGTGGTGATCTTACATACGTTCACTCTTGACCAAGCATGTTAGTGTCATTCAGCAGCGCGATCAGATTGTGCTGCTTTTCCTCAAGATTTTAACACAAGGGAACATGTTATTTTCTCTGTGCACATTAACATACCTATGTTCTTGGCTGTAATAAGCCTCTTCGGTATCTGGGTGGGTCAGGGAGGCACGCTACAATGGTAAACATTCAATCAGAACATGGTGGTCTATTACATTAATACTTTACGGTTTCGCAGCGTTGTGGTCCTCGTGGTACCTCTGGCTCTCCATTCACTCCTTGTGCTGACTCTGCCACCTCAGTCCCGGAATACGTGAGACGTTTCCGGGTGGGTGGTTTTTTATAGGTAGCGCAGTAAGGGGAAGGGTGGAAAGACTATGGAAACTGACTGGATATTGTTGTCTTACATATTCTCATCCATTGTAAATAGTACCCCAAGGTATGTTATCATTTAGACCGTTGATATCGGTACCCAGTCTGTGCACCCACCGCTGCTCTTTTTCAAAGAGGATTTTTTCTGCATTATGATCTTTATTATGTAGTGTTTCTAAAATTACCCACTGTAGATCTTTCACTGTGTGGCCAGTTTCCAGGTAGTGGCTGGACATCTTAGTGGTCGCCTTTTTACATTTCACATTGCTGCGATGTTCACACAGTCGCTGTTTGACTTTCCTGCATGTCATTCCTATGTAGTTTTTCTTGCAGGGGCATGTGATCATGTAGATGGCATGACTGGTGTTGCAGTTGGTGTGATGCAAAATTCTCCATTTGAAATTTGGGAGTAGTTGTATCTCCTTTGTTGCTTTTGTGAGGGGACAAACAGAACACGATCCGCATGGGTAATGGCCAGTTACTGGGCTCATGTCCAGTGGTGAGTTAACTGGTGGTGGTTGTTTTGCAGTGAGTGGTCTGGTATGGACCAAGATGTCCTTTAGGTTGCGGGTTCTTTTGTTGGCAAAACGTTGTTTTGGCCATTGGATGTTGCCTGAAGTTATGATCCTCCAGTTTTTATTGACTATCTTTTTCAGTCTGTTACTTGCTGGGCCATATGTGGTAACACAGGTTGTGATATCAATTTCTGGTTCTTTTGGTGTGGATTCTAAGAGACTTTCTCGAGGCTGGTTACGTGCTCTTTTTTTGCATTTTTCTATGATTCTTTTGGGGTAATACCTTTCTTCCAATTTATCGCTCAGCTCATTGGCTTGTTCTTTGTATTCTGTCAATTTGCTGCAATTTCGTCGGAGTCTCAGAAATTGGCTGAAAGGGAGGTTTTCTCTCAGAGGTTTCGGGTGAAAGCTCTGGTAGGAGAGTAAACTGTTTTTGGAAGTAGGTTTAGAATAAGTTTTTGCCTGCAGGGTCGAACCCTCTGAATAGAAGGTGATGTCAAGGAAGTCAATTTGTTTGCTGTTGGCTGTATAGGTGAATTTTAGCCATTCATCCCGGGTATTAATCCAGGTGTGGAAATTGATGAGACTAGACATGTCCCCTTCCCAGATGAGGATCACATCATCGATGTAACAACGCCAGAACAGGATCTGCTGTTGGAATGGGTTGACTGGATTGTTAATGTGTGTTTCCTCAAATTGGCTCACGTAGAGCCCCGCCACACTCGGCGCAAACGTACTTCCCATGGAAGTTCCATGACATTGTTGAAACATGGTGTTGTTATATTTAAAGTAGTTTTCAGTCAGAGCCAACCTGCAGCACTCGAGAACAAAATGTCTTGGGGTCTTATGGTCCCAGTCAATGTTGAAAACAATGGTCTCTAGTGTTTGCAGTGTTTTTTCTTGGGGTAGGCTTGTGTAGAGGCTTTCTACGTCAAGTCCTACGAGTATCATGTTGTCCTCTGAATAGGCAAAATTCTGGAGCAGATTCAGGAGGTCCCTGGTGTCCTTCAGGTATGTAGGAGTCCTTTGGACTATTGGTTTGAGATATTGGTCTGCAAACTGCGATAATGGTTCTAGGACCGAACCTATTCCCGACACAATGGGTCTACCTGGCGGTGGGGTGCGTGTTTTGTGTATTTTTGGGAGCGAATAGAAATAAGGTATTCTCGGGTTGTTGGTCTCCAAAAATAAGCCTCTTTTTTCGAGATCCAGTTATTTGCCTCAGCTTCTGTTACCATTAAGGTTATGGTCTTCTGTAGTCTGGGTGTTGGATCGACATCTGTTCGCTTGTAGAACTTTTGGTCAGAAAGTAATTCTTTGCATTGTCGATCATAGCCATCTTTTGAGAGGAGTACTACTCCGCCCTCTTTGTCCGCTTGTTTTATGACGATATTCTCATCGTCTTTAATTCTCTCAATGCCTGTTGTTCTGCTCTCGACAGATTTTGGAATGGTTTTTCTGTATTGTCTTTTAAACCATCGATTTCCTTCATGACCGCTTGTTCGAATATGACAATTTCATTTGGCACTTGTGAATTCAGAGGACAGAAGGTGGACTTCTTCCTTAAGTTGGTATCTCCATCCGGGGGTTGGGTGGGTTGGTTACTGAAGAAGGCTTTGAGTTTGAGTTTTCTGCAGAATTCAGCAATCTCGCATTTCATCTTGAAAGTGTCAAGGTTAGGTTTTGGGACATATCCAAGACCTTTATTGAGTACTTCCTCTTGATTTTTTGTTAGTACCTTATCTGTAAGGTTTACGACGAGGGAGTTGTGTTGGTTCCTGTTTTGCCTCTGGTTACGCTCCTGGTTTGGACCTGGCGTGTTTGGTCTTGCCAGGTTACCCCTTTCTGTTTCGGGCCCGACTGTTCTGGCCTCTCCCTAAAAAAGGCGGCCCTTGTTGGTAATTACCCCTCATTGGTTGTTGCATCTGTTGTGGTGGGCCTTGGTAGTATGGATCTACCCACCCTTGGAAATGGGGATTGAACGGGGGAAATGGCATCATGGGCGGATTCATTGAGAACTGCGGGGTACGCCAGTAGTTTCTGCCCCTCCGGTTGCCTCTTTTATTGCGGAACCTCCCTCGTTGGTTATTGGAGAAATCGTCTCCACTCCAGTCAGAACCGTCTGTAGAAGAATCGCTGTTGGAACTGTTGTTAGACGCATTGTCGTTGGGTTTGAAGTCCTTGTGACTATAAGGATGTATGCGTTCTAAAGAGAACTTTTTCAGTTCTTTCCCTAGTTTCTGTAGTTTCTGCTGGGTCAAGAACTCTTGAGATTGGCTCATCTCTTTGTTGATTTCCTCCAGCCGTTGTTTGTACACGGTAACGTGTACCATGTTGTTGAGTTTAGTCTCAATGATCTGGATTTTTATAGTCAGTTCGTCTGTGATCTTAGTTGCTGTTTTTATTATTAGTACAAGGTAGTCCCTTGTACATTTCCACGAAATTGCTGACCAGTCTTTGCGAAACGCTAGATCTTTTAAAAAAATACGTGGTGCATTAGTCACCCATAGTCCTTTGGGCGCGGCATTCACTCTGAGGTATTCGGTCATTATGATCCCGTGTACTGCTGTTCTCACTTGCTCTTTTTTCAGTTCAGAAAGTTCCTCCCAATCGTCATTATTGGCCAATGTTTGAGTTAGGTCCTTATCAAGGAGTAGACGTGGTCGTGCTAGTATCTCATCAATTTCTTCTGTTGAGTAACTCAATCCCAAGTTGTCAGCCATGTTGATGCCCTACAGTTCCGAGGGGATCACTGGTAGCAACTTATTTTTCTTCCCACAGCTCTGCCCTGCTAGCGTAACAAAATCAATGTGGAGGGAGAGAGGAATTTGTGATCCAACCAATTTCCTCGAATTATATACTTATGATCAGGGGGGGAAGGATCACTTCTCCTGCATAACTTTGGGTATGCCGTAACTGTTCCGAGTAGTCCCAATGTTAACCCTCATGCACGTGCTGGTAATGGTGTGGTATAGAGCGGTATATCTTATTCTCCGCCGTCCCTTGCACGTGTGTGCATAATCATCGGGTTGTTTTTTATGCAACCTCCATCCAGGAGGCATTACCCATTGTTAAAAACAGTAGTGATAAGTGATGGTGAGGTGAAGTGATAAAAAAGTCTCTTTTAATCAGAAAAGTTATTTATTCGTTCTGTATTCAGAGGCAATGAAATTAAAATTATGTCGGTGAACGTGAGTTATTATGACTCGTTCACACTATGTGAAAAGGTCGACATGTTTCAGCCCTGCATTATGCCTGATAGGTCATGTGGGCTTTCTTCAGGACCGTGACGTGAAATAGAGACCTCTCACGTCTCTATTTGTGGTGAGAAAAGAGATTTATAATGGAACAAAGCATTATGTTGCTCCAAGTGGGAGGTCAAAAGTACCTGCAAAGAAAGGAGACATTGTAGACAAAGGGTAAAGGTAAAGGGAAACATATAAGACTATACGTCTGGTGAAATGTACCAGGAACATATAAATCGCACTTTGGCGTAGCAACTAAAAAATGGCAATACTTTGCACTGACTACCCCACTCAAAGAATAGGGTCGACTATCTCTTAATTGGCATGGGATTGTTAGGTTCTGTTTAGTTTTGTGGATATGGCAAGTGGTGGGAGTTGTGGTGAGGATGGTATAAGATTATCGGTGCCGGTATGCAAGCATATTGGTGTGGTGATCTTACATCCGTTCACTCTTGACCAAGCATGTTAGTGTCATTCAGCAGCGCGATCAGATTGTGCTGCTTTTCCTCAAGATTTTAACACAAGGGAACATGTTATTTTCTCTGTGCACATTAACATACCTATGTTCTTGGCTGTAATAAGCCTCTTCGGTATCAGGGTGGGTCAGGGAGGCACGCTACAATGGTAAACATTCAATCAGAACATGGTGGTCTATTACATTAATACTTTACGGTTTCGCAGCGTTGTGGTCCTCGTGGTACCTCTGGCTCTCCATTCACTCCTTGTGCTGACTCTGCCACCTCAGTCCCGGAATACGTGAGACGTTTCCGGGTGGGTGGTTTTTTATAGGTAGCGCAGTAAGGGGAAGGGTGGAAAGACTATGGAAACTGACTGGATATTGTTGTCTTACATATTCTCATCCATTGTAAATAGTACCCCAAGGTATGTTATCATTTAGACCGTTGATATCGGTACCCAGTCTGTGCACCCACCGCTGCTCTTTTTCAAAGAGGATTTTTTCTGCATTATGGTCTTTATTATGTAGTGTTTCTAAAATTACCCACTGTAGATCTTTCACTGTGTGGCCAGTTTCCAGGTAGTGGCTGGACATCTTAGTGGTCGCCTTTTTACATTTCACATTGCTGCGATGTTCACACAGTCGCTGTTTGACTTTCCTGCATGTCATTCCTATGTAGTTTTTCTTGCAGGGGCATGTGATCATGTAGATGGCATGACTGGTGTTGCAGTTGGTGTGATGCAAAATTCTCCATTTGAAATTTGGGAGTAGTTGTATCTCCTTTGTTGCTTTTTTGAGGGGACAAACAGAACACGATCCGCATGGGTAATGGCCAGTTACTGGGCTCATGTCCAGTGGTGAGTTAACTGGTGGTGGTTGTTTTGCAGTGAGTGGTCTGGTATGGACCAAGATGTCCTTTAGGTTGCGGGTTCTTTTGTTGGCAAAACGTGGTTTTGGCCATTGGATGTTGCCTGAAGTTATGATCCTCCAGTTTTTATTGACTATCTTTTTCAGTCTGTTACTTGCTGGGCCATATGTGGTAACACAGGTTGTGATATCAATTTCTGGTTCTTTTGGTGTGGATTCTAAGAGACTTTCTCGAGGCTGGTTGCGTGCTCTTTTTTTGCATTTTTCGATGATTCTTTTGGGGTAATACCTTTCTTCCAATTTATCTCTCAGCTCATTGGCTTGTTCTTTGTATTCTGTCAATTTGCTGCAACTTCGTTGGAGTCTCAGAAATTGGCTGAAAGGGAGGTTTTCTCTCAGAGGTTTCGGGTGAAAGCTCTGGTAGGAGAGTAAACTGTTTTTGGAAGTATGTTTAGAATAAGTTTTTGTCTGCAGGGTCGAACCCTCTGAATAGATGGTGATGTCAAGGAAGTCAATTTGTTTGCTGTTGGCTGTATAGGTGAATTTTAGCCATTCATCCTGGGTATTAATCCAGGTGTGGAAATTGATGAGACTAGACATGTCTCCTTCCCAGATGAGGATCACATCATCGATGTAACAACGCCAGAACAGGATCTGTTGTTGGAATGGGTTGACTGGATTGTTAATGTGTGTTTCCTCAAATTGGCTCACGTAGAGCCCCACCACACTCGGCGCAAACGTACTTCCCATGGAAGTTCCATGACATTGTTGAAACATCGATGTAACGACGCCAGAACAGGATCTGTTGTTGGAATGGGTTGACTGGATTGTTAATGTGTGTTTCCTCAAATTGGCTCACGTAGAGCCCCGCCACACTCGGCGCAAATGTACTTCCCATGGAAGTTCCATGACATTGTTGAAACATGGTGTCGTTATATTTAAAGTAGTTTTCAGTCAGAGCCAATCTGCAGCACTCGAGAACAAAATGTCTCGGGGTCTTATGGTCCCAGTCAATGTTGAAAACAAAGGTCTCTAGTGTTTCCAGTGTTTTTTCTTGGGGTAGGCTTGTGTAGAGGCTTTCTACGTCAAGTCCTACGAGTATCATGTTGTCCTCTTAATAGGCAAAATTCTGGAGCAGATTCAGGAGGTCCCTGGTGTCCTTCAGGTAGGTAGCAGTCCTTTGGACTATTGGTTTGAGATATTGGTCTGCAAACTGCGATAATGGTTCTAGGACCGAACCTATTCCCGACACAATGGGTCTACCTGGCGGTGGGGTGCGTGGTTTGTGTATTTTTGGGAGCGAATAGAAATAAGGTATTCTCGGGTTGTTGGTCTCCAAAAATTGAGCCTCTTTTTTCGAGATCCAGTTATTTGTCTCAGCTTCTGTTACCATTAAGGTTATGGTCTTCTGTAGTCTGGGTGTTGGATCGACATCTGTTCGCTTGTAGAACTTTTGGTCAGAAAGTAATTCTTTGCATTGTCGATCATAGCCATCTTTTGAGAGGAGTACTACTCCGCCCCCTTTGTCCACTTGCTTTATGACGATATTCTCATCGTCCTTTAATTCTCTCAATGCCTGTTGTTCTGCTCTCGACAGATTTTGGAATGGTTTTTCTGTATTGTCTTTTAAACCATCGATTTCCTTCATGACCGCTTGTTCGAATGTGACAATTTCATTTGGCACTTGTGAATTCAGAGGACAGAAGGTGGACTTCTTCCTTAAGTTGGTATCTCCATCCGGGGGTTGGTTACTGAAGAAGGCTTTGAGTTTGAGTTTTCTGCAGAATTCAGCAATCTCGCATTTCATCTTGAAAGTGTCAAGGTTAGGTGTTGGGACATATCCAAGACCTTTATTGAGTACTTCCTCCTGATTTTTTGTTAGTAGGACTTGATGTAGAAAGCCTCTACACAAGCCTACCCCAAGAAAAAACACTGGAAACACTAGAGACCATTGTTTTCAACATTGACTGGGACCATAAGACCCCGAGACATTTTGTTCTCGAGTGCTGCAGGTTGGCTCTGACTGAAAACTACTTTAAATATAACGACACCATGTTTCAACAATGTCATCGAACTTCCATGGGAAGTACGTTTGCGCCGAGTGTGGCGGGGCTCTACGTGAGCCAATTTGAGGAAACACACATTAACAATCCAGTCAACCCATTCCAACAACAGATCCTGTTCTGGCGTCGTTACATCGATGATGTGATCCTCATCTGGGAAGGAGACATGTCTAGTCTCATCAATTTCCACACCTGGATTAATACCCGGGATGAATGGCTAAAATTCTCCTATACAGCCAACAGCAAACAAATTGACTTCCTTGACATCACCATCTATTCAGAGGGTTCGACCCTGCAGACAAAAACTTATTCTAAACCTACTTCCAAAAACAGTTTATTCTCCTACCAGAGCTTTCACCCGAAACCTCTGAGAGAAAACCTCCCTTTCAGCCAATTTCTGAGACTCCGACGAAATTGCAGCAAATTGACAGAATACAAAGAACAAGCCAATGAGCTGAGCGATAAATTGGAAGAAAGGTATTACCCCAAAAGGATCATCGAAAAATGCAAAAAAAGAGCACGCAACCAGCCTCGAGAAAGTCTCTTAGAATCCACACCAAAAGAACCAGAAATTGATATCACAACCTGTGTTACCACATATGGCCCAGCAAGTAACAGACTGAAAAAGATAGTCAATAAAAACTGGAGGATCATAACTTCAGGCAACATCCAATGGCCAAAACCACGTTTTGCCAACAAAAGAACCCGCAACCTAAAGGACATCTTGGTCCATACCAGACCACTCACTGCAAAACAACCACCACCAGTTAACTCACCACTGGACATGAGCCCAGTAACTGGCCATTACCCATGCGGATCGTGTTCTGTTTGTCCCCTCACAAAAGCAACAAAGGAGATACAACTACTCCCAAATTTCAAATAGAGAATTTTGCATCACACCAACTGCAACACCAGTCATGCCATCTACATGATCACATGCCCCTGCAAGAAAAACTACATAGGAATGACATGCAGGAAAGTCAAAAAGCGACTGTGTGAACAACGCAGCAATGTGAAATGTAAAAAGGCGACCACTAAGATGTCCAGCCACTACCTGGAAACTGGCCACACAGTGAAAGATCTACAGTGGGAAATTTTAGAAACACTACATAATAAAGACCATAATGCAGAAAAAATCCTCTTTGAAAAAGAGCAGCGGTGGGTGCACAGACTGGGTACCGATATCAACGGTCTAAATGATAACATACCTTGGGGTACTATTTACAATGGATGAGAATATTTAAGACAACAATATCCAGTCAGTTTCCATAGTCTTTCCACCCTTCCCCTTACTGCGCTACCTATAAAAAACCACCCACCCGGAAACGTCTCACGTATTCCGGGACTGAGGTGGCAGAGTCAGCCGAAGGAGTGAATGGAGAGCCAGAGGTACCACGAGGACCACAACGCTGCGAAACCGTAAAGTATTAATGTAATAGACCACCATGTTCTGATTGAATGTTTACCATTGTAGCGTGCCTCCCTGACCCACCCAGATACCGAAGAGGCTTATTACAGCCAAGAACATAGGTATGTTAATGTGCACAGAGAAAATAACATGTTCCCTTGTGTTAAAATCTTGAGGAAAAGCAGCACAATCTGATCGCGCTGCTGAATGATGCTAACATGCTTGGTCAAGAGTGAACGGATGTAAGATCACCACACCAATATGCTTGCATACCGGCACCGATAATCTTATACCATCCTCACCACAACTCCCACCACTTGCCATATCCACAAAACTAAACAGAACCTAACAATCCCATGCCAATTAAGAGATAGTCGACCCTATTCTTTGAGTGGGGTAGTCAGTGCAAAGTATTGCCATTTTTTAGTTGCTACGCCAAAGTGCGATTTATATGTTCCTGGTACATTTCACCAGACGTATAGTCTTATATGGTTCCCTTTACCTTTACCCTTTGTCTACAATGTCTCCTTTCTTTGCAGGTACTTTTAACCTCCCACTTGGAGCAACATAATGCTTTGTTCCATTATAAATCTCTTTTCTCACCACAAATAGAGACGTGAGAGGTCTCTATTTCACGTCACGGTCCTGAAGAAAGCCCACATGACCTATCAGGCATAATGCAGGGCTGAAACATGTCGACCTTTTCACATAGTGTGAACGAGTCATAATAACTCACGTTCACCGACATAATTTTAATTTCATTGCCTCTGAATACAGAACAAATAAATAACTTTTCTGATTAAAAGAGACTTTTTTATCACTTCACCTCACCATCACTTATCACTACTGTTTTTAACAATGGGTAATGCCTCCTGGATGGAGGTTGCATAAAAAACAACCCGATGATTATGCACACACGTGCAAGGGACGGCGGAGAATAAGATATACCGCTCTATACCACACCATTACCAGCACGTGCATGAGGGTTAACATTGGGACTACTCGGAACAGTTACGGCATACCCAAAGTTATGCAGGACAAGTGATCCTTCCCCCCCTGATCATAAATGCTTCATATTCTAAGCATAATTCCAGTTCATCAAAATGTACATTGTTATAATAAATATGAATCTGTACCAGATATAATGCAGCCTTTTGAAGTTTGCTAATATCTACAAACTATTGCCATAGTTTTCGACTCTTTGTTGGTTCACCATTAACTAGAATAACTACAGGTTAGTTTTCCTCCCTTTCTATACCAACAGTTTCAATATTTTTCTTAAAATGTAAAGGTAATATACAACTCTTCCTTTCAGACCTCTTTGTGAATCTGTTGGAGGCAGATTACCTGTTTTAGGCTCCATACCAACGATAGCCTGAAATGGGTGCACAAATTAAATAAGAATGGACTCATTTGCATTCAAATCTGCCAGTTCCAGAGAAATAGCTACCAACTCTAAGTTGTTATGTACAGCTCTAGCTGGCATTTTGTTCTCTTCTAATTTTTTGTGACAATATTTACAAATATGTTGATCAGTAGCCAACTCAAATTGACCTTTTACCAACAGATAAGCACCAAATTGCTCCCACTTATTATTTTCCATTTCAATTTTTAAATATAGATCAACATTCCTAGTTTGTCTTCTATAGTGAGTATGTCGACATCAAATACAAACTGTATTAAACTTTGTAATTACTTCTGAAACTTGTCAGCACTAATATCTTCCACCTGTTCTTTAACACCTACACTCATCAAGGTCTCACTTTCACTACACAGCTCTTGTGAGCCAAAGAAACAAAACTATATATCATCAGAAACTTTTTTTACATCTGATGCTGAACAGTGCAAAAGAGCTGTGTTCATTTCACTTAAAAATAATGCAGGACTTTTTACATAGTAGAGTTCCTTACTAACTTCTGCATTTGTGAGTGGTGTACTGCTAACATTCTTAAATGATGAAAAGTACTTTGACTCACTTTTCTTGAAAAACAAGCCAGAGAATGAACCTGCAAGTTAGTATATTTTCTTACTTTACATGGATCTAAAACCTTGTAACTTCTTTTTTTTTTTTTTTTTAATTTTTAAAACCTTTATTTGAAAGAGCACACAGCTATTCAGCCTAACATCCCGGAGGCAAGGCAGCATGGTGAATCAGGAGCGCAATAGTGCAAAAACATTCGCAACAGAACAGTGAAGGTTGTTTTTTATATTTTATATCAGAAAAGAACAGAAAACCAAGAAAATAGAAACGCCAAACGGCGTGAAAGAGTGGCAATGGAGTAGAGAAATCTGTCAAGGTATTGGTAGCGGGCAGGGGAGAGCAAGCATTAAGTCACTAATACAGGAGAGTGAAGCAGGACAGTAGAAGGGAGGAGGAGAAACAGGATCAAACAGTTCAACGTGTCACAGTTGGTGTCACAGGCTATGGTGACATATGTTCATCTAGAGAAACAGGCTCAGGCGGCAGGCATACATCACCCCGGTAAGCATTCCAGGCTCCCCACACTTTAGTCTATTTCTGGGGCCTACCCCTGGCCACATAGACCGTCTTTTCCCGGAACATACACCAATCCATGTTGGCTTTCCATTGTACCACAAGGGAGGCCGTGGCAGCACCCCACTTTTGCGCTATGTCCCGCTTGGCCACCATGTTACCCAGGGTCACCCACTGGGTCTGCGCCGTGTTGTGATCAGATGGTTCCCAGATGTTGAGGAGACACCTCCGAGTTTCTGCATTCGCCACCACCCCAGTCACCTCACTCATAATCCGGTGCACCCTTCTCCAGTAGGAGGCTATGACGGGGCATTCCCATAGGATGTGCAGGAAGGTAGCAAGGGCACCACAGCCTCGACGACAAAGTCTGTCGAGCGAGTAACCCATACGCACAAGCAGGGGGCCAGTCACATACACTCTGTGCAGGATCTTGAATTGCACCAGCCTAAGACGAGAGGAGATGGCGACCTCTTTAGGGGAGGACACTGCGCTCTGCCAATCCTCATCGTCGATCTCTAGGCCATCTCCCACCCACTGATCACGCACTCCAAGGAGAAGATCGGTGCGGACATTGATTAGTTTTTTATATGACAGTGAGATAGCACTATCGGGCATATGGCCATCCAACACTCGGTCTTCCAGGGGGGAGCTCTCTGGAATCGCCTCTTCCGTCTGTTTGGCAGAGAGCAGCGCGTGCCGCAGCTGGGCGTAGCGGAAGAACTCCGAGCCGCCCAACTGGTATTCAGCCTGCAACTGAAGAAAGGTCTTGATTTCACCCTTAGAGATCATATCGTCCACCCTGGAGATGCCTATGAGGTCCCATTTATCGAAGCCCTTGGTGTGCCACAATCTGCCCAAAATATCAGAGTCGTACAGAGGGGTGAATCTAGTCAGCCTGCCCTGCCAGCCCTGCGCCTTGATGATCGCCCGCCAAATGTGGACCGCCGTCTTCGTTGGACCCAACATCCGCCCATCCAAAGACCTCGAGTATAGGGCCCGGTAATAATTACCACCGCCCAGGAGCCATCTATCCATGGCATAGCCGGGGTTGTTCACCGGGCCGTAGAGACCATGGTTGATAGCCGCCAGTTGGGAGGCCCAGTAATACCTACGCACGTCCGGCAGTGCTATGCCCCCTTCGTACCACGGAAGCGTGAGCTTCGTGATAGCAACGCGGGGGCGACCATCCCAGAGCAAGGCACGTTATAGGCTCTCAATCTCTCTAAAGTAGCGGGCCGGAACCGGATCTTGGGTGTTCTGCAAAGCATAAAGGCACCTGGGCAAAGACATCATCTTAAATAATGCCGCACGGCCAAGCAGGGTGAGCGGAAGCTTGCGCCAACTCTCCACATCGCGCCGGAGACGCTGGAGAGGAGGAAGCAAGTTGTAGTCATATCGCGCCTTCGAACTCCCAGAGATGTAAATCCCTAAGTACCTGAAACCCTGACCGGCCACTTGAATGTTGCAGCCTCTGGGGAGGCGCGGCGTGCCCCCTTTTAGTACGTACAGGGAGGACTTGGCCCAGTTGATAACTAGGCCAGAGTACCGTCCAAAAAGTCTGAGTACGTTGCATGCCACGATGAGTGACTTGCAGGGGGAGGTTAAGTAAAGCAGAATATCGTCGGCATAGAGGGAAACCCTGTCCTCGAATCCGGGGGCCCAGGTTATGCCATGCAGATCAGGGTGCGTGCGCAACATGGCAGCGAGCGGCTCGAGGGCAAGGGCAAACAAAAGAGGCGACAAGGGGCAACCCTGTCTAGTTCCTCTGTGGAGGGCAAAAGGCGCCGATAGACGGCCATTGACAGTAACATTAGCCAGTGGACTAGCGTAGAGAAGTCTCACCCAACCCACGAACACCGGGCCAAAACCGAGCTTCGACAACACTGCCCAGAGGTAACTCCACTCAAGAGAGTCAAAGGCCATTGTGGCGTCAAGAGAAGCGAGGACTGCCGGTTCCTCAAGGGTGTGGGCCCTAGCCAGGGCGCCGTGGAGCCGACGCAAGTTGAGGGCAGTGTTGCGGTGAGGAATAAAGCCCGACTGGTCCGGATGCACTAAGTCGCCAATAACTCCAATCAGTCGATTGGCGAGTAGCTTGGCAAGGATCTTAGGCTCGACATTCAGGAGAGAGATGGGACGATAAGAACGACACATGTCTCTCGGCTTCCCTTCCTTATGGATGACCACAATGGTGGCCAACCTCTGGTCAAGGGGAAGAAGGCCAGCGTCTCGCGCTTCCAAAAACATAGTACGCAAGTGCGGGGAAACCACGTCTGGCCGAATCTTATACAACTCGACCGGGATGCCGTTGGGACCAGGTGCCTTACCCGACCGCAACGAACGGATCGCAAGAGCGATCTCGTCGGCAGATATGTCTCTATCCAAATCGTCACGGTCTTCTTCAGAGAGACAGGGAAGGTCAACGGCCGAGAGAAGCGTTGTCGAGTCAACCTCGGAACGGTCCGAAGTAGAGGTGTAGACACCCCGAAAGTAATCTGCAAAGGACTCGGCAATGGCGCTGGGGTCAGAGACAGCAACCCCGTCGTCGCCCAAAATCTCGGGCACGACACGGCTGACCACCTCCCTCCTGTCCAACCAGGCCAGCAACTTCCCAGCCTTGTCACCAACGTCATAGATACGACCTTGCTTTTCCTTAGCCAAGGCCAGGGCAGCATTCGTGGCAAGGTCGTGGTATTCAGACTGTTTGAGGGAAAGGGCATGTAAGAGAGCGGGGTCGGGTTCGGGCCCCAACTGGGAGTCAAGGCTCATAACCTCCTCCTCGATGTGTATCAAGTCGGCATCTCTGACTCTACGGGCCTCCGCTATAAGAGCGAAAGCCTCGCCCCTCAAAACACTCTTAAATGCCTCCCACAGAGTCGCGGTCGAGCCAACCGATCCCTCATTTTCAGAAAAGTAAAGGTCGATGGCCTTGGCTAGGAGAGCGCGAGTTTTGGGATTGCGGAAATACCACGGGTTAACCGTCACCGGCCGGTCCGACAGGACGATGTCAAAATGAAATGAGACCCATGATGGGGAATGGTCGGAAATGCCCCGCGCCAGAAATCGGGCCTCAGACACGGCAGGCGCGTGTGCTGCCAAGGTAAGAACATAATCTATACGAGAAAGAGTACCATGTGCACTGGAAAGGAAGGAGAAATGGTGGAGCGTAGGGTGTAAAAGCCGCCAGCTATCCACTAGGCCCATGGACTCGAGGAAGGATGGCAACCACAATTGGGAACTCCGGAGGTCTCTAGGCGGATGTCGGTCCAAGGAGCCAGAACAAACTGAATTGAAATCACCCCCCACAACCAACAAACCAGCAGGCAAAGTTAAAATGGCGCCACCAAGGTCTTGGAAAGTACTAGACTGTAAGCCTGGGGGAACGTAAACCGAAAGTAGCGTCAGGGCACGCCCTTCCCATCTCCCCACCACAGCGGCGTAACGCCCTCTCTCATCAATCATGGTGACGTCTATCTCAAGTGGAAGGGACGTACGTACAAGGACACCCGCCCCCCGAGAACCCGAAGAGAACCCCGAGTGGGCCACCATCTTATACCCTTTACGATTGAGTGCTTTGCACGTGTTCCCAACTAAGTGCGTCTCCTGCAGGAGGACAACATCAGGCATGTGGCGTTTAAGCAGTTGAATCACAACTCCTCTCTTGATACGGTCACCCAACCCATTAACATTCCAACTGAGTACTCGTAGTTTCCTACCCCCCATCATCATGCCGCCCGCCCCGCCCAACCCCAACAATCCTCAACAGCAAGTGAAACTCAGCAGTGTACACGACCCATTGCCTAAGAAAAGGAAAAAAGAAAGAACAAACAAACGAATAAACTTGCCCAGTCCCACCCCCCACCCTGCACCCCTGCATCAGACTAAAGAGCCCCCCCAACCAGCAGTGTGCCTGTCGCCCCATTAACTAGTCTACGAAAAGCTCCCAGAGGAGTAAGGAATCCCCACGAACACCTCCCGCCACCCTCCTTGTAAACGACAGGAGAATTGGCAAAGTCAACGCAATAACAGTATCGACAGTCACATATAGCAGGGCCACCAACCGCCACAGTCCTTTCAGTAGAGCCAAGTCTCACTGATCAGAACCACCAGTCGCGCCTCCAGTATGTTCGCCGTGGTCATCCCGGCGTTGCGGCAGAGTGTCCAGCCAGTCGCTCACATTTTTGGGGACGTCAAAGAACAGGGCATGACCATCATGTTCAATCCGAAGCTTGGCAGGGAACAACATCGAGTACTTAAAGCCCATGTCCCTCAGTCGCCGTTTCACTCCCGCATAGCTCTGACGCTGTCTCTGAACGGCTCTGGTGAAATCAGGATAGAAATGTACTTCAGAATTCTGGAACTTAAGCGGTCCATGCCTTCTGGACGCCTGTAGGATCGCGTCCCGGTCCCGGAAATTAAGGAGCCGTGCAATGATGGGTCTAGGCGCCATGCCCGATTTCGGCGGGCCGCCCGGAACTCGGTGAGCGCACTCCACTGAGAAGAAATTACTCAGGCCAGAAGGCGCCAGATGTGTCTGCACCAGTTCCTCCACAAAAATGTCCACAGCTGCTTCCTCTGATCCTTCCGGAACACCAATGATTCGGACATTTTGCCGCCTGGCACGTCCCTCAAAATCCTCCAGCCTCCTGGAGAAATGATCAGTAGTTAACCGCAAAGTCCGGACCTCATTCTGTAGGTCCGAGACATCAGTGGTCAGGCTAGAGGTTTTGATATTCAACGACTTCACACGGTCATTAGTCTTACCCAGGTCGGCCCTGATAAGGGTGAGATCAACGGCCAAAGTGTCCACCTTGTGAGTCAAGACCTCATGCTGTTTCTGCAGTTCAGACCGTATGCCCGCGATGGCCCCCATAATGTCACTGAGGGTAGGCTCGGACCCGTCAGGCGAGCCCGCCGAAGGAAGGTCTTTAGTGGAGGCCACCGCAGCAGGTGGCGTCCGCGGCTGAACATACCATTCAATCCTGTTCAGTTGTGTTTGGGTCTTGCCGCGAACGCCTTTGTTCGACGTCTTGTCGGGGTCCCCTCTGCCCGCCATGATGGGTCCGATGAGAACAAAGGGGCACACCGCCTAAGCCAGAGCCAAGCGAACCAAGAAAAGGAGTCGAAGCCAGATATTCAGGCCAGGCCGATGATAGTGAGCACCTCAGTCACAAGCACTTCGCCACTGGGGACCTCAAACAGCCACTACGCATTCCAGTCGTGCGGAGTGACGGAGATCGTGGAGACAATGGCGCATCCCTGGCATGGAGTTCCACTCGACGTAGCTCAGCGTAGGAACCACCGATTTGGAGGCGGAATGCGGCTCCCGCCTCAGTGACCCGTCAACAAGTAGAATCCACCAACGTGGATCAGGATTTCGATCAGGATATTTGCGGAGGATCGGAGGGTCCGCGGAGCTCCGAGCTTACGCGGCCATCTTGGTCGCCCGCGAAGCTCCTTCCCCTCACCTTGTAACTTCTTAATCATTTGTTTGAGAGTTTTTTTGGTATATCCTCATAAACAAATTGTAATATGTCATCAGCTTCCTGTCGAATACTACGTATTCTTTCCTTAAACTTCTTCAGCTATTACTTCTACATTGCTAGGCGCATTGGGCCTCATTTATGTGGTTTTGCCATAGGGAAGCGCAGCAGGCCTTCCTGCTGCGCTTCCCTACGGCAAAAGAAAAGAGCAGGAATGCGCCGTATTTATAAGATACAGCACATTCCTGTCCTTTTCCTCTGCGCCGGCGCACAGTGGGTTGCTGAGCACCAACGCAGGCACCTTTGCACAATGCTGCAAGGGTGCCTGCCTTGTGGAGGATGATTATTTTTGTACAGGAAGGGAAACCTCTCTGTACAAAAGTGATCACAAAAGGCTTTCCCTCTTTCTACGTATGCTGCAGAATGCAGCACACATAGGAAAAGAAAAAACTAGGAGAAATAAAGATATTTCTCCCAGTTGCGCCTCCCTTACGCCTCTCCTGGAGAGGCGTAAGCTTTTGGCACTGCCTCAGATTTACGATTTCTCATAAATCTGGGGCAGTGTCAAAAGGCCTTGGATGTTGCTGGGAATGCCCCAGCAACACCCATTGCATGCCCCTTTCACGCAGAACACTGCGTTGAAGGGACTGATATTTATCAGGCAGCATTAAGCCAAAAAAGTGGCTTAGTGCTGCCTGATACATATCACGCAAGCTTCAGCGCCACGGAACGTCACAAAAAGTGACATTCCGATGGTGCAAGGCCAATGTTTCTTTTGGAATGGGACAGCCATCTTTCATCTCATAACAACAACCACTAGTAACAACTGCATGAAATAATATGTTCTGTTGAAAATAGCTTTCTTCGTTAAAGAAAGGCTCATTACTAGAAGTGTGCTTCAATTGACCAGTAAAAGTTTTACAAAAGTTACTTCTGTTAACCAGTCTTTTTCTTTTGCTTTTCTCCTTCATAAAGTGCATTGTTTTATTCAATGTTTTCATTCTCTTCAATATTAATATAAATAATGTTGTTTCAGTTCAAAAGCAGTATCTACTGCACTTTCAATGTGTTGCTTCTTCTTATATGCTGCTGATCTTCTTTTATACTTTTTACAATCTTTTAATACATTTTAAATCCCTCTACTTCGAAACATACATATTTGTGTTTATTTGAATAGATTTTTGTCTTTTACTAACATGTATTGTTTTTCCAAACATTAATGTTTTTTTATTCCATTACAAGTGTTCATTTCCTTGTGCTTTGTTGTAAAACATGTCTTTTTTTCTTTCATTACTATTGTCTTTCTTTAATCTCTATGCAACTTTTCAAAGAAATTGTTTAGTACGCTTACCAGAACATACTTAATACTGAGTGACATTTTGGTCTTTTTGTAGTCTGATTCTTTGAGTTTGGTTTAAGTACTTCTCCTATCTTTGTTGTCTTCTCTTTTTTGTTTTCTTGCCATCCTTAATTTCAAATTGTAACAAAAATATTTTCTAAAAAAGAAAGAACAGATTCAGTAATTTCTTACATCAATTAAGTATTTTAAATTAATTACATGTCACCATTAATAGTAACTAGTAAACAATTAATTACAATTACACTACTATTCTCCTTATAAATAATACAAAGAAAGCATTGAAAAAAATAAGACACATTCAGAAAAAAGCAACAGAGATATGATGGGTGCAGAAAGATGCACAAGTCAAAGTCAAAGTCAAATTTTTTTTATTTGTACTGGTACTCAGCCGAGGACCACAAATATAATTCAACATATACATAGTAAAAAAGTTTGTCAGTTTCTCAATACAGAGCTAAAAACAATTTCAGGAATTTGTACAAATTATAGCAGGTGAATTCATTCGGGGGTTGTTTACATAGACTAATAAGGTCTTTCTTCGAGTGAATTCTGCTAGAATGATAAATAGGCTCAAGAAATCTTGTGCGGGCTGACGTTACATTCTGGTTCGGGCATATTAATAACAAGTGCTCTAGAGTCTGGTCGCCGCCTGCGCACAAAGTACATAAAGGCGATCCTCCCGGAAGCCATCTTGAAGTATATGAGAGTACGGGAAGGATACCCAGTCGAAGCATGGCAATTGTTCTCCTTGCACCGTGGGTCAAGGTTAATTTGATGTAAGACCGGCACTGTTTGTATTCTAATGTATCGACAAAAGGTTTATAAGTAGGTAGTTTACTGCAGTGCTTAGAGTCCATCTCGAAACTTATTTTTGGGGTAAAACATTTTAAAAACAATTTTAATTGTGCTGGTGACCAGGTTAGCAACATTTTAGTGTCAATATTAGCGATGCGGAATGCCTCTGTCATGTTTTCTTGGAAAGTCTGCTTTTTCATATCAGACTCAAAAGTTTCTTTTTTCAGCAGCGACCTTAAGGTATTCTCTTTTGCATGCAGTAGTTGGTATGCCCACCTAATGACGTTTGCAAGGGCTACAGCATATGAGCTGGTAACAGATAATTCCAGTCTTAGTGCTTGGACTGGGACTGCGTCTGAGAATTTCAAAATTTTCCTCAAAACCTTTCCCTCTTTACGATCCATGAAAACCCATTGTTTAATAGGTATGTACTCCATAGCGTAAGATAATACAGGTGGTATTTTTGATTTGTAGACATTTATTAGGGAAGAGAAATGCCTATTGCCTGTTGCGCTGTAGAGTTTCTGGAGGGCCGCAGTGTGAATATCAGTTTTCCTTTGTAGGTTATTTATCTGCTTTGCATTAGTAAGATTTTTGGAGAGGGTCCTGCCTAGGTAGGGATAGTCTGACACCTCTTCTAATTTATCTCCTCCTAAGTTCCAAACATATCTTGCGCTTTCCTTCCTCCCAGAGAAGGCGAGCACTTTTGTTTTTTTGATGTTTGGGACTAGAAAGTTCTCTTTGGAGTAGTTGAACAGCAGATCCAAAGATGTTTGTAATCCAAAGGGGGTGAGGTCCAACAAGACAATATCGTCCGCGTATAGCAATGCATTAATTTTTTGGTTTGCTATTGTCGGGGGTAAGTTGGATCCTGATTGGAGAGAATTACACAGGTCACTTAAGTAGAGAGAAAAAAGGATTGGGGCTAAAAGGCACCCTTGCTTTAGTCCATTTTCAGTTTTGATTTTTTCTGTATAACCCTTTTCTCCCCCTAGTTGAACTTGGCACCACGTATCGGTATGTAGGCTTACAATTGATTGTAGCAGCTGTTCCTGTATGCCAAGCTTCTTCAGTTTCCTCCACAGCGTTGGTCGATCTACGCGATCGAATGCTGTAGAGTAGTCTATAAAGGCAGCGTAGACAACCTGGTTTTTTTGGATTACGTATTTATCGAGGATGACCTGGATAACTGCGATGTTGTCTGTTACCGCGTGGTTGGGTCTGAATCCTGCTTGGAACATAGGGATCAGGCCAGATGAGAAAGTCCATTCTTTTAAACGTTGAAGAATTTCAGCAGCGAATACTTTGCCCACGGCGTCTATAAGAGCAATTTGGCGGTAATTGCAGGCGCTGGTTTTGCTACCCTTTTTGTGAATGGGGATGACGATACTTCCCCGCCAGGATTTTGGGACCTGGCCTGTATCTAAAATGTAGTTGAATAGGGGGTATAGTAGTCCAGAAAGATGCACATAAATATACAAAGAAATAACAGAGGTGAAGAATCAGTGAAGAAAAGTACAAAAAGAAATAAGAGAACTCCAGAAATGCTAATCAGCAATCTTTGCAATATTACTAGTATAAGTCTCACCATGTTCCTTAAGACATGCATACAAACATCTCTACATTTTACTGCTGCCATCATACATAAGAGAAACATACAAATATTTCAATTCACTATTCAACAATTAGTCAAGGTGTTGTGCCTACCCAAATATTAAGCATCAACACTTTGCATGCCTCTATTGTAAGTCTCACACAATTCCTGAAAGCATACATGGATGTGTGTGGACCTTTTCCTAGTGCCATCATTTATAAAAGAAACATACAAATAGATGTATAGCTGTGTTTTATATAACTAGCATCTTCAAATGCATACCAAGTATGAGGATAGTACAGACATACCTCAGTAACAAGACCATGCAGACCATAAAACTTCCCAAACTGCACTTTCTATTTCAAGTGCACACCTAAAATGATGTGCTATATTTCAAGTGTACCTTTCCACAAACTCATACAAAGTAGCCTAATTACTAATTCCTCTACCAACATGTCTTAAACCTCAATTTTGAGCTGCGGCTTCACCATTCTGTGACTTCTTAGAGTGTTCGCCCTAGTCAAATATAAAGCAGTAACCCTTCACAAGTATAGCTTGGAACTCTCACTATAGTCCTGAAAGCATGCATGCATGTGTCTGTATATTTTCCTAGTGGCATCATATATAAAAGAAACAAAGAAAAAATATATACTTGCGTTTTATACATCTACCATCTTCAGATGCAAAACACGTATTTGAATACATGTATAAGTACAGACATACCTCAGTCTCAAGACCATGCAGAACTTAAAACTTCACAAAGTACACTTCCCATTTCAGTAGTGCCTAGATGATTGCATGAGCGCATAAGTAGTCTCGGTGATTGAATGAGTACAGCAGTAGTACTTTTAGTGATTCTATCAGTGCAGGAGTAGTGCCTAGGTGATTGTATGAGCGCATGGGAAGTACCTGAGCAAAACTATCACTGCAAGGCAAATGCATGCTTCCTTACATGAGTCCATAAGAAGTCTCTGTGAGAATAGATAAGTGCATCCATAGTGCCTGAGTGAATGGTTCACTGCAGGGGTAGTGCCTGGATGATAGGATGAGTGCGAGAGTCCACCTGTGCGGAGGTCCACCCACACACACCGGCCCCAATTTAACTTCTCGCCTGACCCGCTAGCGCGGGTTCCTCTTCGTTGTTTGAGCCTACTGCCAGCAGAACTGCGGTCTCCCAGGGATGGGAGCAACATCGAGGGCTTTGAGGCTGTGCCTGCGACAGCTGTACTTGTGGGGGCAAAGCGAGTACGCCGCACTGGACTCCAGGAACCAGGAGTCCGTGCGAGAGTCCACCTGTGAGGAGCTCCGCCCACATACACCGGCCCCTCATAGCATCATCAGGTTCACGCAACGCGGGACGCAACACGGGACGAAGCCCGGACAAAGGGCGGACAGTCTGTGACAGTCCGGGACAGGAGGAGGCTGGGCTGGGCCACCCCCCCTTGACTGCCGCTACACTACCCAACCAACAGCTAAGTGGATTCATTTCTTTGTTCTCATTTTAACCTTGTGTTCTTACGTAAAAGGATCCTCCGAACCGACCCTTATTATCGATGCTCTGAGCCTACTGTCTGTAGCTCTGACTTCAACGATCTTGGGATTATCTATCTGTTGCAGTAATGTCCAAACAGAAATCAATCATGGACAACTATTTAGTTAAAGTTGTGAGTAAGATCAATCATGATCGAAGAAAATCGCTGGGCCGGGAAACTTCCCCAGTCCTACTTCCTACGTCCCCTGTAGACAGTATTGTACCGTCTCCGGAACCCCCTGTACTATCAATGTCCCACCAACGGAATTGCGGAAACATCAGCACCAGTTCAGGATGTTTCAGTTCAGGACTCGCTGGATGTTTCGTTGGATACACCACCAAGGCGCTCCCCGGCCAAGAGAGCGGTGAGGGCCTGCAGGAAAGCACAGTATAAGCGAGGGCGAAACCATTGCAAGAAAAGATCTGAAACTGTACCCAGGAGCCCTCTTCGTGACAAGGAGACCATGACCAAAAACAGTGGAACTTACATGAACACAGAGCAATTTTATTTACTAGTTAACATGATAGAAGTTAAGCTTGATACTATCGTTAAGCCTTTAGTGGACAAGCTAGACCTATTGACCGCCGAAGTGTCCAGACTGGGTAATAATTTGGGTGCCTATAATGGCAATAAAGAAAGCCCTAGGCCCTTAGAGAGGAATGTATTACGCAGCAATAATGTACAGAAGCCAACTGTGGGGAGGACTAGTATTAATAAAACAGGTGGGCTAGGCCCACCGGGCGGACAAATACAAACAGACCAAGCCACAACAGCACCAGCTAATAAGGTACCAGTACCAGTACCTAGAAAAAACAATTCTACTAATCTCCCACCAGACTGTGCACCCTATGTAGTTGTGCTTTCTAACGTCCCGCCTCTAGACCACAATTTGACTCAACCACCTCAGGAATCACATGATTCATTCAAAAATAAGACAGTTTCCTGGTTGAATAGGCACTGCGGGTTTCCAACTAATTACTCTGACCAAATACTCACAACAAGAAGGGTAAATTGGATAGGTAACACCAGGAAATCCTGTAGAGGCGAGTGTGTTATTGTTAACTTCAAGCACCCTCAACACGCTGCAACCGTCTTACTCAGAGCAGCCTCTTTAACGCCGGATGAGAATGGTGTACGTGTGCACCCATTAGGATACTTTTATAACCACCTTTGTAAGGTACCTCACCTTAGCAACCGAAGTAGGCCTCCCAGTTTTAGTCAGTGTCCTAGTTTTGAGATTCCGACTCAGAATAGGTATCTAGCCTTGAGTACATTGGACCTGAATGATTGACATTAAAAGGTCAGCATGCCCTGCCCGAATATACCTCTAAACTCCCAGGATGGAAATCCGATTGGGGCTAGCCTAGATCCTGAACATCAGTGGGTAGCCACTCCTATACTGTGCTCCGGAAATGGGCCTGAACCTGTTTCTGTTGTAAATAGTGTGGCAAATGCTCAGTTTTTAATACGTATTGAGGATACTAATGTTGGTCTAGCTGAGGTTGCGCCCTGTCTTGACGTTGCTAACTGTGGTAATGCCCTTGATCCACCCAAAAGTTGTATTATTGAGGGTATATCTATTGTTAGCTGGAATATAGCTGGATGGGCATCCAAAGGGGAAAAGTTGGGTTGGGTGGATACGATCAGGTCATATGATATTCTTTGTTTCCAAGAAACCTGGTGTCCCACCAAACCTAGCTTTGAAGGGTTTGTCTGTTATAATCTGGACGCCTCAGAGTCACGGTACGGCAGGGCCAATGGTGGTTTGCTAGTATTATTATCTGTGGATTTAACATTGCCAGTTGTTAAATATATAACAGTAGGAAGCTATTCTCAAATTTTATGGGTACATCAGCAGGAAGGCTCAGAGCTGCTTTTAATACATTTTTATAACAACATATTTGATCATTCACGGCACAAGCTTATTGAGAAATTGGAAAGTGCCCTTGTGAAGCTTGTAGCGGATGCAAAATGTGTTTTTAGTTACATTTGGTTAGGTGATTTTAATTCTCCGACTTGTCCACTGTCGATCTCCAGGGCATGCGGGGTTTTAAATAATAGCGGTGAGAATATACCCCACTTCCCATACAACACTTATGGGGAGGCTATTAATAACATCATGATAAGTTATGATTTAGAACTACTACAGCCAGCGACAGATCATAATGGCCAAATTATTCCTACATACACCGGAAGGAATACTAACTCCAACATTGATCATGTTATGGTCTCATCCAGCATTGTACCACATTGCAGGACCTTGGTAACTGAGGACCCGACTTTAAGCGATCACAACCGTATCGTATTGAGAGTAGAGTCCTGGAAACGCAGATGTCAGTATGTGAGAAGAACCCTGGTCAATGTTGAGCCACACAGGCCAAACAGGACCAGGCTAAGGTGGAGAGGGGATAAATCAACAACAGTAATGCCTATAATCATTTCAAACGCCTTAGCAAATATTAACGGCATCCTGGTGGCAGGTAGTGCGCCTGTTGCCATTTTGAATAACTTTGTTAATATCAGTAAGATTATTGATACCTTATTTACAGGACGTAGGTCAGGTAATTCTGCTCATGAAAAGGGCTGTTTTGACCATGCCTGTACAGCCCTCCTGACCCAACTTAGACAGGCCCTTACACTTAGGCCGAGGGACCGGAACCAAGTCACACTCTTGAGACGTGACTACAAAACGGCACTCTCCAAAAGGAAGAGAGAGCTACAGCAGGAAGCTTGGGATAGTCTGTCCAGGGCTGCAGAGACTACTGATAGCAGCCTGTGTTGGTCCACGGTTAATTCCCCCTTTCTTAGGGACAATAAAGCCCCACATCTTGCATCTAATGTCAGCTGCGAGGCTTGGGTATCCCACTTTTCAGCCATATTTCATGGTGGTGGTCCCAACGAGGGAGAACAAAGCTGTTGGCCTATAGTCCCGTTAGACATTACCCTGGGTGAGGTCGAAAATAGTATTAAGGCCAGCAAGGGGGGCAAGGTGCAAGGGCCTGATGGTGTCCCCATTAATGTGTATATGGCCGTTCCGCTGCTGTGGGGACCTATTCTCACCTTGGTCCTTAACGCTGCAGTGACGACCTCGATTCCGCCTACATGGGGAGACTCCATCATTGTTCCTATCTATAAGAAAGGGGACAAGTCAGCAGCGAGTAACTATCGCCCAATTAGCCTGCTCGACTCTTCGGTGAAGGTCATGAGCAGAGTGTTGCTGGCCAGGCTGAAAGCTTGGGCTGAGGAGAAGGGGATCCTTGCAAGCTCCCAGTATGGCTTTAGGAGAGGCCGAGGGACACTAGATCAGTGCCTAAAATCTAGAACTCCTGATCGGCAAGTATACAAAGGCGAAGCCTGGTACCCTATATCTCTGCTTTGCCGATCTAAGCAGTGCATTTGACCTGGTAGACCACTCTATCCTATGGCCGGTCCTGCTAGAACTGGGTGCACCGGAGGCCATTATCTTCTTTTTAGCCAGGCTATATGGAAAGATGCAAGCCTGGGTGCGGTATGGGGTAAATGGAGAGTGCACCCCAAATTGTAACGTAAAGTGCGGAATTAGGCAGGGCTGTGTCCTCACCCCTCTGTTGTTTACCCTTTTTGTTAATGCTGTGGATTCCGTTTTAAAATTGGTTAGGGCAGATGCACCCAGGTTAATGGGTCAGGTGTGCCAGTCCTGCTTTACGCCGATGACGCTGTGCTATTATCGCGGACCCCTATAGGTCTACAGCGCCTGATGGATAGGTTTTCAGATTTTATAAGGGAAAGTAAGCTGTTGATTAATAAGACTAAAACCCATACAATGATTTGTGGTTCTAAAAACAACAAAAAGCATGCTTTCTTCATTGAAGGGGTGAAAGTGCAGCAAGTGGAATCCTTTTGCTATCTGGGCGTTGTCTTTACGTGCAACGGTAACTGGTCCCAAGAACTTTCATATGTTAGGATTAAGATGGCAAAGAGTGCCTATGGTATATTTAAATTCGCCTCCAAGCTCGGCGATAGACGGATTAGGGGCATGATGTTGATTTACAAAGCAAGGAGCGTCTCAATTGGGTTATATGGGGCAGGGCTGTGGAGTTATACTAATTCAGGTTCCGTGCAAAGGGAAGAGAATACCTTCCTTAAAAAACTTCTTTGCTTACCTACCTCTGCCCCTATCGACCTGATCCACAGGGAATCGGGCGTCGCTTACTTAGGCGACCTCATTTTGCTGAGGCCTCTGATGATATGGCGTGCGATCTGGAGGAAGGATGAGACAGTTTTTAACCAAAACGTCATCAAGGACTGTCTTGATCTGGAGAATTACACCAAGATACCTTGGCTTAAGTATGTTGTAGACAGTTTCCGGGACATTTTTGGGCTTAACATATTGGTAGAACCATGTTCTGCAGTTAACATCTCTAAATTGGATCTGAAAAATACTTTTATGTTGTATAGAGCCCAGAAACATTTAGTGGTCAACTGTCGCCTTACCACAGTCCACCTTTATAACAAATATATTGAAAGTGATGGATTTCAGTTATACTTGAGCATGGTAACCAAACCTGCCCATAGGTTTGTTCTAACCCGAATCAGATTCGGTACGGCTCACGTTCTGGTGGCCTGTCCGCAACCAAAAAAACATCCTGTTTGGCCGTGCCCATGTGACGGGCGTTCAAAACAAAGCACGCTGCACTTTATGCTAATTTGTACTCTTTTCCTGAATGTAAGGGTCGCCTATTTAAACCTATGTTTGTAAAGTATGGAATTAGTAATGTGGAGGACGCCATGAGGCTGATTTATAATGTGAACTCACCGGACAAATGTTTTTATATTGCTACCATTATTTGTAAATCTGTTTACTTTAGAAATAGCATGATATTTTAAATATTTATTTCTTTTAATCTGTTTCTGTGTTTTATAACGCATCTTGCTGTGTGCTTTTATGGTCATTGTCTAATATGGCCCGAATAAAGCTTCATGAAATGAAATGATAGGATGAGTATACGGGTACTGCTTGAGAAGAAGGATGGGTGCAACAGTAATGTCTGGGTCATTGGAATAATGCACACGTAGTGCCTAAGACATTTGTCAGTCACAAGGCAATACAGACCTTAAAACTTCACAAACTGCACTTCCCAATTCAAGTAGACACCTATAATTATATAGTGTATTTCAAGAGTACCTTTCCACAGACTGATATAAAGTAGCTTAATCACTAATTCCTCTGCCAACATGTCTTAAACCTCACTTTTCCGCTGTAGCTTCTTCATTATACAACTACTTATGGTGTTGGGCCTAACCAAATATAAAGCAGCAACTCTTAGCATGTATCTGTTGGAACTCTCAGTATATTCCTGAAAGCATCTATAGATGTGCACCTTTTTCTAGTGCCATTATATATAAATGAAGCAAACAAATAGATATATACTTGTGTTTTATACATCTAGCAGCTTTAAATGCATGAAATGCATTTGAATACATGTGCAGTTATGGACGTACCTCAGTCAAACGATTATGCAGACCATAAACATTCACAGACTGCACTTCCCATTTCAAGCACTCATGTAAAATTATGCGGTATTTTAAAATGTGCTTTTCCAGAGACTCATACAAAGTAGGCTAAAAACAAATCCCTCTACCAACATGACTTAAACCTCACTTTTGAGCTGCATCTTCACCATCCAGCAACTATTTAGGGCATTGGGCCTACTCAAATATAAAACAGCCACTCTTTGTATATCTCTGTTGTAAGTCTTATCATATACCTGAAACCATTCATGCGTGTGTCTGCACCTTTTCCTAGTAGCAGTAGCATCATAAATTTAAAAAACCATACAAATAGATATATACTTGTGTTTTATACATTGAGCATCTTCAGATCAACACATATAGGAATACATGTGGAAGTACAGAGAAACTCAGTCACACGACCATGCATACCTTAAAACTTAACAAACTGCACCTACCATTTTCAAGTAAAAAGTAAAAATCACCTAAAATCATGTGGTGTATTTTAAGCGTACCTTTCCACAGACTCATACAAAGTAGCCTAATCACTAATTCCTTTGCCAACGTCTTAACCCTCACTTTTGAGCTGCAGCTACACCATTCTACAACTACTTAGAGCATTGGGCCTAGCAAAATATAATATAAAGCAGAAACCCTTCACATGTCTCTGTCTTAAGTCTCACCATATTCCTCAAAGCATGCATGCATGTGTCTGTACATTTTCCTTGTGGTATCATGTATAAAAGGAACATAAAGACATATTCCCGTGTTTTCTACATCTAGCATCTTCCGATACATAACATGTATTAGAATACATGTGCAACTATAAACATACCTCAATCACAAGACCATACAGACCTTAAAACTTTGCAAACTGTACTTCTCATTTCAAGTATACACCTAAAATATGTGGTGTATTTCAAGCGTACTTTTCCACAGACTCATACTAAGTAGCCTAATCACTAATTCCTCTGCCAACATGTTGTCTTAAACCTCACTTTTGAGATACAGCTTCACCATTCTACAACTACTTAGGGTGTTGGGCCTAGCCAAACATAAAGCAGCAATCCTTCACATGTCTCTGTTGTCAGTCTCACCATATTCCTGAAAGCATGCATGCATGTGTCTGTACCTTTTTTAGTGCCTTCATACATGAATGAAACATACAAATAGATTATTCCCATGTTTTACACATCTAGCATCTTCAAATACATAACATGTATGAGAATACATGTGCAACTTTAAACATACCTCAGTCACAAGACATTGCAGACCATGAAACTTCACAAGCTGCATTTTCCATTTCAAATAGAAACCTAAAATATGTGGTGTATTTCAAGCGTACCTTTCCACAGACTCATGCGAAGTAACCTAATCACTAATTCCTCCGCAAACAGGTCTTAAATCTCACTTCTGAGCTGTAACCTCACCTTTCTGGAACTACGTAGGGTGTTAGGCCTAGCCAAATATAAAGCTGCAACCCTTTGCATGTATTTGTTGGAACTCTCACTATATTCCTGAAAGCATGTATTCATGCAAGTGGCATTATATTTATTTATTCAACTTATACAGCGCACTGTCACCTTGCAGGCATCCTGGCGCTGAGTGGCTCAGAGGTGGAGTGAGTCAAGAACTGGGTCCAGCGTCTAGGTCTTGGGGAACAGCTTGGTTTTTGCACTTTTTCTGAAGGGAAGGATCTCCCTAATTTGCCTAATTTCCTAAGGGAGTCTATTCCACAATTTAGCCGCTGCCAACCCTAAAGATCTAACCCCTGACCTAACCTTCCTAAATCTAGGAACCTTCACCAATCTCGCCGACGAGGAGTGAAGCATTCTTGTGGGGGTGTACCAATTAATTTTTTTTCGCACAGGCCCTATCCCATGAAGGGCTTTAAAAACAAGGCAGAGGGATTTAAACTGCACTCTCTGTTTAAGGGGGAGCCAAAGAAGTTCTGCCAAAGCTGCAGAGGCTGAGGAACTTCTAGGCCACCCTAAGACTAGTTTGGCAGCTGCTGACTGGATCCTTTGCAGTCTGTCCAGCAGGAAGTTTGGAGATTCAAGCAAGAGAGCGTTACAGTAGTCAAGCCTACTGAGAATCATACATCTTGCTACTTGGGCACGTACTTGAGAAGGTAGTAACGGAATTTTTTTTCGAAGGGATCTGATGATCGCAAAACAAGAGGCAGATGTTTTAGTGACCTGAGCTTCCAAAGTAAGCTTATTTTCAAATATAATGCCCAAATTACGGACAGATGTTGCCGGCCAAACTGTGGACGAAGTTCCCTGAGGCCAAAAATTGCAGGGAAGAAGATGTTGGATCCTATTTGCAGCGCAAAAGATCACCTCTGTCTTTCCTGCATTAAATTGTAGAGAATTATCCTGCAGCCAGTGGGCCGTGTCCTGCAGACAGTGGGGAAACGCCTCCACTGATATCGAATCCTCTCCCTCAAAGGAGAGGATCAGCTGCGTGTCAGAGGCATAATTAATTATGTCGATATTGTATGCCTTGATAACAGCAATCAAAGGTTTTAAATCCACATTAAATAAAATAGGGCTAATTGCCGATCCCTGAGGTACACCATGTAACACGTTGGAGAAGGCAGATTGGAAGGGGGAAGGGACACCGCCTGCCGTCTATCCTGCAAAAAGGATAGAAACCATCGTAAGGCACAGCCTTTCACCCCGACCTCGTTCAATCTTCTCAGCATGATCTCATGGTTGACCCTATCAAAGGCGGTAGACAGGTTGAGCAGGATCAATGCTGCCGCCTGTCCCCTGTCTGCCCACCTCTGAAGCTCATCCATGACGGTCAACAAAGCCGTCTCGGTCCCATGAGCCACCCGAAATCCAAACTGAACCTCCTCCAGCAGATTGTGTTGTTCCAGGTGGGAGGACAGAGTGATACTAACCGCCCATTCAACGGTTTTAGCAGGGAACGGCAGCAAAGAAATAGGCCTATCATTTTTTGAATATTCAGGATCAAGAGAAGGCTTCTTCAATAAAGGGGACACCAAAGCTTGCTTCCACTGTAGGGGAACTACACCACTGATTAGCGACTTATTACAGATCAGACGCAGAGAAGGGAACAGTCGTTCCTCATACTCCTTCTAGATCTTATGTGGTACCGGGTCCAGGGGTGACCCAGAGGAGATACCCTATGGCAATCTGCTGAAGTCCTCCAGCGTTAAGGGCGTAAACTCACTGAGTTGTTCAGGAACCTGACAAACAGGGCCATTGTACACACCCTCTGAGTCGCCCACCTCATGCGCTACAGTGCACTCAGCCACAAGGGCTAAATTCCCAGTGCTGGTCACCAATATTCATCTGGATCTTTACCGAATGAACCTGGCTAGGTTCTCACAGAGTTTTTGTGAGGGGGCAATTACATTCCTAGAGCAGTCAGGACTGGTGAGACTATTCAAAATATTAAAAATGCTTCTAGAGCTATTAGAGGCATTGCAAATAACGGAGGAGAAATAGTCGGCTTTAGACCTTCCAATCTCAATCTTTTACTCCACAATTTTTATTTTCCACAGCATCCTGTCTGTCTCCTTATAGCCTCACCTCCATCTCCTCTCAGCCTGTTTACACATTAATTTAAGATCTATTAATGTGGTGTTGAACCAAGGGGCAGAATTTCTGCCCTTACACCTGTGGTTTTTCAGACCATATAAAAGAAACATACAAATAGATGCATACCTGTGTTTTATACATTGAGGGCCAGATGTACAACCTTATTTTGCATGTGCAAAGGGGTTTGCGACCCGTTTGCTCAAGCAAAATGTAATAGGGCTATGTACAATCCCTATTTAGCGAGTCACAATGATTTTGCGACTCGCTAAATAGGAATTGCGAGTTGCTATTAGGAAGGGGAATTCCAAGGGCATCCCTTCCTGATATCGAGTCCGAGGCCCATGTAAGAATGATTTGCGGCTGAAATTGCGGTCACAAAACAATTTACCACACTCTTTAAGAGGGTGGTAAAGCATTCGCAAATTGGAAGGGGTCCCCAAGAGACGCCTTCCCCTTTGCGAATGCAGGGGGAAATATTTTTTAGGTGCAGGCAGTGGTCACAGGAACCACTATCTGCACTATCTGCCCTTAAAAAATTAAATGAAAACATTTCATTTTTCTTTTTTTAAAGGCATCCCCTTTTCTTTTAAGAAAAACGGGTTGCATTTAAAAAAAATAACTGCTTTATTTAAAAGCAGTCCCAGACATGGAGGTCTGCTGAGCCCAGCAGGCCACCATACTTTGGAGAGCCTGCCATTCTCAATGACGTCGCAAATGGCGAGTGCCTCATGAATATTAATGAGGCATACAATTTGCAACCCCATTGGGAATCGCAAACAGTGTCTCTGCCAGTGTTGTACATGGCAATTAGTGACTCACAAATTGCGACTCGCAATTGAACGCAATTTGCAATTTGCGAGTCACCAAATGCCATGGTAGTACATCTGGCCCCTACCATCTTCAGATGCATTACATAAATGAAAATACATAGGAAAGGAAAGACATACCTCAGTCACAAAACTACGCAGACCTTAACACTTTGCAGACTGCACTTTCCATTTCAAACACACACACAAAATTATGCAGCATATTTCAATTGTACCTTTCCAGAGACTCATACAAAGTAGGCTAAAAACAAATCCCTCTACTAACATGTCTTAAACCTCACTTTTGAGCTGCAGATTCATCATTATGCAACTACTTAGGGTGTTGGGTCTACCCAAATATAAAGCAGCAAGGCTTCAAATGTATCTATTGTAAGTCTCACCATGTTCCTGAAAGATTACATGCATGTGTATGTTCCTTTTTATAGTGGCATTATATATGAAAGAAACATACAAATAGATGTGTATTTGTGATTTTGCCGTTTAGCATCTTCTGATGCCTAACACGTATGAGAATACATGTGCAAGCACAAACACACCTTAGCTACAAGTCCATGCAGACCTTAAAACTTGACAGACTTCAGTTAGAATTTGATAGAGACACCTAAAATTATGCGGCATACTTCAACTGTACCTTTCCATTTACCAATGTACAGATATTACTAGGAACAAACTACTTCAAAATTCATTCCAGTACAATAACACAATGTACATTTTGTAACATATTTCAACCATCACACTTCACTAATAATTTCAAATATGTGAAAATAATGCTATTCAAATCTAAAAATACTATTACAAAAAGGAAAGCAGTACTACATAATATATAACACAGCTTACAAATTTGCAACTCACCTTTCAAATACTATTGCAGAGTATGAAATATCAGAAACTCATAAAGTATTTTCTTTTGCACATAATAAATGTAATGAACCACTCTCAACAAGGAAAAGCCAGTAATTGCAATATTTCCCTCTATTTCTGCACACAAATAAATGTCAGTAATGAATAAATTGTTTCCTACATCATTTCAAATTGTGAAATACATTTCTATAAGTTACACATATTAACCCTTTCTATTTGTCTTCTAAAAGTGTGCAAGCTTGTTATGTAATTTTCTGGAGTTGCGACGATAGCGCAGCAAATCCATACAGGAGTTCAAAAACCTATTTCTAATAATACTAGTTCCTTTTCTTTAAATAACAGACTACTTCTGCACATACTACTGACCTAATAAAACATAATTTAGTAACATATTACTTACATATAAGCTGCCATTTCACATTTTAAATCCACAGTTAACGTTCAACCCTTCCCCCATTCTCCTTATTCCCAATTTCCACAGTAACACTTTCTGCAACATTCAACTGTGCTGGCAGATTACAAGTTCACCATATTTTCAAGTTCAGCACAGTAGCTTTCAAATGCAAATAGCAGGTATTGTTGACTTTTGCCAAATATTAGCTAATCGTACCTACTGTACCTTTCAAACATTATTTAATAACCAATAAGAAACATGCCTCTTCAGGAAAGCAACATGCCTATTTTTGAGTGCACAATGTTGATGAACAGCCAATCACTTATCGGTTTTTTCAAAAACAGCATCCAGACATCCCTTGAAGATGCTAACATAGTAGATGTTGGACACAGCTATGTTTTCTGGTGCAAAAAGAATGCAGAACGCAGAAATATTGACAAAGACCTAGATTTAAAAAAGTGGATATCAAATGGATTGCACAGAGAGGAATAAAGTGGCACCAATTGATGACTTTGGTTAAAACCTTTTTGCATTTCCAACCCCCTGACCTCATGATTGTGCTCTGTGGTAGCAATGACCTATGCACATTGACTGGGTTCGGGCTGGAAATGCTAATGAAGGATAACTTTGCACAATTTATGTTGCTTTTGCCTAAAACTGTCTTTGTATACTCTAATATATGCCTAAGACAGAAATGGAAGTGGTCAAATCAAATCTGTCCACAGTTTGAGAAAGCTAGGAAGAATGTGAATAAAGCTGTTTCTGCTTACTTCAGAGACCATAGGATGGGTTCCATCTATAACAACAATCTACATGTTGATTTCTATGACACCTACAGAAGTGATGGAGTTCACTTCACTTCACAGACAAAGGAAACTGAGTATTTATGAAAACAAGGGCTCATTTCAGAGCCACCCTGTAGCCCAATAGTAAATCTTATTTTATTTTAAACACACAAATTCTTTTTTAATTTTTTGTAGATGCGCAAACCCGCAAAACAAAAGCACCAATTGGATGTACTACAAAACAATACACTTTTCAAGTTTAACTTTAAAAAAATATATATATATTACTAACTCTACTAAATTCAATGTGATTATTAACTTCAATCTCACCAACTCTATTAAAAAAAGTTCAGAAATGCAACACTAACTTCTAAATTATATACTATTAAATTTTTGGAGGATCCGCAAAATCCACCACAACGTTACACGGGGGAGTTGCGCAGAGAAACACAATGGGTTTGGAACTCTATAACCCCCGGTTCCATTACCCAATGCCCGCCCCAGGGACCCCATCCCCTGGGGCCAGTCAAAAACATGTCTACGGAAGGGGGCCGCATGGCCACCCTTCCCTGGGCCTCTTTTGGGCTTGGAGACTCCATCCCTCGGGCCTGGCTAGACTTTCTTTTTTTAATTTTGGAGGAAGCCCATCTGGCTCCCCTCCTGAGGCCATATTGTGCCCCATAAACCCCACCACCTGGGGCTCGATCAATCCTTTAATTTATTCTATTTAAAAGGGAGATGGGCAGAGCGCCCCCCCCCCCCTCCGGGCCATTTTTGGACCCCATGCCCTGGGGCGTGGCCTCTGTATTGGAGTCGGGAAGCCCCAATGCCTCCGTGGTCCCTGCCGGCTCACCTCCTCCAGCAGGAGCCGGCATTTCTTTTGGGCAAAGGGAACTGCTTGCATGCAGCTTCTTTTACCAAAAACAAATCTGCTTTGCTTCATGGAAGCGAGAGCAGGTTTCCTACCATGAATCAAAGCAAGAGTTTGCTATGACAGGGCATAGGCAGTGCTCCCGCCCTCCCATAGCAAACTGCAATATGCCGGGGGTGGGCACCCCGGGACATTGCTGGAGCCGACCCGGGGGGTTGGAGGTCTCCAGGGTTATGGAGGGCTCCAAAAAGGGGGCCACACAGCCCTCCTCCCAACAGATTTAAAGAGCCCCGGGGGGGGTTTGTGGTACCCCTAGGCCTGGGGCCACTATGGACCCCTGTATTTTAATAACTAAATGTATTTTAATAACTCAATGCTCCCGGGAGGTGGTGGTCCCCGGGGCAGTGTGGGGGGGTGTTTCTACCCTACCCCCTTTTCTTCATTTGTGTCCTTTTTTCTTGTGACTCGGTTCAACCGAGTCACAAAATGGCTGCCAACACTTCCTGGTTTGAAGTGTTGGCAGCCAATTAGATGTCAGCTCGTGATCGGGAGGGTTCGCACATCCACTGCGGTCATCAGATACTAATATTTTTTTATGTATGAATTTCTCAGGAACTACAGAATGGATTTACACCATTTAAAACAAAGAGTGCACTCTGAACCAAGAGCTCATTTTATGTGAAATGTGGTGTAATTCAGTTGAGCAGTTCGGGATGTGGTTGCAACAAAGGCCTTATATGGACATTCACTTGGAGAAAATGCGTTTTGGGATCCCCTTTTTTCTCGGCCCCCCACTTAACAAATCACCACGAAACTTTCAAAACAGGAGCTGCCGCATGCATTTTTTAATAAATAAGCCCTTGAGAGGTGGCGGCCCCCTGAGCTGTGGGGGGGGGGGCTGCATGCCCCTTGCACATTATGGATGAAACCTCGGGGGCGGTAGTGGTCCCCAGGGCTGCGGGGGCCCCAGCAGGCCGTACTACATAATTAGGCAGAAGAAGTGCACAAAGAGGCAGGTGAGGTTCAGAAAGAAGCAAGAGAGGTGCAGAAAGAAGCAAATGAGGTACAAAAGTGGCAAGATAAGTGCTAAAAGAGGTAAGAGAAGTACAGAAATAGACACATGATGTACAAAAATAGGCAACAGAGGTACAGAAAGAGGCAAGAAAGGGGCTGAAAGAAGAGAGTGAGGTGCAGAAAGAGGCAAGAGAAGTGCAGAAAGGCAATAGAGGTGCAGAAAGAAGAGAGTGAGTTGTAGAAAGAGACAAGTGAAGAGAAGAAAGAGGCAAGTGATGTGAAGAAAGAGGCAAGAGGGGTACAGATAGAGGCAAGAGAAATGCAGAAAGAGGCAAGACAAGTGCAAGAAGAGGCAAGAAAGTTACATAAAGAGGCAAGTGTGGTACAGAAAATGTCAATCGAAATACAGAAAGAGGCATGAAACTTGCAGAAAGAAGAGCATGAGATTCAGAAAGAGGCTATAAATGTACAGAAAGAAGAGAGTGAGGTACAGAAATTCATGTGAAATGCAGAAAGAGGCAAGAGAAGTAAATAAAGAGGCCAGAGAATTGCAGAAGGGGCCAAGAGAGGTTCAGAAAGAAGAGTGAGGTATAGAAAGAGGCAAGAGAGGTACAGAAAGAAGAGATTGAGTTGCAGAAAGAGACAAGAGAAGTGCAGAAAGAGGGAAGTGATATATAGAAAGAGGCAAGAGGGGTACATATAGAGGTAAGAGAAATGCAGAAAGAGGCAAGGGAGGTACAGAAAGAGGCAAGAGGAGTGCAGAAAGAGGCAAGATAAGTGCAGGGAGAGGCAAGAGAGGTACAGAAAGAGGCAAGTGTGGTACAGAAAATGGCAAGAGAAATACAGAAAGAGGCATGAGACTTGCAGAAAGAAGAGCATGAGATTCAGAAAGAGGCAATAAATGTACAGAAAGAAGAGAGTGAGGTACAGAAATTCACATGAAATTCAGAAAGAGGCAAGAGAATTACAGATAGAAGAGAGTAAGGTGCAGAATGATGTAAATGAAGTGCAGAAAGAGGCTAGTGAGGTACAGAAAGGAGCAAGTGAGATTAAGAAAAAGGCAAGAGAAGCACAGAAAGAGGCATGAAAGGTGCAGAAATAAGAGAGTGAGGTACATAAAGAGGCAAGAGACGTGCAGAAAGGCAAGAGAGGTGCAGAAAGAAGATATTGAGTTGCAGAAAGAGACAAGAGAAGTACAGAAAGAGGCAAGTGAGGTACAGAAAGAAGAGTGAGGTACAGAAAGAGGCAAGTGAGGTGTAGAAGACACAAGAGAGGTACAGGAAGAAGCAATAGAAGTGCAGAAAGAGGTAATAGAAGTGCAGAAAGAGGCAAGTGAGATCCAGAAAGAGGAAAGAGAGATACAGTAAGAGGCAAGAGAAGTACAGAAAGAGCCAAGAAAGATAAAGAAAGAAAAGAGTGAGTTGCAGAAAGAGACAAGAGATGTGCAGAAAGAGGCAGAAAGTGCAGAAAGAAGGAAGTGAGATACAGAAAAAGGCAAGATAAGTGCTAAAAGTGGCAAGAGAAGTGCATAAAGAGGCATGTGAGGTGCAGAAAAAGGCAACAGAGGTACAGAAAGAGGCAAGAAAAGGACAGAAAGCAGCAAGAGAGTTACAGAAAGAAGAGTGAGGTGCAGGAAGAGGCACATGAGGTACAGAAAGATACAAGGGAGGTACAGAAAGAGGCCAGAGAAGTACAGAAAGAGGCAAGAGAAGTGTAGCAACAGGCAAGTGAGGTCCAGAAAGAATCAAGAGAGGTACAGAAATAGGCAAGAGAAGTGCATAAAGAGGCAAGAGTAGTGCAGAAAGGCAAGAGAGGTACAGAAAGGGGCAAGAGAAGCACAGAGAGAGGCAAACGAAGTGCAGAAAGAAGAGTAATGTACAGTAAGAGGCAAGTGAGGTACAGAAAGACACAAGAGAGGTGCAGAAAGAGCCAAAAGAAGTGCTGAAAGAGGCAGGTGAGGTCCAGAAAGAGGCAAGAGAGTTTCGGAAAAAGGCAAATCAGGTGCATAAAGAGGCACATTAGGTGCAGAAAGAGCCAAGAGAGATTAAGAAAGAGGCAAGAGAAGTGCAGAATGAGGAAAGAGAAGTGTAGAAAGAGGTAAGTGAGGTGCAGAAAGACGCAAGAAAGGTACAGAAAGAAGCAAGAGAAGTGCAGAAAGAGGTAAGAGATATGCCGAAAGAGGCATGAGAAGTGCAAAAAGATACTTGTGAGGTACAGAAAATGGCAACAGAGGTACAGAAAGAGGCAGGAGAAGTGTAGGAAGCACCAAGAGAGGTGCAGAACAAAGAGTGAGGTGCAGGAAGAGGCAAGAGAAGTGCAGAAAGAGGCAAGAAAAGTGCATAAAGAGGGAAGTGAAGTCCATAAAGAAGCAAGAGAGGTACAGAAAGAGGCAAGAGAAGTGCAGAAAGGCAAGAGAGGTACAAAAAGAAGATTGAGGTACAGAAAGAGGATAGTGAGGTACAGAAAGAAGCAAGAGAGGTGCAGAAAGAAGCAAATGAGGTACAAAAGTGGCAAGAGAAGTGCTAAAAGAGGTAAGAGAAGTACAGAAATAGACACATGATGTACAAAAATAGGCAACAGAGGTACAAAAAGAGGCAAGAAAGTGGCCGAAAGAAGAGAGTGAGGTGCAGAAAGAGGCAAGAGAAGTGCAGAAAGGCAATAGAGGTGCAGAAAGAAGAGAGTGAGTTGTAGAAAGAGACAAGTGAAGAGAAGAAAGAGGCAAGTGATGTGAAGAAAGAGGCAAGAGGGGTACAGATAGAGGCAAGAGAAATGCAGAAAGAGGCAAGACAAGTGCAAGAAGAGGCAAGAAAGTTACATAAAGAGGCAAGTGTGGTACAGAAAATGTCATTTGAAATACAGAAAGAGGCATGAAACTTGCAGAAAGAAGAGCATGAGATTCAGAAAGAGGCTATAAATGTACAGAAAGAAGAGAGTGAGGTACAGAAATTCATGTGAAATGCAGAAAGAGGCAAGAGAAGTAAATAAAGAGGCCAGAGAATTGCAGAAGGGGTCAAGAGAGGTTCAGAAAGAAGAGTGAGGTATAGAAAGAGGCAAGAGAGGTACAGAAAGAAGAGATTGAGTTGCAGAAAGAGACAAGAGAAGTGCAGAAAGAGGGAAGTGATCTACAGAAAGAGGCAAGAGGGGTACATATAGAGGTAAGAGAAATGCAGAAAGAGGCAAGGGAGGTACAGAAAGAGGCAAGAGGAGTGCAGAAAGAGGCAAGATAAGTGCAGGGAGAGGCAAGAGAGGTGCAGAAAGAGGCAAGTGTGGTACAGAAAATGGCAAGAGAAATACAGAAAGAGGCCTGAGACTTGCAGAAAGAAGAGCATGAGATTCAGAAAGAGGCAATAAATGTACAGAAAGAAGAGAGTGAGGTACAGAAATTCACATGAAATTCAGAAAGAGGCAAGAGAATTACAGATAGAAGAGAGTAAGGTGCAGAATGATGTAAATGAAGTGCAGAAAGAGGCTAGTGAGGTACAGAAAGGAGCAAGTGAGATTAAGAAAAAGGCAAGAGAAGCACAGAAAGAGGCATGAAAGGTGCAGAAATAAGAGAGTGAGGTACATAAAGAGGCAAGAGACGTGCAGAAAGGCAAGAGAGGTGCAGAAAGAAGATATTGAGTTGCAGAAAGAGACAAGAGAAGTACAGAAAGAGGCAAGTGAGGTACAGAAAGAAGAGTGAGGTACAGAAAGAGGCAAGTGAGGTGTAGAAGACACAAGAGAGGTACAGGAAGAAGCAATAGAAGTGCAGAAAGAGGTAATAGAAGTGCAGAAAGAGGCAAGTGAGATCCAGAAAGAGGAAAGAGAGATACAGTAAGAGGCAAGAGAAGTACAGAAAGAGCCAAGAAAGATAAAGAAAGAAAAGAGTGAGTTGCAGAAAGAGACAAGAGATGTGCAGAAAGAGGCAGAAAGTGCAGAAAGAAGGAAGTGAGATACAGAAAAAGGCAAGATAAGTGCTAAAAGTGGCAAGAGAAGTGCATAAAGAGGCATGTGAGGTGCAGAAAAAGGCAACAGAGGTACAGAAAGAGGCAAGAAAAGGACAGAAAGCAGCAAGAGAGTTACAGAAAGAAGAGTGAGGTGCAGGAAGAGGCACATGAGGTACAGAAAGATACAAGGGAGGTACAGAAAGAGGCCAGAGAAGTACAGAAAGAGGCAAGAGAAGTGTAGCAACAGGCAAGTGAGGTCCAGAAAGAATCAAGAGAGGTACAGAAATAGGCAAGAGAAGTGCATAAAGAGGCAAGAGTAGTGCAGAAAGGCAAGAGAGGTACAGAAAGGGGCAAGAGAAGCACAGAGAGAGGCAAACGAAGTGCAGAAAGAAGAGTAATGTACAGTAAGAGGCAAGTGAGGTACAGAAAGACACAAGAGAGGTGCAGAAAGAGCCAAAAGAAGTGCTGAAAGAGGCAGGTGAGGTCCAGAAAGAGGCAAGAGAGTTTCGGAAAAAGGCAAATCAGGTGCAGAAAGAGGCACATTAGGTGCAGAAAGAGCCAAGAGAGATTAAGAAAGAGGCAAGAGAAGTGCAGAATGAGGAAAGAGAAGTGTAGAAAGAGGTAAGTGAGGTGCAGAAAGACGCAAGAAAGGTACAGAAAGAAGCAAGAGAAGTGCAGAAAGAGGTAAGAGATATGCCGAAAGAGGCATGAGAAGTGCAAAAAGATACTTGTGAGGTACAGAAAATGGCAACAGAGGTACAGAAAGAGGCAGGAGAAGTGTAGGAAGCACCAAGAGAGGTGCAGAACAAAGAGTGAGGTGCAGGAAGAGGCAAGAGAAGTGCAGAAAGAGGCAAGAAAAGTGCATAAAGAGGGAAGTGAAGTCCATAAAGAAGCAAGAGAGGTACAGAAAGAGGCAAGAGAAGTGCAGAAAGGCAAGAGAGGTACAAAAAGAAGATTGAGGTACAGAAAGAGGATAGTGAGGTACAGAAAGAAGCAAGAGAGGTGCAGAAAGAAGCAAATGAGGTACAAAAGTGGCAAGAGAAGTGCTAAAAGAGGTAAGAGAAGTACAGAAATAGACACATGATGTACAAAAATAGGCAACAGAGGTACAAAAAGAGGCAAGAAAGTGGCAGAAAGAAGAGAGTGAGGTGCAGAAAGAGGCAAGAGAAGTGCAGAAAGGCAATAGAGGTGCAGACAGAAGAGAGTGAGTTGTAGAAAGAGACACACGAAGAGAAGAAAGAGGCAAGTGATGTGAAGAAAGAGGCAAGAGGGGTACAGATAGAGGCAAGAGAAATGCAGAAAGAGGCAAAACAAGTGCAAGAAGAGGCAAGAGAGTTACATAAAGAGGCAAGTGTGGTATAGAAAATGTCAAGCGAAATACAGAAAGAGGCATGAAACTTGCAGAAAGAAGAGCATGAGATTCAGAAAGAGGCAACAAATGTACAGAAAGAGGAGAGTGAGGTACAGAAATTCATGTGAAATGCAGAAAGAGGCAAGAGAAGTAAATAAAGAGGCCAGAGAATTGCAGAAGGGGTCAAGAGAGGTTCAGAAAGAAGAGTGAGGTATAGAAAGATGCAAGAGAGGTACAGAAAGAAGAGATTGAGTTGCAGAAAGAGACAAGAGAAGTGCAGAAAGAGGGAAGTGATATACAGAAAGAGGCAAGAGGGGTACATATAGAGGTAAGAGAAATGCAGAAAGAGGCAAGGGAGGTACAGAAAGAGGCAAGAGGAGTGCAGAAAGAGGCAAGATAAGTGCAGGGAGAGGCAAGAGAGGTGCAGAAAGAGGCAAGTGTGGTACAGAAAATGGCAAGAGAAATACAGAAAGAGGCATGAGACTTGCAGAAAGAAGAGCATGAGATTCAGAAAGAGGCAATAAATGTACAGAAAGAAGAGAGTGAGGTACAGAAATTCACATGAAATTCAGAAAGAGGCAAGAGAATTACAGATAGAAGAGAGTAAGGTGCAGAATGATGTAAATGAAGTGCAGAAAGAGGCTAGTGAGGTACAGAAAGGAGCAAGTGAGATTAAGAAAAAGGCAAGAGAAGCACAGAAAGAGGCATGAAAGGTGCAGAAATAAGAGAGTGAGGTACATAAAGAGGCAAGAGACGTGCAGAAAGGCAAGAGAGGTGCAGAAAGAAGATATTGAGTTGCAGAAAGAGACAAGAGAAGTACAGAAAGAGGCAAGTGAGGTACAGAAAGAAGAGTGAGGTACAGAAAGAGGCAAGTGAGGTGTAGAAGACACAAGAGAGGTACAGGAAGAAGCAATAGAAGTGCAGAAAGAGGTAATAGAAGTGCAGAAAGAGGCAAGTGAGATCCAGAAAGAGGAAAGAGAGATACAGTAAGAGGCAAGAGAAGTACAGAAAGAGCCAAGAAAGATAAAGAAAGAAAAGAGTGAGTTGCAGAAAGAGACAAGAGATGTGCAGAAAGAGGCAGAAAGTGCAGAAAGAAGGAAGTGAGATACAGAAAAAGGCAAGATAAGTGCTAAAAGTGGCAAGAGAAGTGCATAAAGAAGCATGTGAGGTGCAGAAAAAGGCAACAGAGGTACAGAAAGAGGCAAGAAAAGGACAGAAAGCAGCAAGAGAGTTACAGAAAGAAGAGTGAGGTGCAGGAAGAGGCACATGAGGTACAGAAAGATACAAGGGAGGTACAGAAAGAGGCCAGAGAAGTACAGAAAGAGGCAAGAGAAGTGTAGCAACAGGCAAGTGAGGTCCAGAAAGAATCAAGAGAGGTACAGAAATAGGCAAGAGAAGTGCATAAAGAGGCAAGAGTAGTGCAGAAAGGCAAGAGAGGTACAGAAAGGGGCAAGAGAAGCACAGAGAGAGGCAAACGAAGTGCAGAAAGAAGAGTAATGTACAGTAAGAGGCAAGTGAGGTACAGAAAGACACAAGAGAGGTGCAGAAAGAGCCAAAAGAAGTGCTGAAAGAGGCAGGTGAGGTCCAGAAAGAGGCAAGAGAGTTTCGGAAAAAGGCAAATCAGGTGCATAAAGAGGCACATTAGGTGCAGAAAGAGCCAAGAGAGATTAAGAAAGAGGCAAGAGAAGTGCAGAATGAGGAAAGAGAAGTGTAGAAAGAGGTAAGTGAGGTGCAGAAAGACGCAAGAAAGGTACAGAAAGAAGCAAGAGAAGTGCAGAAAGAGGTAAGAGATATGCCGAAAGAGGCATGAGAAGTGCAAAAAGATACTTGTGAGGTACAGAAAATGGCAACAGAGGTACAGAAAGAGGCAGGAGAAGTGTAGGAAGCACCAAGAGAGGTGCAGAACAAAGAGTGAGGTGCAGGAAGAGGCAAGAGAAGTGCAGAAAGAGGCAAGAAAAGTGCATAAAGAGGGAAGTGAAGTCCATAAAGAAGCAAGAGAGGTACAGAAAGAGGCAAGAGAAGTGCAGAAAGGCAAGAGAGGTACAAAAAGAAGATTGAGGTACAGAAAGAGGATAGTGAGGTACAGAAAGAAGCAAGAGAGGTGCAGAAAGAAGCAAATGAGGTACAAAAGTGGCAAGAGAAGTGCTAAAAGAGGTAAGAGAAGTACAGAAATAGACACATGATGTACAAAAATAGGCAACAGAGGTACAAAAAGAGGCAAGAAAGTGGCCGAAAGAAGAGAGTGAGGTGCAGAAAGAGGCAAGAGAAGTGCAGAAAGGCAATAGAGGTGCAGAAAGAAGAGAGTGAGTTGTAGAAAGAGACAAGTGAAGAGAAGAAAGAGGCAAGTGATGTGAAGAAAGAGGCAAGAGGGGTACAGATAGAGGCAAGAGAAATGCAGAAAGAGGCAAGACAAGTGCAAGAAGAGGCAAGAAAGTTACATAAAGAGGCAAGTGTGGTACAGAAAATGTCATTTGAAATACAGAAAGAGGCATGAAACTTGCAGAAAGAAGAGCATGAGATTCAGAAAGAGGCTATAAATGTACAGAAAGAAGAGAGTGAGGTACAGAAATTCATGTGAAATGCAGAAAGAGGCAAGAGAAGTAAATAAAGAGGCCAGAGAATTGCAGAAGGGGTCAAGAGAGGTTCAGAAAGAAGAGTGAGGTATAGAAAGAGGCAAGAGAGGTACAGAAAGAAGAGATTGAGTTGCAGAAAGAGACAAGAGAAGTGCAGAAAGAGGGAAGTGATCTACAGAAAGAGGCAAGAGGGGTACATATAGAGGTAAGAGAAATGCAGAAAGAGGCAAGGGAGGTACAGAAAGAGGCAAGAGGAGTGCAGATAGAGGCAAGATAAGTGCAGGGAGAGGCAAGAGAGGTGCAGAAAGAGGCAAGTGTGGTACAGAAAATGGCAAGAGAAATACAGAAAGAGGCCTGAGACTTGCAGAAAGAAGAGCATGAGATTCAGAAAGAGGCAATAAATGTACAGAAAGAAGAGAGTGAGGTACAGAAATTCACATGAAATTCAGAAAGAGGCAAGAGAATTACAGATAGAAGAGAGTAAGGTGCAGAATGATGTAAATGAAGTGCAGAAAGAGGCTAGTGAGGTACAGAAAGGAGCAAGTGAGATTAAGAAAAAGGCAAGAGAAGCACAGAAAGAGGCATGAAAGGTGCAGAAATAAGAGAGTGAGGTACATAAAGAGGCAAGAGACGTGCAGAAAGGCAAGAGAGGTGCAGAAAGAAGATATTGAGTTGCAGAAAGAGACAAGAGAAGTACAGAAAGAGGCAAGTGAGGTACAGAAAGAAGAGTGAGGTACAGAAAGAGGCAAGTGAGGTGTAGAAGACACAAGAGAGGTACAGGAAGAAGCAATAGAAGTGCAGAAAGAGGTAATAGAAGTGCAGAAAGAGGCAAGTGAGATCCAGAAAGAGGAAAGAGAGATACAGTAAGAGGCAAGAGAAGTACAGAAAGAGCCAAGAAAGATAAAGAAAGAAAAGAGTGAGTTGCAGAAAGAGACAAGAGATGTGCAGAAAGAGGCAGAAAGTGCAGAAAGAAGGAAGTGAGATACAGAAAAAGGCAAGATAAGTGCTAAAAGTGGCAAGAGAAGTGCATAAAGAGGCATGTGAGGTGCAGAAAAAGGCAACAGAGGTACAGAAAGAGGCAAGAAAAGGACAGAAAGCAGCAAGAGAGTTACAGAAAGAAGAGTGAGGTGCAGGAAGAGGCACATGAGGTACAGAAAGATACAAGGGAGGTACAGAAAGAGGCCAGAGAAGTACAGAAAGAGGCAAGAGAAGTGTAGCAACAGGCAAGTGAGGTCCAGAAAGAATCAAGAGAGGTACAGAAATAGGCAAGAGAAGTGCATAAAGAGGCAAGAGTAGTGCAGAAAGGCAAGAGAGGTACAGAAAGGGGCAAGAGAAGCACAGAGAGAGGCAAACGAAGTGCAGAAAGAAGAGTAATGTACAGTAAGAGGCAAGTGAGGTACAGAAAGACACAAGAGAGGTGCAGAAAGAGCCAAAAGAAGTGCTGAAAGAGGCAGGTGAGGTCCAGAAAGAGGCAAGAGAGTTTCGGAAAAAGGCAAATCAGGTGCAGAAAGAGGCACATTAGGTGCAGAAAGAGCCAAGAGAGATTAAGAAAGAGGCAAGAGAAGTGCAGAATGAGGAAAGAGAAGTGTAGAAAGAGGTAAGTGAGGTGCAGAAAGACGCAAGAAAGGTACAGAAAGAAGCAAGAGAAGTGCAGAAAGAGGTAAGAGATATGCCGAAAGAGGCATGAGAAGTGCAAAAAGATACTTGTGAGGTACAGAAAATGGCAACAGAGGTACAGAAAGAGGCAGGAGAAGTGTAGGAAGCACCAAGAGAGGTGCAGAACAAAGAGTGAGGTGCAGGAAGAGGCAAGAGAAGTGCAGAAAGAGGCAAGAAAAGTGCATAAAGAGGGAAGTGAAGTCCATAAAGAAGCAAGAGAGGTACAGAAAGAGGCAAGAGAAGTGCAGAAAGGCAAGAGAGGTACAAAAAGAAGATTGAGGTACAGAAAGAGGATAGTGAGGTACAGAAAGAAGCAAGAGAGGTGCAGAAAGAAGCAAATGAGGTACAAAAGTGGCAAGAGAAGTGCTAAAAGAGGTAAGAGAAGTACAGAAATAGACACATGATGTACAAAAATAGGCAACAGAGGTACAAAAAGAGGCAAGAAAGTGGCCGAAAGAAGAGAGTGAGGTGCAGAAAGAGGCAAGAGAAGTGCAGAAAGGCAATAGAGGTGCAGAAAGAAGAGAGTGAGTTGTAGAAAGAGACAAGTGAAGAGAAGAAAGAGGCAAGTGATGTGAAGAAAGAGGCAAGAGGGGTACAGATAGAGGCAAGAGAAATGCAGAAAGAGGCAAGACAAGTGCAAGAAGAGGCAAGAAAGTTACATAAAGAGGCAAGTGTGGTACAGAAAATGTCATTTGAAATACAGAAAGAGGCATGAAACTTGCAGAAAGAAGAGCATGAGATTCAGAAAGAGGCTATAAATGTACAGAAAGAAGAGAGTGAGGTACAGAAATTCATGTGAAATGCAGAAAGAGGCAAGAGAAGTAAATAAAGAGGCCAGAGAATTGCAGAAGGGGTCAAGAGAGGTTCAGAAAGAAGAGTGAGGTATAGAAAGAGGCAAGAGAGGTACAGAAAGAAGAGATTGAGTTGCAGAAAGAGACAAGAGAAGTGCAGAAAGAGGGAAGTGATCTACAGAAAGAGGCAAGAGGGGTACATATAGAGGTAAGAGAAATGCAGAAAGAGGCAGGGGAGGTACAGAAAGAGGCAAGAGGAGTGCAGAAAGAGGCAAGATAAGTGCAGGGAGAGGCAAGAGAGGTGCAGAAAGAGGCAAGTGTGGTACAGAAAATGGCAAGAGAAATACAGAAAGAGGCATGAGACTTGCAGAAAGAAGAGCATGAGATTCAGAAAGAGGCAATAAATGTACAGAAAGAAGAGAGTGAGGTACAGAAATTCACATGAAATTCAGAAAGAGGCAAGAGAATTACAGATAGAAGAGAGTAAGGTGCAGAATGATGTAAATGAAGTGCAGAAAGAGGCTAGTGAGGTACAGAAAGGAGCAAGTGAGATTAAGAAAAAGGCAAGAGAAGCACAGAAAGAGGCATGAAAGGTGCAGAAATAAGAGAGTGAGGTACATAAAGAGGCAAGAGACGTGCAGAAAGGCAAGAGAGGTGCAGAAAGAAGATATTGAGTTGCAGAAAGAGACAAGAGAAGTACAGAAAGAGGCAAGTGAGGTACAGAAAGAAGAGTGAGGTACAGAAAGAGGCAAGTGAGGTGTAGAAGACACAAGAGAGGTACAGGAAGAAGCAATAGAAGTGCAGAAAGAGGTAATAGAAGTGCAGAAAGAGGCAAGTGAGATCCAGAAAGAGGAAAGAGAGATACAGTAAGAGGCAAGAAAAGTACAGAAAGAGGCAAGAGAAGTGTAGCAACAGGCAAGTGAGGTCCAGAAAGAATCAAGAGAGGTACAGAAATAGGCAAGAGAAGTGCATAAAGAGGCAAGAGTAGTGCAGAAAGGCAAGAGAGGTACAGATAGGGGCAAGAGAAGCACAGAGAGAGGCAAACGAAGTGCAGAAAGAAGAGTAATGTACAGTAAGAGGCAAGTGAGGTACAGAAAGACACAAGAGAGGTGCAGAAAGAGCCAAAAGAAGTGCTGAAAGAGGCAGGTGAGGTCCAGAAAGAGGCAAGAGAGTTTCGGAAAAAGGCAAATCAGGTGCAGAAAGAGGCACATTAGGTGCAGAAAGAGCCAAGAGAGATTAAGAAAGAGGCAAGAGAAGTGCAGAATGAGGAAAGAGAAGTGTAGAAAGAGGTAAGTGAGGTGCAGAAAGACGCAAGAAAGGTGCAGAAAGAAGCAAGAGAAGTGCAGAAAGAGGTAAGAGATATGCCGAAAGAGGCATGAGAAGTGCAAAAAGATACTTGTGAGGTACAGAAAATGGCAACAGAGGTACAGAAAGAGGCAGGAGAAGTGTAGGAAGCACCAAGAGAGGTGCAGAACAAAGAGTGAGGTGCAGGAAGAGGCAAGAGAAGTGCAGAAAGAGGCAAGAAAAGTGCATAAAGAGGGAAGTGAAGTCCATAAAGAAGCAAGAGAGGTACAGAAAGAGGCAAGAGAAGTGCAGAAAGGCAAGAGAGGTACAAAAAGAAGATTGAGGTACATAAAGAGGATAGTGAGGTACAGAAAGAAGCAAGAGATGTGCAGAAAGAAGCAAATGAGGTACAAAAGTGGCAAGAGAAGTGCTAAAAGAGGTAAGAGAAGTACAGAAATAGACACATGATGTACAAAAATAGGCAACAGAGGTACAAAAAGAGGCAAGAAAGTGTCCGAAAGAAGAGAGTGAGGTGCAGAAAGAGGCAAGAGAAGTGCAGAAAGGCAATAGAGGTGCAGACAGAAGAGAGTGAGTTGTAGAAAGAGACACGCGAAGAGAAGAAAGAGGCAAGTGATGTGAAGAAAGAGGCAAGAGGGGTACAGATAGAGGCAAGAGAAATGCAGAAAGAGGCAAGACAAGTGCAAGAAGAGGCAAGAGAGTTACATAAAGAGGCAAGTGTGGTATAGAAAATGTCAAGCGAAATACAGAAAGAGGCATGAAACTTGCAGAAAGAAGAGCATGAGATTCAGAAAGAGGCAATAAATGTACAGAAAGAAGAGAGTGAGGTACAGAAATTCATGTGAAATGCAGAAAGAGGCAAGAGAAGTAAATAAAGAGGCCAGAGAATTGCAGAAGGGGTCAAGAGAGGTTCAGAAAGAAGAGTGAGGTATAGAAAGAGGCAAAAGAGGTACAGAAAGAAGAGATTGAGTTGCAGAAAGAGACAAGAGAAGTGCAGAAAGAGGGAAGTGATATACAGAAAGAGGCAAGAGGGGTACATATAGAGGTAAGAGAAATGCAGAAAGAGGCAAGGGAGGTACAGAAAGAGGCAAGAGGAGTGCAGAAAGAGGCAAGATAAGTGCAGGGAGAGGCAAGAGAGGTGCAGAAAGAGGCAAGTGTGGTACAGAAAATGGCAAGAGAAATACAGAAAGAGGCATGAGACTTGCAGAAAGAAGAGCATGAGATTCAGAAAGAGGCAATAAATGTACAGAAAGAAGAGAGTGAGGTACAGAAATTCACATGAAATTCAGAAAGAGGCAAGAGAATTACAGATAGAAGAGAGTAAGGTGCAGAATGATGTAAATGAAGTGCAGAAAGAGGCTAGTGAGGTACAGAAAGGAGCAAGTGAGATTAAGAAAAAGGCAAGAGAAGCACAGAAAGAGGCATGAAAGGTGCAGAAATAAGAGAGTGAGGTACATAAAGAGGCAAGAGACGTGCAGAAAGGCAAGAGAGGTGCAGAAAGAAGATATTGAGTTGCAGAAAGAGACAAGAGAAGTACAGAAAGAGGCAAGTGAGGTACAGAAAGAAGAGTGAGGTACAGAAAGAGGCAAGTGAGGTGTAGAAGACACAAGAGAGGTACAGGAAGAAGCAATAGAAGTGCAGAAAGAGGTAATAGAAGTGCAGAAAGAGGCAAGTGAGATCCAGAAAGAGGAAAGAGAGATACAGTAAGAGGCAAGAGAAGTACAGAAAGAGCCAAGAAAGATAAAGAAAGAAAAGAGTGAGTTGCAGAAAGAGACAAGAGATGTGCAGAAAGAGGCAGAAAGTGCAGAAAGAAGGAAGTGAGATACAGAAAAAGGCAAAAGAAGTGCTAAAAGTGGCAAGAGAAGTGCAGAAAGAGGCATGTGAGGTGCAGAAAAAGGCAACAGAGGTACAGAAAGAGGCAAGAAAAGGACAGAAAGCAGCAAGAGAGTTACAGAAAGAAGAGTGAGGTGCAGGAAGAGGCACATGAGGTACAGAAAGATACAAGGGAGGTACAGAAAGAGGCCAGAGAAGTACAGAAAGAGGCAAGAGAAGTGTAGCAACAGGCAAGTGAGGTCCAGAAAGAATCAAGAGAGGTACAGAAATAGGCAAGAGAAGTGCATAAAGAGGCAAGAGTAGTGCAGAAAGGCAAGAGAGGTACAGAAAGGGGCAAGAGAAGCACAGAGAGAGGCAAACGAAGTGCAGAAAGAAGAGTAATGTACAGTAAGAGGCAAGTGAGGTACAGAAAGACACAAGAGAGGTGCAGAAAGAGCCAAAAGAAGTGCTGAAAGAGGCAGGTGAGGTCCAGAAAGAGGCAAGAGAGTTTCGGAAAAAGGCAAATCAGGTGCATAAAGAGGCACATTAGGTGCAGAAAGAGCAAAGAGAGATTAAGAAAGAGGCAAGAGAAGTGCAGAATGAGGAAAGAGAAGTGTAGAAAGAGGTAAGTGAGGTGCAGAAAGACGCAAGAAAGGTACAGAAAGAAGCAAGAGAAGTGCAGGAAAGAGGTAAGAGATATGCCGAAAGAGGCATGAGAAGTGCAAAAAGATACTTGTGAGGTACAGAAAATGGCAACAGAGGTACAGAAAGAGGCAGGAGAAGTGTAGGAAGCACCAAGAGAGGTGCAGAACAAAGAGTGAGGTGCAGGAAGAGGCAAGAGAAGTGCAGAAAGAGGCAAGAAAAGTGCATTAAGAGGGAAGTGAAGTCCATAAAGAAGCAAGAGAGGTACAGAAAGAGGCAAGAGAAGTGCAGAAAGGCAAGAGAGGCACCAAAAGAAGATTGAGGTACAGAAAGAAGATAGTGAGGTACAGAAAGAAGCAAGAGAGGTGCAGAAAGAAGCAAATGAGGTACAAAAGTGGCAAGAGAAGTGCTAAAAGAGGTAAGAGAAGTACAGAAATAGACACATGATGTACAAAAATAGGCAACAGAGGTACAAAAAGAGGCAAGAAAGTGGCGAAAGAAGAGAGTGAGGTGCAGAAAGAGGCAAGAGAAGTGCAGAAAGGCAATAGAGGTGCAGACAGAAGAGAGTGAGTTGTAGAAAGAGACACGCGAAGAGAAGAAAGAGGCAAGTGATGTGAAGAAAGAGGCAAGAGGGGTACAGATAGAGGCAAGAGAAATGCAGAAAGAGGCAAGACAAGTGCAAGAAGAGGCAAGAGAGTTACATAAAGAGGCAAGTGTGGTATAGAAAATGTCAAGCGAAATACAGAAAGAGGCATGAAACTTGCAGAAAGAAGAGCATGAGATTCAGAAAGAGGCAATAAATGTACAGAAAGAAGAGAGTGAGGTACAGAAATTCATGTGAAATGCAGAAAGAGGCAAGAGAAGTAAATAAAGAGGCCAGAGAATTGCAGAAGGAGGCAAGAGAGGTTCAGAAAGAAGAGTGAGGTATAGAAAGAGGCAAGAGAGGTACAGAAAGAAGAGATTGAGTTGCAGAAAGAGACAAGAGAAGTGCAGAAAGAGGGAAGTGATATACAGAAAGAGGCAAGAGGGGTACATATAGAGGTAAGAGAAATGCAGAAAGAGGCAAGGGAGGTACAGAAAGAGGCAAGAGGAGTGCAGAAAGAGGCAAGACAAGTGCAGGGAGAGGCAAGAGAGGTGCAGAAAGAGGCAAGTGTGGTACAGAAAATGGCAAGAGAAATACAGAAATAGGCATGAGACTTGCAGAAAGAAGAGCATGAGATTCAGAAACAGGCAATAAATGTACAGAAAGAAAAGAGTGAGGTACAGAAATTCACGTGAAATTCAGAAAGAGGCAAGAGAATTACAGAAAGAAGAGAGTAAGGTGCAGAATGATGTAAATGAAGTGCAGAAAGAGGCAAGTGAGGTACAGAAAGGAGCAAGTGAGATTAAGAAAAAGGCAAGAGAAGCACAGAAAGAGGCATGAAAGGTGCAGAAATAAGAGAGTGAGGTACATAAAGAGGCAAGAGAGGTGCAGAAAGAAGATATTGAGTTGCAGAAAGAGACAAGAGCAGTCCAGAAAGAGGCAAGTGAGGTACAGAAAGAAGAGTGAGGTACAGAAAGAGGCAAGTGAGGTGTAGAAGACACAAGAGAGGTACAGGAAGAAGCAATAGAAGTGCAGAAAGAGGTAATAGAAGTACAGAAAGAGGCAAGTGAGATCCAGAAAGAGGAAAGAGAGATACAGTAAGAGGCAAGAGAAGTACAGAAAGAGCCAAGAAAGATAAAGAAAGAAAAGAGTGAGTTGCAGAAAGAGACAAGAGATGTGCAGAAAGAGGTAGAAAGTGCAGAAAGAAGGAAGTGGGCTACAGAAAAAGGCAAGAGAAGTGCTGAAAGCGGCAAGAGAAGTGCAGAAAGAGGCACGTGAGGTGCAGAAAAAGGCAACAGAGGTACAGAAAGAGGCAAGAAAAGGACAGAAAGCAGCAAGTGAGGTTCAGAAAGAAGAGTGAGGTGCAGGAAGAGGCACATGAGGTACAGAAAGATACAAGGGAGGTACAGAAAGAGGCCAGAGAAGTACAGAAAGAGGCAAGAGAAGTGTAGCAACAGGCAAGTGAGGTCCAGAAAGAATCAAGAGAGGTACAGAAATAGGCAGGAGAAGTGCATAAAGAGGCATGAGTAGTGCAGAAAGGCAAGAGAGGTACAGAAAGGGGCAAGAGAAGCGCAGAGAGAGGCCAACGAAGTGCAGAAAGAAGAGTAAGGTACAGAAAGAGGCAAGTGAGGTACAGAAAGATGCAATAGAGGTACAGAATGAGCCAAGAGAAGTGCAGAAAGACACAAGAGAGGTGCAGAAAGAGCCAAAAGAAGTGCTGAAAGAGGCAGGTGAGGTCCAGAAAGAGGCAAGAGAGTTTCAGAAAAAGGCAAATCAGGTGCAGAAAGAGGCATGTTAGGTGCAGAAAGAGCCAAGAGAGATAAAGAAAGAAGCAATAGAAGTGCAGAAAGAGGTAATAGAAGTGCAGAAAGAGGCAAGTGAGATCCAGAAAGAGGAAAGAGAGATACAGTAAGAGGCAAGAGAAGTACAGAAAGAGCCAAGAAAGATAAAGAAAGAAAAGAGTGAGTTGCAGAAAGAGACAAGAGATGTGCAGAAAGAGGTAGAAAGTGCAGAAAGAAGGAAGTGAGATACAGAAAAAGGCAAGAGAAGTGCTGAAAGCGGCAAGAGAAGTGCAGAAAGAGGCATGTGAGGTGCAGAAAAAGGCAACAGAGGTACAGAAAGAGGCAAGAAAAGGACAGAAAGCAGCAAGTGAGGTTCAGAAAGAAGAGTGAGGTGCAGGAAGAGGCACATGAGGTACAGAAAGATGCAAGGGAGGTACAGAAAGAGGCCATAGAAGTACAGAAAGAGGCAAGAGAAGTGTAGCAACAGGCAAGTGAGGTCCAGAAAGAATCAAGAGAAGTACAGAAATAGGCAGGAGAAGTGCATAAAGAGGCATGAGTAGTGCAGAAAGGCAAGAGAGGTACAGAAAGGGGCAAGAGAAGTGCAGAGAGAGGCAAACGAAGTGCAGAAAGAAGAGTAAGGTACAGAAAGAGGCAAGTGAGGTACAGAAAGATGCAATAGAGGTACAGAATGAGCCAAGAGAAGTGCAGAAAGACACAAGAGAGGTGCAGAAAGAGCCAAAAGAAGTGCTGAAAGAGGCAGGTGAGGTCCAGAAAGAGGCAAGAGAGTTTCGGAAAAAGGCAAATCAGGTGCAGAAAGAGGCACATTAGGTGCAGAAAGAGCCAAGAGAGATAAAGAAAGAGGCAAGAGAAGTGCAGAATGAGGAAAGAGAAGTGTAGAAAGAGGTAAGTGAGGTGCAGAAAGATGCAAGAAAGGTACAGAAAGAAGCAAGAGAAGTGCAGAAAGAGGCAAGAGATATGCCGAAAGAGGCATGAGAAGTGCAAAAAGATACACATGAGGTACAGAAAATGGCATCAGAGGTACAGAAAGAGGCATGAGAAGTGTAGGAAGCACCAAGAGAGGTGCAGAACAAAGGTGAGGTGCAGGAAGAGGCAAGAGAAGTGCAGAAAGAGGCAAGAAAAGTGCATAAAGAGGGAAGTGAAGTCCAGACAGAAGCAAGATAGGTACAGAAAGAGGCAAGAGAAGTGCAGAAAGGCAAGAGAGGTACAAAAAGAAGATTGAGGTACAGAAAGAAGATAGTGAGGTACAGAAAGAAGCAAGAGAGGTACAGAAAGAAGCAGGTGAAGTACAGAAAGAGGAAATAGAAGTGCAGAAAACAGTAAGTGATGTGCAGAAAGAAGAGTGTGGTACAGAAAGAGGCAAGTGTGGTGCAGAAAGATGCAAGAGAGGTGCAGACAGAGGCAAGAGAGGTAGTGAAAGAGACAAGAGAAGTGCAGAAAGGGGGAAGAGAAGTGCAGAAAGAAGTAAGTGAGGTGCAGAAAGACGCAAGAGCGTTTCAGAAAGAGGCAAGAGAAGTGCAGAAAAAGGCAAGAAAAGTTCCAAAAGAGGCAAGTGAGGTGCAGAATGATGCAAGAGAGGTAGAGAAAGAGGCAAGAGAAGTGCGGAAAGAGGCAAGTGAGGTGTAGAAAGAAGGAAGAGAGGTAGGGAAAGAAGCAAGAGAAGTGCAGAAAGAGGTAAGATATGTGTAGAAAGAGGCAAGTGAGGCCCAGAAAGAAGCAAGAGAGTTACAGAAAGAGACAAGAGAAGTGCTGAAAGAGGTAAGTAAGGTGCGGAAAGAGGCAAGAGAGGTACAAAATGAGGCAAGAGAAGTGAAGAAAGCAGCAAGAGAGGTGGAGAAAGAAGAGTGAGGTACAGACAGAGGCACGTGAGGTACAGAAAGAAGCAAGAGAGGTGCAGAAAAATGTGAGAGAAGTGCTGAAAGAGGCAGATGAGGTCCAGAAAGAGGCAAGAGAGGTTCAGAAAAAGGTAATTGTGGTGCAGAAAGAGGCAAGTGAGGTGCAGAAAGAGCCAAGAGGTATAGAAAGATGCAAGATAAGTGCAGAAAGAGGCAAGAGATGTGTAGAAAGAGGCAAATGAGGTGCAGTGCACCAATAGGTGCTTTTACAGAGTGATTTAAAAAATGCATGGCCTCCAACCACTTCTCAGCAAACCCACTGTGTAGGGGTTACTGTAGGTACCTGGTGGGCTAGTTGGACCCTATGGCCCCTTATCAGCAACCGGGATTTCATCTCCCAACCAAGAGAGCACCAGAAAGTGCATATGCAGAGTAGTGGAGTAAGGGGGCGGGCTTCAGGCGAGTTGCAGTTTTTTAATTTGGGAAAGGGGGCTATGTGGCCCCCCCTTCCCTGGTCCAGTTTTGGCCCCTGTAACACCATCCACTGGGGCATGCCCACTATTTTTTTTAAACATTTTTGGAGGGGGTTTGCAAGCCCCCCTCCTGAGTGCAATATAGCCCCAGGGACCCCATCCCAGAGGCATGTCCATATCCTTATTTATTTTCTGAAAAATGGATATGGGGGCCTGTGTGGTCCCCGCTAGCTGGCCCATTTTTGCCCCCAGAGACCCCATCCCCGCGACACAGCCATTTAAAAAAAATAATAATAAAGGGACAGGGTCGAGTGGGACATTTTTGCCATCAGGGACTCCAACCCCTGTGACTTCAATTCTTTGTTAGGGACTGTGGAGGGAGCTCCAAGGCCCCCGCAGTCCCTGCCAGTTACCCGTCTCCTGTTGGAGCAAGCCTTGCTTTGGGGCAAAAGGAGCTGCTAACATGCAGCTCCCTTTGCACAAAAGCATTTCTGCTTCAGTTCATGGAAACAAGAGCAGTTTTCCTGCTCTTGCTTCCATGAAGCAAAGCATAAGTTTCCTATAGCATGGTGGGAGTGTAGCAAACTTCAATGTTCTAGGGAAGGGTACCCTCAGACATTGCTGGATCCTGCCATGGGAGTTGGCAGTCCATAGGGCCATGAAGGGTTACATGAGGTTGGCTGCCTGTCACCCTCCAACATATTGAAAGCTCCGGGCAGGTAGTGCTGGGGGTGTACAATGGATCTGCACCTTTTCATAATTAGTTCCCTGGGGAGGTGGCGGTCCCTGGGGCAGTGTGGGGAGGCTTGAGCCCCCCTACACTTTAATTTCTTAATATAGCCCGAGGAGGTGGCTGTCCCTGGGGTTACGTGTGGGCAGGAGCCTTCCACGCATTTTCTTTAAAAAAATAAAACCCCATGGAAGGGGCGGTCCCTGGGGCTTCTGGGGGCCCGCAAGGCCCCCTGCTCATTAATAATGAAAGCCCCAGGGAGGCAGTGGTCCCCGGGGCTTTATGCCCACACCATAATTCACCATTGCCCCCAGGACCTGGCCCACCCAGGGGCTTAAAAAAACAAAGTGCGGGAGCTCACGCCTTGTTCCTTTTTTATTTCAGCCAGATTTGTGAACCCAGAACAATCCTGGAGATTTTATGACCCTCGTGGTCCCTGTAGGACCCACTGAGCAGGCCTAGGGGTTCAAGTTATTTCTACCTTGCCCCCTTTTTTTGGTTAAACCGAGTCACAAGATGGCTCCCAACACTTCCTGGTTTGAAGTGTTGGCAGCCAAACAGAACTCAGGCTTTAGATGGGGAGGGTTCAGGGATCCTTCATGCCCATATATTAATATCTGAAAATATTTGAATTTCTCAGGAACTACTAAACAGTTTTATACCATTTAACAAAAAGAACGCTTTCTAAACCAAGAGCTAACGTTTTGCCAAATTTGGTGTAATTCCGTTCAGCAGATCGGGCTGTAGCCTTGTCTAAACTTTCCTATGGAAATCAACATGGAGAAAACGTGTTTTGGGACCCCCCCCCCCTTTTTTTTTAGCACCCACATGATGAATCACCCCAAAATTTTCAAGCCAGGAGCTGACTAGAGCGGGCCATTAGTTTTGAAACTTTTGTGCAGATTCTTCAACCCTCGTCAAAGATATTGGCAAGAGAAAAAAACCTTTTCCTATGGAAACTAGGTCCTAACTATAGCTCCTAACTATAACTACCTACTGGCGAATATAGATATATATTCACTGAAAAAATCATAGGTTTCAGGGATGTTATAGTTTGTTTGACATTTCACTCATACCAAACCATAGAAATTCTGCTGTTATAGTTAGTTGAGCTAACTATAACTTGCACCCCCATAATGCACTGCTGATGACATCACATTTTACATCATTCATGAAATGGTCAGTGACATTACAGATGACATCACTGATGACATTTCAAATGACACCTAACTGTAACGTCCCTGAAACCTATGGTTTGTCAGTGAATTTCAAAGGTTTTTTAAATGCTAATTTGCAACTATAACGTCCCTGAAACCTATGGTTTTTTCAGTGAATTTCAAAGGTTTTTTAAATGCTAATTTCTAATTATAATCTTCTTTAAACCTATAGTTTTTTCAGTGATTTTAAATTATCACTTCATTATGAACCTAGTGAAAACAGCCTATATCCCCAGTTTCCAGCGGGAAACAGCCGTTACAACGCAACTTTTACAACGCACTACCATTACATCGCAACTTTTACAACGCAGGATCCATTACAATGCATGCCTTTACAACGCATGACATTACATAGCAGATGCTATTACAACGCATGCCATTACAACGTAAGTATAGGTGAGTATATAATTTTATTTTATATTTTATTTAACTTTATTTAATTAATTGAATTAATTTATTTAATATTAAAAATAAATAAATATATTAATTTATGTATTTTAAAAAAATAAATTAAATATATTAATTTAGGTAATTTTAAAAAATAAGTATTAGTATAGGAGTATATGTTTTGGGGTACTGAGGTATATGTTTTGGGGTGTTTGGGTATTTTTAGGGTTCAGGGCTAGGTTTGGGTTATGGGGTACAGGGGTATTTTTAGGGTTCAGGGCTGCGTTTGGGTTATGGGGTAAAGGGGTATTTTTAGGGTTCAGGGCTTGTTTTGGGTTATGGGGTACAGGGGTATTTTTAGGGTTCAGGGCTAGGTTTGGGTTATGGGGTACAGGGGTATTTTTAGGGTTCAGGGCTAGGTTTGGGTTATGGGGTACAGGGGTATTTTTAGGGTTCAGGGCTAGGTTTGGGTTATGGGGTACAGGGGTATTTTTAGGGTTCAGGGCTTGTTTTGGGTTATGGGGTACAGGGGTATTTTTTGGGTTCAGGGCTAGGTTTGGTTATGGGGTACAAGGGTATTTTTAGGGTTCAGGGCTAGGTTTGGGTTATGGGGTACAGGGGTATTTTTAGGGTTCAGGGCTAGGTTTGGGTTTTGGTGTACAGGGGTATTTTTAGGGTTCAGGGCTTGTTTTGGGTTATGGGGTACAGGGGTATTTTTAGGGTTCAGGGCTAGGTTTGGGTTATGGGGTACAGGGGTATTTTTAGGGTTCAGGGCTAGGTTTGGGTTTTGGGGTACAGGGGTATTTTTAAGGTTCAGGGCTAGGTTTGGGTTATGGGGTACAGGGGTATTTTTAGGGTTCAGTTTAAAAAAAAAGACTTTAAATAAATTAAATTAATTAAATTAAATTAATTAAATTAAATTATTAAATTAAATTAATTACAATTTTTTTTAAAAGATATACTTACCTATACTTACGTTGTAATGGCATGCGTTGTAATAGCATCTGCTATGTAATGTCATGCGTTGTAAAGGCATGCATTGTAATGGATCCTGCGTTGTAAAAATCGCGTTGTAATGGTATGCGATGTAAAATTATGCGTTGTAACGCCATAAATCCGTTTCCAGCATTAGCTTCCACAAAACAATTAGTCAGAAATGAGAACAACAACTAACAATAATACACGCTGAGCGCCAAAGGTACTACTAACTCAGTGCACCGTAAGTCAACATCACGTGGCATTATTGAGGCAGAATTCAATAGACAAAAACACATTGATCCAAGAGCGACTTCCCCGGACCATACATCATCGCAGGGTATGTACACGCTAAGCGGCAAAGGTACTACTAGCTCAGTGCACCATAAGTCATCGCAAGGAAGAGTGAACAGTTTTATGTCAGCAGTGAGGCATATTATCACTCGAAAGTCACCCAAAAATACTTATATTATAAAAAGAACAGAAGAATCGAAATAAGTTAATTATTACAATCCGGTGATTTTAAAGATGTGGACATACAATCTGTTGCAGATAACTCAATTGCTGTTGCTCGCTATGTCACGTCATATATTACCAAGGCAAAGAATACAGAATTGAAAGAAATGTGGGAGGAAATTTCACAGGATAAGACACTTAGCAAAAAATTGTACAGCTTCAGCTTGAAGAAATCTACTTATTTTGAAAGTGTATTTCATAAATGTTTCATCTTTTGTTGAGACATGTTTTATTTATTACAGAGAGAATTGTACTCTATCTCCTTGAACTTTGTCAAGAGGAAGTGACTAAAAACATTCCTCAATGTCTGTGCAGACTACTGCACCCAAGAGGTGGAGAACGTTACGATGCCAAATGTGATGTGGCAGCGATCGTACTTGCACCTTTCTTTATAGCTGGACGAAGTTACCAATAAATTATCACTGAAATTATGAATACGTCTGTCGAGTGGTCACTACAACCCTTTATAATAAAATATTTTGTGTATATTTTCACATCTGCTGTTCTCCTTCAGTGTATCAGAAGTCATGGACCATTTACGATAGAATATTTTCTGTATTATTTCATATTTGTTGCCCGTACCTTAGAGCAACACAAATCATTGACCCTTTATGATTGAATCTTCGTGCCTGATCCAATGATTACTGTTGTACTTCTTGCCAGCACTAACTATTCCCGGAGGATTGGCTTACAATCACCCGACACAAATACACCACAGATGTCACTGCACATCTGACCTGGTAATAAAAAGGAGTTGAGCGCACATGCCAGCACTCTGTCCCACTATCTATCTGTGTCTGAGTGTTCATTATGTATGCAACATGCTTCCCCTAGGCCCTACCACATTACTTTTTGACAGTGGGGAAAAACTTTAGTTATGTAACTTTGTCTCCGTGATTGTACAAGTACGAACGTAGAGACTGCGTCATTAGAGTACTTCAAGGAGAGTGTACACTGAATTTATAAGTGCGTGAAGATCATCGCAGTGATTGTATAAATACATATTTTGACGCAGCCTAATTCCAACAACAACCTTGTCTCTAATTGGCTGCCCTTCATGTGCCAAAAACTGAAACTTCAACTTTCCTTGGCCCTGCATTGCTACAGCTGCAACACTCCACTAAATGTTCAATAAACATTCACATCTACAAAGATATCTCATGTCCACCATCTTTCTTGTGTTGAACTTTGGATGAATATAGGGTCAGTAATTCTCTGTACCTACCATGTTGGCCATATTGTGGGACTTGGCTAACAGAGTGACTCTTTGTCTTTTGCAACCCGTGTGACGGTAGTACTCCAACACGGACACCCGTATCCAGTGTTGTCATATTTTTTAAGCTTTCTATGGCCCAAAGCCAACTAAAAAGTAGCCCAAACGAGCCCAATTATGCTACTTTAGGGAAGGAGGTGCAGAGAAGGCATCAAGCAGGCGGTGAATTGATGTTTGCAGCAGTATGCCAAGTAAATATTTGTCTAATAAAGCGCTTTAACATGCTACTTTGCTGGAGCATTGTATATATATTTTGTAATCTGACAACCAGCAGAAACCATAATTTTACCACACAACCAGAAAAATGTAGCCCAATTGTGTGTGATCTAACCCAAACTGGAAACAGTGATGCCACAGCCACTTCCCCACAGCTGGTATAGACGTACACCACACCCATCCAGCACAGGTGTCACAGGACACTTGACCCTGCTAATATAAAAGACCAGGCACACGTGCTCTGCTCCATTTTAGAGTTTACAGTACGGGCTGAAATTAGTAGCACTGCAAGCACTGAGCGGGTGTACAACCTACGATGATGAAAGGTACACTAGTATGTCCTCTGCCGTGGCCATATCACGACTCTGTAGCAAATGTGAGACCTATTACCTTGCATAACGGAGCTGCATGATGTAGAGGGTGCCGTGACCGCGGAAAGGTGAGCAGTGAGGTCTTGGTGCGTACCGTTGGGCAGATAACTCTGGGCGGGCGGAGTGGATGGGGTACAGCACCCGAAATGCAGAAAGACGGCAGAGCGTTTTAGGCATACGCACTCAAATATACTCTGCCACAGCATTGGAATGATAACACGAGCACTTGTGCAATGCCCAAGGGGCCGGTGCTGAGTTCCAACTATGGGCTCTCACAGCTCATAGCTGCCTCACGTCGCTTTGGGAATGTTATCTTTTGAATGTGAAAAGGTTGGAAGGTAGAAGTTAACAGGGCTTCAGTCATTCTTGCTTTATTTATAAAACATGTTCTGAGGATTAAACCACATCAAGAGAATTACCATCTCTGTCTTTTCATTCCTGCATACTGGTCTTTCCTACAATTACTATTTCTGTACTATCTTTTAGATGTGGTAGCTAGAGGGTGCACTATGTCCCGGCGCGTGTTTGGAGACACACCGGTGACACAAAGGTGAGCTGCGAAGATTTTCTCCAGTGTCACTCTCTCACTCTTTCTCTCTCTCTCTCTCTCTCTCTCTCTCTCTCTCTCTCTCGCTCTCTCTCTCTCTCTCTCCTTTGATGGACGCATGACACACAATATTATCTTGCTTTTTATCTAACAGGCTGTAATTCACAAATCAACGTCCCCTCCAAACACCACCAGTGCTGAACACACGTAGAACCTGTGATGATGCATGGCTATCCTGGCAATCAACATCCTTTCTAAATTGTGCGCTCCGGTGACCGCTTGTACTGAGGCAGTTCCTTCGGCACATGGTCGACTCACTTCGACACACGCCGGTGGCAGAAGGCGAGCAGAGAGGCTTGTTCCCGCAGCAGCGGGCACTCACCTCTGGCCAGTGGGAGTGGATGGGGTCTAGCCGCCTGAATGCGCAGTGGCAGGCAGTCAGCTCTGGATAGGGGGAGTGCATGGGGTGCAGCAGCCTTGGTGCGCAGCAACTGTTATACACCTCTGGGCAGTGCTACACCAGACTGCGGACCATAATGTCAAGAACGGCGATAAGTGGCTTGATAATATGCCCTTGTGAATTCATGTATAAGCCAAGGTTCTAGTGTGAAGGACATCAAACCAGGGCTTCTAAGGGAAATCACAAGGGCATATTATCAAGCCCCGCTTTTGCGGCAGTTTCCTGCCACTGAAGCAGAGATAATGTTATTGCCATTCTTGATAATATGGCCCTGGGTGCGCTGCAGCTGTTAGACACCTCTGGGCAGTAGAAGTGGATGGGATGCAGCAGCCTGGGTGTCCAGAGCGGAAACAGTGAATTAAGAGTGTACAGTTGTATAAACTCTGCAATTACTAATTCTATACTATCTTTCAGATAACTAAACTTGAGGGTGCAGTATGTCCCGGGTTGTGGTTGGAGACACACTGGTGACACAAAGGTGAGCTGCAAAGATTTTCTCCAGTGTCAACACTCCCTTTCCATCTTTTTCTTTCTCTCTCACACTTTCTCTCTGTCTCTGTCTCTTCCTCTCTCTCTCTCATTCTTTCTTTCTCTCACATCCTCTCTCTCTCTCTTCCTCTCTCTTAGTGTGAGTTTGTCTCTCTTCCTTGCATCTCGCTCTTTCTTTTTTTTCTTTCTTAATCTTTATCTCTACCTCTCTCTCTCTCTTTGTCGCTATCTCTTACTCTTTCTCACTCTTCCTCTCTCTTCCTCTCTCTCTCTTCTCTCTCTCACTCTTTCTCTCTCTCTTCCTCTTTTTATCTCTCTGTCTTCCTCTCTCTTTCTCTTCTCTCTCACACGGTTTCTCTTTATTTTTCTCTTCCTTGTATCTCTCTTTCTCTCTCTCACTCTTTTTCTGTCTTCCTCTCTGTCTTCCTCTTTCTTTCCTCTCTCTCTCTTTCTATTTTCCTCTCTCTCTCTCTCTTCCTCTTTCTGTCACTCTTTCTCTCTCTTCCTCTCTCTCAACAAGTTTCTCTTTTTCTAGCATCTAACTCTTCCTCTTTTTCTCTCTCCTTTGCTGGACGCATAACGCACCATCTTATTTTTCTTTTTGTCTTGCAGGCTGTGATTCACAAATGCTGAGGGATGACACACCATGGCTATACATAGTTTTATTTGTTGTTGTTTTGAGTCATTCCTCTGCTGTGCTGGGACCTATTGTAAATGGGTGTGGTCATGACGAGCTCAGCTCGTCATGAGCACACAAGAGATGTACCTCATGACGAGTTGAGCTCGTCATGAGCATCAAAGGAGTTAATAAAAAGTTTTACACACATAGTTTTATTTGTTGTTGTTTTGTTTCAATAAAACATTTTATATGTAATCCATACATGACTAAGATTCTTATTTGTTGAACCTCACCAGCCGATTTGTTGGGCTTCACATTTAAAAAAGTTCCTGTCACATTTGTTTGTGGGGGTGAGCGGGGATGGCAGACAAGGAGCTGCTGCTGGGGGATGTCGGTGTAGTGTTGGGTGTCCGACCTGCCTCACCGTTGCCTCCATTGCATCTCTTCTCAGAGACCTGCAAGCCAGCGGCCTGCTTGTAAAAGTGCGGGCCCGAGAAGTCACACAGGAAGAGCTGCGAGCCCACCAGTGGTTCGCAGAGGGAGACTTGCGGGCCCAAGAAGGTTCTTGACTGTAGGCTGGTGATGTGGGAAGAGGGTGCTGTAGTGTCTTGTGATGATAAAAGAGCAAACAGGAACTTTAAATAGCCAGGAGTAAGCTTTAATTAAAGCCTCAGCCACAGGAGCAATCTTCAACTGAACTACTGGAACTTACATGTATTCCAGAATCTCACATGAGATAAGAATACAAGGATAAGAAGTTCCAGTATCTTAAAGGTACATACATAAGAAAGAGTAAACAACATCACACATCTCCCTCCCAAAGAAAAGCATGAAACAGTAAATTGTAGCAAAGATAAACCCTCAAATGCACAGGAGACAAAAAGAGAAAACTATAGTGAATAATCTCTTAAATAAACAGGAGGTCTACGTACTCTCTGACTCCTAAGAGAAGAAGAAGAAGATACATTTGAACCATTAACCAAATTAAAAGTTGGAAGATGTAAACCTTGTCTTCCACAATCTTGAACAGGAATTCTTGACTTAACCAGAACCACTCTGCTCTTGTTCCAAATTCTTCCATCCTCTGTTTTAATAGCATTCCTAAAGACTTTCACCACAGCTCTTACATCAGTATATTTTGACCAAGACCTGCAACCAACAGGAGCTTTTATCCGAACAAGATCACCCACTAAAACCTTCTGTACATTCACACGATTTCTTTTATCATAATATGCCTTCCTTTCATCCAGTTTTCTTTCTTCCTTCTTACGCCACTCACCAATCCCATTATCAATCAAACCCTTGTTGAGATCCATCCAGCCAGGACACATCCATGTGTTAGGAGCCCTCCCTTTAAACAATTCAAATGGGGACCTTCCAGTTGTTGTATGGGGTGCAAAACGGTATGCACTTATTCTTTCTTGAAGAACTGACTTCCAATTCAAACCAGATGACCTGGCTAACTGTATAGCCTCTTTCAAAGTTGTATTAACTCTCTCAACTGCACCGTTGGTTTCCGGATGATACAAAGAACATTTTTTTTTTTTTATTTTTTTTTATTTTTCTAAAGCGCGTAGTCACCCTGAGGTATCCCAGCGCTGAATAAAACCTATCTACTAGGTACAGTGGGACATGGACAGGGAAAGGAGGGCAGGAGAAAAGGGAACAGCAGGGCAGAGTAAGGGGCAAGAGTGAATCATTGTGGGAAAAGATGAGTTTTGAGTTGTTTCCTGAAGCGGAGGTATTGAGGTTCGAGGCGCAGTGCTCGGGGGAGTGAGTTCCAGAGTCGTGCAGCCTGGACTGAGAAACGCCTACCACCGGATCGGGCTCTCTTGAATTTGGGAGCCACAATCAGGTTTTCTGTGTTAGAACGGAGGGATCTTGAGGGTTTGTAGGGTGTGACAAATTTTCTGAGGGCAGGGGGGCCTTGATTTTGTCGAAGTTTGTGGGCCAGGCACAAGGCCTTGAATTTGACCCGCTCTCTGATAGGCAGCCAGTGAAGGAGTTTTAGGGCCGGTTTGGCCGATACTCTGGCGGGGGTATTAGTGAGAATCCGGGCCGCCATTTCTTATGCAGCACACCAGACTTCTTCAAGTATTCCTCAAAAACCCTTGAACAAAATTGCGGCCCATTATCTGAAAGAAGACTATTTGGAAAACTCTCTTTCTTAAAAGAGCATCCAGAAACTTTATCACCTCTTCCGAAGTAATCTCCCTCACAGCACACACCTCAATCCACCTAGAATATAGATCCATAAGAACTAAAAGATAAGGTGTATCACTTACACCTGACAGAGGACCAACTATATCAATAGCCAATTCATCCCAAGGATGTTTTGGCAAAAGTCTCTTAACCATGGGCATCTGCTTTGTTTTTATTATCTTATCACTAGCACAGCACTCTGGACAATCTCTTACCAACCTCTCAATCTCTAAATCCATTCCTGGCCACCAAAACTGCATTCGTAAGATCTCTTTAGATTTAACAATTCCAAGATGTCCAGAATGTGCATGAGATAAAAGTTTCTTTCTAATTCCCAGAGGTGGCACCATTTTTGTACCACGAGTTAAAAATCCAGAGCTCATTGAAAGCTCATCAGAAACCAGTGTCCAGGGTTTCTCTAATCGAGAGTTGGTACTCAAAGAAAGCATAACCTTTTTAATCTCTTCATCCTTCTCAAGCTCATCTCTCCAATCTTTCTCTTCAATAGCCCCCTCTGTAATTTCACATACATTTATAGAATCATCGCAAAAACCACACATATCCTCTTCGTCAAAATTATCCTTTCCTACCATTCTCGAAAGACAATCAGCTGATTTGTTCGACACCCCCGGAACATATTCAACAGAGAAGTCAAACTCCTGTAAGGAAACAATCCATTTCCTGATCCTCGAGGAAATCGCATCTAGACCCTTTTTATCAAAAATCTCTTTCAAAGGTTTATGATCCGAAAATATTACTAACTTCGTCCCCCAAATTAAATTCTTCAATTTCCTCAGTGCCCAATAAATGGCAAGTAACTCTTTTTCTATAACAGAATAATTTAATTCTGATCCTCTTAAGCACCTTGAAGAACAACAAATTAAGTTATCCTTACCATCTCTTTTCTGTACCAAGACAGCACCAAGACCTTTTTCACTCGCATCAGTAAATAAAACAGTAGGTAACCCTGGTACAAACGCCTGAAGAGAAGGTGCCTTATTCAGCTCAGATTTAATTCCATCAAATTCTTTTTTACATTCCTCTGTCCATTCATACTCAACATTTCTTGATGTCAACCTTCTCAAAGACTGAGTTTTATCTGCAAAATTGTAAATGAATTTTCCGTAAAACTCCACCATACCAAGAAAAGAAATTAATTCCTCCTTGTTTTCGGGCTCCTTTACCTTGTTGATTGTTTCAACTAACTCTTTTTTTGGAAAAATACCTTGATCAGTTATTATGTGACCCAAATAATTCACCTCTCTTACACCAAACTTACATTTACTTTTCTTAAGTGTCATTCCCGCACCCTCCAAACGTTTGAAAACTGTACACAAACGAACATAGTGTTCTTTCATAATGTTTCCATAAATTAGCAAATCATCCTGATAGCATCTCACACCAGGCAAGCCTCTCAAAATCCTAGCCATTATCCTTTGGAACACCGAGGCAGCAGACACGAGGCCAAACGGCATTCTCTTATATCTAAAGGTGCCCATAGGGGTGACAAATGCCGTTAAGTCTTGGGAAGAATCATCCAAAACGACCTGATGGTACGCTGAAGCGAGATCTAAAGTGGTGAAAAACTTAGCCCCTTCCAATGTACTCACCATCTCGTCAATATTTGGAAGTGGAAACCTGTCAACTACCACCTCCTTATTTAATGCCCTGAGATCAACACAGAGTCTAATTTCTCCAGTTGTTTTCTTAACAACAACTACGGGAGCCAACCATTCAGTAGCCTCTACTTGCTCAATCACACCATTCTTTAACAACTTATCTATTTCTTCTTTCACCTTCTCTTGTTCCATCAATGGTATCCTTCTTACTTTTGCCACAATCGGTACAGCATTCTCTCTCAATCTAATGTGATGCTTATAACCTTTCAAGCAACCCAAACCTTCTCTGAATACATTTGGGAATTTACTGGCCAAATCCTCACCCAAATTCTTTTCCCCATCTTTCATATCTTCAGTATCCACTTGTTGAATTTGTACCTGAGGATTAGCATTCGGATTCAAAGTTACACCAAGTTGACCTTGATGTACCCAAACTAGTAATATATCTCCCTTCTTTGCAACATAGATTTTACCCACTATTATTCTACTCCCAAGTTCTATCTCAGCCATAAAACAACCAACCATTTTAATAGGTTTGTCTGAATACCCAAGTGGTCTCACATCAGATCTCATCATTTTTACTTTACCTGCTGATGTGGGAAGAGGCAGCATGAAAGGGGTATCTCTCACACACAAAGCTCCGGAATGTTTCAGAAATGCCTCGGACAGATGCCAGCTGCCAGCTGACAGACTGAATAAAAAAATGCTTTTCAATGCTCATATGGTGAGATTTATGAACAGTTCGTGCCCAGGCTCACAGTGGGACAACTGCGGCCTGTCCACTCAACTCACAGAGGCATAACTACGAGCCGTCATCTCCCAAAGGAACAGCAGCACAGTAGCTCGCAGAGGTACAGGCAGAGCAGCCAACTAGCACGCAAAGGTAGAGAGCTACGAGCCCATGGACTTGCTTCTAAAGGCATACCTCCGAAGTGGTGATGTTGGGCACAGAGAGTGTGAAAGGGTTATCTTCCTAGTAGTGTCCTGGAGTGGAAGTCGTGCTGCCTGGCGCTCACCTGCTTCTCCTTTATGGTTAATAAATCTTAAACCTTCACTGCGTCCAAATCATCATTATACAGAGCTCCGCTATATTAAATTGCCCCCGGAACCTTTCTTTTATATTTTCACTCGATGCGAGGCACAAGATGGCTGCTAATACTTCCTAGTTTCAAGTGTTAGTAGCCAATCAGAGGACACTTCCTGCTTTGAAGGGTTAGCAGCCAATCCGACGCAAGCTTGTGCTCTGAAATAAGGAACCGACCAGATATATATATATATTTTCCCTTTAATATATCAAAAACTACTGAAGGATTTACCCCATTTCAACAAAATCGCGCTTTCTAGACCAAGACCTTTCTCCCTGCCAAATTTGGCATAATTCCGTTCAACAGTTTGACCTGTAGCCTTGTCTAAAGTTTCCTATGAAAAATCCGTTGAGAAAACAAATTTTAACACCCCTCTTTTTTTCAGCCCCGCCTTCACCAATCACCCCTAAACTTTCAAGATAGGAACTGATCAAAAAAGAGAAACCTTTTGGAAAATTTCATAAAGAGTCGTAAAACAATGGCAAAGTTATAAGCAGATGGAGAGCTCCAGGAAGGGGGCCGTGCAACCCCTCTCCCAACATGACTGAAGCCACAAGACTGCTGGGACCTCAGCGGGCACCCGCAGCCCCAGCAAGCCCCCACTATTATTTTTTAAGAAATGCCCCCAGGACCTGCCCACCCTGGGGTCTCATTAAAATAAAACATAGGAACCCGTGACCCCTGCACGAATTAGACCGATTTTTATTTTTAAAAAAATGCTTTCTTTGGCACTGGGGGTCTTTCTGAGACAGTTGTTTCCACCCTACCCCCTTCTCTTGTTTTATACCTTTGTTTCTTTGTTTTCTTGTAACTCGCTTATACCAAGTCACAAGATGGCTGCCAACACTTCCTGGTTTGGAGTGTTGGCAGCCAATCACAGTGAAGCTCGTGCACAGGACGTAGGCTCCGCCCAGATATCAAAACTTTTATTTTTCTAATTTCTCAGCAACTACTGCACGGATTTACACCATTTTAAAAAAAGGTCGCCTCCTGAACCAAGCTCTACCTTTCTGCCAAATTTGGGGTCATTCTGTTAAGTAGTTTCAGCTGTAGCTTGCCCAAAGTTTCCTATGGGAAATTGATTTTTTGACTTCTATTTTTTGAATTTCTCAAAAACTACTGAACGGATTGACACCATTTTTAAAAAACAAAGGTCACATTCTGAACTAAGCTCTACCTTTCTGACAAATTTGGGGTAATTCAGTTCAGCAGTTCGTGCTGTAGCTCGTCGCAAAATTTGTTATGGAAATTAACATAGGGTAAACGCATTTTGGGACCCCCCTTTTTTCTCAGCCCCTGCTTGACGATTCACATCTAGACTTTCACGATAGGAGCTGACCTAAGAAGTACAACTTTTTGGAAAATTTCATAAAGATTTGGTAAATGACGCCAAAGTTATAAGCAAATCAAAAAATGCTTTTTCTATGGAAACTAGGTTGTAACTATAACTACCTACTGGCGACCACCAGTAGGTAATATATACACCCACTCATTCTTCAATACACTTTGGTATATATATATAAAACATATTTAAACTTTGTAGAAACATACAGTCCCTGGATGATGTCATCAGTGATGTCACTGACCATGTCATGAATGATGTAATATGTGACGTCATCAGCAGTGCATTGCAGGGGCACGAGTTACAGTAAGCTGAACTAACTATAACAGTGGAATTTTTCTGGTTTTGTATGAGTGAAATGTCCAACTAACCATAATGTGCCTGACACCTATGGTTTTTTCTGTGAATTATAAAGGTTTTTCAAATAATAATTTCTAACTATAACGTCCCGGAAACCTATGGTTTGTTCAGTGAATTTCCAAGGTTTTCTCAATGCTATTTTCTAACTATAATGTTTAAAAAATATTTGTTCCTACTTTTTAAATTGCTATGACATGTTTGTATTATTTTGCAGTTTGTAACAGATATATATTCATTTTTTTAAATTTAAAAAAAAATTAAAGTTGCGCACCCATCGTGTGCCTGTCTCGATCGGTCCACGAGTTCAAGCTGCCATTTTGGTAAAGTCATGTAGAATGCACTCTTCGTAAGCGAAGGGTGTGCGAATCACGATCCCACATAACGTTACGCACAGAGTTGCGGACCTCGCTCTGGGTGCGCGAATCAGCTGTGATTTATTAACTTTTGAATCTATATATATATATATATATATATATATATATATATATATATATATATATATAACTTTTACATGTATATTAACCCCTCCCATGCTCGTGACGGAACCGTTCCATCACGAGCCTCGGGTGGGCTGTGCTGGTGACAGAATGGTTCCGTCACGGCCCGCTCGCCGCGCCTGCGCGAATTCCACGCCTGCGCGGCGCATTCTACTGAGCATGCGGGGCCTTGACGGAACCATTCCATCACAAGCACAGCTCACCCGTAAGCCGTGACGGAGCGGTTCCATCACGAGCACGGGACCCCCGCGCGGCCCCCCCCCACCCCCTTAGCACTGCGGCGGAATAGCCTCCGCAGTGAAGGGGTTAAAGCAAGAGATTATTTACTTTTTTTAATAAAAATTATATCTTTGTAAGTAGAATAAAGATAAATTAATAGTAAATATATTTTATATATTTGCGATGGGTGCACGCTGGGTGCTTGCATGGTGCGCGTCTCCAGGCGAGTTTTTCAAAGGAAGAATTTCATTGGTTCATAGGTTTTTCATTCTGGAAGGTTCCAGACCCCACCCAATGTTATTCTTCCTTCCAGAACCTCAGCAGAGAGACTGCAGCTGTGATTTCTCTGTACTTTATCTCAATTGTTTGGGTGATTTTCAAAAACAGCAAGAAGAAATGGCTTCTTCCACCATCCCACCACAGGTTCATCTAGAGGAAGAAGATGATGAACCAGAACCAGTCAAGAAAAGGTTTGAATGTGTTGTCTGGTCTTTCTTTTCCATCCCTGAAGGCCAAAAGAGACTGAATGCACTCAAACTTACATGCACTCTGTGCGAAACTGTCCTGTCGCGTGGGTCGGAAAAGAAGTACTTGTGTGGCACCTCATCAATGCTGAAGCATCTTCAGGCTATTTATCCATGGGCACTTGTACGGGAGCAACACCGTCGTGCATTAGCGAAGCAGGCTGCAGAACAAGCCCAATCTGGAGGACCGAGTACATCATCTGGTTCTCCAACTTGCATGACAACCAGCATCAAACCTGAATTTGCTGGACTTAAGCATGGATTGCGGACTGGTTGGATCTGGAAGGATGCCCAAAGCACTACCCTTATTGTGCTGAAAGGCTACCGACTTCGCCATGAGGGAAAGCAGCATGAGCGCTGTGGTGGTAGCAGCCAGTGTACTGATCAGTAAGAGCGAGCAGTTATGGGAGTGAGGCATACAGGCAGTATACCTGCACTCTGTATATGTGTGCCTATGCATGGGACAGTACATGGAGGGCCCTTGGTTCCATTTTGGGAGATCCAGGCCTGCATGGTGAAACATGAGGAGAGGGGGTGGAGCAATGCCCCCAGACAGATTTGTTTATTGCTGCTTTCCCGTAAGATGGGCAGTTCATACACTGGAGAGGGGAGAGCCAGGCTTTCCCTGTGCACTTCAAAGGGTGATTTTGATTCAGTGAGAGTTCACAAGGCCGGAGCCTGGGAACATCTCAGAAATTAGATGTGGCTGATAAGAGAATTATAAAGAGTAGGGCTTGACTCACATACAGCTGTGAACCCTAGCTACTTCCAGGGCCGGTCTTATGGGGCTATCACATTTGGAGTTGTTCCTCCTCCTGACAGACTTCTTTTCAGATAAGGAGAGAGCAGAGGAGTGGGCACTTCAAAATAAGCAGACCCCAATATGAAACCTGAAATACTCAAATTACATTTGGTGTCTGGCAATGGACTATAAGAATGTGATTTAAGACCGCCAAAATTGTCATCTGCGAAGCAGCAAGACAGGCTGTGTTAGGAATGGAAGCTCTACAAGACTTCTGCCTGGGACTAGGATAGCGGTTCAAGGCCTGCTAGACTCCTTGCTGGGTGAGTGGACATCACCCAGGGAATCCAAGACCACTTGTCCTGGGGCCTAGAGCACCAGTGTCAGCTTACTTGCCAAGACCAGTGTGCCCAATGAAAAAGAGGAGAGCATGAACGTGGACTTTGTCCAATGGGGAGCCTTATTACCTGGACTTCCTTCGTAAGTTGTAAGGCGATAGCTGCTGCCCTCATCAGGTCATTACCTCTGTGCAGAGTGAAGTTGACATCCCTTGTATGCCAGAGCCCTGCGTAGTCTCATGCTGATGGCCCAATATGCAAGGGGGCACCACTGTAAGAACACTGCCATGTAGTAAGGGCCATAGCCTTGTGCCATAGTGGGCCATGACCCTGTCTTCCAGGACGGATCACCACCTAGGACATCACTGTGATAAATGGGCAGGAGCCCATGTTCTGTGAGGACGTGTGGCCCTATATGCCAGAGGAGTAACCGGGCAAAAAGGGCAGATTATGGATGGAATGCTGAACATTGTAAGCATTCACCCCATCACAGACATGAGTAAAATATGTTGTTTTTATACTCACCACGCCACCCCAGCCATATGCAAATCAGATAGATAAGATAAGATATTTTTTTATTTCACAATTAATTAAAATCATTGCAATCAAGTTAAATTAAAATCTGTGTAAAGTGCATGAATGTCCAATGTTATAAAAAGATATGTGACAGTTTATCCTGTTGTTCTGAAGATTAAAAAACTTAGACATCATTTAGGCAACTATGAAAACATGGGGATTAAAAGAATTGGCACAGCATTGTGGATTATAGTTCTGTATGTATATCAGAATCCAAGAAGGCTTTCACAACAGACAGGTATTTCATAAAGCATGCCGCCAGCTGCACTGAATCGCCTTTCATGCACTCTACCAGGACTGCTTGACAAGTCCATATATTTAAAATACGCCAGATGGGGCGAAGCCAGTATATTCTCAAGGTGCGTAGTTTCTTACAAATACACAATATGTGACTTAGAGATTTCTCTTCTCCCCCACATGCTCTGCACTGAGTAACTGCAGTCTCTTTATACCCTCATCCATACTTGTAAGCCAACAGTGGAATCAAGCCAAACCATAGTCACATTAATTGGTGCTTCATTATTGGTTTCAAGGGAGAGAGGACAGGTAATGTGGCAAGGCCCCACTGTTGTAAAGTTTTTATGCCTAGCTCCCATGATTCAATTCTTCAGAGTTTGTGCATCACTGTTGGCTGACATTATCTTAGCTTGTTTTTTTAAGACTCTTGCAGATGTGAGTATGGAGGCTGACCAAATGTCCTGAGCTTCCCAGACTTCAATGCAGTGTGTTAAAAATTCACTCCAAGTTGACCCTCCGCTGTTTATCATTGACCAGATGTGTTTCTTTTGCGTGTTGTCCCGAGCTTGTTTGGCTTTTAAGCAGTAGGCTGTAAACCTGGCTTTTAGGATCCACTTTTATGATGACAACTTGAATTCCCTACGGATTTGCACGTGGGAGGTAGAAATCAGTGGAAAAAATACTCTACAGAAACAAGCTGACTGAGCTCTGGCCAACCATGTTGTCATTTTCTCTTTAAAGGCTATTGCACCATAGGCTACTGACGGTTGACATTTTACCCCCATTACTCGGATTAAGGGAGTGAGATCTGGTGAGCTTATGGCTTTCCTTGCTCTACAAAAAGCCTCCTCTAACGATTGTGCTGTACCTTGCATTGCAGTAATTCGAGAAGACTGCTGTCCTTTGTGATCAATCCACACTCCTAAATACTTGAATGCAGTAACTATCCAATAGGTTTACTTTCGACGTGCCATGAGCCTCCTCTCTTTATTTGTCTGGAAATTATCATTGCCTTTGTTTTTGCCATGTATATTTTTAGATTGTTTACTCTAGTATAAGGAAAATGTAGTTAGTGGCCGCTGTAGTCCGATCAGAGTTTTGTTGAGCAATATTGCATCATCCACTTATTGGAGCGATTGAATTTTAGTTCCAGTCACTTTGATGGGGAAAGCTCGGGCTTCAGCCAAACAGTCTGGTAAATCTTCTATGTACAGATTAAAAAGCATTGGGGCCAATATGCATCCTTGTGTCAAGCCTTTGATGTTGTGCGTTTTTTATGGTAGACCAGCCAAAAGTGACTCAAATTTCGACCCAGGTTTCCTAATATAAAGCCACCAATGCTTTTAAAAGAGTGCTGTCAATGTCCCATTTTGTTTAATTTCATCCACAATCTAGGGCGGGACACACTATCGAATGCCGTTTGGAAGTCAATGTATGCTAGATACAGAGCCCAACCTTTTTTTGCAAGTGTAGTCTCAATCAAGTGGGGCATGATGATCAAATTGTCTTCGATGCACGATCCCTTTTGGAAGCCGGTTTGCATGTGGGGGATCAGTTTACGTGCTTCTACCCAAGGGGTCAGCTCTTGCAGCAAGGTGCTGGCGTACCACTTCCCATCTACATCTAGGAGTGCACTCATTTGATAGCTTTCAGGGACGGATTGAGAGCCTTTTTTGTGAATTAGGACTAGAAGAGATCCCCACCATGACTCAGGGATGCTTCTTTCCCACCTATACTCCCAAAATAAGGTGGCATATTTGTTGCATATTTCCTGCCATCCCTTTATACACCATACCATTTGGGCCTAGCGGCCCTCCAGGTTGCATTTTTTTTGATGAGGTGCACAATTTCGCCCGGTGTTATTTCTATTCAGTCATGGGAGCGAATTTGTGGCTCCGTGATTATTAGTATGTTGTCCCTCACATTAGGGTTTGCGCCATTATCACTGGAAGTCTCCACACGGAGCGCTTCTATGTGGCTTTCTCATGCTATAGGCAAGACATTCTTGGTGGTAGGTCGTTGACTAGATCTGAAACAGTCATTAATCCAGTTCCAAAATTGCTTCTGGTCTCATGACATTATTATTTCATGTACTTTACCCCAGTGATTTTCTTAAATCATTCTTGTATAGGAGAATCTTGATTTCCTATATTACCCTCAGTTACTGTGAGCTTTTCCTGTAAAGATCTATATTCAGGTATGTTATTAGTGGTTTTGCACATGATGTTATTTAATTAGCATTTTATTGTCACTATTAGTTGTTTTTATTTTGTGCGAAGATCATTTTTGGGGGAATATTGGTTGAGTCTTGGCTTCACCCCAGTGATCAATTTTTCTCTTATTTCTTCCAATAGGTGTTCCCAAGATTATGTTGTGGATAATTTGCTATTATCCTGGGTTACTTTGTTCAAGAGAGATTCCACTTCTATATTAATTTTTCCTTGATGTTCTGTCCCCCACCTTATTTTGTTTATTGGTTCCAGTTTTTCCATCGCACTGATTGGTTTGAGTTTTTGCTAGTGGCATTGCGGAGATATATCACAGGCTATGATTGCATGATCGCTTGCCACGGATGATTATTCCGCAAAATCTTGAGTTGTGTGAAAACCGGCAATCGAAATCCAGATATAATCCAGTGTGGGAAATGAGTGTAAGCTGCTGGTGAGTCAACGGCTGATCTTCCGTTTAGGATTCGGAGGCCCAAATGATTAAAGCAGGCTGACAATTTGAGACCATGATTATCTTTTTGTTGGTACTGACTGCTTATATCTGGACCAGACCAGATGGAGTCGTCCAGAGCTACCAGAGAGGAGTTTAGATCTAAGTTCATTAGGGCTAGCTTTGAAGTCATCCATTATTATCAAGAGATCTTCTGGTCACCTGGAATGGAGTTCGCTTATTGTTTACTAGCATTCTACTTAGCGTTTCTTCTCGTTTAGTCTTAGAATGATGGAGATAGTTGCATGGCATGTTGGAACTGGTTTTAGCAGCTTTGCCTTGAGGAATATATAATCTCTACTTCCCTCATATAGAAGTGATAAATGAACTGTCAAGTTGTTTTTGACATAAATTGCCACCCCTCCCAAGTCGCGGCCCCCGCTTGTGGGACTGTTGAGATCGATTTGTGGACCGTATAGTCCAGCCATGGGATTGAGCGCAGGGCCCAAGTTTCTTGCACAGCAATGATATCATAACTCTTGAGGTGTTGTATTGCATTCCTTTTATCTTCATCATTAGTCAAACCCCGACTATTCCAAGAGCAGATTTTTAACTTGGAGGCAAGATTATTCTTATTAAAGAGAAGCCCCGGGGCATTAGGGACAGGAGTTTAAGGCCCGTGACAAATGGAAATCAGTCTTGAACTTGACCATGCTCCTCATTGGAACAGTCTAGCCCGAACTGCAGAGTCAGGTCCTCCCTAGTCTGGAAGCAAGCACCCTGGTCCCGGTTTCGGTGTATCACCCCTCATCAGACTGCCTAGCCTGAATCCAGTGGCACAGCAGGCATGGGGCATACATCTGGGTGTACCCTTCCCACTGAGAATGACAAAACCAAAAGGAACGGATGATGGATGGAACGCTGAACAGTGCAAACATTCACCCCCAGTCACAAATCTGGGTTAAATCCATTGAAATTCTGCTCACCATGTAACCCCAGTTTGGACCCAGCTATATGCAAATCAGTTTTGACCCTGCTCCTCAGGGGTAGAGTCCAACTCAAACTGCCAGGCCAGATCCTCCCTGGACTTGAAATAAGGATTATTGGTCCTGTTTCAGGGTATCACCCCTCATCATCCAGGATAGATTTAATCCAGTGGCACAGTGAGCACGGGACCCATGTCTGACCAAACCCTTCCCACTTACGGCGACAAAAGCAAAAAGAAGAGATGATGAACAGAATGCTGAACAATGCAAACATTAAATCCCAGTCACAGATCTGGTTTCAATCCATTGTTTTTTTCGCTCACCACGCCAGCCCAGTTTGGACCCAGCCATTTCCAAATCAGTTGTGACTCTTTTTGGGAACAGTTTAGTCCATACAGCCAGACCAGGTCCTCCGATGGGCAGGAAACAAGTCAACTGGAACCTGTTTTCCAGGTATTACACCTCATCAGCCAGGCTAACTTGAATCTAGTGGTGTAGGTGCCAATGAACCCATGTATGGGCCTACCCTTAGCCATTTAGGGCACACACAGAAACATCACAAAATAAAATTATTACATGTACTCCCAGTCACAGATCTGGCTTTAATTCATCGGTATTTTGCTCACCATGTCACCCCAGGTCAAATAGAGCCATATGCAAATCAGTCTTGACCCTGCTCCCCAGGGGAATAGTCAAGCCCGAACTGCCAGGCCCTCCCTCGAGGGTATCACCCTTCATCAGCCTGGCTAGTTTTAATCTAGCCACTACATGCCATTTACTTTTAAAAAGCCAGAGGTTTCCTGCCCTTAGCCGTTTAAGCCTGCAGCCTGTCTTGAGTCACATGACTGGATGTAGCTGACTATTAGACTTTGTGAATCCCTCCCAGACAGTCATATTATAGAGGGATTAGGTGTGCATCAATGGGAAATCTGCTCTCAGGATGGGGGCTGAGTTGAGCACAGCCGCACATATTTCTGAATAGCCTGTGCTCTGTCACTGCAGCCAGCTTGGGGCCAGGGCAGGAAAGTCAGGAAATTCCATGCACTTCAGCATCATCTTCATCTTCATCATTGGTGTGGCTCTCGAGCTCTTGAAATAAGGCTTTTGTGCACTTCACAACCACAAATGGGCCTGTCCGCATCAGAAACTCCAGTTAGCTATGAAAATCATTGCGAACCGCCGCCAGCCTGTCTCTTCGCACAAGAGCATTGACAGTCTGCGGAGGACCTCAAAGGCAAAGCAAAGCTCCATTACACCAGGCCTACACTTTGCACCACAACAACTGCCAGCTGTGATGCGACACTCTCCAACATGACTGGCACTTCAGCACGACTAATCTGATTTTGACCCGGTTTAGTGAGACCAAATAGCCGCCATTGATGCTTTATGTTTTTAGGCACTAAATCGCAGTTTATTCTTTGAAACATCATAACTCTGGTTCTACTGATTGGAATTTTGTAGTTTTGTTTTTGTTCTATTTATTACATTAAGCTCCATTTTCCTAACCTGGAGTGTGATCTTTTTGTGTTGTGTTTTCACTGTGTTACTGTTTGAAGTGTTGAAAAAATACTTTGCAAATTGCCGTTATGTTAAGCCAGGCTGCTCTGTTTGAAGCTACCTGGGATTTTACAACAGGTTAATTTGGGGTTTGCTTGTGTTGTACCCTGGCAAGGATTTGCTTGGCCAGGGCTCACACTCCAGTCACCCAGTAAACCAATTTGTCACACCCTCATGGTGGTGAAAGGCTACTGCCTTCATCAGGAGGTAAGCAGCATGATTGCACTGGGGACAGCATACTGTGTAGTAATAAATTATTAGGCCACGTTTATAACTCATGCCATTACAACGCGGTTATTACAATGACCATGTTGTTACATTGCATACCACTACAATGCAAATCATTACAATGACATGCTGTAGGGGAGCACTGGATGTTGGAATACTATATTTTACTATTCGAACTCCAGTCTGTGCACCAGTAGGGAAGGTGTTGGATTTAAAATCCAACACCTTCTGCCTCCTACAGCAAATCATTGTAACAGCTTGTGATGTAATGAAATGCGATGTAACAACGCAGTCATTGTAATGACTGAGTTGTAATGGCATGCATGTTTTCGCATGTAGGGTAAGTGATGTTTTCTGTATTCAATAAGAAAGAACAGGTCATTTTGGATGTATGTCATCACAACGCATGCTTTTACTCTGCATGCCATTACAACAAAGTTTTTACAACTCAAGTCGTTACAACGACTTGCGTTGGGGGGCGCTGGATAGTGAATAGTTTAATTTACTAGTCCAACTCCAGTCCCAGTGGATAGTAGGGAAGGTGTTGGATAGTAAATTAAACTATTCCCTATCCTACAGCGCCCTCCAGCGCAAGTCGTTGTAACGACTTGCGTTGTAATAGTTGTGTCGTAATGGTAGTGCAGAGTAAAAGTTGTGTTGTAAAAGATGTTTCCCGGTCATTTTAAACCTATGTCACAGGAAAGAAGCCTACAGGCTCACTCATTTTAAAGTTCAGTTGCTGTGTGCTTGTCTCCCCCTTTTGCCTACACTGGGTTTATGTGTAGTGCTGTGCAGCACATGATTGGTGTCGCTGTATTGGATGCTTTTGTGCCTTGAAAGGATACAATACAAGGACAATGCAGTGCTGTGCAGTGCATGCAGGTTGTGTGCATATGCTAGGTGTATGTGTGCCTGCAAGTGGTACAAAACATGAAAGATGTAGTGTTATCCAGTGCATGGTGTTAGATATATGTACTGGATGTATGTGTGCCTATGAGTTATAACATACACAAAAGATAAAGTGCAAATCAGTCTGTGCATGGTAAATGTAGTCACTGGGTGTGAATGTGCCTATGAGGAGAACAATACATAAAGGAAAACAGTGCTGAGCAGTGCCTGCATGTTAAATGTATATACTGAATGTATGATTGTGTACCTCTGCGTGCTACAGTGCTGTGCAGTGTATGTATGTTGAAGAAGTGCACTGGGCATATGTGTGCCTGTGAATGGTAAAATACATGGAGGGCCATGGGTTCCTTTCTGAGAGACTCATGTCAGCATTGAAACATGAGAAGATGGCGAAGAACAATTGCCCCAAACAGATTTTTGTTTTGCCGCATTCCTGTAGGATTGTTGGGACAAACACTGGATAGAGGAGAGCCCAGCTTCCCTTGTACACTTGATAGAGCGCTTTCTGATTCAGTGAATGGTCATATGGAAGGGCCTGGACACATCTCAGGAAGTAGATGGGGTTCATAAGAGAATCATTAAGAGATTTGCTGGGTCCCAGCGCTACGTTTTGATGCACACATCACTGTGGCTGACATCCAGGTATAAACTCTAATCGCTACCATGGCCTGTGTTGTGGGATATCAACTTTGGGATTGCTCCGCTTTAACTGACTGCTTATCGGAGGAAGAAAGAGCAGAGGGGTGGGCACTTCAAAAGAAGTATACCCGATTGGGTCAATGCTAGAGGCAGGCAGAACTCACAGAGTTTCACTAAGCACAATTCAGCGGAGTTACCTTAAAACGCAGCAACATTCGGCAGAGTTCCGTGAGTGGCGGAGTTTGGTATGTCACACTGCTTGCACTGCTTTTTAGCACAGGGAGCTTGCCCTGGACAGTAAAATTCATGTGAGTGGCACCACATAGCGTGTCAGAGGGCGCCGCTTCTTTCTGCCTCTTAAGTTGATTTTCTACTCAAGCTGCAGCTTTCTCAACATGAGGATAAGCCTTCTCAACATGAGTTGCAGCAATGCAAACACCTGCATTGAGAAATCTTGCCAGGAGGCTGTCTAGCGCTCAATTTTCATGCTTGCACTTTCCAACTTACTCTTAGTGAGTCACATGTGAGAAAAAACTCCACCACCTAATGGTTGGCAGAGTTTTTTCAGAACTCTTCACTCCAAGAGGGGCACAAAGTTGGCAAAGATCCATATACTCCACTGGAGTTTTGGAGTTTAACCCCCACCCCTAGATATTATCTGTGTGTAGGATGAAGTTGGTGACTCCGTATACCAGGGGAGAACTGTTGTCAATTAAGCCATGCGTAGCTTAGTGCTGATCGGGTGGCAACCTGTATACTGTGAGGATACAGTGACCCCATATGCCAGAGGGGGTGTACAGGAGCATCAACAAGTGTGACCTCACATGCAACCTTCCACCAGAGAAGTGAAAATGCAGTAGGATCCCCTGTGCACAATCACAAAGGCCAGGCACCTGCAACAGGATCATCACAGCAACCCCTCACTGGGCAAAGAACCTATGGTTATTTCAGGAGTTAGACTTTGTGTGAGGAACTCTGCACCCTGTGAGTGCAGTCCACCTGGGATGCATGAAGCAAACTCACCTGAGCTCAGCTGCTGCCTTTCCAATCAACCTAAGATTGAACACACTCACGAACTCCAGATGCTTCACTCTTTCTGGTGTGAGTAAGCTTGACTTCAGTCTCACGATCCTAGAGAACTTGCTGCTAGTTAGTGGTTTAACACTGTTGACTTTAAATTAGAGTAAAAGTGGACTCCTGAGACTCGGACTACTTGTGGGGCTTACCTGATATGTTGCCTATAGTGAATGGGAAATAACTAGCACGAGGAGGGATTGGGACCTGGGTAAACCACCTAACGAGACACTAGATCCCTGACTTCAAGAACCTGTATTTTGGGGTGTGCATGATTCTCCTTTGTGTTAGAGGTAGAAATATAATAGTTATATTTTTATACAAAAGTGAGTATTTGGCTGGCCAATGATTTGTTGCTGCTATTATACACATTTTGAGTTGTGAGCATGCGTCTACTTTCCTGTATCGCCCTTTCTTGATGGAACCTTTGACTGCTTATTCATGCTGCCACTGAGCATCTAGTGCAGATGGTGTACTTGGTCAAGTTGCTGAGAAACCAGTGCATGAGGAGTAAAAGGTCTCAATCCCCATGGTTTGGCCCAGTAGCCACTGCATGCTTCTTGTCCCACTGAAAGGGGTTCTGACAGGCTCTAAGTTTATTTGTGCTGTCTCCACAGTACCTACTTGTAATGAATCATCATTGATCGGGTTCAATTAGATTTGGTAAATAGGGTCCCATCTATGTGTTAGGATTCCCGTTAAAAGCATAACATCTAGATTGAGTAGAGAGACTGATTTGCAGGACTGCATAGAGTTGAGTTCTTACCCAGTTTGAGAGATGACTATGGTTGAAACTGGCCCTTTCTGTAGTGTCACCCAAAAACATTTTGCCTTTATCCACCACTTTTTTTTCTGAAATTGTTTTTGTTTGCCACTATTAAACAGTGCTAAGGGGCTTGTGCCCTCTCCTTAAATATGTCGACATTGGTTTGTACCTAATTGACATATGTAATGTACCTGCAAGTCCCTTATAGAGTGGTATAACATATAGCCAATGCCTGTATATTGAATGCTACTGGTGGCCCTGCAGCAATTTTTGTGATACCCACTAAAGTAGCACTTTAAAACATGTTGCAGGCATGTAGTTTTAATCTGTCATGTCAACTTGACATTAAAACCCTTTTGCCAAGCCTTAAACTCCCCTTTCATTGCACCCTTAAGATAGGCCCTAGGAAGCCCATAGAGCATTGTGCTGTGTTATTTAAAGGCTGGACATATACTTTAAAGTTTTGTATGTCTCAGTATTGAAAAACTCCTAAAAATGTTTTTTTTCTACTGTGAGGCCTACCCATCCCACAGGGTAACACTGGGACATCCTTATTACGTGTAATATTGTAATTTCCAATAGGGAACAGATGCCTATATCATGTTTGATGTCTTTGGAACTGTGGTGAAAGCCCTATTTAATGTTAATGTCGGGTTTTCGACCACAATGTTAAAAATACAATTTGTTGGGCCTTGGCCTTAGCCATTTTTTGCCTACACCCTAGCCTGGGTAACATGATTGGGCGTAACTGACAGTTAGACTGAGTGAATTCCTCCCAACCAGTCCCACAATAGAGGGATTAGGTATGCCTCAAAGGGTCATATGTTGGCTGGACAGGGGGGTGAAGCTGTGCACAGCCCCACTTGCAACTGAATAGCCTGCCCTCTGCCTTCACAAGAAAGGCTTAATGATACCTCATTGTCACCACAGTCAGTTTTAAGTCAAGGAAAGGGAGGCAGGGAATTTCATGCACTTCAAATCCACTCTCTACAAGCTTCACCCATCTTCCAAAAGAAGGCCACCAAGGTGTAAAAAGGGTACTTCAGACACCAACTCTCAGTACTCATCTGGACCTGTGCACACTCTGCCAGGAAGAAGGACTGCTCTGCTACTAAAGGACTGATACTCTGCTGGACTGCTGCTCTGAAAGACTGCTCCCCTGCTGGATTGCTGCCCTGTTGTCTTGTTGCTCTGCTGCCTGGGTTCAAGGGCTGGCTATTCATCTGTCCCAGGACCTCCAGAGTGACACACAAGGGCTAGTTTGTTAGCCTCCTGTTCAGAGCCACATGGACACATAAGGCATCCTGGACCCAGCCCTGACCCTCTAAGTAGTGCCCCTCCAGTCCTGAGGTGATAACGTTTCCCAAATAACAGAAATACAAAAGTATCTGAACATAGAAATCTTCACTACGGCTTCTACCTAAGGTCATCAGACAACAACGCTCCCTATTCAGACAACTCCTGCAGCCTTACCCTGCTGAACGTTACCATCTCACACACTTTTTCTCAGAATTACTTATAAGTCCAAAGGTAAGAGATGATTGGGCCCAATCCACTGTGTGTATCCAAACCGCGCTCCATCGTGGTCAGCCATATTTTTAGACTTTGACCTGGTCTTGCATGACCAGATGTTGGCAGTCGGCACATTGATATTTTAAGTCCTACTTTTCACTAAAAACTTGTAAAATAAATTCCTTCACTTCTGCTGATTGGATTTTGGTTATTATGATGTGAAATAATTGATTAAAATGTGCTCTATGCTTCTATTTTTTTTCAGAGCTCAAGGACTTAAATCCTTCTAATCCTTTATTTTTTGATTAATTAAAATCTTACAATAATACAAGTTCATATAATAGTCCATTATACACAATTATAAAACAACAAATATATAAAATACTATATATCTTTTGACTGAAATACATTTGATAAAATTCATTACATAAAGGATTGCAAAATATGGTAGTTATTAGTTTTCTACTCATCTAATATTTTACATACTTTCATTAAAAAGTTTACCAATGCAGAGTTCAAGAGTATATAGTCTGAAGAAAAACATAGTATCATTGGCGCCGGGAAACCCACTGCGGGTAGCTGTTGCGCATTATACATTCAAATAAATAAATAAATAAATTGCCTATCTACAAATTCTTACTCCTTGGTCATTAAATAGTCTCTTAAATATAGTCATTCTTTTGTTTTTCCATTCAGGACAGAGACACAATAGAAGCATAATATTTTCCTCCCCAGATTTACACAGCCTACATAATGTGTCCTTTTCTAGTTTTTTCCAAGGCGGTAAATGGCATAATCCCGGTAATACACTAAATCGTGCTTTCATAAAAATGTGTTTATTTTTCAACGACCATGATGTATCCAAGTATTGCTGTACCTTCTGTTTTGAGAACCTATTGATTATAGGCCAATCATGTTTTCTTTTTATAAATATGGCTTTGTCTCTTATCAACAATAAATGATCTGTTATTTTATTAATAGTTTTTTTAAATGATTCCTGAGTTATGGTAGTATCCCAAATCGACCTAACCTCAAATTCCTCCAGTGCCGCATCTAGATATTTCCAGGCCGATGATTTCCTATTTTCACTAATTTCTTTCCATAGTAACTGGGACATTAGATTATAACGATCGTTTTTTATTCTGTTCCATACTTTAATTGCTTGTCCTTTTGTTGAATACAGCTGATTACTTAGTCCAAATTCCAGCCTAACTTGAGCTTGTGATGCGTTATTAAGCAAGAGAAAAATGGTTTTAAAGGTTTTTGAGACAGCATTGTTGATGATAACTGTGTCTTTTCCATTTAAAGCCTCACTACCATATGTTAGAGAAGGCAGCAATTTAGCTGACATCACCTTTAGGAAGGGGGGATAAGTTAAGTTGCTAATTGATTTTTGGATAGTCCTAAATGCAGCTGTCAAAGCATTTGCTTTCCTATAAATATCAAGTTTATGAGGGGGAAAAATTCCATTATCATTAAAAAAGACTCCCAAATATCTATACGTTTCTACTTGCAGCTTTTCCAGAAACCATTTGAATTTGTGTTTCAGTCTTCAGTTTTTTGTAATGACCATAACTTTAGTCTTTGTTTCATTTATTATCATCCTATTTTCTTTTGAATACTCAAATATTTGTGCTATTAGCCATTGAAAACCCACTTTTGTATGACTTAAAAGTACAACATCATCCACATATAGTAAATTTTATACATCTTTGTCAGCAAGTTTAGGTGGAGGAGCATTTATATCATTCAGTGCATCTGTTAGATCTGCTAAGAACAGGTTAAGAAGTAATGGGGTCAAAACGCACCCTTGCTTTAGACCTCCTGTTGTTGGTATTTTGTTAGTTAATGTCCAACCATCCCTCATCGCACTCTGACCCAAGTATAAGTATGTAGGAGTCGAATCAGCTTTAGTAATGGGGGTGGGATCCCTTGCTTTTGTAACTTTTCCCACAGTTGTTCTCTATCTACACAATCAAAAGCTGATTTAAAGTTGACAAAGCATAAATAGAAAGGTTGTTTTGTTAAAATTGCTTTGTCCATTAATACAGATACACCACCACTAACATCTAATGTGGACACCCTCACGCCATGGTGCCTGCATGGCACGGATGGTTCTTTATGTGCAGGAAGGGACACTTTCCTGCACATAATGAATCATTGAAGGCAATGTGCTCCTTTTATGTGTGCTGTGGAATGCAGCATACATAGAAATGGCTTTAGGTTTTGGCATTACCTCGGGTTTAAACGTCCATACAAATCTTGGACAATGTCAAAAAGCAATGGGCTTTGCAGTAGAATGCCCACAGCAGCACCTATTGCACGCCCCCTTCACGCGAAGGGAATTATGAAAAGGTGCTGTATTTACAAGGCCATTAACAGACGCTCAGGGTGGGTTTGCGTGGCCTTTTAAATAAGGGTCGACACACAGCACTACCAGAGCATCAAAAAAAGTGTCACTCCAGTAGAGTTAGGGGCTTATATATATATGCCCCATAGGGCGCATCCCTGCATTTTATAAATGATGCAGTAGAGACCTGCTAAATTGCTTGCAGCGCTACATCATACCTTTGTAAATATACCCGTACGTGTGATGCTTTTCACCATCCCAGTGAGAGTTCACCAGTATTTTACTGCATCTCAGCTGTCCACAGAAATCATGGCGTAAGTAGTTCTGTTTGTTGAAATAGCATTTCCACATAGGTTGATAATAGCAACAGTGCCTCTATTACATTTACATATAAAAATATAAATGTAATTATTTGCATTATTTTCCAAATGCTAAAACCATTCACCCTTGAATTACCATTGCAGCCTTTGTTTGTATTTTACCACATTTGTTTTTGTTTTTATATAATCAGGATTAAAGGCCAATATTCTGATTGTGGTTTTTAAAGCGTACCATGATTTGAAAATATATTTGAATCGTTATTGTCTATATCTTTTCCGTACACCCTGTCACTGAACTACTATTTTTGTTAAGGATCACATTGCTTGTTCACATTTATTTGAATTAATTCCCACAATTGCACATTTTATAATTGTAAGGTGAAGTGGAATCCTTTTCAATAAAATGTTTTTTCTACGACAATTCCATATGAGAATATGGTTTAGTTAATATTTAACTCCACCTTCTTATGTCTCTTTCAGGGCCCAACTGAGGTAAGAGAAGATGTTAATATCTTACCTTGTTGATGTATATGCCAATTTCTAATGTGTTCATTTTCTCCTATTACGTAGAGTACTGTATTTTGCGTTCTATTTAGGATCGTAATAAGTGTTTCTGTGTTCTGCTGACATTAATCCAATTCAATGACTTCCAAAATGAGAGACTGGTAATTATGTTGTAGAGGCCAAAATGCTAGGATTCTCTCACTCATGGACAATTTCACCCAGGTAGAAAAGGAGTTTGTATATAGAAAAATAGGTCAGACCTATGTCTGAGTAAAGTCCGCCTCCGGTTCAGAAGTAAAGCAAGTTTTTCGCCCTATGTGTGATATGTGCCACCATCCCAGTTGGAGTACACTGGTATTTTACTGCATCTCAGGTGTCCACATAGACCACGGAGTTCTGTTCGTTGAAATGATATTTCCAGATAGGTCGATAATAGCAAATCTATCTCTAATGCATTTACGTATAAAATATAAGGTGAATTATTTGCATTCATTTTCCATAATGCTAAAACCATTCACCCTGTACTTACCATTATGACTCTTTTTTTAACTTCACCACATTTCTTAGTATATGATCAGAATTCAGCCCTGTATTCAAATTGTGCTTTCTTAAATGTGCTATGATTTGGAAATATATTTCGGTCATTATTGTCAATATGTCTGCAGCTCGCCATGTCAGCGAATTAGCATTTTTTGGCTGAAGTATCACACTTAAGTGTGCTTCGTGTGGCAACTGTTTTTGAGAATATTGGGGCATATTATCAAGGGATTTATCTCCGCTTTTTTTGCTTTAAAAGCCAAGAAAGCGGAGATAAAATTATCTCCATATTACCTAGCTGTCGCTAACACCAGTTAGCGACAGCTAGTAGGAGATAGCGACCATCTTGGGCCCCACTTTGCATGGCCAAAAAATGTATCACTAATGACATGCAAAGTGGGCGTGCCAAGATGTCAGAGACTGGAAACAGTCACTAACATCGCTATCTCCTATTACCAACTTTTGGAGATATTCGCGCTAAGCGCGAATATCTCGAAAAGCTAACACCTGCCCAGGAACAGTTTTAGCTATGTTATCCAATGGGAGGTGGATAACATGACTAAAAGCATTAGCTCGATAATGCCTGAATATCGCTGATTTTTCAGCGATATTCATGCATTATTGCCGATTTTTATCACATTTGCGATAAACCTTGGTATTACCAAGGTTTATCTGCGATAAAAATCGCCGCAGCTCGGCGATAATTCTTTCACGCTAACCAAGCAATAGCGATAATTATCGCTATTGCTTGGTAATATGCCCCATTGTTTAATTACTCCTCAACACTCCATTCTTATCGTTCCTCTAGGAGATCACCGAGGTGAAACAAGCTGTTCATAATCTTACCATGCTGTTTTATATGCCGAATTCACATGCACATGAATTTTTGCCCAAACAATTGTGAACTGCATTTAGCATTCTATATAAGACTCTAGCACAGAGGTCTTCAAACTTTTGGATGCGAAGACCCCCGTGTCAACATTTTCAAGCGTGAGGACTCCCTCCTGACAAAAATTTCTAAACCTCTAGGTTATGAGGAAGGTGAGGACCAAATTATGCGACAGGCTTCACTAAATTGTGTGAGAAGAAAATGTAAATAATATTCTGTGATGCTGTGTATTTTGGGGTAGCATTGCTTTATTATTTAGAATGTTTTTAAACACAGTAATTCTGAGGAAGGATTTCACCCCATCAGTACCAGTTTATAACCAAAATACAGCAATTAACATCAGAAAGATGTCTAGTCAACCTTTGTGAAGGGCCTCCCAATCCGCAGGAATACGCACTGCCACATTAGAAGCTCACCTGTCCATGGCCGGGAGCAGCAAGGGTGCATTCAAACCGTGGTGGTCTTGTGCAGAGTTAAGCAGTTTACCCATGCCCCTTTCCTCTCACCCCTTCCTTCCATCCCTCCCTTCTCTCCTCTCCCAACCCCGGATCCCGCTCTCACATTGCAGGCAGATGGTTATTAACCCCAGGACACCTTTTGGTAACAGTAGGTCACTACAAATGTAAATAATAGGCAGAAGCAGGGGATCCACTAGACCCGAATTTCGGGGGGCGGGGTTAACACTCCCAGCCAGGGCTTGTCCAAGCACTGGTCGCACACGGTGCAACAGTCTTTCCACCTTCTCCATGAATTCCCTCACTACCACTCACCAACAATACACCTCATCTCTCTATAGCACCTGTCTGACAAACATTTCATTTTTTTATAGCGCTACTCATAGTTTTCTCACACTCAGTTCTGTGATGTGCATGGTACATCTTCATTGTACCAGGCACTTTAACCTTCTGCACTGTGTGGGTGACAAGAGTGCACATGTGACTGCATGGGGAGCAATGCAACAGTGTGAGAGTAGGGTAAAAGGAGTGACTGCAGGGAGAGTGAGGTGACCATATGAATTTGGGTTCGGCTGTAAGTTAGAGTGGGACGAATTAGTGCATGGTTAGTGATGGCCTTGTTTGAGTGAGCTACAGATTGAGCAGTTAGGGGGGACAGGTGAGTGGAGTGTCACATACGTGCAGGGTGAGAAGTGTGCTTGTGTGACTGCAGGGTGAGGTACAGAGTGAACAATGCAAGCACATTTTTAGTGCAGAGTGATCACTGTGAGAGCAGGGTGAGCGGGTGAATGTTGTGAGTGCATGGCGATCAGTGTGAGTGCATTGTGATCAGTGTGAGTGCATGGTGATCGCTATGAGTGCATGGTGATCGCTATGAGTGCATGGTGATCAGTGTGAGTGCATTGTGATCGCTGGGAGTGCAGGGTGAGCAGGTGAATGTGTGAGTGCATGGTGATCAGTGTGAGTGCATTGTGATCAGTGTAAGTGCATTGTGATCACTATTAGTGCATGTTGATCACTATTAGTACATGGTGATCAGTGTGAGTGCATTGTGATCGCTGTGAGTGCAGGGTGAACGTGAGAGTGAAGGCGAGAATGAGAAGTGAGTAGTTTGAAAGCAGGGTGCATTCCCAGAAACTTGAAGTGTAGGGTTTCAGATATAAGTTAAACTATTGCTATAATGGCATTAATCAGGGTTCGAGGGTGGAGGAAATAAAGAATGTGCTGATCCCTCAACAAACTTCCAGTCTAATGATTAGGGTTACCAGCTCATTATTTTGATGGCCCAGAAATAAGCAGTCACCTACAGCTGTATTTTTTGCACTTATCTGTGAATACTTAGAACAGCAAATATAAATAGAAAGCACTTTTAATTGTGTTTTAGGGATGCCTCAATGATCCATGACTAATAATTAAAGAGAATAAAGACAGAAAAGTCACATCACTAATTAATACATACTTTTTTATTTATAACTCAATTTAGTGTCAAGAGCAGGTCTCTGCAGGATCTTTAAACAACACATAGCAGGCATGTTTCTTTTGGAAACCCAACTTTATATTTCTTTTCATTAAATGCATTCTCACACTACAGCAGTAAGTGTAAAAATACAAATGTAATGAATAGGCAGAGCAGGGGCCCAGGGGGTACTGGAACCATAAAAAAACTAAGCTTTAATAATCAGTTAACAAAGGCATGTAAATATGCTAATGGTCTTTAAAGACTTGTGAAAAACTTGGGCCGGAGATAAGACTCCGTGCGTGGCCACTGAACCACGCCAACAGCCATTGAAGCCCTACCTGCTCACTCCTTACCGAATAAGGAGCCAAGGTACGCCTCACACCGCCTTTTGATTAATACGGTAGAACGAATACCTCCTTATGGCTCATTGTGGTTTCGCTTTTTTAATTACTTGCAGTGCGGAACCGAGCGGAACAAGGTTTCCGTGTTTACATCCAATAAAAAATCCTTGATTCAGGTGGAATAAAGCATTGTTCTGTCAGCCTCGGGTATGTTCCCTGCTCACTTTATCACTCTTTTTTAATCCACTGAAGTACAAAAGACACAACTGACTTGCAGTCGTTTTTTGTCCTAGCCTGACCAAGCGCCTAAAAATCCCCAAGTGCAACCCACGAAAAACTCACCTTCAAGAGGTGCTACCAAGAATTCCTGCACGAGACAATACCTTTACAACAGAGGTATGAGTGGGATCCATTTTTCCCATTGCCCCCCCCTCTTTTTAACCTTTTCCATCAGTAGATAAGTTTGGCGACCACAAGGTTTATTCACTATCATGTTCACCTTGAAGCCCACCTTTGCACTCTATCACTGGTTAAGCCATTCACCACCAGTACACAGTCCATATAGTAGCGTACCACGCATGTCACTGCGATTTCGAATATTGTCATAGCAGTACTTGTTGTGTTGCACTCAGCACGCTCACCCCTCACAAATCACACAAATGCGATTCCGGATGTGCTACGAAGACTATAAACATGCGAGAAATACTCCAAGGTGCATTCTTTGTTTCTCCTAACAGGCTTTTGTTTTCAGGCATAATTATTTCTAAGTCCTGATGATGATCCCTTCTTTTTATTTTATTATATGGATCGAAACGTCGACACCTATGAGTAGATATGCATTTATGTGATTAGTAATAAGAATGTATATGTTCTACTCCAGGCGATACTGTTAGCACTGTCTAATATTTCCTACAGTACCCTGTTCTGCTCCTTTCTTTTTGCCTGAAAAAACACCCCTTTCACTCTACTCTCATTCTTTTTTCCTTTTTCGGTACGGCACAGGCTTGTGTCATACTATATTTGTGATAATATTGTAACGTGCATTTGACATTGCTTGATTTAAATAAATTCCCTGCCCGGCTGGGTAAGGAAATCATAGAGTATAGTTTTCCATTGTGTTCTATACTACATTGTGATGACTTTGAATAAGCTAGGAACCTCTGTTCCCTATAACGGAGATAAGACTCCAGACACTGCCCAGCCGAGGCCCCAGGAGCGCGTGCTGCACTGCAGCAGCCCAGGCTGAGACACAGGATGGGGGAGGAGGGGGCTGAAGCCCTGGAGGCCAGGGCAGAAGTGACACTGTGAAGGCGCGACCCCCTTTGCATCACTCCACAGCCCCCCTGGGGGTCGCGCCCCACTGTTTGAAGACCCCTGCTCTAGTATGTGCTTGAGGGTTATAATGAACGAAATCTGACTCAATGACTTCGAAAATTATAGACTCGTAATTATGCTCTGGAGCAGTAGTTAGCGAGGTTTAATCAGGGAATCTGTGATTGTTTTACAAAACTCAATTAAAATGAATCAATTTAAGTTCATAACGTTTATAAAAATAAACAAGCAACATTGACATTTTGAAATCCATTTCTATATTTAACAGTGAAAAAAAAAACTCTATTTGCGCGTTTTTTGCATGTATACATGTTTTTGTATTTTTTTTAGGTTAAACAAGAGATATTGTTTAGGCAGGGGATTTCAGGCTTCCAATAATTACTCAGTTTAGGTCCCTGGACTCCAGTAATGACTCAGCAGGGATCCACACAATTCAAAAATTAAAAACTGCAGCTCTAGAGGCCAGATTTATCATACTTTCACGCCATTCAATGCAGCAAAAGACCTGGTGCGAAATGGAAAGGGCAGGAATGCGCCATATTTACCATTATACAGTGCATCCCTGTCATTTCATAGCACAGGCACACTTTTTTATGGCTAGTGCCAATGCAGGCACTGTTGCGTCATGTTGCAAGGGTGCATGTGGTCCAAACAGGAAAGGTTTTGTGCAGGAAGGGACACTTTCCTGCCCTAAACGATCCTTCAAAGTGTGATTCAGAATGCAGCACTCTTAGAAACAGCAAGGATAAATGAAAACATTTCTCTTTGTTGCGTCTCTGGCAGGGAGGCATACAATTGTGACACACTTCCAGGTCTACCAATGTTGAACATCTGGGAATATGTCAGAATCCAGTGGTGGATGCAGGTATACGTCCGCGTTGGTGCACAGACATAATATCGACTCCAAAATATCGATTGGACATATTATCGAGTTTTAAATATAGACTGGACAAAATATTGACAGGACAGAATATAGATAACCAAAATATCGTTTTTAAGGTAAGTGATGTGATATCGACTGTAAAAAATTATAGAAAGTTAAATTATCGAAGTATATAATATAGATAGTAGAACACATTTTTTATAGTGTATTTTTATGTTATAATATGTGTGAAAAGTGTGTATTTATGTTATAATTAATTTTAATTAATGAATTTTGTTTTTATAATTATTGCGTAATTTAATTCTGTAGCGGGTTGTGGGTTTATAGGGGAATAGGGTGGGAAGTAATGTAATTATAATTAATGAAATATGTACATTTATTTATTGATAGTAAATTTTAATTAATTGTTAATTAATTTATATTTGTTAAAAAATTAAATTTTAATTGGTAATTAATTTTAATTAATTGGTTAATTGGTAATTATGTAAATTTTACTAATTTATTTTCTGTAGTGGGTTGTGAGTTTATAGGGGAATTGGGTGGGAAGTAATTAAATTCTAATTAATTAAATATGTAAAATTATTTTTTGGTATTTATTTAGAATTAAGTATTAATTAAGTATTTATGGGTAATTATAAAAAATGTATTAGACAATTAATTAAATGTAATTGATTAATTGTTAATTATGTTAATTTTAATAATTTGTTTTCTGTAGTGGGTTGTGGGTTTATAGGGGAATAGGGTGGGAAGTAATTTATTAATAATTAATTAAATAATTAAATTTATTAAAATGTATTTAATTGGAAATAATTGTTAAATAATTTTTAATTATTAAACAATTAATTGTTATTTTTTAATTAATTAGTATTAATAGGTGATCAATTGAAATAATTATTGTTAATTAGTAAATGTATTATATTAATTATTATATTGTATTAAAAAATTATTATGTATAATTAATTATCAATCGATATTAATTTTTACATTTTTAAATAATATATGAAGTATTTACTTTCCCTAATGTTGTATTCTCTGGAGTGGGAATAGTAATTTTAACCCTTACGCTATCCAAAGCTTTCCCTACTGTTGCACTCTTTGGAGTGGGAATAGTAATTTTAACCCCTACGCTATCCAACACTTTCCCTACTGTTGCACCCACTGGAGTGGGAATACTAAATTTTACCCCTACGCTATCCAACGCTTTCCCTACTGATGCACTTTTTGGAGTGGGAATAGTAATTTTTACCCTTCGCTATCCAACTCTTTTTCTACTGTTGCACCCACTGGAGTGGGAATAGTAATTTTTACCCCTACGCTATCCAACGCTTTCCCTACTGTTGCACCCACTGGAGTGGGAATAGTAATTTTTACCCCTACGCTATCCAACGCTTTCCCTACTGCTGCACCCGCTGGAGTGGGAATAGTAAATTTTACCTCTACGCTATCCAACGTTTTCCCTACTGTTGCACCCACTGGAGTGGGAATAGTAAATGTAACCTCTACGCTATCCAACCTTTTCCCTATTGTTGCACCCACTGGAGTGGGAATAGTAATTTAAACCCCTACGCTATCCAACCCTTCCCCTGCTGTTGCACTCACTGGAGTGGGAATACTAATTTTAACCCCTACGCTATCCAACGCTTTCCCTACTGTTGCACTCTTCAGAGTGGGAATAGTAATTTTTACCCTTACGCTATCCAACGATTTCCCTACTGTGGCACTCTTTGGAGTGGGAATAGTAATTTTTACCGTTACGCTATCCAACGCTATCCCTACTGTTGCACCCACTGGAGTGGGAATAGTACTTTTTACCCCTACACTATCCAACGCTTTCCCTACTGTTGCACCCACTGGAGTGGGAATAAAAATTTTAACCCCTACGCTATCCAACGCTTTCCCTATTGTTGCACTTTTTGGAGTGGGAATAGTAATTTTAACCCCTACGCTATCCAACACTTTCCCTACTGTTGCACCCACTGGAGTGAGGATAGTCATTTTTACCCCTACGCTATCCAACGCTTTCCCTACTGTTACACTTTTTGGACTGGGAATAGTAATTTTTACCCTTACGCTATCCAACGCTTTCCCTACCGTTGCACCCACTGGAGTGGGAATAGTAATTTTTACCCCTACGCTATCCAACGCTTTCCCTACTGTTGCACCCACTGGAGTGGGAATAGTAAATTTTACCTCTACGCTATCGAACGTTTTCCCTACTGTTGCATCCACTGGAGTGGGAATAGTAATTTTAACCCTTACGCTATCCAAAGCTTTCCCTACTGTTGCACTCTTTGGAGTGGGAATAGTAATTTTTACCCTTACGCTATCCGCCGCTTTCCCTACTGTTGCACCCACTGGAGTGCGAATAGTAATTTTTACCCATACGCTATCCAACGCTTTCCCTACTGTTGCACCTACTGGAGTGGGAATAGTAATTTGAACCCCTACGCTATCTAACGCTTTCTATACTGTTGCACTCTTTGGAGTGGGAATTGTAATTTTAACCCCTACGCTATCCAACACTTTCCCTACTGTTGCACCCACTGGAGTGGGAATAGTAATTGTACCCCTACGCTATCCAACGCTTTCCCTACTGTTGCACTTTTTGGAGTGGGAATAGTAATTTTTACCCTTACGCTATCCAACGCTTTCCCTACTGTTGCACCCACTGGAGTGGGAATAGTAATTTTTACCCCTACGCTATCCAACGCTTTCCCTACTGCTGCACCCACTGGAGTGGGAATAGTAAATTTTACCTCTACGCTATCCAACGTTTTCCCTACTGTTGCACCCACTGGAGTGGGAATAGTAATTTTAACCCCTACGCTATCCAACGCTTTCCCTACTGTTGCACTCACTGGAGTGGGAATAGTAATTTTAACCCTTACGCTATCCAACGCTTTCCCTACTGTTGCACCCACTGGAGTGGGAAAAGTAAATGTAACCTCTACACTATCCAACCGTTTCCCTATTGTTGTACCCACTGGAGTGGGAATAGTAATTTAAACCCCTACGCTATCCAACCCTTTCCCTACTGTTGCACTCACTGGAGTGGGAATAGTAATTTTAACCCCTACGCTATCCAACGCTTTCCCTACTGTTGCACTCACTGGAGTTGGAATAGTAATTTTAACCCTTACGCTATCCAACGCTTTCCCTACTGTTGCACCCACTGGAGTGGGAATAGTAAATGTAACCTCTAGGCTATCCAACCTTTTTCTCTATTGTTGCACCCACTGGAGTGGGAATAGTAATTTTAACCCCTACGCTATTCAACCCTTTCCCTACTGTTGCACTCACTGGAGTGGGAATACTAATTTTAACCCCTACGCTATCCAACGCTTTCCCCACTGTTGCACTCTTTGGAGTGGGAATAGTAATTTTTACCCTTACGCTATCCAATGCTTTCCCTACTGTTGCACTCTTTGGAGTGGGAATAGTAATTTTTACCCTTACGCTATCCGTCGCTTTCCCTACTGTTTCACCCACTGGAGTGGGAATAGTAATTTTTACCCCTACGCTATCCAACGCTTTCCCCTACTGTTGCACCCACTGGAGTGGGAATAGTAATTTTAACCCCTACGCTATCTAACGCTTTCCCTACTGTTGCACTCTTTGGAGTGGGAATTGTAATTTTAACCCCTACGCTATCCAACACTTTCTCTACTGTTGCACCCACTGGAGTGGGAATAGTAATTTTTACCCCTACGCTATCCAACGCTTTCCCTACTGTTGCACTTTTTGGAGTGGGAATAGTAATTTTTACCCTTACGCTATCCAACGCTTTCCCTACTGTTGCACCCACTGGAGTGGGAATAGTAATTTTTACCCCTACGCTATCCAACGCTTTCCCTACTGTTGCACCCACTGGAGTGGGAATAGTAAATTTTACCTCTACGCTATCCAACGTTTTCCCTACTGTTGCACCCACTGGAGTGGGAATAGTAATTTTAACCCCTACGCTATCCAACGCTTTCCCTACTGTTGCACTTACTGGAGTGGGAATAGTAATTTTAACCCTTACGCTATCCAACACTTTCCCTACTGTTGCACCCACTGGAGTGGGAATAGTAAATGTAACCTCTACGCTATCCAACCTTTTTCCTATTGTTGCACCCACTGGAGTGGGAATAGTAATTTAAACCCCTACGCTATCCAACCCTTTCCCTACTGTTGCACTCACTGGAGTGGGAATAGTAATTTTAACCCCTACGCTATCCAACGCTTTCCCTACTGTTGCACTCTTTGGAGTGGGAATAGTAATTTTTACCCCTACGCTATCCAACGCTTTCCCTACTGTTGCACCCACTGGAGTGGGAATAGTAATTTTAACCCCTACGCTATCCAACGCTTTCCCTATGCTTGTACTCTTTGGAGTGGGAATAGTATTTTTTACACTTCTGCTATCGTACGGTAATAATATTGGATATTATTTAATTATATTATGTTACTATATATATATGTTTTTTACAAATATGATTGTAACATTTTTTTATTAATTTAATTAATTATTTAATTATTATAAGTTAATTTAAGTATTTTTAAGTATATTTTAGTAATTAAATTTTAATATTAGTTTAATTTAACACTGTTTTTAATAAAGTCGATATTTTTACAAACTGTATTTTTGTAAACGATATTTTGTGCTCGATATTTTTGTACTTACCTGTTTGTAGATACAAACTCGATATTCTGTCTGTCGATATTTTGGCAACGATATTTTTGCAAATCGATATTCTGTCCCTCGATATTATTTCAGTGATCCGTCCGCGTTCCACCACTGGCACGCCTCTGTCCTGCAGAGTAAGGCAGTGGTTTGTGCTGCCATGTTTTTATATGATCAGGAGTAAAGGTTAATAATTCAACTATGGTTTTTAAAGTGTGCCATTATTTGGATATATATTTCAATCATTATTGTCTATATCTCTTCAGTACACCCTGTCACTGAATATCCGCTTTTTTTAAGGATCACAATGCTTGTTCACATCTATTTAAATTAATTCCCACAATTGCACATTTATGATTGTAAGGTGAAGTGGAATCATTTTTTTAAAAAATTGCTTTGTATGGCAATCCTTATGATAATATGGCATAGGCATATAGGGTACAGCTGAGGTAAGAGAAGCTGTTAATCTTAGATTGTTGAGATATATGCTAATTGCACAGAAGGGAATTAGAGACACATGTACTGGTAAAATAGTTGTGTTACTTCCACCCCCTAGCAAAGCCACATGAAAGACACTCCTGGTAGATGAGTCGAAAGGGTGATCTAATATTTATAAACAATCCGAAGCAGCCCTATGGAGTATACAAACTAAATAAGAGATGCTAAAACTAATAAAAGCGTAAATTCATATTTTTTTAACCCAAAGAATATGGAAAACCATAAAAATATAAAAACTGCCAATTTTAAAAAATGAACTGAATAAAAAGTTTCCACCACTCGGAGTAGCCAAATGTTTATGTGTTCAGAGTGGTAGACGAAATATAGCGCCACCAGAGAGTAACAAAATGGCACTCAAGTGGTGATAGGGGTTTGTAAATATGTTCCATAGGTAGCATCCCTGCGTTTTTTATATGATGCAGCATGGCGCTGCTAATTTGCTTGTAGTGCTGCATCATTTCTTTGTACATATGCCTTTATGTGTGATGGTTACCACCAGCCCAGTGAGAGTATATTAGTATTTTAGTGCATCTCACATGTCTACTGAGACATGTTAGATGTGACTCATCTGCTGATCAATCTTTCATTAAACATTGGCTTCCGCACTTTCTACATTTGGTGCATTCAGAGTGCACCTCAGAATCAGTAGTAAAGCAGCGTTCCCATACTATTTACAAAGGAATGACACAGTGCAGCCTGCAAGCAATTTAGCAGGGCGGCACCGCATCATTTAAAAAATGTAGCGATGCGCCGTATTAACAAGAAAACTGTGCGCCCTGTGTTTTCTCTTCCACCACCATTAAAATCTAACGCGGACACCTCACGCCATGGTGTCTGCATTGCAGGGCTGATTCTTTATGTGCAGGAAAGGACACTTATCTGATCATAATGAATCATTGAAGGCAATTTGCTCCTTTTATGTGTGCTGCGGAATTCAGCAGACATAGTAAGAGCAAAAAAATGCTAAAACCTTTCACCCTTGAATTACCATTGCAACCCTTGTTTGTATTTCACCACGTTTGTTTTTGTTTTTATATGAGGTGCATTGGGTTGGTGTGGATTGTTGTGGGGTAAATTAGATTGGTTTGGGGGGGTGTGGAATGGATGGGGTGGGGTGGCATGGATTGGATTAGAGTAGGATGGTTTTGACTGTGGGAATCAGAGTGAATTGGAGTAGGGTGGATTGTTCTGGAGTGGGGTTAATCGTTTTGGAGTGGTGGGCAAGATTAATTTGACGGAGTGGTGTGGACTGAACTGAGTTGGGTGGATTGGATTGAGGTAGATTGGGGTGGACTGCAGGAGAGTGGTTTGGTATTGGACTGTAGTGGAGTGGGGTTGGTCGGGGTTTTATGGAGTGGGGTGCAATGGAGTTGGGTGCAATGGAGTGAGGTGGAATGGAGTGGGTTAAATTGGAGTGGGGTTGGATTGGATTGGTGTGGGATCAATTGGATTGGCCTGTGTGGGGTAGATTGGAGTGGAGTAGATTGGATTGCAGTGGGTGGATTGTATTTGAGTAAGATGGATTGAATGGGGTGGATTTGGTTGGGGTGGATTTGGTTGGGTGGATTGGAGTGGTGTAGATTGGATTTGGCTGGGTTGGGGTGTAATGGATTGGTGTGGGGTGGATTGGAGTGTGGTGGGGTGGGGTAGCTGGGATTGGCATGGGGTTGGGTAGATTGGAGTGGAGTAGATTGCACTGCAGGGGAGTGGATTGGAATGGAGTTTGGCAGATTGTTGTGGGGCAGATTGTTTTGGGTTGGAGTGTGCGGATTGGAGTTGGGTGGATTGGGGAGGGAGTGGGATGGATTGGATTGGGGTGAGGTGGAGTGGATTGGAGTGGGGTAGATTGGATTGGGCTGGATTAGGGTGGATTGGATTGGTGTTGAGTGGATTGGATTAGAGTGGGTGGACTAGGATAAGGAGGATTGTATTGGAGTGTGTGAATTGGAGTGGGAAGATTGGAGTGGGGGCATATTTGAATAGGGAGGATTGTAGTGGGGCAGATTGGAGTGGGGATGAGTGTTATGTACTGGATTGAGGCAGATTGGAGTGGGTTAGATTGTTTTGGATTGTGGTGCAGAAGACTGAAGTGAAATGGATTGAAGTGGGGCAGATTGTTTTGTAATTGGAGTGGGGCAGATTGGAGGGGCGGATTGGAGTGTTATGTTAAGCTCATTTATTATGCGCACAGATGCTCCAGCGAAGGAGCGTCCTGGCGCCCGACAAGGTAGCAACACAACACAACTGGACATAACAAAGCAAAAAGAATTTTAAGGAAACAAGAAAGTTTTTACAGCTCGACGGAAAGAGAGCAGATCCCCAAGGGCACGAATCGCAAGGGGAAGGGAGTTCCAAAACACTGCGGCGCGAACTTGAAAAGAGCGGCCGCCTGCCCTGCAACGCTTGAAACGGAGGACCACCGCAAGTTCTAGGTCCGAAGATCTTAAAGCCCAGACCGGAACATAGCGGGACAGAAGGTTGGAAAGGATCATAACAGGGGATCCCTTAAGAATCTTGTAGGCTACACAAAGGACCTTGAACTGAATCCTTTGCGCAATCGGTAACCAATGCAGCGTACGCAAGGTGTTAGCAGTTGGACAAAATCTAGGTAGGCCCACAACAGCTCTCGCAGCGGCATTCTGTACACGCTGCAGGCAGGTGATTTCCGACTGATTTAATCCCGCTAGAAGGGAGCTGGCGTAATCAAGCCGAGAAATCACGGTAGCTTGAATCACAAGTTGCCTGCTGGTGGCATCGAAAAATGTTAGTACAGGCCGTAGTCCACGCAAAATGCCAAAGCAGCAGGCCACCGTGCGCTTAGTATGGCAGACAAAGGTGAGAGTTGGATCGAGCCAAACCCCAAGGTTTTTTAACTCAGTGACCGGGGATTGCGTAGGACCCAGATCCGATGGCCACCACCTGTCTCCCCAGAGTTCCGTTTGCTTGCCAAAGATCATGATCTCCGTCTTGCTTGCGTTCAGCTGGAGACAGTTGGAAGTCATCCAGCTGGCGACCGCCCGAAGTCCCTTCTGGAATCTGGGGGCATCCACATCCGCATCCCCGCTGATCGTGACCGCTAACTGGGTGTCATCGGCATACACCATGGTCATACCCCAATGCCTGACAACCTCAGCCAGTGGTCTCACGTAAAGATTGAATAACGTGGGACTCAGCGAGGAGCCCTGGGGGACCCCCAGATCCAGAGGATGGAGTTTGGACTGATAAGGTGGGACGGCCACGCAAAAGGAGCGGTTGGCAAGAAACAAACGGAACCACTGGAGAGCAAGGCCAGTAACACCAGCTTCCTCCAGACGAAGCAGAAGGATAGGGTGGGCCACGGTGTCAAAGGCGGCGCTCAGATCTAATAGCACCAGCGCCGCCGTTTGACCCGCATCAAGCACGGAGCGTAAATGCTCCACCATGTACAGTAGAGCAGTCTCCGTGCTGTGCCCGGCCCGGAATCCATTCTGCGTGATGTTAGCCTGGAGAAGATGGTCCGAGCGGACAGAGTTGACATGCGCCTCCGCAACTTTGGCAGGCCACGGGAGAAGTGAAATTGGGCGGTAGTTCTCGGGCTTACCGACGTCCAGAGATGGTTTCTTAAGAATGGGCATGACCACTGCCTGTTTCCACTTCACTGGAACCATGCCGGATGCTAATGAGGTGTTGATCAAAGAGCAAACCGGTGAGAAACCGTGGGATGCTAGGTCTCTGAACAGAGCTGGCCGTATGGGAGCAGCCGGTGACCCTGACTTAACCTGCTGGGCCAGTTTGCTGAAGCTTTCCGATGTTAAGCTCGGGAAAGAATGTAAAACATCCAGAGTTAGGGGCTTAAGAGGTCTACCGACAGAGGGTACAACCGAGGGAAAGGCTCTATAGATGGCGTGAACCTTCTCCAAAAAAAAAGCCGCCAAGGTTTCACAGTGTGAGATGGAGCCCTGGTGAGTCACAGCCACCTTTTTGGCAATAAGGTCTTTCAGGGCCTTAAAGATAGTTTTGGAGGGGTTAGTGCTGGTGCGAAATTGCAAGGCGTAATAAGCCGGCAGTGGGCAGATTGTTTGGGATTGGATTGGGGAAGATTAGAGTGGGGTGGATTAGAATGAGGCAGACTGTTTTGGATTGGAGCTGGGTGAATTTATGTGGGGTGGATTGGAGTGTGGCAGATTGTTTGGACTGGATTGGGGTATATTGGAGTGGGGAAGATTGTTTTGGATTGGAGTGAGGAAGATTGGAGTGAAGCTGATTGTTTTTGATTGTAGTGGGGCAGATTGGACTGGGGCGGATTAGAATGGGGAATACTATTTTGGATTGGAGTGGGGCAAATTGGAGTGGGGCAGACTTGAGTAAGGCAGATTGTTTTGGACTGGAGTGGAGCATATTGTTTTAGATTGGAGTGGAGCAGAAGGGAGTGGGGCAGATTGGTGTAAGGCAGATTGTTCTTAATTTGAGAGGGGGCAGATTGGAGTGAGGCAGATTGTTTTGTATTGAGTGGAAAAGATTGTTTTGCATTGGAGTGGGTCAGATTGTTTTGGATTGGAGTTGAGAGGATTAGAGCGGGATAGATTGAAGTGGGGCAGAATAGAGTGGTGCAGATTTTGTTGGATTGGAGTGGGGCAGATTGTTTTAGGTTGAAGTGATGAAAATTGTTCTAGACAGGACTGGGGCAGATTGCTTAGGATTGGAGTCATACAGATTGCAGTGGGGCAGCTTTTTTAGGAGTGGGACAGATTGTTTTGGATTGGAGTGGGACAAAATTGAGTGGGGTGGATTGTAGTGTAGTGAATTGTAGTGGATTGGGTTGGGGTTAGTGGTTTGGATTGGAGTGGATTAGGTTGGATTGGTCTGAGGTGAATTAGATTGAATGTGGTGGATTGAGGTGTGGGGGTGTGATGGGGTGTATTGGGGTTAATTGCACATGTGTGTTTTAAAGCATCATTTCAGAAACTACATATAAGAAAGAAACAATGTAAATTTGAAAGAACATAATTCTCATCTTTCGATAACAGAGCCCACGAGCAAAAAGAAAAGAAAACATGAGTGTAAAGAGAGAAGAGAAGACTTTGCAAAATAAAAGACAGTTAACTATAGAAAATAAATCTTAGTAATTTTGTTTGTCCTGTTGGGCACGTTTTTGCCAGTCACATGTCTTTTGTTTGCAGGGCACTAGAAGTAAGAACAAAAAAGTACCTCAATGACGTCTGGAGCAGCGGCCAGACACTGATTAAATTGAATCAACCAGTGCTTGACCCCTGCTCCACAGAGAGTAGAGGAAATGATGTTAGGCCTGCCTTGAAGAATTACAAGGCTGTAAAGGAGAGTGCCACGCAAGCCAACAAATGGTAAGCAACTTCCGGGCTCCAAGCCCTTTTTGTGTCCTGCAAGCGAGACGCATTAGCTAGCACTTGATTTTTGAGGCCCAGCCCCAAAAACAAGTCTAGAATGATGATGCAGTCACTTTAAAGGAAAGATGCAGATATTTTCTCTGCAAATGCTTTTTGCCAATGCCCTACCAACTCATGCTTCAAGACACATGAGCACTAATTTCTTACAATCTTGCAATGGGTTGTTTGATAAAGAAGATCCATATCTAGATGGGATTCAATATGCATGCACTCATTGCGATACGACTCCTCAAAGTGTAAAAATGTAAGCAAATAGTGCTGCAGCATTTTCTAAATTAAGAGCCCTGTTAAAAAAACATGAATATTAGGACATGGGTGTTGGAAAGTGGTCATTAGTACTGATATGTAGTGACTTACCACTAATAATAAGGCGAAAATTACTATAAAAGGATCAGTCAGGGTCTCAATAAATTATTATCTTGCCTAACACTTGATAGCTGGCAAATAGCAGGCAGACTTAATTTAGGAAACAGGTGTTTAAAGCATTTAAAACACCAATATAATAAATGAGTAAGACACAACAACTAAAGTAAAATCCAACTCCAATATAAAAGAAAAGTCTATATTTTAATGCACAAATTGACACCCAAAAGACGAAAATCCAGAGATATGAATGTTCAAAGATTAAATGTAAAACTAGTGCTTAGAAGCAAATAGCGCTCAAAGGGCTAAAAAAGGTTGTGCTGGACTGGTACAAAGTCAATAGATCTTTACACTTACTTCCAAAAGTGTTTCTTGATGAGGGGAAATAGGTCCACAGCACCAGCCATGGGTTTAGATGCTGTGGTTTGCCTCTTGGGGTCTGGAATTACAACTTCCACAGTGCACCTGGTAAGCTTATGGAGCATTTTATAAAAGTTGCTCCAAATGTCTCCAAACTTCTGGACCTTACTTCAGAAGGTCTACTTGAGGATTCAAAGTGTCCACAACACCAATCCAGGCGTCTAGAATCTCTGAGATGGCCCTTGGGATTTTGGGACTACAATTCCCACAATGCACCTGGCCAAATCCTTAAACATTCACTGGGCGCACTCAACAATGGGAATTTATTGGCGGAGATGATGCAGGTGGGCTCTGTTAACCTGTAGCTTGTCCAGTTTCTTTATCCTTGTGAAACCAGGCAAAGTTCCTAGGGCTGTAGTGCCAGATTGCACAGCAGGTGCAGTCCTTAGGACTGCAGTCCTATGGGTTCAGATCAGGGTTCCAGCAGGACAGTCCTTCTTCTCCTTGTTGTTTCAGACAGTAGATCTGATTTACTTGGCAACTCCTCCATATTTGTGCAGTGCTTCTGGGTTTCAAACATTGGGATGCGGGTGAAACCCTCAGGTATGACCACTTCCTCCAAAGTGTGGCATATTATTGTCCCAGAAAGCACTGCTCTTCCAAAATCCATAATGGAGAGAATTTCTCCTGAAGAGTTAGATTGGGTTAAGTCAACCCACTGGTGTGGGTAAGATTATTTAACCCTCCTCTTCCAACCCCTTCCCTAATCTAATTACAGGTGCTCTTGTGTGGCTGAGGGAGTAGGATGTGGGGCTGGGCTGTTCCCATCCTAAGGTGTCATTCTGCCTTGAAGGCCAGGTTGGCCACTTTAGCCCCTTCCTGCCTGTAGCGTCTGCAGCTGCATCTCTCCTCCCGCAGGAAATCCATTTACTCTCTAGCAGCTACTACACACCTCGTAAAGAAATCTTGGCTCTGCCTGACAGAGTCTAGCCAATCAGGAGAGGGCAGCTGGAAAACTGGATTTTGACTTGCAGAAAATAAAGTTTAATAACGTATTTTCTGTGATAGTCATTATAAATCTAACATTAGTGAATTATTGTATTTACCATAGCTAACATGTAAATGCATTGAATGAGATTTTTATCTCTCTCCTGTCTATATTTCTTTATTTATATAAATATAATAAAATTTCTCAATGTTAGTCCATGGAGCCGTTTGTTACAATGAGGGAAAAACAACATTGACAGTTTTTCCCTCACCAGGGCTTCTAAAACATCTATTATAATGGCCCTGCTTATATTTACAAGGTACCTTACCCCTGGGACACCTAGGGGAGTTCTTAGGGGTGGCTTATGTAAAAATAAGGTAGTTTTAGACTTTGGAAGTACCTTTAAATCCAAAGTTAAATTTGCATATACTTTAATTTTGAAGACAGTCTATAAAGCAGGACTGCCTTTAAAATGACAGCAGGCAACATAGCGGTGCACACAGCAGTGAGGAATTTAACTGGGCCTTTCAAACGTCCTTGCCCTGTTATATACTAGTGTGTTAGAGGTAGTTTAAATCCCCCTTGTGTTATTACATGCTAGAGACTGACAGGGGTCTGTCAGTACCAATTCGAATTATTCCTAATTACTGTGTACCTTTTACACAAAACACAGTCCCTGAGTCTGCTTAGCAGAGGCCAGGGAACACTCAGAAAACCAGCACCTAGTAGTCAAAATGGGGACAAAAAGAGGGGGGACACTGCAAACAGGTCCTGATTTGAAAGGCAACCCCCTCCCAGCTAACAGCCCAGGCAACTCAGTCCAATCCTGGAGTTTCCTTGCCATGCCATGCTTGCGCCTGCGCTTTGAACATGAACTTCTGCTTCCAGTAAATCAATTAAACGACAACTCCTTAAATAAGTCAATAACTGATCAAGAGCTTTCCCTGAAATTGTATTTATTTGATCTCCAACATAGCCCTCAGTTTGAATATTCAAGCCTAAATTCTAAGGATTTGCTGCCTGCTCTTCCAAACTAATCCCCTTTCTCAGCTAACCAAGACAGCGTCTACCAGCCTACGGAATACTATACAGAGCGACTGGCCCAAGTAAAGAGAACACTGTTGAAAATAGGACAAACATCAGTAATGCACCTGGATAAATTTGATGTCTGAATTCCGGTACTGCAATTTTGGCCACTGATATTAAAGCAATATACTTGAATTTTGAAACATTAAATCATTCACTTATTAAAGCCCAATCGGCAACTACAGTATCTGAATTGATTTGATATTGCTTGCACTTAATGAACAAACTAACTAGTCTGCCAGAAATTATGTCAAGCTTAATCCAAGATTTGCAGAACTATTTTGGCATCAAAAAAGGAGGTAAATCCTGCAAATAATAGCTTAGAGGTAGAGACTCCAAAGCAAAAATTGACATGTACCAGATTACGAGCACCAAATAAGTAAGTATAAAACAGGCAGCTATTAGCCCATTAAATACCGGACCCCAGCAGAAAGAAGAAGGGTTAACCAAGGACTCGAAAGTCTCTTGGATGCTCTCTAGAAAAAAATTAAAACCACTGAAAAAACTTCATGAAATGGGTAAAGCCCTCCTCCCCACCCCAGCTTAGAAAACAGCGTTTTCCACTGTTTAAACAGCCAGATCAGCAGAGGACTTAATCCGACACATTGGAACATGAAGAAGACATCAACCCTGCTAACATAAAGGCTACTATAGAGAATGGAAGTACACTCAAGTGTCCTATGAACAGACCAGGTAAGCTCTGAATGGAGAGAACTTTAATGCCTTCTGAGTGTCCTACCAAAGTGACCAGGGTTTACATAGAAGAATATCTGACACAGCAGATCACTCAAAGGAAAGCACAAAGAAAATCTGATGCAGACAGAGCACTCATAGGAAAGCACAAAGGAAATAGAGGGCACACAACTTAGCAATTCAGTACTAGCTCGTACAGAAATATTTACATGAATTAACAAAGGAACTACTATTAACAATAATTAACAGATTGCGAGTCATCCTCATATAAATAAATCTTGCCCCTTGAAGTCAACAACTTGTGTAACATCTGTAGTGACTGTAGAGCAACCTTCCATTGGAAGTTCGACAACTGAGGAGGTCAGAGTGTAGGAAGACTGTGAATGTCCTAAGAGAAACAGGAAACACTACTGGAGGAAACTGGGACATAATAAAACCTCCACAAAGCAAAGGGATAGCTTAAGGAGGGCCAGGCCAGACGCAGACATTGATTATTAACAAACAGCAAATCAATTTTAAAATCATTATTGCAGTAGGTCTCATTCGAAGGTCTCATTCGAGCCAGGTCTTGAGCCCCTTCCTGAATTGGTCATGGAGGGCCAGCTGCGCAGATTGAGAGGGAGGGTGTTCAAGGCTTTGGTGACCAGTACGGTGGCAGTGTATACAAAGGATCTGCACGAGGGTGGGGTGTACAGACCAGAGGTTCCTGAGGAGATGGTGGAAGTGCAGACGGTGGTTTAAATAGATGGGACCTAGGTCATGAAGGGCTTTGTACGCATGTGTCAGGAGCTTGACATGGCATTGCTTCTAGACTGGGAGCCAGTGGAGGTCTTTCAGGTGCTGGGTGTTGTGGGTTCTCTTGGGTAGATTGAGGATCAGTCTGGCGGCTGCTTTCTGGATTGTCTGGAGTCTTGGCATAAGTTCGATGGTGGTGCCTGCATGAACTGCATTGCCATAGTGAAGTCGGCTGGTGATGAAGGCATCCTATACTGTCTTTCTCGTGGTGAAGGGGAGACACTTCAAGATTTTGCCTAGCTTGTGGAAGCATGCTGACGAGATGGCACATACTGGACTTTTCTTGGAGTGTTCGCTGTCTAGGATGATGTCAAGGTTGCAGGAATGGCCTTTCGGCGTGGAGGTGTCTGAGTTCCAATGGCTGCTGGAGTTGCTCCAAAGGGTGGCGTGTTTGCCGAAAATGAGAACTTCTGTCTTGTCCATGATGAGTTTTTGCCAGTTCTCCTTCATCAATGCTGATATGCTCTCCATGCAGTTGTGGAAGTTAGACTTTGTAGGGGAGGGGTCGGCATGGAGTGATAGAATGAGCTGTGTGTTGTCGACGCTGGAAATTATGTTGTTGTGCAGTCTGTGAGTGGTGTCATGTAGACATTGAAGAAAGTTGGGCTGAGGGATGAACATTTGGGAATGCCGTAGATGCTGAGCTTGGCTTTCGATGTGAAGGGGGGAAACTGACTTTCTGGGTGTGACCTGTGAGAAAGGATGCCATCCATCTAGCATGTCATCTGTTATACCAATCTGATGTAGGCGTTCGATGAGTGTGTGGTGGGAGATCTTGTTGAAGGTGGCAGAGAGGTCAAGCAGGATCAAGGTGGCTGATTCTCCTTTGTTGAGTAAGGTGCAGATTTTGTCTGTTGCAGTGATCAGAGCTGTCTTGTGTTGTGGTTGGTTCTGAATCCTGATTGGGAGGGGTCTAGTAGGCTGTTTCGCTCCAGGTACTTGGGGAGCTAGAGGTTGCTGGCCTTCTCCAGGACTTTGGTAGGAAATGGAAGCAGGGAGATTGGACAGTAGTTCTGGAGATCATTGGGGTCTGCTGAGGTTTTCTTGAGGAGGGGTCTGACCTCTGCGTGTTTCCAGGCATCGGGATATGTGGCCATGGTTATAGAGGCATTGAAAATGGTGATGAGTTGATATATGATCTCATCTTTTCCAAGGTTGGATTGTAGGTGGGGTAGGGGTCATTGGGTGCTCCTGAGTGGATGGAATTCATAAGGGTGGCTGTGATTGGTGCACTGTGTTGTTTCCTTGCAGTGAGCGGGTGGTCGGTGATGTGTGTTGATTGAAGACTGAGGAGGTTGGAAGGTTGGGGGTCGAAGTTCTTGAAGATGGTTGCTATTTTGTTGTGGAAGTGGTGGGTGATGGCGTTGCAGAGTTCCTGTGATGAGGAGATCAAGTTTTTAGTGTGTTGATGTTGAAGTTGGCCAACTTGTTTTGGACTTATTACAACTATTTTCTGAATTGCCTGACCTGGAGAAAATCATTGCTCCAGATATTCTTACTGTGACCTTTATCAGGGGAAAGATAGCAAATACCAATAAAAGCACAAATCTGGTGTTTTCTACTGAGATCAAGGCGAAAATGTTATTTCACAAAGCTCTCCTTGAAGCATGGGGCATCCAGATCAGGACACTTCTGGCTAGCCGATACCCAGAAGTGCCCTCTCGTTGGTCAAGAAAGAGCTTTAATCTGGGCAAATAGACTACAGGAACATCCCAGATAACTACAAAATAAGAGCTTTCCTTCAGGATACAAAAGGCCCGGAACTACTTAGTAATCCTTTCCTAGGAGGAACGATTTTGACATGTGTAGCTAATCCAAAGTATACCTCTAACAATATTCCGGTGCAATGTAATAATGTTTAATGTCCTTAACACAGAAAGGTCAATTTTTTACTAGTGATCAAAATTTAAAAAAACTAGAACCTACTATAACTATTGTGTCCTGAAACATGTTATGTTATGTTATGTTATAAAGTTTTTGTATAGCGCCTTTTATGGGGGGGGGGTATCATTACCCCCCCATAAAAGAGTATGTGTACCTAGGAAATCTGTTCTTACAGCATTACCCCCACAGATCTATGAACCTCCCCGGACACCAAAAAATGTAAAGGCCAAGTATAGAACTCTATCTGTAAAGGAGTGTCTAGTTAAAAACACTGTTAAAAATAGAGCAAAAGTATGTGCAAAAAGTATAAATAATCAAAGCACAAATAAAGGCCAAAACAGTTGCAACTTGGGTGAAATTACGAAATCTATTGTGGACTTAACTCTTTTTTATTAAAGATTCAATAGCCACCCTGGGGAACAGACTTGGCTTAATAGAGTCTCGTCTGGTTTCACTCTCCGGGCATATAAAGGACGCAAGCAGACAATAACCTGATCCAGGTAGGGGCAGGGGGTCAGACATAAATAATGGACAGTCCATAGTAGAGTGTGTCCCTATCAGTGGCAAACAGATAAATAGCGGGGTTAGTTGCATGGGGGGATTGGGGCCGGAGAAATTAATATCCCCAAATGTCCAGGTGTCAAGGACGGCAACAGAGAGGAGGGTATAAACAAGCTGAATAGAACATGCAGTTACAATTCTTTTCCTCCAGATTGGAAAACAGAACGACTCATAATCAGGCCCACAGTAATATTCCCACCAGCTTGAACCTTCCACCAGCAGCAGCCCCGTATACACTGGTTTTGGCAAATGACCCTTTATCTAATGAGGGAGATAGGGAAAGTTGGGTAACGCTGAGAAATAAATCCCTACATTTCTTAGGACTTAAGACGGGCTTGACACATGAGATGTTTAATTTTTTTTAAATGGTGAGACGAGTCAGGTGGCTAGGTCCTAGCAAAAAATCTTTTAAAGGGGATTGTATAGTCCTATCACTAGGTTTCCTGCCCCTTGTACAAGAAATCCTGACCCGTTTAGGTTCTAACAGATTGATGGTAGAGGGGATAAATGTGCTTCCTCTTGGTTTTATCCATCGGCCTAACATGTTTGACAACCATAACATAGCCCTGACTGGGATTTCTCATAACAATCAAATGAGATGTAGCTTAAAAGTGTCTAACAGGTTTGGCCCGTTATACTCGCTGGAGGATGTAGATTGACAATTACAAGATAGTGCTGCCTATAATTAATGATGGCCACACAGCCCCCGATAGTATTAATGAACGGGCACTCGTGGGAGAATTTGTGAAAAATGATCCTAGGACACTGACTGAGGTCTTTCTACCAGTAGCCTCGCCCGTCGGTCCATGTTAGTACGAGTCCAAAGAATTGTGTGGCTACACATAAAACGGGTGACATTTCGATTATAGATATAGTAGAACAGGAGCAAAATGCCCAAATGACCAAGAAGACACAAAATGAGCCGGTAATAGTTGGAAGCCATAATAGAAGAGCGTCCGTCTTCCAAGAGTCAAGGAACAGTGAATACGGGGAGGGGAGGGACTTGGCAATAGAAATTCAATCTAAGTACGTCCAGGGGTGGGTGAGGAAAGTTTATTGGAACATCTCTGGGCTGCAATCAAAGGTCAACAACCCGATATGTGTAGAAATTATTAAGAACTTTGATATTCTGTGCATGCAGGAGACCTGGCTATTGGATGAACTCCACCTTGATGGTTTTAAAACGTTTCATATTCCTGCATGTCGTTCATTTCACGGGAGGTATAAAGGGGGTATTTGTGTACATTTCAAATTTAGTGGGGGTTTGTGGATAAAATCGGTAAAATCGACTAGCTATTATCATATTGTTGTCATTAATCTCTCATCATCGGTGGAGTTAGTGGTTATCAATTTATATAACAATACAGACAGGGGTACCGTCACCGATATGCTATATGGCCTTAATGAGGAAATTAAGAAGTTAAGTTATGCATCAGGGAAGGATTCCATTATTATATGGGGTGGGGACTTTAATACTAACATTTGCACCCAGTCCTCGTCCGGGTTTGCGATTCCTTATTTTGCTCAAGCACTTAAGGAATCGCAATTTTGAGATTCCTTAAATGCTATGAAGGAATCAATTAAAAAATGCGATTCAGGCTTAAGGAATCGCAAAATACCACCTACTCCAAGTAATTGGTATTTTGCGATTTCCTTTAAAAATGCATTTAAAAAAAAATTAAAAGTGCCATGTGGCCAAAAGGCATGTCTGTGCGCCACATGTACTTACAGGAACATTCCAGGGATTGAACAGGTGTCCTTTGGACACCCTCAGAAAAGGAGGTGGTGATGAACAGAGTGTCTGAATTAAGCAGACCACTCTTACCCAGTCCAAAGATCAGGGCTTGATCCATCACCAAATTAGTCTGACCCTGGCCCAGTGCATCATGGGAACAGGGCAGACCAAACTACCAAGCCAATTCTTATACTGGGAAGGAAACAAGCTACCGGGGACTAAACTACCAAGCCAATTCTTCACCAGAAAGGAGACAAGCTACCGGGGAGTATAAGAATTGGCTTGGTAGTTTGGTCTGCCCTATTCCCATGATGCACTGGGCCAGGGTCAGACTAATTTGCAAATAGCCAAGTTCTGAGCTGGGATGGTGCAGTGAGCTAAAAAACGGTGATGGATCAAGCCCTGATCTTTGGACTGGGTAAGAGTGGTCTGCTTAATTCAGACACTCTGTTCATCACCACCCCCTTTTCTGAATCATTTTTGTCCACCATAAGCGTGGAAGGGTATACTCAGATGTGAGTCCCTAGCTCATTGCACCATCAGGATTCAAGCAAGCCGGGCCGAAGACGGCTGAAATGCCAGAAACCGGTCCCCGGTAGCTTGTTTCCTTCCCAGTATAAGAATTGGCTTGGTAGTTTGGTCTGCCCTGTTCCCATGATGCACTGGGCCAGGGTCAGACTAATTTGCATATAGCCAAGTTCTGAGCTGGGATGGTGCAGTGAGCTAAAAAACGGTGATGGATCAAGCCCTGATCTTTGGACTGGGTAAGAGTGGTCTGCTTAATTCAGACACTCTGTTCATCACCATCCCCTTTTCTGAATCATTTTTGTCCACCATAAGCGTGGAAGGGTATACTCAGATGTGAGTCCCTAGCTCATTGCACCATCAGGATTCAAGCAAGCCGGGCCGAAGACGGCTGAAATGCCAGAAACCGGTCCCCGGTAGCTTGTTTCCTTCCCAGTATAAGAATTGGCTTGGTAGTTTGGTCTGCCCTGTTCCCATGATGCACTGGGCCAGGGTCAGACTAATTTGCATATAGCCAAGTTCTGAGCTGGGATGGTGCAGTGAGCTAAAAACGGTGATGGATCAAGCCCTGATCTTTGGACTGGGTAAGAGTGGTCTGCTTAATTCAGACACTCTGTTCATCACCACCCCCTTTTCTGAATCATTTTTGTCCACCATAAGCGTGGAAGGGTATACTCAGATGTGAGTCCCTAGCTCATTGCACCATCAGGATTCAAGCAAGCCGGGCCGAAGACGGCTGAAATGCCAGAAACCGTTCCCCGGTAGCTTGTTTCCTTCCCAGTATAAGAATTGGCTTGGTAGTTTGGTCTGCCCTGTTCCCATGATGCACTGGGCCAGGGTCAGACTAATTTGCATATAGCCAAGTTCTGAGCTGGGATGGTGCAGTGAGCTAAAAAACGGTGATGGATCAAGCCCTGATCTTTGGACTGGGTAAGAGTGGTCTGCTTAATTCAGACACTCTGTTCATCACCACCCCCTTTTCTGAATCATCTTTGGACACCCTGGCACCCTTGGAATTGCGATTCTCAAATTGCGATTTTCTCATAGAAAATCGCAATTTGAGAATGTATCCCCCTTCATTCCTATGGGCCTCTTGGCCCATAGGAATTAATGGGACACTCATTCCTTAATTGCCATTTGCAATTTGCAAATCCCAATTAAGGAATATTAGGTCATCGCAAAAAATTGGGAATAATTACCTACATTCCATTTTGCGATTCTCAAATAGCGATTCCTTAAAAATCGCTATTTCAGAATCGCAAAATGGAGATTACCAACATATGCCCCATAATCCCAAGAGGGAGCTTCACTCATCTAGTACACATCTGATAATGACTACCAGATTTAAGAGATTCAGGATGGGGGGCAGAGCCTTTGGCGTGGCTGCCGCTCGCCTATGGAACGAGTTGCCCCAGAATATCAGACAGGCCAATTCTCTGACCTGTTTTTGAAAGAGTCTGAAAACCTGGCTGTTCCTAGGCTTGAAAACTAGACGCTCTGTTCTTCTGACGTGGTGGTTATCTTCAAGTCTAAGCGTCAGGATACCTGCAGGGTAACAGTTTGAGCTATATAAATTCTTAATACAAGACAATACAATTCTTGAGCAATCTCACCATGACCAACAGGGTCAGGGGCCTAACTTACTTTTGGCCATGAGGTCTGCCTCCCATGCCAAGTACAGTGCTACCACAAAGGCCAGCACCAAGCAAAGGCTACTGACAGGAGTCAGAATCCAGAACCACAACCTCAGCTCTCCACTGACAGGTGACCGGGCTGTTTTAGGAGCAACTGTGGGTACCTGGAACCTCTCTTGCAGTTTAGATTGGGGGGGCTACCAAATCATATAGCAGACACCCTTCTATTACTCTCTCTTCTGTTAGTGCAGGGGGTGGCACCCTGCTGTTTGACAGCTGCCTGATGGCGTAGGACTTCCTTGTGGTGAGGTGAAGCCTAACCAGTGCCAGCTTTGGATTCCTCCCTTTCTGGGACAGAAGACCCTTGGCTCACGGGAACTCTCTTTATGAGTGGCTTACATTTCCTCTTATTTTTCCCTTTCTTTTGGGACCCCTGTCTCATAACTGGAGGGACTGGTTCCCAGGAAACTTTAGGTTGGGGTGCACCCTGGGCGATCTTCCCAACTTGGGTTCAGACCAACCTCTGGGAGGTCATTGCCCAGTAGAAATTCTAATGGGAGGTCCGAGCTGACATATATCAGCTATGGGTACCCTCTTATTCTAGGGGCACTATGGCTACAGGTTTGGTGGTGATTTTACCTGGGGCTAACCGTAGTCTTCTTGTCTCTCCTTCCACATAGATGTCTCTGGGACACCAACCTGTCACTCACTACAGTGTGTCTGGCACATGTGTCTCACAGGTCAATGGCAGGGATCCTTTTCATCTGACTGGAGTGGAAGTGCCTACTCCCACCCTCAGAGATCATGAGTATACCATCTGTAACGGTCTCCCAGCACAATGCTGCAAGGACTTTCTCATTTGAGGAATCCTCTTCTATGGCTACACTGGACAGCCCTGTGCTAACCACCTTCTTGGAATAGGTGGGATCACGACTGAAGTGGCCTGACTGCTGACAGTCACAGCACAGCCTGTTGTCCAAGTACTTCTTCAGCCCTAGGATCCCCTGCATCTGCGTTTCAGAGTTGGGGTGGGATCTACTCTCCTCCTTTTTATGGTTCTAGGGAACTGAGAGATTATCTGTGTGGGCTTTTCACCTCCCTTCTTGGTTTTTGTGGGCCTAATGCCCCCTCCACATTCTTGGACTCTCCCCCGGTGCTGTTTAGTTACACTGATTCTCACCCACTCTGCACATCCTAGTTCCCTGTGAATAGGCAGTAAGCATGGGCGAATTTTGCGAATCTGGTGTTCGCGAATTTGCGTATTTGCGAACTCGCAATTCACCAAAATCCGCGAATTCTCGCGAATTTGCGGATTTTTTTTTGTGTTCGCAAGGGTCTCTGCCAGTTTGCGGGGGTTTTGTACCAGTTCGCAATTGCGAACTTACTTGTCGGCTCGCAACGGTCGCGACTATGTTGTTTCTACGTCTGGTTCATCATCACAGGTTCCCAGCACCCTCTGTTTCACCACTGCCACCCTCTGTTTCACCCATGCCACCCTCTGGTACATCAATGCCACCCTCTGGTTCATTGTCACTGTAGATTATGGGGGGGAAAGCAAGCACAACTGCCCTGCTTCCACTGACATGAATTAATTTGGGGTTGATTTATTAATGTGTCACTGTTTTAAAATTCCAGTCTGGCACCTGCTTCCTTATCTGTAATTTGCTTTCTGTTGCAGTGCAATTTTTTTTCCAGGACCTTTGTGGCCTACTTGTAGCTATTCTATGAGCCTGCTGTGAGGGTCAGAGCAGGGTCATAGAATTGTTGCAACTAGCAACTGAACTCTGGAGGGGCCCCAGTCAGGAAGCACTACAGGGAATGGTTACTATTACTAATGATGAGTTTGAACTTTTGCACCTGCTGAGTGCTTTCAGTTTAGCAAAACTCGTTTTTCTGCAGAACAGCAACTGTAATGCCCCAAACAAACATAGGCAACTGAACTCTGGAGGGGCCCCTCAGGAAGTACTACCGGGAATGGTTACTAATGATGAGTGAACTTTTGCACCTGCTGAGTGCTTTCAGTTTTGCAAAACTCGTTTGTCTGCAGAACAGCAACTGTAATGCCCCAAACAAACTTACTGTGAAAGTTGATTTCTAATCCAAAAGTGATCCAAAGAAAGTCAAAAGGCCTCAAATCCAAAAAAGGGCAGGAAAATGTCAACCTGAGGAGTTATTCTGATAAAAATCATCATTTTCAGAAGGTCTATGCTGCTTGCTAGTGGATTTCTTGTGCAGAATTAAAAATGTTGTAATTTCGCGAGTGCAAGATTGTTGCTGCCCGCCGCACCTACATGTTCGCAATTGCGAACTCTCGTGATGCGTCGCCAAACTCCCGCGGGATCCCGCAGCAAGATCGGAAATGGAGCAGCACTCGCAAAATATCGAGAAAAACAACTCGGCAAACGCTGAATGACGGTAAGTGAACGCCGCACGCCGCAAAATTGTATCACCAAGAAAAATAAATCCGCTGCGTCCGAATTTGCGGATTTTCGGTAAATTCGCGAGCGTTCGCGGATTGCGAATTTACCAAAAATCCATAAAATCCGCGAGCGGAACGGATTTTCCGCCCATGCTTAATAGGCAGCTTTGTGTCCACTGGATACTGGGGTAACTTCTCTTGTTCACGAGTCAGGATGTGCTCCATATGAATTAAGTTATACAGCCCCTCATCAGTACTCACTTTGTTACCTTTCATCCAACCCTCTAGTGCCTTCATTAAAATGTCCACAAAGTCCACCCATGCCTGTGAATTTACCTTCTGGGTGCCCCTAAACTTTACACTGTATTGTTCTGGGGTCGGACCAAACTTCTTGACTAAGCATTGCCTCATGTGTGTGTGTTGTTTTCAAGTGTAAATATTGGTTATTGACTGACACACAAAAGCTTTGTTAATACAATGATTGACCAAGTGCAAGGTAAAATGTCAATTGTGTTATGAGTTACGAGTACGTTATGCTTGCAAGTACTTCATGCAGGAGGTATGACATCCTCAACTATCATTTATGTCAAGTCATTGTCTTGCTGCAAAAAAGTACTCCATCAAGGGGGCCTTTAGTATTCCACAGACGATTTTGCCCTCATGTTGACTGATTCTCAGCTTCACCTTCTGTGTAGGTCGCCTGACAATGAGTAACTCAACTCAGTCAATCAATGGCACAAAATACATTGATGCTGTTACAATTACTGTGGCGTTTATAAGGTTTGTGTACTATTGAAACACCTTAGTTTCACTTGTTTGTGCACGTACATTCTAGTTGCCACATGTGAAATCTCTTACAACTCCCGGAACGTCCAATGCTGAGGTCAACACTTGGTTTTATGGGCTTAGCGCACTTGATTTTCAATATTCTGATTTATTTCAAAGCAATGAGTTTTTTTCAAATTGTACATTAATTCGTACTATTTACAAAAAGTATTCTTTAGATGAAATCTTTCAAAGGACTGAAAGCAGTGTCATTAATCTTATGGTTTAATAACTTCTCTCTTAGACAAACGAGGCATGCACATGTGCTCACCTAACCAGCCAGGAAGAATTACCTCTCATGTTCAATCTTTGGCAGAGGGTTTCTGAATCCAAAAATAGTGACATTTTGTATTGAAAATAATCATGTAAGAGCAAGAACTGCCTAAAAAGAGGTTATTGCAAAGAGTATTATAATTGTTGATGTCCTGTGGAAAGATGTTGTTTTTGTAGGTTTTTAAAACAGAGTAGAATGAGTGTTATCCACATCATGTTTAATTTCCTGGTCATGTTAAACTTGGTGACTTTCTGAGACATGCATCAAGATATTCTATACAGTAGTTCATTGGTTTTGACCTCTACACAGGTTCAACGTAGCAATAATGTATTAGAGAGTGTAAGATTAAAGATGCAAGATTTATGGATTGTACATTTTAATTGTTTAGCCATCATGCTAAGGTGTACAGCACTTCATCACTGCCTTCCCTAACACTAATATGTACTTTTGCTAGAGTTTAATACTCACATTGCAAGGTCAGAGGTTTTACACAAGTTACTCAAAATACTCCGAGCGCCTTGTATGTGATACCCCAGTCGTACCACTCAGCACATGGCATCAGTTTGTCATTATTACATTATTGATTTGTCAGAAGCAACATCCCTCCAGGTGGTCTTAAGTGAGGCTGACCTAGATTGACGATGCATTGTTGTTTGGAATTTGAATAGACTGTAAATGTAAGAATGCCTCTACAGTGACCCTTGTTAAGGAGGTCTGAAATTTGCTTGAGGTGTGGGCTGCCTGAAGGAGAGCATTAGGGGCCGATTACGATGGCAGGTGGATCCTACCCCCGGCGGGGGCGATCCACCCACCCCGTCAGTACAAAGACCCCCTGCCATATCATGATGGCTGAGGGGGTCCGCGGCAGACGGACAGACCGTTCGTCGCTTTTCTGCCGGTCGACTCGTCAACCGGAAGAAAACGGGTTTCATATGGTGGCAGTGTCTGGAATGCACGCCATCCATATTTCAATGCAGGCTCAGAGCAGCCTTTTCATGGCTGCATTGCCGCCATGGAAAGGCTGGACAATATCCCAACAGGTAATAGTATAAGACAAATATGCATGTATGCAACAAGCATTACAATAACAGAAATGATCGCTGCCATTCACCATCACCCGGATTCATTCCCCAGCAGGCTCTTCAAAGTCCCTGCCCCCATGCAGACGCGGCACGAACTGCTGTTCACGGACAGTTTCTCTGATTCATCACTTGATCCCGCTGAGCCTACAGCACTGCCTAAACCAGACAACCTTGTCCTGATGACGATTCAAGAGGATCAAAACGCCGTCAACTCTACAGCGCAATACTAGGCGCACTTCTCTTTGTGGCTCAATACAAATGACAAAATTGCCGTAATTAGTGATGTCACTTTGTCACAATACTTGAGTCACCCACTGTACATTACTTGCACCATTGTTCACTGTGCGCCGTCCACGCTGTTCACCCCATCACTTGCGTCGCCACGTCCTCCACAGAGACGTTCTTGAGCACCAAGTGCATTATGGTTGTCACAGAATTTGTTCTTTACAGTGCTGCTTTAACTGTATATGCCCAACCATGAATAATAACCCCAAAATATAAGATGATCTATACAGCTCGGGAGCGATTCAACGAACATTGCGATTGCGCGGCGATCGCTGTCCCTGATAGCTTCGGCCTCCCGGTGTCAACAGAGCGGGGGTCCCGGGAGGTGCGAGGGAGCGTGGCCTGATATCTCGGGACGATCCTAGCAATCGCGGAGCGCGCGGGGGCTAACCACGGCTCCCCATCATGTCGACGATGAACCGCATGAATAAGCCGGGGAAAGACAGTCCTGGGAAGGGTCCGTCTGCATCGTCCCCTGGTTCCAGCAAGTCACCCCCGAAGGAGGACGGGGACGGCCCTGTTACAAAGGCCTTCTTGATCGAACTTTTTGCATCCATCAAGGACGACATCACGGAGCTGAAGTCGCAGCTGGCCTCCGATTTGCTTGAGGTCCACCGAGATGTAGATGGCATCGGTGAGCGAGTGGCGACCATGGAGGACCACGATCTAGGCCTTGCTGGCGACGTCCACCAGTTACAGCAGGAGCAAAATTTGGACCTTCAGGCCCACTGCGAGGATTTGGAAAATCGATCCCGCCGTAATAACATTCGTATCCGAGCGGTGCCCTGGGAAGGAGAAGGTAGAAACTTGCGGGAGTATGTGGAGGCCCTTTTTCTGCAGATTCTAGCAGAGGAGGATCTCTTGGAGATCCGCATGGACAGAGTTCATCGAGTTGGGTTGCCACGCGGCACGCGTTCACCGCCGCCGGACATTTTAGTCTGTGTCCACAACTTTCAATTGAAAGAGAGGATCCTGAGAAAGGCCAGGGATACCAACAACCTACAATTTCGGGGACACAGCCCCCAGCTTTTTCAGGACTTGGCGGCCTCCACGTTACAGAAGCGACAGGACTTCCGCCTGGTCACAGCTTTCCTGCGGGAGCACGGGGTGTCTTACTCCTGTGGCCACCCCTTTCGGCTCATCTTTAGATTGCAGAACAGACTGGTGTAGATACGATCACTGGCGGCTGTCAGGGAACTTCTGGGCATGGAGGAAGAAGCCGCGTCGGCTGGTGCTAGCGCTTCCCCAAGAAGACGACGCCGCTCCCGCTCCCCGGCATGGCAAAGAGTGGGCCGCACTGGAATGGCGGAAGGCCCGAATCCATCAGCGAGCCACAGTGGGAGGGGAGAGGCCCTTGCCTCGGTGGCTTTGGTGACTGACTCGAGCCGGATAAACAGCTCTTCGGCGGCCTAGGCTCCCCCACCATCGGCCTGTGGGGCCGGAGGGGCTCTACCACCTCAGGTACATCAAGGGACCTTGCTCCACTGGAGGGTTACCCCGACCCTGAACTCGAGGGGGGCATTACCTGGGTCTTCTACCCCCGACCCTTATGGTCATGTCCAGCTGCTTCTTCTTTTGTTCTACTTTTTCTCTTTAAGGTTCTGGGGCTGTTCTCTTTGGATAGTGTCTTGGGGTTCCTGTGGGTTGGGGGGGTGTTGATTTGGAATGGGCTCAGTGGTGGCAGTGGTGAATCTGGTATGAATGTGGATTTCTGCGGGCTGTCTAGGGCACTACAGGGGGCACTATGTGGAGCGGGGCGGGGGAGGGGAATGTCTAACTGATGCCAGTCACGATAGGTTCATGGAATGTTAAAGGCCTTAATTCCCCCCAAAAGCATCAGAAGACGTGGAAATACATTTTAGACCATCATTTGGATGTGGTGGGATTGCAAGAGACACATTTGGCACGTAGGGACGAAACCAGGCTCAAGAATAGGCAATACCCACTGATTTACAGGTCTTCGGCCACCACTAAGCACCAGGGGGTGGCATTCTTGTTTCACTCTACACTGCAATTCCAACCCATGGGGGTACGTAGCGACAAGGAGGGTAGATGGCTGATGGTGAAGGGGATGCTCCTTGGTAAACTCTGCACGTGGGTGGTTCTCTATGCACCAAACACGGGTCAAAATGGGTTCCTTGAGGCTTTATTGCGGGAGGTTGGGGACTTTGGGGAGGGTGCTTTGGTGGTAATGGGGGATTTCAATTTGGTTTGGGACAAAGAACTTGATTGCTCGCACCAGCAGCGGACGGAGGCAGGCCTCTTTTCCTCCGAGTCGCGTGATGCTGTGGACAGCTTGGGCCTCATTGACAGCTGGCGCGCCCTCAACCCCCACACTAGAGACTACACATTCTTCTCCCATGTTCACCACACGTATTCGCGTCTTGATCACATCTTTCTGAGCCAGTCGTTACAGGGAGACCTGAGGGAAAGTAGGATATTCCCGCTCTCTGTATCGGACCATAGCCTCCTGGCTGTGTGCCTGACTTGGGCTCCGGGGACGATCCCCCACCGCAAATGGTACGTCCCTGCCTCTCTTACGCGAGACCAGGAGTCGTGCACTAAACTAAGGGCGGCCATTGGGGAATTCTTTGAGTTTAATAAGGAAGGGGACACTTTGGTTTTCACCCAATGGGACGCCTTTAAGGCGACGACACGGGGCACGTGCATTGCTTTGAACTCCGCCTTGAACAAACTTAGGCGTGAGGAAAGGGAGGCGCTGGAGGCGGAGCTGACGATGCTTGAAACTGCGCACAAGCAGAATCCTTCTCGAAGGACGCTCCGTCCGCTGGCGGCAGTGCGGAGTAAACTCAGGGCCCACTATAATAACCGGGCGGAGTATACCCTCCTGCGCTTACGGCGTCTTTCTTACGCACAAGGCAATAAAGTAGGGAAACATCTGGCTCGACAGCTCCGTGATGAGCGCGAGAGAGAATACATAGGTGGCATCCGGGCGCCCTCGGGCGCCTTGGAACATCAAGACGCAACAAAGGCGGAGCTCTTCGGCAAATTTTTTGCCGCCCTGTACTCGGCGGATAGCTTGGTGCTGGAGGATCAGGAGGAGTACCTGAGGGCTCATCCGCTTCCGCAGGTTTCCAAGGAGTGGAATGATCTTTTGGAGGCCCCCTTTACTAGGGAAGAGGTGTTGGCCGCGATTAAGTCCCTTAAACCACTTAAGGCGCCTGGCCCGGATGGCTTCACGGCACCCTTCTATCAGACCTTTACCTCTGAGTTATGCGACTTTTTGGTGACACTCTTTAACGGCATGAGGGAGGCGGGTCAGACTTCGGGCTCCATGGCGGAGGCGATGATATCGATTATCCCCAAAGCCGGGAAGGACCCCTCGAGGTGTGAGTCCTACCGGCCCATAGCTTTACTGAATGTGGATGCCAAGTTATATTCCTCCATCTTGGCTGCACGACTCCAGGACCTTATGCCTGCCCTCATTCATCCCGATCAGTCGGGATTTATAAAGGGTCGTCAGACCCACGACAACACCAGAAGGCTGATTCACCTGATTGAGAAGGCCAACCGCTTCGAGATCCCGGCGGTCTTGGTGGGCCTTGACGCTGAAAAAGCGTTTGACCGGGTGGACTGGAACTTTCTCTTTGGTACGCTGGCGGCCTATGGTTTCTCCTCCAGATTCATAGCTATGCTGCGGGCCAACTACTGTGCTCCTCGATCAAGAGTAATGGTTAACGGTCATGTTTCACCTTTCTTTGTGCACTCCCGGGGTATGCGGCAGGGCTGTCCCTTATCTCCCCTTCTTTTTGCGCTTAGCATTGAACCTTTAGCTCTTAGGGTGCGAGAGGACCCGGGCATCAGTGGTCTCCCCTTTTCGGGAGAGCAGCATAAAATTTCCCTCTTTGCTGATGATGTTCTGCTGTCACTGGCAGACCCGGGAAGCTCTCTTCCATGGGTACAGGAGGTACTCTCTCAATTTAAAGCAGTGGCGGGTTTTAAGGTCAACCCTAGCAAGTCCTACATTCTCAACCTCACGCTATCATCTGCCGAGGTGGACCGCATCCGGCCGCTCACACCCCTGTCTTGGGCCAGCTCCTCTATTCAGTACCTAGGAGTCCGGCTAACCTCATCCGTCATCACTCTATACGCGGCCAACTTCCCGCCTTTGTTGGCCCAGATACAGACTGAGCTTAACCGGTGGAAGCCCATGTTCATTTCCTGGCTGGGCCGCATCCATGCCATTAAAATGACGATGCTCCCCAAGCTCCTGTATCTATTTCAAGCACTCCCTATTACATTGGATGGGGGCTTTTTTAGGCGCATTAAAACCATGGTCCTACACTACATTTGGCAAGGGGGTCGCGCTAGACTTTCCTTCCTAACGCTGCGAAGGCCTTTGAAGAAGGGTGGGGTCGGCCTCCCAGATATGCACCTCTATTATAAGGCAGCGCAACTCCGAGTGCTGGTGGAGTGGACCCAGATGGAATCGGAAAAGCACTGGTTGCATATGGATAGGAGTGTGGTGGGGAGGTCGATATGGGACCTGGTCTGGAAGGCGAAGGGGGATCGCCCTCGGAATGCCTATATCAGCACTCCTATGAGCACTACCCTGAAGGTCTGGGACTCGGTTTCCAGCGATGAGAGGTGGACTTCCTTCCCGTCCCCCTTCATGCCTATACATTTTAACCCGGCCTTTCCGCCGGCGCTTGTCGAGGGCCCCTTTGATGTGTGGAGGGCGGGGGGGTGTCACGCGCTCACGCACCTGTTCCACGGATATGAGCCGCTCACCTTCCATAACTGCATGCGTGACTATGCGGTGTTACCATCCGAGCGTTACCGGCATACCCAAATGTTACACTGGGCGTTGTCACCTGAGGTGCGGGACGCAGCGACAAGGCCTCCTACAGATTTTGAATCCTTTATCACCCACGCAGCTTCCATGAGAGGGGTGATCTCATTCCTTTATGGCCTTTTGCTTGACACAGCTATCTCGCCTCGCCCTCGATATATGGGGTTGTGGGAAGAGCACCTGGGTCGGGATATCTCTGACGAGGAGTGGACTCACCTCTGGCGTGATCTGCACGGATTTAATCATTCCATTGACCTTAGGGAGGCCCACATGAAAACGATGTTGGACTGGTATCTCCACCCAGCCCGGTTGAAAAAGATTTTTCCCTCCACATCGGATAGATGTTGGCGAGGATGTGGCCTCTTGGGGGATTTCCGCCATTTTTGGTGGGACTGCCCTGTCATTCGCCCCTACTGGGAGGAGATACTGTCCCAAATTAAGGATGTGCTGGGTTACCCGATTCCTGACTCGATGGGGTTTGTCCTATTGGGACTCCGTGATCAACACCTGGAGCACCAGACCAAGGCGGATAAACAAATCCTTTGGCTCTGCATTGGTGCGGCCAAGCTGACCTTAGCGGTGGCCTGGAAAAAGAAGGAGGCCCCTGCACTTTCCCTCTGGTATGCGAGGTTGTGGAAACTGCTGAGTATGGAACGTATGGCGGAAGTTTTCAGAGGAGATTTAAAAAATTTCGTTTTCCGATGTGGCCCCTTGGTCCGCTTCCTTTCTCAGGGTCTGCCGTCGGTAGTTTGCCCGTCCACTTTGCGTACACTCCATTTGTTCCAAGTGTGAGACGATGTTTTGATGTGTACCTGTTACTTGGCTGCCCCCACTGGGGGGAGGGGGGATGGAGGGTTGAAGGAGTTTTGGGGGGAGGGTGTTCTGTTTCTTCCCTCTCTATGGGGGTTGGGTTTTTGTGTTCCACCTCGCTGCATTGTTTTTCTTTCGGAGGAGAGACGAAGAGGCGCAACATAGACTGAACGACTGAGCTCCCGACTCAGGTGGCCTATGCCTTGCACCATTGAGAGCCGATGCCTTTATATGGACTCCCCTTTGGGGCAACATTATTAGCTGGCGAACTTTGAGAACCATCCTGGCTAGGGTGGCCGCATTGACCAATCTTTAGCAATGTTCAGTCTCCTCTGCCGTGTAGAGAAAGCTCCTGCGAGGGCTCTTGTCGCATTTCTTGTGTTTCTATCTTTTCTTACTCTCTTTCTTCTTCCTTCTTGTGCTTTCAATAAAAATATCTTTGACAAAAAAAAAAATATAAGATGATTTACAATCTTTTATCAACTGAATAGTGGTCTCCTTATTTCTGTTATTGTAATGCTTGCTGCATACATGCTTATTTGTCTTATACTATTACCTGTTGGGATATTGTCTTTTTATCTACCTTCCTAACCCAGTCCAGACGTGGTTTATGGGTCACACTCCTGTAACTTTTTACTACTGCCATGGAAAGGCTGGCAGTTCTTGCTGTTGGGGGCCCTTTGCGGGCCCCCATGGTGTTGGGGCATGGGGGGTTGCACTTGGGGGCTACCTATGGTAACCCCCTGCATTTGCAGGTACAATGTGGCAGGCACCGCGTGGTGCCTGTCACTTTGTGCATGTAAAAGCATAACATGTATATTTTATAGTGCAGCGGGTGCTGCTTGCAGCACCGCCCGCCGCAATGTAAAATATATATGGGAAGCACCCGCCAGTGTGGTGGGCGCATCACAATAGGTATGGCGGGACCGCCGCAACTGTGGTGGGAAGTCCCTAAGGCAACTGCGATCTGATCCGTCCGCCATCGTAATCGGCCCCTTAGATATTTAACCACTTTTTAGCCTTAAAGATATAACTTCATTTTGTCAATAAGCTGTGTTTCAGTTGGTCAGTTGCTGTATTTTTAAACTGTGATCAGGAATAAGGGCCATTTATCAATATTGTACACCCCGGGACAGGATTGTGTTTGCACAACTTGTCTGTTGTTTGTTATGAGACTAGGTACTGCTACAAGCATTTGCAATATACAATTTAGTTAGAAAATCACAAAATATGTAGACATTTCAGCACCATACCGCCCCGAACACTTGGGTCAAGGTTTTTCAAGTCCGCTCTTCCCCAATCTGGCCATAGTTTCTACTGAACACACATTCGACAGCAATGAATCACCCTACTGTATGTCAATCAATTTTCTATTCATAGCTTTAAGGACCATATGGAAAGAAGACAGCATACTATTTATATCATGAATTTATGGAAGTCAATCCATTTCTTTTAAACTTTATATACTTCCATGTTGAGGTGTTGTGAAATGAAAGATTTCCAGAACAAAAGAAGTAAAGGTAGCTCTAAGGTGTGTTCAAGCAAATAATAACATGCTTTCCTATTTAAATCTGGGATCATAAGGAGCACTAAAAGATGGAGTGAACACAGAATCACATCGAAGCTGGCCATCAGACAGTTATAAACATGCCTATGTCTAAAGTAAAGCACCCGAGTTCTGATTTACACAGTACTGAGAGAGAGCAAGTGCAGTGCCCCTTCATTACCATGCAATCAAGAGTTAAACCCCAAGGAATGGGGATCAACATTGTGGAACCGGATTTACCAGGTGGACACCTGAATCAAATTCCCAATTGCATAGGATTTGATGCTTATGTTTAGCATGTTGCATAATACCAAACTGTGATGGGGTTAGATTCTGACAATGTATTACTAAATGTTATTAACTAACCTTAGATGACACTTTCTTCTCTTTAATTAAGGAATCCGAAGTGGTGAGAACAGATTTCTTTACTTACTCTCTTTACTTTACATTATCGCATTGGTTGTTGACTGTAGCAGCCCATTGAGAGTGTGGCAGTGCCACAGAAAACCAGTCCCCTTCTATAGAATACCAATATGATTACTATTGGGATACCAATGGTACTCTTAAAAATGAGGAATTCCATATTTCCATGTGTGTTTGCCTGCTTGGAGCAAATAAACCAACCACAAAGAAACTACGGGGTTTGCATTAAATCCAAGGACCTTGTCATTTCTATGGCATCAGTAAGAAGAATTTGTAGCTTCATCAGGACTGAAGGGGAACTTTCATTGAGGCTCCTAAAAAGTCAATTTCAAAATGGAGTTTAGAATGTTAGGTTTCAATTGGTATTTGTTTTTCAATGAGTCTCAGCATGTAAATGGCCCTCATAAAGTTTCATAGAGTTTGGCTGATGACCCTATGGGACCAGCTAGTCAATACCATTATTTCTGACAAATGTCAGCCCATCGTAACCTAGTGGTTGAGGTTGGACAAAAAGCTGTGAAACCAGGTGAGAACAGTGTCTTTGAGATCCAGGCCATCCAGGTGCTCTAGAAGCACCTTGGGTGTATTTATTAACATGTGACACAGTGTAACACAAAAAGACAAATTATAGTGCTGCATCAAATGGACAGGGCAGGAATGCATCATTACCTCTAAGATAGGTTGCATTCCAGCTTCATCTCTAAAATGCTGCACATTGTCTCTCAAGTGTCAATGCAGGCACACTTGTTCAACAAAAACAATCCTCTGAGGAATTTTCCACTTTCTATGTGTACTGCAGAAAGAAAAAGATAAGAGAAATAAACATTCCTCCTTGGTACACCTCCTGTGGGAAGATGCAGCATTTTGATGCATTCCCAGGTTTACTATTGTTATGAAATCTGGAATTGCATCAAAAACCATAGGTGGATGTGTTAGGAACAGTCACTGCCCACAGTAAAGCAAGGCAGCACCCTGTGCTGCCATGTGTTACTCCAGATATACTATGCCACACAGAGCCCTGAAAGGTGCCTCTCCACAGCATAGTGTGATGCGAAAGGATCTGCTGGAGGGGTTGGGCTACGGATCCACAGTGGGCCCTGTTCTAGTGCTCCTGTAATAACTGGCCCCTCTGACTCTGGCAGAGTTAGTGCTGATGGGTGGCTGGAGGGGCTGCGGTGTGGTAAATATCATGCTGGTCAGATGTTATAGTAGTACTCAAACCAATCAAACATGGCTTAATAGCTGTGAATGTCTGGGAGCTGGCGCACGGCCAAGCCTCTCAATGGCTCAGTAGAATTAGGTGGGAGTCAGTTACATATCAGTCTGGGAGGGCTGGGAAAAGTCAGTCTCATTTGGCGGAAGACTAACACCACCTGTCTCATCTGTAGGCGGGCTGAAGCCCCATAACCTGCCCCTCTCTCTCTAAACCGCTGGTGTGTGAGTACACGTAGCTGCAAGAGACTTCCATCGGTCTCACCTGCAGCTGATGGGCATGTAAAAGTCATTTATTGATGTTGAAATCAGTACCACAGACGTCTTCACCACTGCCAACAATCATTAACTTCTAACTCGGCCTGGCCTTGTTTGCATGTATCCAGCTCTAGGTCATACCCCTCAGAAAGGATGCTTTCTTATATTACCTCTTGAAGTAGAATGAGAAATTTCTGGGTCACCTCTCTACCTGGAATATGATTCAAGTCGACTGTTTGATGTAAAACCTTGGTATCGCTTTGTCAAAGAGTTCTGCTAGAGTGCCTGAATTTCCTCCCTTCCTAATTTTTCTAACTCAAATCCCTTCTTGCATTCCTGGCTTTCGTACCATGAGCCAATAACTTAAATTTGATCCTCATTGCGCCACTCAAATGCCTCCTTTACAAAGGCGTTAGTTTTTAGTGCTGCCTCAGATTTACACATCCTTGTATATTGGCAGTGTCAAAAAGCAATAGATGTTGCCTGGGAATGCCAACAGCAACACCCATTGTATGCCCCTTTGCAGCAGAAAACTGCAGCATGAAGGCCAAATTTACAAGGCAGTGTTAAGACACGCAAAGTTTCTATTATGACCCAGTGATGCTGCTAAGTTTCACTCGCTTTTTCGTAGCACGATTGGAAAACTTCCTGTTTTCTGGCACAAAATGAAGCTGGCAAAATGTGATACTGGTCTTGGCCAAGAGGTTACCAATAGTGAGGCATGTCATCATGTAGTGTAGTTCCTATATTCCCAATAGGTCCTGAACATTGGAATAATATATCCTACTAGCTTACCCGTCGCGCGTTGCTGCGATGTTAGAAGAAAGGGAATTCTAGTAAACTCGTTATGATAACATTCAATTTACATTGTGTCATTTGTATTGAAACTTATTCATTTTAATATGGATAACATTTCAAAGTGTTGTTTTAATTCTATTTATTTATTTGAGTGCTTGTGGATACACAATATTTTTTGTTTTTCCGTCTGGTGCGCACACGAAAAAATCAGAAGGTTTTCCGACGTGTGAGCTGGCCACATACAGTTGTCCATGTGAGAAGCATGGATTCTCCAAATCTAGTCCACACACTTGCAGCGATTGTCCTTGTGCTTTGTTGATGGTTATTGCAAAAGCGAGTCGCACCGAATACTGTACACGCTTGAATTTAAATGGCATATCTGCTGGGATGATTGGAATACGTGGCAACAGTACATCTTCCCCCTTGAATTTCCCATTCAAAATTGTAGCTTTGATGACACTGTTCATCATCTTTTTCACCGAAAGTCTTGTACCGTTGAAAAGTCGTGGTTGCGAATTAAAATGGCATATCTGTTAGGATCATTGGAATACGTGACAACAGTACATCTTCCCCCTTGAATTTCCCATTCAAAATTGTAGCTTCAATGACATTGTTCATCATCTTTTTCACCGAAAGTCTTGTACCGTTGCAAAGTCGTGGTTGCAAATTCAGTATTCAAAAGATTATGAGGGCCCTGGGGGGCGATCTTTAAAAAATGTTTATGCCAGAAACCTTCGGGGGAGTGTACTCAACAACTTCCCAAAGTTTTATACCAATTGGATGAATGGTGTAGTAATGCATAAAGGACAAACAGACAGACATACATTTGTTTTTATATATATAGATAGATGTGACGTAGGACTTATGTCGACTAGGTCTCTATCGAATATATTAAACTTAATTGTGAGTGCCAGCTAGCTCAGAGGTCACTAGAAATGTTCTCGAGCTCACAAGATTTAGTTTCTGACAACCGCATAAATATGACAAATTTGTTTCCCCAAGATAAAACTGATCTTCAGAGTCGTGGAAACAATAGATAGATATTTTACTCAGTCATTTGTGCATGCTTCGTTTCACCAGAGGTGCAGAGAAATAGAGAGATGGGCGTTTTCAATAAAATAATTTATTGAACAGTCTTCTTTCTCGTGTAGAAGTAATGAACTGCTACAATTGTGATACTGGTTGCAAAATATAATGCGTACAGTAAGAAGAGTATTATAAAATAATACTGTAAAAGCATTGTATGGTTCTTAGACCACAGATAAATGCATACATAAATAACAGAGGCAAAAAAGTACTCCACTGGTGCTTCTAAAATACACCTACCCCGATGTACCTAACCTAAGTCTAGTACGAGGGAAGAAGTAAGTGAGGTGTGGCATAAATTTAGTATCCTTTGCCAATAATCTATCCAAGATTTCTGTTAGGGTCTAATCAACTCCATACCTTCGTTTAGAATGAAGGAGGTCAGTCTCAGGACTCGATTTCCCTACAACCCACAAGGGTAGCTTGGAAACACTGGAGCTGGATTTCTTGGCCGGAGAAAAGACAGCGTCTCTATCAGTGCGTCTGCTGGAGGGTCGGCTTCCTTCGGCACTTGCTGTAGCAGGATGCGTCGGGCAAGTAGATAGTCGAACTGCTCCAAACCACTATGTGTTTGCTTCGGCAAGTGTGGGCATATTTATACCTTGAAGGTGCCCAGTTTGACGTAAAGGTGGGCATAATAACGTCATCAAAGAGTATCAGTTCTTAGAAAACTCCATGAGTTCTTGGACAAATCAATATGCAAGCAAGGGAAGTCCCTAGCTGCTGAAGCCGAGTTTTCTAAGAAATCGTTGTGGATTTTCAGAACTAGTGGAAGTAGCCATGCTTTAATTGGACTGCATGAGCTATGTCTAAATATGGTTATGATTTCTATGCCTATAAAATTGTATGGTGATGTATACCTATATAAGGGCATGAATCAGGAAAATTACACTAGGGTCCTAAAATGCTATACAACACCCACTCCACTTTATTATGTTCAACATTACTAAGTTCAAGCACTAAAACATATTCTAAAGCATGTGTTTACAATCCCACCCAAAAATACATAAAAATGCATTTGAAATGGTTGCACATGAAAAATTAGCATTTTTACTGAACGCATTTAAAAGCAATGATTTCATTTAAATCATGTAACCTGTTGTTAATATTGCTTACTGAATGAATCATAAAGAATTACATATATGAAATGGCTCTAACTACAGAAAAAAAGGTCAAGACCATCCCATAGCAGAATATATAAACTGTTTTTGTTTCTTGATAAGGTCAATATAATTTCTAGGAAGTATGCAAAGAATTCTTGTTCTCTAAGAATAGTTCTACTTTAAGCAGATTGTTTTGTGCCAATAGTTCATTTGGAAAAAGTCAAATCAAATCATAGAAAAAATAGAGTTCTAAAGTTAGAAGTTTCTGTTTAGAAAAAGCGAATGTCGAATTTCAGATTTGAAAGAACACTGTGTGCTAACTTTAAAAGTTATTCTCGGTGTTAGGAGAAAACATTAAATCGTCTAGGCTGGCAAAGAAATTGTCTACCACAGTAGATGAAAGTTGAACCACTTCATTAAGTAGATCAATCGTACACAGATGAGAAGAATTGCCGTCAGCATCAGCCGCGTTAGCAATGTTCCCAGTAGATGGTACCTGTGTGCCTGTTGGTCCGCGTATCTCACCCTCAGCCGGTGAGATCTCAATGAATGCCGTCATCAGGATTGGTAGCCGTTGGGGCAACACAACGCATGAGCCGTTACCGGACCAAGCAAAGCATAAACATCCGTTGGCAGTTCTGATGGAAGTGTTAGACAGATATCCAACACGCATGCCTCTCCACAAAGACGGCATCATAGAACAGGTAAGATGTAATCTTGCCAGATTGGTCTGAATGACAGGAACTATGTGGTATTCAGATCTCTCAAACAAGCCAAGCAAAGAATTTGGATTATGCGTTCACGATACTGCATTGCCAGAAGAGCTTTCTCCATGGTAATCTGGGTATCGCTGGTGACTGGACTTGCCATAACGGAGCAGGAGGAATAAAAATAGTATCACTGCTACGAGTCCCAAGATGAGAGGCAGGCTGCCGAACACAGAGTGCACAAAGTTAGGAAAGATGCCTAGGACTGCTTCAAAGGGTGCTAACAGTCCTGAAACAATCATCTTAAATACATGTACAATACCACTGGTATCAGACATGTTTAAAGTGCGACCTAGCATTTCTGTGAAATGTATTGGGCAGTTTGTTGATAAAAAGGCATGTATCTCCACAGAGGACCTTGTAACTTGCAGATCATACGTCTCTCTCTGGATAAGGTCAGTGGCACAGTTTCTTTTTTTAAAGAATGGCTTTCATTCTGCTTAAAGTATCAATTCGTATAGAAGAGATGTTCAGTGAAGGCCATAGTGGCAACTCCCCGTCTGTCTTAGTTTTTGGAAACAATACTTGCATACAGCAAGTGACCCTGGCTGACTCACTAACAAGATAGGCTATTCCTGGCATCATTCCACAACAGCTGTGATCATTTAGGATTATGTAGCTCCAACTGAAAAGCTGCCTAAAAATTGGATCTATCACTGCTGCCGGGGAACCCTGCAGGTGGCATGATAAGTTGTTTGAAGAACCATCACAGGCTCTATGTAAATTAATGCCTTGACATAAAAGTGTACCGCTTAGTGTGGTTTTGCAATTTTTACCACTAAGAAATACCTCATTTTCCCCACTTCAACATTTGTATGTGTATGGTAAATCCGAGGTCAACTTAATGTATTCTTTACACAACCTTTCATACAGGCCTGCTAGTATGTGTTTCAAGCAATAATGAAACTGGAAAATCGTCACTGGAATTGTGATGGTGCCATGTATTATCCATACAACGGCTTGTTTCTCAGAAATGGTTAATGGTAATCTTTCCAGTTTTTTTATGCTCAGCACCGTATAGTCTGCTCCCCTCTGTGCCAAAAAGATGTGTTTATCTGTAAGGTTAAATCCAGTAAACAATGACGTGGTGTTCATTAGACGCCAAAGGCACATAGCCTGAACGAAGGTTTTGTAACGTCCAGCTTAGCAGCATTATAGAACGTAATTGAGACTGGCCATGTTGTAACATTAGCAAGTCATGTTCCATTATGTCTATTGCAGAAGAGAGGATGCTGTCCAAAGAATAAATTCTGGACGACAGTTGTTAACACATTGTCAACTACAGAGAGAGCTTTCTCTAAATTAATATGATCAATTTCTCGTTTCCGTCCGGCTGTTTCCATTTGCGTGACTTTCCATGCTTCATTGTAAGCAGCGTAAATACCGGTGTATATGAAATGTTTATGACGTTGTTTGCGAGGTCCAAGTAAGAATTCTCTCAAATCAATGCCATCTTTAAGTAAAGTTAAGAGTTGTTTTATATCTGGGAGTGCAGATTTTTGTAGCCACTCAAAGCACAGTTTTTCTAAACTGTAAGTTGTTATTATCCCTGGATACTGTCTCTGGACATATCTTGGATCTGGCCTTGTTATTTTAAATCCTTGTGTCATGTTCAGGAATCTATCTCGACAGTTATTCGTGTCTGTGGGCCAGATGAACATTTTTTTCCAATTAGGATTAGTTCTGGGTTTCTTTTAAATTAAATTTACATCTACCTCCTCATCTGTAGTTCTATTACTATCAGGTGTGGCTTAGGTATGGACGGTTTGTCTAAATCTTTTATCTTAGCCAGACTAAGACAAGATGTCTGTTGAACAATTTCATTTAAAAACATTATTTGTATATCTTTGCTTAACCTGGACCTGAAACTCTTTACGGGGGTCCTAGCGGCGCGTCTTGGTCCATGTCTGCCCGGAATCTTGGAACCCGACCAATCGGGCTTTGTTCCGAATCACCAATGCAGCGATAACACTAAATGGATACTTCATTGAATTGATAAGGCACACTTCCAAAACCCGGACTCTGCACTGTTGGCTGGCGACGCTGAGAAAGCGTTCGACCGGGTTGACTGGACCTACCTCCAACAAGTCTTGCGGCGCTTTCGGATAGGGGACCGCTTTCAGGCCTGGATCGCGAGCTGCTACCACCGTCCTCATGCTCGAGTTCGCCTAGGTGGTCTCCGCTCGGATCCTTTTGAGATCCAGCGTGGCACGAGGCAGGGGTTCCCCCTCTCGCCTCTCCTGTTTGCCCTGTACATAGAGCCCCTTGCACAAAAGATCGGCGACAACACTGCCATTCAAGGCATGACCTTTGGACGAGAACCTCATGTGATTGGCCTTTACGCCGACGATATCATAGCTGCTCTGGACTGCCCAGACTGCTCCATCCCCGCCTTTCTGGCAGAGTTAGAATAATTCGGAGCTGTCTCTGGCTTCAAAATCAATAGGGGGAAGTCCCTCATCCTGCCTCTGGGCAAAAATGGCCTATCACGGGCGACCCCACCTGCCCATGGGGGAGGATTAGCGTCGACCGCACAACTCCCATACTTGGGTGTCACTCTTACTCCATCCACGGAGTCTACAGTGACTCTCAACTACGCGGCGCTCTCCTCCCAAATTCGGTCCGATCTCGCACGCTGGTCCAAGCAACCCCTCTCCCTATTAGGCCGGGTTGCGGTGGTGAAAATGTCCGTGCTGCCCAAAATTCTGTACATCTTCCAGACCCTTCCGGTGTTCCTCCAGCGGGCACCATTGCGACTCTACAAGCCGCCTTCCATCATTTTATCTGGGAAGGCAAGCGGACACGCCTACATAAACGGCTAGCGTACAGAAGCACGGACGAGGGGGGTCTTGGTATCCCCAACCTTTTACAATAATTCCAAGCCACACAGCTCCGTTACTTGGTGGAATGGTTCAGACCAGAATCCGAGAAGCGATGGTTGTTTCAGGACAGGGCGATGGCCCGAACATCCCTCTGGAAAATTCCGTTCCTTCCCCGGCAGCATCAGCCCCGCTATTTCCTACGCTCTCCTATTACTCGTACTGTCATGCACGTCTGGAACGCGGTCAGGAGGGGGTTGACTACTTTCCCCTCTCCGCTTACCCCTATATTGGAGAACCCGGAGTTCCCACCAGGCAATGCTCCTCATGCATTCCCGCAGTGGCGCGGTGTCAGTTGCCTCTCCGCCGGTCACCTCTTCGACTTACGGGGCTTTCTCACACTAGCAGTCATAATCCAGGGCTATGACATTGTCTTAATATTAATAATAACACCTTTTGTATAGCGCCTGGTTACACTAGGCAACAGTGTGTCCCTGCGCTTTAAAACTAATTACTAGAACAGAACCCCAGAGAAACAAAGGCCGCTGAAGGAAAGGGCGGAAAGATCTCAGAGTTTAGGAAAAAGGTACGTTTTCAGTTTACGCCTAAAGTTTTCTTCAGATGGCTCCGTCCGGAGGTCAATGGGGAGGTCATTCCACTGTTTGCTGGTCAAATATTTGAATGACCGGCCACCCATCCATGCCCGTTGGATTCTGGGCTTCCGCCACGTATTCCAGTACTTCCAATTTAGACACTGGCTCACACATCCAGACATTGCCCCCCTAGTCGGTAGACCCATGACAACTTTTGAGAAATGGCTGGTGACGAAGGATTCGGACAAACATCTCATCACAGACCTCTACAAGATGCTCACACCCCCGCTCCCTCGGGCAAGACAGCAGGCCAGAAGCGATGGGAGGAGGAACTGGGGAGGGCCCTGTCACCCAAAGAATGGAGTTCCGTGTATTATAGAGCCTCTCACACCACTCGCAACACCGCAGGTAAGCAGGCGGCAGTGAAATTCGCCATATACTGGCATCTCACCCCAGCCCGGCTCAACAAAGGCAACCAAACACGTAGCGCGTTATGCTGGAGAGGCTGCGGGGAAAGGGGTACCTTGACCCTCCTTCTCTGGGGGTGTCGTGAAATCCAGGACTATTGGAAGTTGGTCCTGGATGACATTGACTCTACCTTTGATACTGAAGTCCCTAGATTCCCAGCTTATACCATCTTGGGCCTACCTAATGCACTCACCTTTCCCTTAAAGTCTCCCAGAGGTCGCCAGATGGGGATACACATGCAAGCCGCAACACAACACGTTCTGTCCCTCTGGGGCTCAAACGCTAAGCCCACCCACACGGGATGGCTGCATAAAATCTGGTTCACCTTAGGAATGGAACGTATCCACGCCACGCTCACACACTCCACGGCTGCCTATCTGAAGGTATGGCTCCCGTTGCTTTCCCTCCTGTCCAAAGAATTCAACGAGGTCACATGCCCCAAGTACCTTCGCTTGCTACGACTCAAGGAGACCACACATGACCCCTTATGATCGGATTGGTGTCGTTACAACGCAGGCTATTACAACGCCTGCTGTTACAACGCGGTTTTTACATCGCATACCACTACAACGCATAGTGCTTTTAAGCGCTGGATAGTGATTTATTTAATTTACTATTCCAAGTCCAGTCCCCGTGGATAGTAGGGAAGGTGTTGGATAGTAAATTAAATATATTCCCTATCCTAGAGCACCCCCCAGCGCAATGCGTTGTAATGGTTTGCGTTGTAATGGTTGCGTTGTAATGGTAGTGCGATGTAATAAATGCGTTGTAAGTGATGTTTCCCCTTATGATCCTCCGGATGATTGCGATATTTATCACACGGAGACATCTGTGATTGTTTCGCATGTTCGGCACACTGGGTGGGGTGGGAAGGTGGGGAGGGGTGGGGATTGTGGTGGGAGTTTTGGTTTTGGTCTTTGTTTCTACAATATCGTTACCTCATTGCATGTGACAATTGCAGCTCAGGCATTATACCTTTGCTATGTCAACTACAACTAGCCAGCTATCTGATCCATGGTGAATATGTGCTTATTTGTCTTGATTGCCTTTCATGCCTGATACATTTCCTTTGTATGGTACTGCCTGCTATTGTTCTTGAAATCAATAAAAACAAATTTAAATTTAAAAACATTATTTGTTCAGGGATGATGCAGGCTCTAAATGAGGCTTCTAAACCTTGTACATGCCAGTCTTTTGTTCCCCAGACCGTTTTTGTCTCAATGTTGTCTTTACAAAAGTCAAAACCTAATGTGGACAATTGAGCATAAAATGCCGCAGAATAAATTTGCTTAGTATTAGTCAACATACTTTTCATGCCTGTCTTATTAACATTTTTAAAGTAAAAGGTTTCTGGATTTGAAACATTAAAACCTGAAAAGTATGGACATTTTTCATAAAATGCTTTTGAGCTACCCTTTGGTGGAGTTGGACAATGTTCCGTTTGATTATAATTTAAAACATTACTAGGGTTTGCAGATATGTGCACGTAATGATGACCGAAAATGATTAAAACAATACATGTCATCATAACTTGATGAACCATCTAAGTATCAGTGTTTTGCAAAATTTGCTGACATTTCTAAGTCTGCCATCATGTTGTTAAAAGTTTCAAAGTCCCAATCATCAGAAAATGTACTGGGTGAAAAAAAATCACTCAAGGAAACCCTAAATTGGTGAGGAATCTTCAGCAGTCTGTTGCGGCAAGAGAATTAACCCATTGTATCCATCTTGGATGTAGAGCTTTTGCATTTGGAATGCTTGCCTTTGTTACTGCCTCTAAGGCCGGTACAGGAGTAGCAACTTTTATGCGTTTTCCCTGTGCGAGGGCTCTCTCTTTTGCTACTGCAGTTTGAACCGCTGTCAGAATTGTTTCTGTTGAAGTGAATTTCATTTCAGCTTGTGTATACAAGTGTGATTTGTAAGCTATTGGTACATTTTCACCTTCATTAAAGGTTAGGTATGTAAAGCCACATCTCCCAGGGATGATTCGGATTACAAGGTTGCGTTCGTTTACGTGGGTCTGTAAATGGGTTGTTGCTAACATGTCTGTTTGCACTGAACGTAAAATGTCTGTGTGTTTTTGAGTCCAATTACTTTATATGAAATCAGGTTTGATTAATTTGTGGAGAGGTTTAACCCTTTCTGCGTAGTTTAGGATGTAAGTTCTTCCGAAATTCAGGAATCCTAGAACTGACTCTAAGTTTTTCAGCTTTTTTGGAGTTTGGAGCAGCACACATTTCTCTAAAAAGTTTGCTGCCAGGCTTTTGCCTTCACTTGAAAGTTTGTATCCCAAGAATAGGACATTGAGGTGGGCAATTTTTGATTTTTTAAAGTTGAATTTATACCCTTCAGACGCGAAACCAAGTATTATGGAGTTCACTCTGTTCAAGTGCCTGTCCAAGTCATCATCTGTAATGACAACATAAGATAATGCTTCATCATCATATGTTTGCAGTAACTCTGTTACTCTGGCTGAAAATAACCTAGGACTGTTCTTGAATCCCTCTGGGAGATGACAGAAGTGACGCTGTGTCTCCATAATTGAGAAAGCGGTCAAGTACCTGCTTTCAGGTGCGATATTTTGACAGAAGAAACCATTTGAAATATCTAATGAGGTTTTATATTTTTTGCGCACAATGTTATTTATCAGTGCTGCACTGTGTGCATTTTGTACTGCAAAGGTTTTGCAACAAGAATTTAAATGTCCATAGTCCAAAACTAGATGATATGTATTGTCTGGTTTGGAGACAGTAAACTAAGGATTGTTTATGAATGAGGTGCATGTTTCAATCACCCCTTGGTATTCAAGTTGATCTAGGATCTCCCTGGCCTGTTTTTTAGATTCTTGTTTAACCGGATACTGCTTCTGAGCAGTTGGTTGATTTTTTAACTGGATCTTATGGTGAGGAGAATCCTCATCCCATCCCACATGATTTTTATATAATGCTGGAGCCTGGGCCACAGCCCATTTTCTGGCATAGGTGTATTTTTTATGAATAGGAGTATGATTTGAGAAGGCTGGCATAATGATCTCTTCGCCATGTGGGCACTTCCTGACAAATTCAGGTGGCCAGTCTTTTTTAGCCAAAAGGATGTCATAGTCCTTATATAGTTTTTCCCAAAAGAGTGCTTTTATTTTCCTGGTTATGTCCCCCTCTATTTGGAGTGTTACTTCATATAACTTATGTCGTACACTAACCCTGGTATCTGCAGTTTCTACCTGAATGTATTCATTCAGGTCCAATGTCTCCATATGATCCTTCAGGATCTTGCGAGCTATGGTAATCTCTGCTGCGCTGTCCAGCATTGTCTGGGCCCACTCCCCCTTCTTGAGTTGTGTCCTCAAGATCCTCCACCACCCCCTTTTGTACCGCTCAAGATCCTCGGCATGTCTGTTTTTAAGGCTTGCTACCTTCTTTTTGGTAAATTGAGTTTTCTTATTTTTCGGAATGTGTTGATTGTCTTTGGACTTCACGCGTTCTTCCTTGTGTTCTGATCATCCTTTTCCTTTGGATTTCTGTGAGGAAGTCTGAAAGGTACGAGAGGAACGTCTATCAGTATCTTGATATCTATCAGGTTTTTTCAAATTTTCCCTGTTTCTGAGGTTATACCTCTTTTCAGAGGAATCCTTTTGAGGAGACCTTCCTCTTGATTGAGAGCGCTTCACCATTGGAAGTGTCTGTCCAGTATTTTCCCACTTCTTTTTAGGAGTAGTGAGATTGTTTTTAATAAAAACTTTTTCAGGATTTTCTGTAAGTCGGGCTTTACTCGTTTCCCCCCCAAACTATCTCTTCCTAGTTCTTCATTGGGTTTTTCTATTACTATGGCCAGTTCATATGGTTGCTCAGTTACATCAAGTTCTTTTAGTTTTTGGCGGATTGCCACAGATGCTGCTTCACCTTTATTATTTGCTAATATTATAGCTGAGACCTGTTTGAAATCTTTCAGTAACTTCATACCGAGATTTAAAGCAGGCTTTTCCCCGTATTCATTTTGAATCTGTTTCAGGATGTCTGGTATTACCGCCATAGATGGTACACCATGAGTTTTTGTGTAGATTGCAGCAAAGACTGTACCCCAAGTGTCACAGTCCTCCAGGTGTGGTGCGACCCCCATTGGTAAACAGATTGTTGGAATCCTGTGTTTCTCATGAGGTGTACTATTGGGAAATACTGCCTCTATCAGAGTAATTTTTTGAGCTAACCAGAATGGAATTTGTTCCCTTTTTGTGGGTAATTTACCAATGACCGATTGTATGGTCTGTGATGTAATTTAGTTTGTGTTCCATTGATGAAGGGTTTGTTGTGGAATTCTTATAGCAGGTTGGACTGTTAAAGTCTGCATGACATATTGAATCAATTGTCTATGTATTTTAATGAATTGTTTTAGCTGAGCTAACAGTTCTGGACCTTTCATTTGTTCAATGGCAGGATGTGGTGTATAGCTGGCTAGTACCGGCCATGTTGCTCCTGGTCTACCTTGCGGACCGAGCCTGGTAAAGTGATTTTGATGTTGTAGAGCACCTTTAAACCAGAGCTAATGCTCTTGGTAAGTTAGTGCAATTTCAACGTCCTCGAAAGGAACGTATTCCACTGGATGTTCCTCTATCTAATAGAAGTGGAACACATGTGTTGTTGGATTTGCTTGTGGAACGATAATCCATGAATAGAATACCTCTGTCTGCCGATATTCATGTGCCTCTATGACAAGAATTACCCTACCAGCTCTTGGTGATAGGCCATTTTCTATAAGCTTTATACTATTGTTTTCCTTACATTTTCCGGGATGATTATAGCATCCGCATCGTCTTGTCGAAAACCTGTAACATCAAGACCTGGTTGGTTTGCGTTTACAGCAGTTCCACTGGCCCCTGGATTATTATTGTCGGACATTTTGTTAAAAAGTTTTTGCAGATCAAGTTTCAAGGAGACAAAGATAAGGTTCAAAATATTTTGGAACACTTAATCCTTCAACGTTGAACAAAACCAAAAACTAATACATAGGATTTTTCATCCTACTCAGTTATGGCAGATATGTTATCCTTTAACCCACTCCAGACATCTATTGGAGTATTTTACAGGAAAGAGGGGTCTCTGTGAAAAGCACGCCTGAGTTACTCCAGTATTTAGCATTAAATTAGTGCCTTACCAAATGTTGGGCGCCATGTAGTGTAGTCCCTATATTCCAAATCGGCTCTGCGCATTGGAATAATATATCCTATAGATGTGACTTAGGACTTATGTCGACTAGGTCTCTATCGAATATATTAAACTTAATTGTGAGTGCCAGCTATCTCAGAGGTCACTAGAAACTTTCTTGAGTTCACAAGAAGGGATTTAGTTTCTGACAACCGCATAAACATGACAACTTTGTTTCCCCAAGATAAAACTGATCTTCAGAGTCGTGGAAACAATAGATAGATATTTTATTCAGTCATTCTTGCATGCTTCATTTCACCAGAGGTGCAGAGAAATAGAGAGACGGGCGTTTTCAATAAAAGTATTTATTGAACAGTCTTCTTTCTCGTGCAGAAGAAATGAACTGTTACAATTGTGATATTGGTTGCAAAATATAATGTGTACAGTAAGAAGAGTATTATAAAATATTACTGTAAAAGCATTGTATGGTTCCTCACCCATAGATAAATACATACATAAATAACAGAGGCTAAAACGTACTCAACTGGTGCTTCTAAAGTACGCCTACCCCGATGTACGTAACCTAAGTCTAGTACGAGGGAAGGAGTAAGTGAGGTGTAGCATAAATTTAGTATTCTTTGCCTAGAATCTATCCAAGATTTCTCTTAGGGTCTAATCAGCTCCGTACTTTGGTTTAGAATGAAGGAGGTCTGTCTCAGAACTCGATTTGCCAACAACCTGCAAGGGTAGCTTGGAAACACTGGAGCTGGATTTCTCGGCAGGAGAAAAGACAGCGTCTCTCTCAGTGCGTTTGCTGGGGGGTCGGCTTCCTTCGGCACTTGCTGTAGCAGAATGCGTCGGGCAAGTAGATAGTCGAACTGCTCCAAACCACTGTGTGTTTGCTTGGGCAAGTGTGGGCATATTTATACCTTGAAGGTGCCGAGTTTGAAGTAAAGGTGGACATAATAACATCATCAAGAAGTCTCAGTTCTTTGCAAACTCCATGAGTTCTTGGACAAATCAATATGCAAGCAAGGGGAAGTCCCTAGTTGCTGAAGCTGAGTATTCCAAGAAATCGTTGTGGATTTTCAGAACTAGTGGAAGTAGCCATGCCTTATTTGGACTGCATGAGCTATGTCTAAATATGGTTATGATTTTTATGCGTATATAAGGATATGGTCATTTAATCCTATATAAGGGCATGAACCCGGAAAATGACACTAGGATCCTAAAATGCTATACAACAATCAAGCCTGGTTCTGCTAATGAGGTGAGTTGGATTTTAGTGACTGTAAAATGGTGAATCATTATCCACAACTACTGTTTTCATTAAAATAGCCAATAAAGGAACTATACTACATGGTGTTAGACCTGTCAGCCTTAGGGTGGGTTTCCCCCAAACGCTGGGCCTACTTGCCTCCCATTTTGCTGGATTTTTGCTTCTGCTTGCATTAAGACTCTTTGCTCTGTACCACTGCTAACCAGTGCTAAAGTGCTTGTGCTCACTTCCCTGAACATGGTTTGATTGGCATATACATAATTGGCATATTTTACTTGTAAGTCTCTTGTAGAGTGGTATACCGTACACTCAGGACATGTAAATGAAATGCTACAAGTGGGCCAGCAGCACTTTTGATGCCACCCACTTAAGAAGTCCTCTAAAACATGTCCCAGGCATGACATTGCAGAGTTAATACAGTGTCACACTGCTGGGTCGACTTGGTGTTTAAACGCCCTTACCAAGCCTTAAACTACCCATTAATTAAATATAAGCCACCATGATGGTAGGCCAAAGGTAGCCCACCCGGCAAGGTGCAGTGCAATTAGAAGGGTGGACATGTAATTTAATGTTATACATGTCTTGGTGATGAAAGGCTCCAAAAGTAATTTTGTTTCTTACTATAAGGCCTACCCCTCCCATAGGATGACATTGTGGATTTCTCATTACATTTAATAAACTGCAATTCCTAATAGAGAGGAGGTAGATGTATCATGCCTGCCACCTATGAAACTGTTGTAATGAACCTCTATTTAACGGTACAGTCAGATTTTTTATTACAATTTTAAAAATGTCGCTTTTGGAAAGTTGGAAGTTTCCTGCTCTTAACCCTTTTGTGCCTGAAGCCTGTCTTGGGCCACATGACTGGGTGTAGCCGACTCTTAGACTTTTTGAATTCCTCCCAGACAGTCAAACAATAGTGGGATTAGGAGTGCCTCAATAGGCCATCAACTGGCAGGATGGGGTGCGGCTGAGCTGATCACAGCCCCACTTGCACTTGAATAGGCTGTGTCCTGTCTCCTCACAAAAAGCTTAACAACCCTGTATTTTAAGTACAACCAGCTTGGACCCATTTTTTTGGAGGCAAGGAGACCCATGCACTTCAAGGAACCTTTCCAGAAACTTCTCCCACTTTTCAGAAAAGGGCACCAGGGTATAAAAATTAGACCTCAGACCAGCCACCATAGCTGCAGGTAAGAGCGGTGGGGCTGACATAGGGAGTATTTCGAGAGACAACCAAAAGGGAAAATTTAATAATTAATTAATTTTCCCTCGTGGTCATTTCTCAAAATCCCTCCCAGCCGGCCCCATCGCCCAACTGCTCTTACCTGCAGTGGCTGCGGCTGTCTTAGACCCACACTTCAGATCACTGCAGAAGAACTCTCAGAGGACTGCTTGCTGCTGTGACCTCCTTTGCACTCTGTCAGATTGCTGCTATACCTGGAAGGACTGTTTTGCTTCCTGGAGCCTGCCTTGATTCCTCAGAGGCTGGCCCTGATGTTGCCCCCACATCTACTACTGCATCCAGTAGCACCAAGGGCTAGTTTCTGGCCTCCTGTTCTTAGCCACAGGGACATAACAAGCTCCGATCATCTAGAATCCACGCCTGATCCTCGTCTGAGGACTTAGACACAGTTTCACCAAAAAGTGCTCTAAGAACCAGGAAGAGACCAGGACAAACCTGCTCACCTGTTCGCCTGAGGTGCATTGCTGGTTGGATTGACTTTGCAGCTTCTCCTTCTATGTTCTACTCTGCAGCAGCAAATCCATTTCAGCAGATCTTTGCCAAAGGGGTATCCAACCTCATGGAATTATTGTCAGCTACAGCCCTCTGCCTCCTTCCGCTGGAGATTTTAAACTTTCACTTCGAAGGTATAATCCTTCACTGTTGCTTTGCTACATGACCATCCGACAATGGCGCTCCCTCTTCAGACACTCCTGCAGGCTTGCCCAACTGTACTTCTACATTTACAGACATTTTTCTTCAGAAATTTTTCTAAGTCTGAAGGTGATCGCTGACCTGGCCTAATCCACTTCTTGAGTCTGAACCATGACCCATCTCATTTGGACTTAACTTTTGACTTTGACCGGGTCTTGCATGAGTAGATGCCCTTGGTTGGCGCTTTTATCTTTTAGGTGCTATTTTAAGCCTTTAACGTACACAATCATACCTCCAGTTCTACTGATTGGAATTGTGTTGTAATAATGTAAAATAATGTGTTAACATGTGCTCTTTTTTTCTAAATTGGTTTGGGATGTATCTTGTGTTGTGTTCTCACGTTATTGCTGTTTGTGTGCTGCATGGATACTTTTCACATTGCCTCTAAGTTACTCTAAGTTAAGCTTTACTGTTTTTTGAGCCAAGATACCCAGGGTTTACCCTCCAAGGGACTGTGGCTGTTGCTTGTCCAGGGCTCACACCCCCGTCAACCAATAACTAAATTTCTCACACATGGGATTCTGTAATTGTCAGAGAGTCAGACTGAAATACCACTAACCTAAAGCATCTGCGCAGAGTGGTGATGTACAAAGCCTGTACAACCATCTCCCCATGTGGTATCTCATAAGAGCAAGTATAGTCAGCTTTCCAGAGAGACACCACATAGGGGAAAGGTGACATGGGATTAAATATGAAAAGCTGCTGAAGATAAATGGAAAGCTACGTCTTCAGAGTTCGTAATGGGGTACCAATGCCTATACTCTGTGTAGAGCCAAACCTCTGTGAATGACCTCTACAAAGACAAAGGACAACAGTGTACCACGAGGCACCTCTAATTTTCTATTCATATATTAACAATATGCAATCATCCTCAAGTGATTTTCATATTCACAACACACTCTTCATACAGTCGATAAGGGCACAACAACAGTGTTAGTATCCTTTCTGTTTTAGAAAAAAGTTTTAAATGATAGATGTGGACTCCATTGAAGAAACATAAAGTCTATTTTTTTTTGTAAAACGGATACTCTTCCTGGGTAGGGAAGGCAGTCAATTTGGAAGAAACAAAAAGAGCAAAGGACGCTAGAGCGAGCACTCCAATGTACTTATCTGTCCAGCGTCAATTTAACTGCAACTAAGTATTCTCTTCTGCTGTTTGTTTCACAGCGATGAAGACGATTCACTGTACTGGTCGACTCAGACAGTCTTTTCTGGTTCTCCGCCTCCAGCTGGCAAGACTTGACCATAACAAAGGAGCTTATGGTTCCAACTCTATGGGGCAGTATGTCGTAAGAGAGGTGCAGCCGATGAGCGCAAATTGTATAATGCTCAGCCTTGAACGCTGCCAACATACCCCTCCTCGGGTGCATTCAGGAAATCCATTTGCAGCAGAGCTTATACACTTCTCCTCGAGCGCTTCAGGGAAAATCAGACTGTAGTGAGGATTTTACCACAATAGTACATGGAGAACAAACAGCTTGTCACACAAAAGGAGATCTATCTCCAACACGGATTGTCAAGCACAGAACAATCGAAAGGGCGGCGTTTATATATGCTTGCAGCCTATAGGTGAGCTGAAGGAAGTACTATTCTTCATCATTTTGATATCTTCTGGGACTTGTAGCCCCTTTCCTTCTGGTGATTGGCTTGCAATCATACCACACTCAAACCCGTCACATGATGATATGCAAGTTGTATAAGTAGGACTTTTGCTTGTGTTCCTATACTATTCTGACCCCTACCCATATTTCTGTACAACACCATGACAATAATCTCTGTATAAATACTTTCAATCATTTTTTATAATTGGTAACTTGTAACACACCCAGAGTATAAAAAAGAAAAATGTCAGAACTCAACTAATATAAGCTATTACAGTTTAGTTCTGACATTTCAATGCCAGCTGCTAGCAGCTCAAGGAAAAGGCAGGTCAGGTCTTGCGACAAAAAGAAAAAAGAACATTTATTTTCTTTCTTCTGCTATATTTATTAGCTTATGATAACAATCATAGAGAATATATTTATTTTTTGCACTTATTGAATGGTTTGAGAAAATATAGAAACTTTCTGAATGCTACCACAAATTCTGGGCAACTACAGCGTTTTTAAAAGACTTTAAAATGACTTGTATTGAACTGTTTCTGAGATCTTTTTGCAACAAATGTCTCACAGTTTGTTAATGTGTTTAATTTTGCACCAGAGGTATTATTTGAATTCTTCATATTTTGTAAACGTGCTCGCTCTGCACCAAAGTTTTTAAGTGGTTTCTGGGAACGGTGATGGTATGACTATATATTATGTGGGAGAAAGATCTCCAGGCATACCTGATATTGATTTTGCTAGTCAACTCAGAGTTCTTTTACCTTATAAACAAAATAAACCTGCGTCCTTGTTCATCCATATGGGTATGGAACTCCTCAGTGCAAGGAAATACGTTTGAGGAAAAAAGCTATTGGCTCATGTAAAGGACTTTCGAGTGTGCGCCTTTATTTGCATTATATTTTGGATTACGACGTCCGACTGTGGTTCCACCTGTATACCGCAACTCCTGGCTTTGGGCTCTTCATTTTTTAGAAAGCCCCCGGGTTGGCCGGGTCCCAGGGGCACTCACAAATTATGTTGCAAGGGCCTTCGGGGTATAGCGGGTATGTACAAACTGCTATTGGTCTGTCTGTGGTTTTGATATTGGTAGTCTGTATTTTAGAGTGGTTGTATCAAAGGTTTTATTAGGATGTGAGGAGGTGCATTAGATTATCACATGGATGATGTCACCAGTGATGTCATCAGTGATGTAATTTGAGATATCATCAGTGAAGTAATCAGTGATGTCACTGACCATGTCATCAGTGATGTAATATGTGACATCATCAGCAGTGCATTGAGGGGGTGTGAGATATAGTTAGCTCTACTAACTATAACGGCTGAATTTCTCTGGTTTTGTACCAGTGAAATGTCCAACTAACTATAATGTCCCGGAAACCTGTTGTTGTTTCAGTACATTTCTAAGGGTTTTTAAATGCTAATTTCTAACTATAACGTCCCTGAAATCTATGTCTTTTTTTGTGAATTTCTAAGGTCTTTTAAATGCAAATTTCTAACTATACCGTCCCTGAAACCTATGTTTTTTTCAGTATATATATATATATATATATTCACTGAAAAAACCATAGGTTTCACACCAGTTATAGTTAGGAATTAGCATTTAAAAAACCTATTAAATTCACTGAAAAAACCATAGGTTTCACACCAGTTATAGTTAACTGGAAATTTTACTGACATAAAACCATTGAAATTCCCACATTATAGTTAGTTGGACTCACTATAACTTGCGCGTGTAATGCACTGCTGATGACATCACATATTACATCACTCATGACATGGTCAGTGACATCACTCATGACATCACTGATGACACCATCCAGTGAATGTGTGCCTTTCTAAAAAATAAACATGTTTTATATATGTATATGTAAAGGTCCATGGAAGAATAAATGTTTAAATAAGTGTCTTAATGGATGTTTTTTAAAAAAAAAAAAACGATTGGTTAACTGGCTTATTAAGTGTATCATAGTGAATACATATATTAGCGAGTATTGTTTCAATATTTAAATGTTTATATCAGTGTTTCACTTTGTGTATAAGTGGGTGCATGGGTTGGTGAGTAGCTTCATGTGTGTTTCTATGGGTTGTTAGATGGTTTTTTTTGTATCAGTATAAATGTCTGTATGATTTGGTGGGGGTGTTACTTAGCACACAGATGCATCAATGACTGACTCACTGTTTGTATGTGTTTTGAAGACAGCATATGTGCCGGACTGTATGGGTGAATGAGTGTGTATATGTATATGTTAGTAAGTGAATGACTGTCTTACTAGTGTCTTTATCAGTAACTTCATATGTTTTAATCTAGTATATGTGAGTATTGGTGTATATAAGTGAGTATATGTGAGAGTCAGAGATTGAAAGAGTTCTTGTTTAAATAAGTATGTGTTTCTATAAGTGATTGTTTAACCCTTTCGATGCTGATGACGAGCTGGGCTCGTCATGGTGCACAGTGGTCGTGTGCTGATGACGAGCCCAGCTCGTCATAAAACAATGAAATATAGCAATTTCCAGCACAGGAGGGGAATTGCCTTAGCAGCGAAGGTGTTAAGAGAGTAAGTATGTGTAAGTTTCCTTAGAAGTAAGGTGGTAGTGTGTGTATAGCAGTATATGCCAAAAATGGATGTTCAATATTTTATTTGCATGTGTGAATATGTGTGTGAGCAACTTATGGAAGACTGTCGGTGTGTTAACGGATGTATAGGTGTCTCACTACATATGATGTGTGAGTATATGTATGACTGACTATATAGAACTGTTGGTGAATGAGTGCATGTGTATATAAATGGTGGAATTACTGAATTGGTTGTTGTAACTGGTATAGGTATCTCCACTTTTTTGAAAATGTTAGTTTCTATTTTTTAATATGTGTTTCAAGGGTTACTTTACAGTGAAAGGAGGTCAGTCTCTCTGTCACAAGGATGGTGTCATCAGTGATGTCATGAGTGATGTCACTGACCATGTCATGAGTGATGTAATATGTGGTGTCATCAGCAGTGCATTACACGCGCAAGTTATAGTGAGCCCATCTAACTATAACGTGGGAATTTCAATGGTTTTATATCAGTAAAATTTCCAGTTAACTATAACTGGTGCGAAACCTATGTTTTTTTCAGTGAATTTAATAGGTTTTTTAAATGCTAATTCCTAACTATAACTGGTGTGAAACCTATGGTTTTTTCAGTGAATTTCAAAGGTTTTTTTAATGCTAATTCCTAACTAATAGTCTCACTTTATAAGTAAGACTGTTAGCGCTCTAGTTGTTCTTTAGAACACTCTGGTACATACTATCATTGGGCTATAGTTTCGCTACATCTGGCTGATATTTGGGCTACATTTGTATTTTTTTGTCTCTGGTGGCCATCTTTGGGCTACATTGGGCTACATTGGGCTACATTTGGGCTACATTTGGGCTCTAACATATATAAAGCCCAAAGTAGGCCAATATATATTTTTTTAAAGTTAATTTTCTTAAAAACAACTGGAGCATATATCTTGAGACATAGCAAACGCACATTGGGCTACCAGTCCTTACAATTTATCAATTTTTTTTTTTAATATATATTTTTTTGTCTTGGAGCGCTCCCGGTGCGCGCCCCGGTGAGCACCCCGGAAAGAGTAGTATTTTGAAGTGCCCCGGTGCGTGAACCGGGAAGCGTCCCGTTAGCGCCAACGTCGCGATCGAAAACAACATCGTGACGCCTCGCGTAAGCATGACGTATCGCGTAGCCGCGTGATGCATCTTATGACGCGCTGCGTAAACGCACTCGGCAGCGCTCCGCGGCACGGCCCGGAGCTTGTGACGTAAGCGCGCCGGAGCGCGTAACGTAAGCGCATCGGGTCATGTGACTTGAAAATAAAACTTTTCATTGGTTCTCATCATTTTTTTCTCCAAATAATGAAAGCCCCCTCCTTTTTTCCTCATTCTTACTTTCTTCATTGAGAGAGCAAGAGCTATTTTGGAGGAAACAATGGCATCACTTCTTGCTGCAGCTGGTGCACCCCCACCACCACCCCCACCACCCAGAATAGAAGGTCCACCACCAACGTTTATTGGAGGACAAGAAGAAGAGGAGGAAGAAGAGGAGGAGGATCAACAACGAAGGCGCTTCCTCCCAGAAGAACCAAGACAAAGGCACGTTAAAGTGCACTTCATTTGGCAACTTTTTCCAGATGACCAAAAAAAGGTGAACGCCCCCAAAGTCACCTGTCTTATTTGTGACAAAGTTCTCTCCAGGGGCAATCACTCAAAGAAATATTCTTTTGGTAACTATACCATGATCCGCCACATGGAGAGGTGGCATCCCAATAATTTAGCCCAGGCTGAAGTCCAGGAACTTCGGAACAACCCACCCCCTGTGGCCAGCACTTCCTCTTCAGAACCCTCACTTTCTGGTCCTGAAGAACGCCAAATGGTGCCAAATATTCAGCCAAAATTTAGCAAGGTCAAATTCTTTGCATTTTCTGTGGCAAAACATTATGCTATGGTGAACTTAGCGTCACCTTAATAAATAATGCTATAGACAACCACAAATGCAGCAAGGAAAGAAAACAGTAATTATTTTGCTCCTGTTGAGCCATTTCCAATTCCCTGTTTTTTGTTTGTTCCCTTAAAAAAAACCAAAAATATAAAATTGTTAAAAAACACAAAAAAATAAAAATTAAAAAATGTTCAGAAAAATAATAAAAAAAATATAAAACAAAAAGAATTAAAAAAAGTTATTTTCAGAACTACCTCCCATTTATAAAATATTGCCAAAAATTGTTAAACTCTGGCATTCTTTTTTCTCTGTTGTGCGCTTCCCGGTGCGCTCCCCGGTACGCGTACCGGGCACTCCCTCCGTGACAATCGAAAAAAAAAAAGAAAATTGTTTTTTTGCCCCGCGAGGCCTTTTTATAGCCCCCACATCAAACCTAGGGGATCAGGGGGGTCTACCTTGCCCCCTATGGTCATTTCCCCCTTTGTTTTGACCACCTCTTGTGTCTCGATCCTACCGAGACACAAGATGGCGGCCACTCTGGACTGTTTCGAATGTTTACAGACACCCAAGAACCAATCAGCTTTCTGCGCGCAAGTCGCGTGGCGTGCCCAGAGCGCTCCCTGGAGCGCGTACCGGGGCGCTGTCATAGATATATATATTTTTTAGAACCTAAATTACTCAAAATCCACTGAAGCACATATCTTGAGACATAGCAAAGGCACATCGGGCTACCAGTCTCTACAATTGTGCCAAGTTTGGTGGAAATCCATTCAGCCGTTCGGGCTAAAAGTGAGGTCGACCGCCCTATGGAAATTAACATGGGGAAAACACGTTTTGGGACCCCCCTTTTATCTCAGCCCCCGCTATATATATAAATACATCTATGCATTACACTTAGAAAACGTCTTTTTTTTTTCAAAGGAGGGGTCACACTCTTTCCTTTCCTAAATGCTTTATTGAACCCCAGGGACAACCAACTCTCTGTGGCTTTATAAATATAATGGGGAGGGCTCAAGATTCACAAGCGTTTTGAGCAGAAATAAACTTTTCTTTGCATTGAAATACATTGTTAAATTTAGACATACCATCCTTATAATTATATTTTCATACCAAGATAGATATATGTCTCCAAAATACTAAGAACACAGTAATCTACCAATATGCTAATGGTACAGATCAAGCGTGATCAAGGCGAAAGCAGAAACGCGTTGCTGTGCAGACATCAAATACTATTTCTGCAACGACCTAAGGCGTCCGTGAGTTTTCTGTAATTCGAGAAAATCTATGCGTGGTATAGTGCAGGGTTACCGGTATCCTGTTCACGGATCATCCTGATTGATGGCCTCTATCTTCCCCGGACTCTTGCTTAGATATATATTTATATATATATATATATATATATTTATATACAACACACATTTATATACAGTACAGGTAGACAGGCAAACCCACATATCTAAATATATATATACACAGTTCTATGCATATATACATAAACACACATATATGCATTACACTTAGGGCCCGATTACGATGCGGTTCGAAAATCATTCGGACCACGTTAGTTTGGGAATGGTTTCCGACCAACTTAGATCGGGAGAGTCCAACCGACCAATTATGATGCATCCGGTTGCTTCCAGATACGATTCGGTCAGACTTCCATTGACTTCAATGGGAGCCTTTGTTCCGACCGAATGCATAGGCTCCCATTAAAGAAAGGACACCCCCTGATGCCAGCCACACTGAGCACAGTTGGTAAGGGGGGACCCATGGGTACCACCACTGGCCCGATTGGGAATTGTCCAAGTGTATGGGGGCCCAGGACAGGAACTCACACTCTGATCCCGACTGTGGATTTGAGTCGGACTGCACCATTCGGAAAGGCTGTCTGAATCCAGCATCGTAATTGGTTGTTCAGAAATGCAGCTCATAGAGACATACGAGTCTGTTCCTTTCAGCTCGGTCATGCCGTTGGGTTCAGATTTAGATTTTCATAATGCCTAACTCACATCGTATTCAATTGATCAGAAACCTTTCTGATTCAGGGTTCCATTCTGATATCGCTCGGAAGGGTTCCTGGCGGTATCCGAAACGTCCAAATCCGATTCGGAGCCACTGTTTGTCTGAATCGTCCTTCTTTCCGAATGACTAAGTACGATGCGGACATCTCGTCTGCACCGACCAAATAATTTCCAAACCCGAATCTGTCCATCCGACTCATCCAGAACAGAATCGTGCCGCGCAAAGGACCCGGCTTTTAAATGAGCATGTGCGATGCACGAATGGGACAACCATCTCAGCGAGATAAAATGGCTGTCAGAATTGGGCTTTGGGAAGCCAGAGCAGGCTCCTCTAGACCTCTGAATCGGTTGCGGAAGGGTGCACCTGAGGCTCCCCGATCCAAGCATGCACAGTGTGACCGGCAACATGGGGGGCCCACCACACAGTGTACACTTTCCCCCACCCTCCCTTTTTATGCTATGGGAGCCTGTGTATGCATCGGTATACAGGCTCCCATGGAGTTCAATGGGAGTCCGAGCGAATCCATCAGCTTACAGCAACATCTTACTCGTTCAGTCAGACTCGCACAGCGCGATTCACAGAAGAGCCCTCCGGATCCAAGTCGTGCGGAGGGCTTTCCTAGCGAGATTGCAATTGGATCCTCAGTCAGAAAGACACGTTCCCTATGCTATTTGGTCGGAGCAAATGCAATTAAGAGGCCTTCCAAACCGCATCGTAATTCGCCCTTAGTAATTTCTGCGTACAATGAATTTTATTCCCATGTATTTACACCCATGTGTACATATAGGTATTACTTTTTACATAGTCAGATATAGTGCATAATTACGCTTAGGCACTATTTATTTATTTATGAGTTCATTATTTTATTTATGCATTAATTTATTGTATTGTTTTTAATACTTACAAATATATTGTTATACCTTTACAGATATATTCTCAAACATATTTACGTACTCAGACATATATGTACTATCATGGACTGTAGCACACACCCATATACAGAGCACTCATCTGCACATGTTATCAATATACAATGACATGCTTATGTCTTTTATGCATATCTTTACAGAGATAAGCATAAACATATGTAGGTAACAGTTATTTAAATAGCATGCTATACAAATAGGTTTGTGTGCACATATTACCTACTGGCGTCACCAGTAGGTTGTTATAGTTAGGACCTAGAAAGTTTGGGAGTGATTCGTTAATGGGGGGCGAGAAAAAAGGTATTCCCAAAACGTGTTTTCTCCATCTAATTTCCATTGGAAACTTTAGACAAGGCTACAGGTCGAACGGGTAAACGGAATTACCCCAAATTTGGCAGGGGGAAGGGTCTTGGTCTAGAAAGCACGCTTTTGTTTATTTGGTGTAAATCCGTTCAGTAGTTTTTGAGAAAAATAAAATTTACACATATTGATATTTGGGAATTCTGCCATCTGATTGGCTGAGGCACTACGAGCACGAGCTTGCTGCTGATTTGCTGTGAATGGTGCGAGCGGTTACAACTAGGAAGTGTTGGCTTCCATTTTGTGATTCTGATGAATTGAGTAAGGGGAAAAAAGGGGGGAAAAAGTGGGAATAGGAGGGTAGGAGCACTGTAACCTCTGTGGAGTGTTTTGGGTGTGCTATAGAGGGGGTGCAAAGCGAAGTATTCACCCCTACCGGTGTGTAAGTGGTGGGCTACAAAAATTAAGTGAGGTCTGATGTGGGAAAGGTGAGCTGGTGCCGGACTCGGGGATTAAAGCATGAGCCCAAATTGTGTGTCTTATGCTGTGAAGTCATGTGCCGTGGCCGCTGCCCTATAGTTGTGGAAGTAGTGCCCGCATGTGTTTATAACTACTAGGACAAACTACTGACCTGTGCTGGTATGAAAGTCCTGGGGTACGAAGTATATGTGAGGTATTGTCTAGAGTCTCATGCTGCTAAGCTGAACTGCTGCCGCAGTCGTGGATTAAAGCCTGAGCTCAAACTGTGTGTCATATGCTGTGAAGTCATGTGCTCTGGCCGCTGTGCCACATCTGTGCAAGTAGTGTCAGCATGTAGTTATAGGTACTTGGATGAACTTTTGTTTAGAACATTGTAGCTTGTGTATGGTACTAAGGTGGTGTTGTATAGGGAGTGCGAAGGTAAATCAATTAGGTATTTGTAAAGCACAAACTACTCCTCCCTAAGGGTGAGTAGAATTTAGGGATCAAAGTGAGAGGTCTGTACAGCAAATTGAGATGGTCTGGCCACTGCACCACAGCTGTGTGGAGAATACATTTTAGCGAGGGTAAGGGAGTTGGTGTTATATGGCCTTAAAATAGCAGAACTAAGTTGTAAGTTATATGGTGGCTCAAAAAATGTCCTGGACATAACCATCTATGCAGAGAATGGAATCTTGCAGACCAAAACCTTTTTTAAACCAATGGCAAAGAACAGCCTGCTCTCCTACAAGAGCTTCCATACCCGCCCTTTGAGGGGAAATCTCCCTTACATCCAATGTTTACGTCTACAACGCAATTTCAGCAAAACTCTAGACTACAAGAGACAGGCAGAGGATCAATGCACTAAACTGAGATACTGGGAATACCTGGAAAGGACCTTCAAGAAAAGCAAGAAAAGGGCTATAAATCAACTCAGAGGAAGCCTTCTTGATACTACCCCTAGATAACCAGAAAGGGACTTAACTACCTGTGTAACCACCTATAATACAGCATCAAACAATGTAATGAAAATAGTTAAGAAAAATTGGAGAATCATCACGTCAGGAGCACTAACCTGGTCAAAACTAAGGTTCGCTAATAAAAGAACAAAAAACCTCAAAGACATTCTGGTTCACACGAGACCACCGCCACCAAAACGAGGTGAACTAACACCTCAACTATGGAACAATCCCCCAGTGGTGAAACATTATCCATGTGGCTCCTGTTACGCATGCAACTTGACTACAGTAACGAAAACCCGGCAGCTTCTACCAAACTTCAAATGGACCATCAGGTATCACACGAATTGTAACACTACCCATGCAATTTACATGATCACCTGCCAGTGCAATTTACACTACATCAGGATGACCTGTCGAACACAGGAGTAACGTCAAGTGTCAGAAGTCGACATCAAAAATGAGCACTCACTGCATAAAGGCCAAACACACAGTAAATGACTTGAGATGTGTTATTCTGGAAACCCTGGCCACGAAAAACTACAATGCAGAGAGGGTCCTATTTGAGAAGGAACAGAGATGGGTCCACCGCTTAAGAACCAATAACTGTGGGCTCAACGACAACATTCTGGGGTTAAGTCTTAACCATCTGACATGAAACACGAACACTAGTGGAACAGCACGTAACGGGACAAGGCCTGGCCACCTTCACGCACTCGCTCAATGTTGGCCTTCTGAAAAACTATACCATTCAATATAACAAACATATCCTCGTTATCCATTTACAACTGAAGTAGTTGAGACACACTCTTGCTATCCTTTACAACTTATGGAATCAAACCCTCTCAGTTTCCAAACTGCTTGGGGGAACCATTCGCATAACTCCAACGTAATCTAAAATTTGACAATAGGAGACCATTTGCCAATACAACACCCTGTGATATATACGGGAATCACATGCTGCCCCTACTTGCTATCATACATGGCGTAGTCATAGCTTTAGTCTGTGATACACGCATTACAAAAAGAACTGTGACAGCCATCGCCAAATAGGGGATCTGTCTCTTCACTTAATGCTATGTCGGGGGTGAAAGCCATTAAGGCCCTGGCAGAGTCAGCACATGTTGTGTAAACATTCTTTCATTTTTTACGAAGTAGATTCAATTAAAAAAAATCTCACTATTCTATTTCTTTTTTACAAAATAAAAAAACGGGGCTAATTGTTCCCACATATCCCGCAAATAAACCTAGTTAGTCTTCAGCAACGCACGGCGCAGTCTTTTTTCACTTGCATTTGCCATCCACTTAAAAGAATCGGAAGGAATCCTCGACCGCAACCGGGTACCAAGAGGCAGAGCCAGCACAAGTTGTGCAACTCCCGCGCAAGAGGTAGAAACGCCATCATCGAGAAGTCACTGCGACAGAACCGTAACGTATTTCTTAAACCCGCTTGTAATTGCAATAGGTATATGTTGTTCCCTCAGCAGAAACAAACCTCACTGGACTACCCGATGATGCCTTAATGGTCACACAAACAAGGTATGCACAAACAGGGCATGACGGGGATGAGACCTACGCGAGTGTTTTTCCGTCCCTTTTTTGTATGTCTCAAATCATTAGCCTTTACTAGCTATACATACCGATACCACCATCCCTCACATAAAGCTCACATTTTGAAAAACAAGAATCACTCGTACTGTTATTCTCAAGGTCTAAAATGAGGGTTATCAACCTCAGGGTCTCTCACACAAAACTTACATTTTGGAAGACAGGAATCATTCGTACTGTTTTTCCCATGTCCAAAACGAGGGTCATCAACCTCATGGTCTCTAAAACCCTTATTTTGAACCACTTACTTCGCAAAGTCTAACAATGTGGCACAACCGTTGAGGGTACACTAGAACCTCAAACGATGTAAGCACCGCTCCAAGTAATTAGTATCCTATACTAACGCGATACACATAGATTGCGCAATACCCACCTGTACTGGGGTGGGATGCACGGGATCAGTAACGGAGTCAGCAGGCTGGAAAAGTGCTTTTAGACAGGGTTTTATTTTAAGGTAAGCCTTTTTCCTACGATTGGTCAGTCTTATGCGGGCAATCTCGTCAGGCTCCGTTCTGACGCCTCTAGGAAAACCAGGTAGTTCCAGGGTGTTCCGGCGTTGACCAGGTGGTGTTGCAGCCAGAGTGATGTCGTCACGGTCGGTCTCCAGGCGAAGTCCGGGAGAGCGCCACCCAAAAGGAAAGGAACAGAAACAACGGTATCAGGGAGACGTTCAGCACGCTCCGTGTAGGGGCCGGGAGTGAGGGAAACCTGGTGCTCAATATTAGGTAAACGAACGGCAGAAGTGCTCGTGAGGGAAGGGGTCAGGGGATGGTGCTCAATATTAGGTAAACGAACGGCAGAAGTGCTCGTGAGGGAAGGGGTCAGGGGATTGACTAGGCGGTATGTACACAGTGGTCTAACCACTCCAACCCGCCCACCCCGCAACTTTGCCCCGTACCTTGGATAGCCACGCTCCTCCCGCGGGAGCGTGGCGGGGCGCTTCGCGAAAAACTTTGGCCTCCTGGCTTGCTGTCTTCCGTTCGTCTGGTCGAGGTCTGCTCCGCACTCGGTCTCCACTCTACACCGCTCTCGTCCTCCGGGGGAAAGTCTTCCGGCGTCTTCCAGGATCCTCCTTCTTTTGACGTGTCGATGTTCAAGATGGGCGGAGTCTCGTCTTCAAGGTGATCGGGCTTAAAGGGATGCTGTCCAGTTTCTACCTCGCATTCCCAAGGGTCCACAGAATCATGGTTGGTCCACTCTTCCCCAGGAAGAGGCGAATGCTGCTGGAGGGAAAGGGGCGAGAGAGGAACAGCTGACCACCAGTCACGTAAAACGGGCTCCTCACTCTGACTCGTACCAGGACGACCCGCCACCCCGTCACACCACCTAAGACGCAAACCACAACATCCAAACAGTAAACAAGCGTACCTAATTATTAGGAGTGGATGCACCAAAACCAATGATAGCACACCACTTGATGAATATAAATGCTATCAACCATCGAGACACCCTTTTTTAATTCTGTTGTTTGTGAAATTTTGAACAAAGTGAATGAGTGAACTTTTTATCATTTGAATAAGAAAAGATTTGCCATTTTTTAGTTTAATATCTGTCGGATAATGGTACAAGCACTTTAGTTTACCATTGGTATAGCGCCATTGACGACATCGATATATGTTTGTTTGTCTTGTCTTCCTCTTTATTTACAGGTACTACCAGGCCTTATAAGAGTCAGGTTAATATACCTGGACCCACCCAGACCCTCCAATAGGACTTCATCACTTTGTCACAAATTTTTTCTAGGTCCTGAAGAAAGCCTGCCTGACCCCTCCTGGGCATATGAAAGGCTGAAACATGTTGACCTTTTTATGGACAAAGAACAGTGCGGAAGACTCTGAACTCCCCTTCCTATGCACGCCTACATTTTTAAATGAGCCTGAACCTAGACTTAATAACATTTTCTCTTCAGTCTGGTCACTCAAGCTGTTTTATAACAGCATTTTTTTAGTCACACTGTTACCCACCATCACTGATCACTACTGTACCAACCAGTGGTTCACCAATGGGTGGAGGAAGCATAAAAACTAACCCAATGATGATGCTGCTACATATCTAAAAAAGGCGTTGAACCAAAGATATACCACCACCCGAGCCTTGGCACGTGATTGAGGGTTTATTATCGATACCACAAAACAAAAAAATAATAAACCCTGGTGACCCAGGACAAGTGATCCTTTCCCCCTTTATTTTTTTGGCTCTAAAAATAGCACTTGTGTTCATTAGTTGGAGCTACATATAAGTGCGGATGCATAGCTTCAAGTTATTCAGGAAAACTCGGTTTCCCTGATCTGTGAAGTGTACTCCATCACTTTTGTATATATCTGCCATATCAAAACGTATGTTGTTGTTGTAGATGGAGCCCATTTTGTGATCTCTGAGGTATGCAGATACAGCTTTGTTGACTTTTTTCAGAGATTTTTCAATCTGAGGACAAAATAGTTTGGACCATTTCCAATTCTGTCTTTGGCATATTTTGGAATATACAAAGACAGTTTAAGGCAAAAGTAACATCAATTGTCCAAAGGTGTTCTTCATAAGTATTTCCAAACCTACCCCAGTCGATGTATTTAGGTTGTTTCCACCACAGTGCACAATCATGAGGTCAGGTTGTTGGAGATGCAACCAGGTTTTAACCAAAGGCAACAATTGGTGCCACTTCAGTCCTCTCTGTCCAAACCAGTTAATGTTCACATTTTGTAAACCTAGGTCTAAGTCAATACGTCTCTGTTCTGCATACTACTTTCACCAGAAAACATAGCTACGTCCTACGATCCACACCAGCATTTTGAAGGTATGGCTGGAAGGTATGGAAAGATGTCTGTAGCTCATGCAGTTCCTTCGTAGAATAAGAGATATGTTTAAAGATGGGGAACTAGTTTCTTTTCGCATACAAAACAGTACCTGATTGGGAGATGAAAAGTAGGGTGCATATTCATTTTGTGGAAACGTATCTTTGTGATTGGTTAAGAAAAAGCAGTTTGCATGTGGAGTGCATACTATAGGATAACATTTGCTCAACTCAACCACACCTGCTACTTGCATTTGGTAGGTACTGTTCAAACTTTAAAAAATTGTGAACTTTTAACCTGCACATGCTGTTAAATGGTCGAGAAAATGTTGCAAGAAATCTTGTTGGGTTTAAAAAAAATTAATGAACTTTTAACCTACACGTGTTGAGGAATGTTCTAGAAAGCGTGTATATAGAATACGTTGCATTTCTGACTTCGATGTGTACTTGAATATAAAAAAACTGTTCATATGGAACAGTAGAATGACTGTGATAGAGAGAAGTTTTGAAATCTAAAAGAATCAAAGAACTATGGTAATTTGTTCTTGATTACCTGCTGGCGGTCGCCAGTGGGTTGTTATCACTGTTAACGGTCTGAAAGTGTGGTGTTGCTCAGTGTGGCATGGTGCTGATATGATATGGTGCTACACTCGGGTATGAAATCGAGAGTCTAAACCGTGAGGTCATGGCTGTAAGGTGATGCGGTCTGGTGTTTGCAGCATGCCTGTGCAAGTAGTGTTAGTAGGTGTTTATACCATACTGGGAGTGTTAAGCAAACTACTGACTGCTACTGTGTGTTGATAGTATACCGAAAGCAGGAAGCGAAGTAATTACGCATACCGGTGTGAAGACTTGGGGATAAAACTAAGCTGATTGCAGTAAAGTGATGGGCTCTGGGCACTGTAGGATACTAGCCGCTGTAGTATAAGTGTGTAAGTAATGTTAGTATGCGTTTATAGTATGTAGGGAGTGGGAAGCGAACTACTCACCCCTACTGGTGTGAAGACTCTGGGATTAAACTCTGAGCCTAAATTGTGAGCTCATTGCTGTAAAGTGATGTGCTCTGGGCGCTGTAGCATTCCAGTGGAAGAAATTTTAGTTTACGTTTATACAATATAGGGTGTGGGAAGCGAAAGACTACCGGTCTCAAGATTCGTGGATGAAACCATGAGCTCATTGCTGTAAAGTCATGTGCTCTGTATAGTATTCCTATGTAAGTCATAGTAGAATGTTAGTATGTAATTCTACTAGAAATCTAAGTATGTAATGTTAGAATGTAGGGCTATCATGAGGGGAACCTTGCGTAGTTTGTACACGGTGCTGGATCAGACGGTTGCTTTGCTGTCTGCTCCTGTTGGTGGTTGTTTCATGTGTCTTGTTTTCTTGTAATAAATCTACTTATTGGATCCACTGCTGTCTGCCTCTTCACCACATGAATTTGGCGATGAGCGGGAGGAGGCAAAAAGAAGGCACCACTCACTAATATTTAAAAATTGCTTGCGTTGAGCTGAAGACCCGTTTTCTTTGTGTAGCTATTGCTACTCATACCTGGGTCGTCGGCTCATTGAACTATGTCATCTGACTTCTGGTAGGATGTATATTTTTAGATTTTGCGCTTCCTCTGCTTCTTCACTACATTATGGTCGCTGTACTACACGTGTGTAAGTAGTGTTAGTATGCGTTTATACTAACAAATGCATCATGGTCCTAGGGAGGGCGCCCTCTTATGCGCAGCTAATACAATGTCCCGGGGTGTGCATTCGCAGGACATTTGTGTTTGCTATTGGAGGGTGGTGCATGGCTTCCACCCTGTGATAGCAAATACTTGTCCGACTACTTGAAGCGAGAGGAGGAAAACTTTGTAATCCTGTAATAGAGGGTCTGTGGATGGAAAAATAGAGAGAAAAGCAAAGAAAGCGGGGTCTCACCCGTTCTTTAAAATGAGGCTCCTGGTGGGTAATATTCCGTTGCCAATCCAATTATTATATTGTGGGGTCTCTGTAGGACTGGGGATCTTAATGTCACATGTAAACTAGGCGCGGAAGGGCACAGAGACATTTTGCAGCCTAGGGGAGCGACACCTTCCAGGGCATTGTTTACTAATTGTTCGGGGGGGTTCAAGGCCAACTGAAGTCCGGGGATCGCCTTACTCCGGGTCTTTATTTAAATATGCAGAGTGGGCCTCCGCAGTCCCTGAAGCCTCGGTGGTCCTAGGCAGTGCCTTATTTGTTCTGTAATCACACGGGTAGTACTTATGGTGTTATAAAGTGATACACTCATAGAACTCTTGCAGTTGTACAATTACCCAGGCTTCATTTGTCTAATAGTCAGTTAGATTATGTTTGGTAGGTGCACTCTAATCTTAAATAATTTTGTCCTTAAAATCTCCTATAAACAGATGATTTTCACAATAAATAATAGAAAAAGAAGACCTATTCACTCAGTAATTTATTTGAAGAAAAAAAGTAACTTTTATTAAAACAAATAAATAGAAATGTAACTTTAATAGAAGAAACAGTATAATAAAAAAAACGTCGGTTGGACTCTAGTGGAAGCAGTGGAGGATACCTGCAAGACAAAAATGAAACATAAGTATGTATGCTATGTGGAAGAGATAAAGAAAGGTATTCCAAATGAAAGGACCATAGTGAGAATGGAAGGGAGGGGGAGTGGGAGTGGGTGGAAGGGAGAAGGGGAGGGAAAGTCAAAAGAAGAGAGGGAGGAGGAGACAGAGCGTCAGCCTATTGCATCAAGCCCTTAGTGTTTACCCTACTGTCACCCAATTGTCTAGGACGCTGGGGTCCGCGAGAAAGAGTGTGGTTCAGCAAGTTCTTAAAATTAAATACATGAGTCCAGAGATTATGAGCCATATTATCAAGGAAGGTCTATAACATTATCGCCTCTTTAGCAACAGGAAACTGCCGCTAAAACAGAGATATGGGGTTGATAATATGCCCTTGCGAATTTCCATAGAAGCCCGGGTTCTGGTGTGAACCAAGGCTTCTATGGGAATTCACAAGGGCATGATATCAACCGCTTATCGCCGCTTTTAGCAGCAGTTTCCTGTCACTAAAGTGGTGATAATGTTATCCCCGTTCTTTGATAATATAGTCCTACATTATTATCTATGGGAAAATTGCTTGCATTGCATGCACCTGTGCGCCCAGGGTGCTGCACCCCAACCCCTTCCCCCGCACTGTGCTCAATTGTAGGTCTTGCACACTGAGGCTTCACTGCTCACCTGCCACCACTGGTGTGTCCCATGATGTGTTGGTGCAAGCTCCTAGTCCGGGGTACGTTTGTACGGTAGACCAGGTCTCTGGTCGGGGACGGTGTCTTGATACTACGATGGAAGGTATCAGAATGCCAGGGCATCATTGAGGGGTCAGCTCCCGCTCCACTCTTCTTGTGGCAATCAATGGAATGTCTGAAAAGGGAGAAATTATTTAATGGTCGAAACATCTGGAGGTAAATGAAGGTTTATTTCAAGCTTGATAGAAAATAGGAGTTGAGTGCATCCTTTGTTTTTGAAGTACGATCTACCAACTGTTAGTGGTAATCGTGGTTCAAAGAGGAGTTGGAGTGCCCGAGAATACACACGGTTAAATAATAATGTGTTATACCAACTTTCACATACAAAGAAACAGAGAGCATGCTAAAAGAATAAGGTGCACGTGTAATGCACTGGCGGGAGCCTGTGTGCATGTACACTTAAAAAGGAGCTCACTACAGCGTCCTAAAAGCCAACGCCACATGTCTGTAGGGCAGAGCTACCCGCCAGCTTAGGCCTACAGTACGGTCCAGCAGGTCCTTAAAATTAGACCGCTGTGACTGTGTGAGGTCAGAGATCACATCATTACCCACGGCAACATCGTTTTTTCGCACGTGCGCACTCAGGGTGATGCATCCCACCCCTCCCGCAGCATCGCGCTCAACAGGTGTCTGTAGGGCAGTGCTGCCCGTAGGCTTAGGCCTACCTTATGGTACAGCAGGTCTTTAAAATGAGACAGAGATGTGACTAATTGAGGTCAAAGATCACATCATAACACATGGCAATATCGCTTATTCGCACGTGCGTACTCTGGCTGATGTATCCCACCCCTCCCGCAGCACCGGACTCAAGAGGTGTTTGCAGGGCAGCACTGCCCGCTGGCCCAGGCCTACAAAACGGTCCAGCAGGTCTTTAAAAAGAGACAGAAATGAGACTGAATGACTTCAGAGATCACATCATTATGCACAGCGATATCGTTTGTTCGCACCTGCGCAGCCAGGCTGAAGCACACAGCCCCTCCCGCAGCACCGTGCTCAATGGGAGGCCCTGTGCACCCAGGCCTCTCTGCTTACCTGCTGTCACTGTTGTGTGAGCAAACACTATGGGCAGCAGTGCTCACAATGAAGATTTAGTGTTTATTGCAGGAGAGTGTACACCTCATGGATCCCTTTCCTCGATGACTGGCAGTAGGGCTCACAATTTAGAGCCCATGTTGTTTGCCAGGATGGTGTGAACCTCATGGATCTATTTTGTTTTATTGTGCATTGTGATATGTGATATTTGAGGTAGTGTGGAAGAAGAGGGACGTGTGGCGTCGTGCTTATCCTATTTATACGTACGCAAAGTAGGTTGGGCTTGCATATGCCAGGCCAGCGTAGGGGTGTGAATATTTATTCCGGGGACCTGGGCATTGCTCAGTTCCTGTCTTGCCAGGAAGTGTACTTATGTGTGACCTCACAGAGTGTGCAATTTAGATTAGTGTAGCATGTGTCGGCAGGGCGGAAGCTATCATTAATGAAATGGCATGTGATCGAGGATGTGCAGTCTGGCCGTAGCTGATTATACTCCTTGGAGCCATCAATACCCAGGCAAAAAGGCAGCACAGTAATGAGCAGACACACACATAAGGGGCATCGTGTAATACATGTTTGTTTTTTGATGGAATGTTTGAGATGTATGGCAATCACACTTGGACCGCAAATCTACAGAGCATGAATATTGATAAAGATGATTGTTGCATGTTGTCTGTAGTATAAGATATGTGTATACAGGAAAACACTTTTCTAAAAAGCTTTCTAAGCAGAAGAGGTGACTCCCATCAAACGCTGTAGAGTGAATGAGTAAAATGGGTGCAGTCGTCCAACTGTTACAATGGGAAATGTTATGTACCAATCAAATGCTTTTTTTTAGGGTCACATGGCGATCGCGCACCGAGCACGCATGCAGGCCGCACCCGACATAATTTTGGCACAATATATTTATCATAATATAAGTTTATTACAGTTAGAAATATATAAATGTTTAAAATAATTTAGATTTTCATGTGCTTTCATATATCCTCCGAGATAAAAAAGGGATTGGCGTACCCCGTGCGATACTATACGTCTGTGACGTAACACAGAGCTGTCGAATACCAAAGTAGCACCTGGGGTGACTTCATCTGTATATGATGTTACTCGGGACGCGGTGTCACGAACCTGTTGGATACGAAAAGCGCATTATTTACGAGTTTAGCACTATGGCGGATAGGATTCGGCTGGTGATGGAGCTTGGTACGCTACTGGTATGGGAGTGCAGTTTTCTTTCCCCCCAAACAAATATATACATATTTTGGGGGGAAGATATAAAACATTACATCATTTTTAAAGTTAAAAAATAAGTATAATAGAGTTCCAAAACATTTTAATATATAACAGAAAAAATATAGGTTTTATAAACATTAAAATATGACATGAACATTGAAAAAACCTTTGAAATTCACTGAGAAAACCATAGGTTTTACAGACGTTATAGTTAGGAATTAGCAGTTAAAAAACCTTTTGAAATTCACTAAAAAAAACATAGGTTTCAGGGACGTTATAGTTAGTTTAACATTTGACTCATATAAAACTAGAGAAACTTGCCTGTTATAGTTAGTTGAGCTAACTATAACTTGTGCGCCCGCAATGCACTGCTGATGATGTCATGTTTTGCTTTGGGGAATCCAGATGCAGCGAGTGATGGTCCACCTCATGATAACACCAACACGCCAAGGTAGTCATACAGGGTGTTTGTGGGATCAGGTGAGGGAAGGGAAAGGGAAGGAGCAGCGTGGGAATATACAGGACTTGAAACAACAAAGACAAAGATGTAAACAGTGTATATAACAACCTACTCTAATCAATTCTCACTAGGTTCATATGCACCTCTTCCAGACATACATTGCCTCACTTTATGATCTTGCTATTCAAATGTCTGCATAGTCCATTCTCCGCATCTATAATACAGAACTCACTCAGGTTACTACTCAGGTTGATAATATGAAACAATAGTAGATTTGAGATCATATAACCCCTCATACATACCCAGAGTCCCGAAAATAGCAATCATATAGGCAGCATACAATAAGGTTGTGCAATTCAGAGATTCTCTAGAAGGCTCCTCCCTAACCCCAGTGAATAATAAGTGAAGATCAGTAGGAAACCATAACGAGCGATTTAAACTCCATGCACTGAAAGCACTGTCCAAGAAGCCCCTCCTACTAAGGGTAATTGAAATAGTCAGTACTAAAAAACAAGGTTGACTACACCCAATAATCCAATAGTTCCATGCATATACAGTAATATGTGATTCTATGTCACCACTGTGCTCCGCTATGCAAGACCACCAATCGAGACACCAACAGTAATGCGTAGTTCTAAGTCACCACTGCGCTCAGCTAGGTAAATCTAATAATCAAGATATAATAGCAATGCGTAATTCTATGTCACCACTGCGCTCTGCTACATGAAATCCAATGATAGAGGCATACACGGTAAGGCGTAGTTGTAAGTCACTACTGTAAGTGACTGAGGACACTTCAAAACAAGGAAACGGTAATGTGCATCTCTAAAAAGCCCACTACTACATTCCGCTCTCAGAGCCACCAGACAAACAAACAAAGTACATCAGGAATAATCACTCACGGACCTGCCGATAGCAAAAGTCACAGAACTGGAACAGCTCAACTCCCGATAACAGTAGCAAGGACGCTCCCACTCGGCAGAGCGGAGCAAAATCTTCAAACCAGAATTACGCACAATGACGTTGACGCCACAGCGTCTAAAGTACTTCCTCCACGCACAGCATCATGGGATATGTGGTTTCTTCTGGCTAAGCAGGCTCTGTTACGGATGGATTCTGACAGATGATGTCACCACTGTGCTCCGCATGTCACTGACCATGTCATGAGTGCTGTAATATGTGACATCATCAGCAGTGTATTGCAGGCACGCGAGTTATAGTTAGTTACATTTCTCTGGTTTTATATGAGTCAAATGTTCAACTAACTATAACGTCCCTGAAACCTATGTTTTTTTTAGTTAATTTCAAATGTATTTTAAATGCTAATTCCTAACAATAACATCTGTAAAACCTATGTTTTTTTCAGTGAATGTATGTGTATATATATATATATATATATTCACTGATAAAAACATAGGTTACAGGCCTTATATAGTTAGGAATTAGCTTTTAAAAAACCTTTGAAATTCACTCAAAAAACTATATGTTTTAGGGGTGTTATAGTTAGCTGGACATTTCACTCATACAAAACCATTGAAATTGCTCCTATATACTTAGTTGTACTAGCTATATTTCGCGCACCCGCAATCCACTGCTGATGATGTCACATATTAGATCATTCGTGACATGGTCAGTGACATCACTGATGACATCTCAATTGGCATCACTGATGACATCACTGATGACATCATCCAGTGAATGTGGTTTGCTCGTTATTTAAATATGCATTGTATATATAGCAATTTGCATTGAAGAATGAGTGGATATATATAAATAAATATTTCGAGGGAGGATTTAGTAGCAGTGTAATTGAATTTTTACTTGACCAATTTATAGTGTCTCACTAAATATAGTGGATAGTGACTAAACTGTGTGAATATCTGTATCACTTTGTCAGTTGTTGTGTAAACTGGTTCTACAGTTGGTTACTAGCTATGTGAAAGTCCATATTAGTTATTGATTACTGAACTGAGTATTTGTATGGGAGAGTGAAAGTGTGTGTGGTTCAGTGGGGGGTTTGTGACTGTCCAAAGATGTGTGAATAGTTGATTCAGTAGATATATGAAGTTAAAACTACATGTTCTAACAGTTATTTGGGTGAGTGAATCTCTTTATGGGTGTGGTGATGAGCAAATATATTTCTCAATGGTACATGTCCAAGAAACTAGAAAAATAAAAGGCAGTGTATGTGTCAATTGTATAAAAATAAGTATTCATAAGACTCAATTATTGTGTGAGTGACTGTATGGATAGCTGTATACTTGTAATAATGATTTTATAATTCACTAAGTATGACTTACTATCTAAATGAATAGATGAAGTTGTGTTTGTATAAGTGTGTAGCTAAGTAAATATGTAAGTATGATCCATTGTTTGCATAAGTGAGTAGGATGACTTCATATGTGAATAGGATGTGTGCTGGTGTGTAATGTCGATATGGGTGTATAAATATTTTTGATAGTGTTCTATTGTTCATTGAAAGCATGTATGAGTGAAACTACAGGTAAGTGATTAGATGTGTGTATACATCTATGAATCACTGAGTGGGTTTTAGATACTTGTATTGCTGTGACAATCGATTCAAATATGATACTCTGTATTTTACAAAGAGTGATGGAAGATTTTACTAGTGTATGAAAAGGTGTATGTGATTGTCACGTAGATGATGTCATCAGTGATGTCATTTGAGATGTCATCAGTGATGTCACTGACCATGTCATGAATGATCTAATATGTGACATCATCAGCAGTGGATTGCGGGAGCGCAAATTATAGTTAGTACAACTAACTATATAGGAACAATTTCAACGGTTTTGTATGAGTGAAATGTCCAGCTAGCTATAACACCCCTAAAACTTATAGTTTTTGGAGTGAATTTCAAAGGTTTTTAAAAAAAATTAATTTCTAGCTATATATATCAGGCCTGTAACCTATGGTTTTTTCAGTGAATTTGCAAGGTTTTTCAAATGCTAATTCCTAATTATGTAAGGCCTGAAACCTATGGTTTTTTCAGTGAATTTGCAAGGTTTTTTAAATGCTAGTTCCTAACTATATAAGGTCTGAAACCTATTGTTTTTTAATTGAATTTGCAAGGTTTTTTAAATGCTAATTCCTAACTATATAAGGCCTGAAACCTATGATGTTTCTTTGAATTTCAACGGTTTTTTAAATGACAATGTTTAAATGTATAATTTTTTTTCATACTGATTTACTACATTTTGCAGGCAGGTGTTCAGAGGGCACGCCCCCTTTTTACAACACTCTTCAGCTCAACCCCTGGTGCGTTTGCAGAGGAGGAACTAATTCCCCTTGCATACTGGGGTCCATGGGGGCTAACTAGCCCACCAAGAGCCTCCAGTATGCGCCAAGGGGCTGCGTTGCTTTGCCCCGGGGGCGGCGGTCCCCGGGGAAGTGTGGGGGGGATTGCGGACCCCCCACACTTCTTTTTCACTATGACCCCGCGATTTGGTAATTTTTTTTAAAACAGACCAGGTTTTTTAAATAAAAAATGTGGGCCTTTTTTGTCCTTGTGGGACCACCTGGGCAGGCCTAGGGGGTCAGGGTGTATCTACCCTGCCCCCTTTTTGTGTTCTTCAGATTTGTTTTTCTGCTTTCTTGAGCCTTGTTCTATCGAGCACAAGATGGATGCCAACACTTCCTGGTTAGAAGTGGTGACAGCCAATGAGCATGCATCTTTCTCGGGAAGGCATGCTGATTGGCTGCCACTGTCTGTCAACACTCCAAACCAGGAAGTGTTGGCAGCCATCTTGTGCCTTGGTAGAACCAAGGCACAAGAAAGCAGTGAAACAAAGGTGCAAAACATGCAAAGGGAGCAGGGTAGAAGCACCCCGTAGGCCTGCTCAGGGGATCCCACAAGGACCCCCCAGGCCCCCAAAAAAAATGTATTTATTTTTTTAAATCGCGGGGTACGCGCACCGTACGCGTAGGTACACGTACAGTACGTGTACGGTTTGCGTACCCTACGATTTAAAAAAAATAATATTTAAACCTGGGGGTCCTTGTGGGACCCCCTGAGCAGGCCTAGGGGGTCAGGGTGCTTTTACTCTGCCCCCTTTTTGAGTTCTACACGTTTGTTTTTCTGCTTTCCTGTGCCTCAGTCTACCGAGGCACAAGATGGCTGCCAACACTTTCAGGTTTGAAGTGATGACAGACAGTTGACAGCCAATTAGCATTCAGCTCGTGCTCGGAAAGGTACAGAGTACAGTAAGCTTACAGTAAGCTTACAGTAAGCTGCTATAGATATATATATATATTTTTTCTCTTTTGATTTTCTCAGGAACTACTGGAGGGATTTACACAATTCAAACAAAAGGCCCTACTGCGTACCAGTTCCTACCATTTTGCCAAGTTTGGTGTAATTCCGTTCAGCGGTTCGGGCTGTAGCCGTGACTAATCGTCCTATTGAAATTAACATGGGGAAAACACAATTTGGGACCCTCTTTTTTCTCAGCACCCACTTGACGAATCCCCCCCAAGCTTTCAGGGAAGCAGCGGAGCGGCCCATCTTCTTTGAGAATTTTGCGGAGATTCATCAATCGGCGCCTAAGTTATTCCCAATAGAATGTTGCGGATTTCCTATAGAAACTAGGTCCTAACTATATATACCTATATATACCTAATGGCGACTGCCAGTAGGTAATATATATATATATATATATATATATATATATATATATATATATATATATATATATATATATATATATATATATATATATATATATATATATATATATATATATATATATATATATATATATATATATATATATATTACCTACTGGCAGTCGCCAGTAGGCAGTTATAGTTAGGACCTAGTTTCCGTGGGGGCTGAGAAAAAAGGGGGTCCCAAAACGTGTTTTCCCCATGCAAATTTTCCGTAGGACCTTCAGCCAGGGATACAGCCCAAACAGCTGAACAGAATTACACCAAATTTGGCAAAAAGGTAGAGTTCGGTACGCAGATTACGCTTTCTGGTAAATGGTGTTAATCCGTTAAGTAGTTCCTGGGAAAATCAAAAGTAAAACCATAGATATATCTAGAGAAGAAGTACCGTACGTGTACTGTAAGTGTACCGAGAACCGTACAATTACGAGCACGAGCTGCATACTGATTGGCTGTCAACTGTCTGTCAACACTCCAAACCAGGAAGTGTTGGCAGTCATCTTGTGCCTCTGTAGAACCGAGTCACAAGAAAACAGTAAAACAATGTTGAAAAATAAGAAAAGGGGGCAAGGTAGAAACATCCTGACCCCCTAGGCCTGCTCAGGGGGTCCCACATGGATCCTTAAGCCCAATTGTTGTTTGTTTTTTTAAATCACGGGGTACGCGTATGATACGCGAACGCGGTGAAAAAGAAAAAAAATAGAAGTCCGCTTTATTCATAATTAGCCCCCAGGGGCAATTTATTTTTACTTACTGGGGAGCCTGCCACTCCCCAGGGCTTTATTTTGAAGTATGCGGGGGGGCTCATGTCCCCCCGGAGCCCCGAAGACCGCCACCCCGGGACTTTTAATTTTTTTTTTAAGTATGTGTGGGGTGGCTCAAGCCCTCCCCACACTCCCCAGGGACCGCCACCTTCCTGGGGCAGTAATATTTAAAATAGGGGGGTCGGTGATGGACCCCCCAGCCATGAGGCCTCCACCCTCCGGGCCTTTTGAATGTTGGGAGGGGGTCGCGCTGCCCCCCCACCTTGATGGCCCTGGGGTCCGCTACCTCCCCGGGCCGGCTCCTGCAGTGTCCTGGGGTGCCTACCCCCGGGACACTGCTGTTTGCAATGGTAGGGCGGGAGTCTTGTGGTTACCACCCTACCATAGCAAACTGCTTCCCTATTTGAAAGAGAGAGCAGGAAACCTGCTCTCTCTTTCAAGAAGGAAAGCAGATTGATTTTAGTCAGAGAGAGCAGCATGTCAGAGAGAGCAACATGTAAGCTGCTCTCTCTGACAAAGCAATGCCGGCTCTCGAAGGACGGGGGGAGCCGGCTGGGACCGTGGGGGCATTGGGGCTCCCCCACGGTCCCCAAAATTATATTTGAGTCTCGGTGGATGGGGTCCCCAGGGATTATAAAAAAATAGTGATAGAGTTGAATTAATGAATCTATGTTGGCAGTGTGTGTTGACTAGGGTTCGGCTGGCAGTGTTGGGCAGCAGATAGTATTTCTGCTCTCTGTGGTTTTGTGTACCCCCTAAGTCTAGAGGGAGCTTATACAGGCCGATTCTAGGTTGGCAGTGTGTGTTCACTAGGGTGATGGTGTTTGTGTACCCCCTTTGCAGCTCCTTAAACATTTGAAGATATCATTTCTGCAAAATCTTTTCTGTGTTGGGCAACAGAGTATTACCCCAGTGAGTTTGTCATCCAAGTATCTTTTTTACTTTGTCTTTATTTGAATTCCGCTTTATTTACAGTATCTTTCTACCTCTCATCACAATGGGTTCCACAGCGTAGCGTCCGTTGCAGTGTTCTTAGCCTTGTTGTTCTTTTGCTGACTTACCATTTTGTGTACAAGATCCGCCATCCTATTTGTGCATCTTTTCTTTGTGTATCTTTTGTGCAGCCTTCCTTTGTGTATCTTCTTTTATATCTGACTTTGTTTATTCAGGGCTTGATCCAGTGTCCTGAACATAGCAGTACATCTGTAGACATGTAGTTTACTCCTTTCCATTCCCTCCCCCCACCCTAATTGACAACGTAAGATGGGGGAGTCAAAGTAAGGTACTCCTGTCGTCACTGTTTTAAGCTTGCAACACAGTAGGTAGGACACGGGTTAAGAAACTCAGCCTCCACCACTCTTGGTCTCTCCTGGCCCTTGTTGCCACCTCCTTTGCTATGTCTTAAGTATTAAATCTCTGCACTTGACCGTGGTCCTCCTACAGTGTATTCTCATCATAGTCCAAGCACATACAATCCATCATTTTATCTTCCCTTGTTTACTCTGTGTGGTGGTACCTCCACCACATATTGCACATTATAGAACACCTTGAGTGTACCCGCCCTCAAAACGTCTCCACTCGCCATTGTACATGCAGACCTTGGACCACCTTTTTCATCCATTCTAGCATCCTGAGATGTAACCTCCTACCTCTGTTCTTCACTTCCTACTTTCCCCTTTTAAATATTCAAATCTTCTTGGGAAGAAATTACCAATCCTTATCATCAAAAAAGTAACACGTTTCTGAAATTACTTTATATGTGAGCTCTGTATGTCATCCTAATACCCAACATTCCAATGACATGCTTTGTACCATTATGTAATGTGCTTGAGTTGCAGTGTTCTATCTTGTCCTGGTTTGTGTGTCATCACAATAAAAGGTAACATGTTCCTGTATATCCTAAATAAAGCACTTGACACAATGCATAGTGACACTGTATTTATTGTATTTATTTTTCGAATATTTTCAAAATAATATACACTCAAGTACAAAAAATTGTTGCTTCATTTCCAAGATAAATACTCAATACATTTCATATGAATCACCACATATGCCGATATTACAGAAACAAAGTTGTAAAATTGTTTTCAATGTATTCCATGTATTTTCTGCTACCACCTCAAACACTGATATTACAGTAAAGATTTTTTTTTAATAGTTGCAATTTATCTAAAAATGTTTTATGAAAGCACCTCAAACACTGATATTAAAGTAAACAAGTTTCAAAAATAGTTTCAAGGTATCACAAAATATTTAATGTGCGCACCACAAACCTCGATATTACAGTAAAGAAGTTGAGAAAATAATTGCAGTGTAGCTTAAATTATTGAACGTGAAGAGCACAAACACTGTAACAACAAACAACAGTAAACAAGTTGTAAAAATAGTTTCAATATATCAAAATAACTCATTTCACTTCACTGATAACATGTTTCTTTTCTATTGACAGATCTTATATCTTACAGATGGAAAATGTCACTTAGAAAGTAAGCATTTCTTTTTGGCAGGTAGTGCTGTAGATTTAGATGCTTTCCATAGTCCTGCATCTGTTGTTGTGTTCGGAAGGGGTAGTAGCTACAACAAAAAGGCTTGATAAAGGGCCTTGACTTTGAATCAGAATATGAAATTCAATAATAATTGACAACCCCAGCCAAGAAAGGCAGTAAGTGTGCAAATTTCCCACTGCCTTCGGCAGGGGTAGTAGTTACAACAAAAAGGCTCGATAAAGGGCCTGAACTTTGAATAGGAATATGAAATAGAAGAATAGTTGATAACCACAGCCAAGAAAGGCAGCAAGTAAGTGTGTGTACGTGTGGATGATGTGTTGATTGAGTGGAAGATGAATAAGGTGAAAAGTAAGAAATGCTGCAAGTGTGCAAATTACCCACTGCCTTCAGCTGGGGAAGTAGTTACAACAAAAAGGCTCGATAAAGGGCCTTTACTTTGAATCAGAATATGAAATTGAAGAATAATTCATAACCCCAGCCAAAAAAGGCAGCAAGTAGGTGTGTGTATGTGTGGATGATGTGTTGATTGAGTGGAAGATGAATAAGGTGAAAAATAAGAAAGGCTGCAGATGCGCAAACTACCCTCTGCCTTGTCAGAGAAGGGGATCTTAGGATTTCCGGCTCATTACACAGACAGGGCGTCGGATTCCGCAGTGGGAGCCTGAGAAACGGCTACCACATCTAAGCAAGCAATGCAAGTGCACTAAGTTCCCACTCTGGGCGGTAGGGCTGAAAAATGGCAACACCAGACCCTTTTCAGGGCCTCTACTTTGAATTAGAATAATATTGGCAAAGACAGCCAAAAAAGGCAGCAGGTAGGTGTGTTTCAGCTAGTGGATGCAGAATAAGGTAAAAATTAAGAAAGGCAACAGACGCGCAAACTACCCACTGCCTAATAAAGGAAGTGGGTGTTTGGTTTTCCAGTCCATTACAGACTGCGAGTCGGATTCCGCAGTGGGAGTCTGAGAAACGGCTACCACATCTAAGGAGGCAAGCAAGTGCACAAAGTACACACACTGTGCAGTAGAAAGGATGCAAGAAAGGACGCAAGTGTGGATATTACCCACTGCCATTCAAGGGTAGTAGTTACCAAGAAGGCTCAATAAAGGGCCTACACTTTGAATTTGAGTTACAAGAACAATAATTGATAACTCCAGCCAAGAAATGCAGCAAGTGTGCAAATTTCCCACTGCCTTTGGCCGGGGTTGTAGCTACAACAAAAAGGCTTGATAAAGGGCCTTGACTTTGAATCAGAATATGAAATTCAAGAAAAATTGATAACCCCAGCCGTAAAAAGCAGCAAGTGTGCAAAATTCCCACTGCCTTCGGCCGGGGTAGTTGTTACAACAAAAAGACTCGATAAAGGGCCTGCACTTTGAATAGGAATATGAAATAGAAGAATAGTTGATAACCACAGCCAAGAAAGGCAGCAAGTAAGTGTGTGTAAGTGTGGATGATGTGTTGATTGAGTGGAAGATGAATAAGGTGAAAAATAAGAAAGGGTGCAAATTACCCACTGCCTTCAGTCGGGGAAGTAGTTACAAATAAAAGGCACGATAAAGGGACTTGACTTTGAATCAGAATATGAAATTGAACAATAATTGATAACCCTAGCCAAGAAAGGCAGCAAGTGCGCAAATTTCCAACTGCCTTCGGCAGGGGTAGTAGCTACAACAAAAAGGCTCGATAAAGGGCCTTGACTTTAAATCAGAATATGAAATTCAAGAATAATTGATAACCCCTGCCAAGAAAGGCAGCAAGTGTGCAAATGTCTTACTGCCTTCTGCAGGCGTAGTTGTTACAACAAAAAGGCTTGATAAATGTTTAATGACTAATGTTGAGGACAGCGATGCTCCTGCTTCCTGAGTTTTATCAGGTCGATAGACTGTTCCCCGTAACACAAAAGTTAATCGCAATAAATGCATAGAATTTTAACTTCACCAAAATCAGGATCAATATATGGGTGTGGACAGCTTGGCGAAGATGCTGCTGCAGCAGTTGATGTGCTTGATGCTGCAGCAGGTGGGTTGTTCTGCAACCTCCATGTTGCAGCTCGAGCAAAGTTGTTGGGGTGCTAGTTCTTGACGTGTCGCACCATATGCGCTGTGCCAAAGGAGTATTTTTTGGATGGAAAACCCCTTGAAAGAGTTGTTTGGCAAATTTTATAGGTTATTAATGGAGCATTAACCTTTTTTTGCCCATCAGGGAAAGTGGTGTAACTATATTATAGATTCTACTGTCAGACGTCTACCTTAGGGATAGTGGATTTACCACTACTTCTTAGACTACCATTGAACAATAACGTGTGAATAAGTTGTATTGCTTGTTGAACTTCAAAGAGGAGGAAGATTTAAATTTATATTTCAACACCTTAGCAAAGTAGTTGCTCGATTTCAAAAAGAAAATTAAGTAGTAATGTTAGAGGAAGTCTGGCCCACTTCTAAAGGGATTGTACAAGTCCAGAAAGCTGAAGGAAGTGTGTCACAACACTTGATGGCAGGAGTATGCAAAACATCTAATTAGACATTTTGCATCCGATCACATCTTTACTTTAAAACATACATTTTGTACATTTGTAACCAGTGAAAGGTAACCAGGATGTTACATTCGTTTTGATACATTCAAGGTGGACCCATCTGCGCCATTCGAAACATTGGGCCTGTTTGAAGATAGTGAAAAGTAACTTGTTATTAACATTGCATTGTTTAAAGGTCAATAGCTTTTTGAAATGAAAACTTTATATGTATTTACATAGTAAACATAGTGACCTCTCAACACTCAGTGGGAAAGTGGTAATGAGTCCATAACTAGGAAGGGTGCATAGCCAGCTATCCAACATGTCGGTGCAACTCTGAAAAGACCCTTGCAAATACCTCAGTTATCTGAGTCATACTAACATACCCCCAGCTTCAAATGAATGTGAACTGGAGACTTTATGCCACCAAAACACCCCAAGGACTTATATCACTTAATTTTGAACTTCAGTGTCTAGAGTCATTGAGGGTACTTAACATTATGTTTTGCATATAAATTGATGAAGTATCTTGGTTGCAGACACCACAATACCTTTCAACAGACTCTAAATGTAAAAAAAGATGTACATTAGCACATCATGAAAGCAATGCTAACAATTCAAAACTTATTTTGGAATAGATCATGCATGATTCTAGATGTTTTTAGATCCAGGAATAGAGACAGTCATAACTGTTGCAAACATATTCAAATAGCTACACTAGGAACATCATTGAAAATTCACAACCATAATGACAATATCTTACTATCCTATGTTAAAAATTAATGATATGCCTTTATCTATAAAAACCTTCTATGAAAAAACAAAATACCGAATAATCCAATGTTCAGGACAACACAAGAGTGTGACACCTTATTTATCGTTAAAATGTTAAAGTCAAACCTGATGACTCCATTAGGTCCATTGCAATTTTTAGTTGAAAATTCCCAAGAAATATTACAGTAGTAAAAATCTGGACAACTGGCTGCTGAGTTAGGTAGCATTCTGCAAACTGAAAACATAATAACAAATGTATACGTTGAGCAGAAGTCCACCTGAATGTTAATGTACATAAAAACAATTAATCACAAAAGGGTTAAGGTTGAAAAGCAATCATAGGTTTCAGAGCAACTGCGTTAGGACCATACAAGTGGTCAGACAAAGTCATATGTGAATAGCAATAAGCTTCCGACGGGCACTATGGACATGGTCGGTAGGCTTTGCCAAATGTCATTACTAAAAGTCCTTTTTCTTATTTAAAGTAAGCTATTAACATAAAGTAATGTATCTTCAACAAATTAAGGTTTAAAAAGACCATAATGGAAGCATAATTACCTGTATGCAAAATACAACACAATTGTACGACTAACTGCCATTGGTCATAGTCAATTGCTGTAGGAAAACACTTTAGAGATATACGAATGGTTATCGTAATATTTCACTATGTTTAATTTCATAAAGAGGAATCGTATTGACAATTTTATAATTTTGCACTATAAGAAAAAAAAGGGAGACAAATGAGGTTTTTTAGGGAAAGGTTACCTCCAATTTAGTAAAAAGTCTCGATAGGTAAAAAAGTTGCTACTCAGTGAATCATAAACTATTATTATCTTGGTTGAAGGTTTTAAAAACTAGAAAAAAAACAAAATTGAAATCAGATTTTTAGTATGTAGAGTTTACATTTTATGGTAAAGAGCAGTGCTCTAGATAAATTACAAAATAATTTAGAAACATTAGCATTTAAAATATTTTAAAATATTTCTTGGGCAATTTAATCTTTTGCAACCAGTCATTTTCCAATAGGAACTTTCAAAATAGATTGATAAATGTAAAAAAAGTTGCACTTACCAAAAGTATCCAATGACAGCCAGTAATTGTTGGGCAAAGAACAGTGTCTATTTTGTCAAAAGGTATCTGAAGACAAGAGTTAAAGATGGCAATCATGAAAAACTGTATGATATTACATACCAAATACATACGTTTAGACTTACAACAATTCGAAAACGTGAATCTCAACACAATGTATATTCAAAATCGACAAACTTTCGTTGAAAAACAGCTTACATTTCTCACTCTTCAAAACGTTACTCAATACTATCAAACATTATTCAAAGAATCACTAACTTTCAATATTGCTTTGCACCAGTAACACTGAAAAGGCACATAACAGATATAAATATTTACCCGAAAAGTAGAAGAGCGATATTTGCCGAGGAAGATACAGGACGACACTGTTGCTGATATTGCTAAACACTAAGGTTAAAATTAAAGAATTTCAGTACACACATTGATGGGAAATTATTACTTAAAGATATTTAACTATATTAGGAATGAAAATATACATACATTTGGTCTTGACAAACATATTTTTGAGAGGAAGGCATCGATTACCTGTAAAAATATATGAAAGCACACGAGCTTCCAAAGTGGAACCAACGTGTACATCATACGCCATTAGCCATACTATACAAAATATACATGTAGCAGAAACTAACCTCATCAACAATCCATTGGTCCGTTTTAAGTGACCAAAAAGAACTGTTGTATATTTTAGAGCTCAACACTATTGCTTCCAAACGTTCTTTTACTGGTTTCTTCTACACATCCAAAACTTTTTTTAGGGATATAGATTTACTAGATGCTGGAGATGGATAATGTGCTGTAGCTGGTAGAGGTGATGAAGATGGAACAGGTGATGAAGATGGAACAGGTGATGAAGATGCTAGAGGTACTGAAGATGGTACAGGTGCTGGAGAATTATCACTCGTCATGCTTCCTGCAAATTAAGTATGAAAAGTTCTGAAAAAGTAACATTTCTTAAAGATGAAATTACTTAAACAACCTACCAGAAACCTTTCTCAAACTAAAAAAGCTAATCAGAAATACCTTGATACTTAGTGGCATCCATTTCTATGGAAAATGAAGATAAAAGGGAAAAAAGTTAAAAGAAAAGCATTATAGAAACACATTTTACATGCTCACATTCAAGTATAAAGACATAAATAACTATAAAGGTGTGTGAATATACAATTAGTAAAAGAACTGTCACCCCGTCTTCACAGCTCAATACGCCCACAAAGTTTAAGCGAGGGATACAGAGTACAGTCCATACAAAAGGACGGGTAAGGACTGCTAAATGGCTGCAGTTTGAAAACATGGCAGTTTAACAAAGGGCGCTCAGGCACTGCAGTGCCAGGCCTGACTTTTATATTTAGGGTTACTTGTGTGAGTGGCACAATTACTGCTGCAGGCCCACTAGTAGCATGTACTTGAGCAGCCTGGTATACACAGTATACAAAACTATCAAGACTAACATATCAATCATGGACAAACAATTACCATTACACTTTCAAAAGCGAGCAATTGCACTTAAAGACTGATCATGAAGTGGTGAAGTGTCCAAAAAAACTATTTTGGCGAAAGCATGTCATAAAAAGATGTAGGATAGAGGGAAAAATGGTTTGGGAACCTAAGCCAAATAAAGGGCCAGTACAACACCATAGTGCCAAGGTTACAAATCCAGCAATTGTGCAGCCAAAACACTGGCATTAAATAGGCCACACTGAGGGACAAACAGAAAAGAGTAAGAAAATTAAGAAGACCCACAGGTCATAACCATGCAGGCGTCACCGTGAGGCACTACAAACAGTTTTATCAGATTCACATACCACCTTTGAGCACAGGAGTGAGGTCCCACGAGTGCACAAATAGTTATTAATTATCATCAATTAAGACTATGCTAGTCTCAGGAGGCAAAAATGTTGTTGGCCAACTAGACCACATAAAATAAAACAACAACTATAGGTCACGTGAGGCAGCATGAAACATTCAAAGTCAGTGTTAAAAGGGAGCAATTATGATTATTATGAGGGAGTACATACGTTGAAACACAAAGCACGTGGCGTAGCATAAATATGCAACACAGATATTCATGAACGCACAATTTAAAAGAAAAGAGGCCTGGAAAGGCCTCATGACGCAGGAGGTTACGATCTTTTACGCACGATCAATAAGAATAGAAGTCTGGGAAGGACACGTGAGGCAACATTAAATATTAAAAGTCACAGGAGGATTTGAAGGGAGTACATACGAGGAAGTACAAAGAACGTGGCACAGGAAAAATAAAGCAAAACTAAGGTGGAAGGGCCACGTGTTGCAGTAAAAAATAATAACATGCACGCACAATTTATAAGAACAGAGACCAAAGCACATGACACACTTCAAAAATACGACACAGAAATTCATGCACACACAATTTATTAAAAAGAGGCCTAGGAGGGCCCCGCGACACAGAAGGAAATACATATTACGCTCATCCAAGTACGATCCATAAGAACAGAGGACACCTGAGGCAGTAATAAATATCAAAAGTCATGGGAGAATTAGGAGGGAGCAAATACGATGAAGCACAAAGCACATAGCGCACAAAAACAAAGCCTAACAGAGCTGGGAGGGCCATGTGACGCAGTAAAAAAAGAATACTATCATGCATGCACAATTAATAAGAATAGAGGCCAAACCATGTGGCGTTCCACAGAAATACAACACAGAAATTCAAGCACACACAAAAGATGCAAGGCTGCTGGGCCTGGGTTGGGGATGGGACTGCCTGAGGGTAAGGGCTGGGCCGCTGGGTCTGGCGTGGACTGGGCCTGGAGCGGAGGCTGATGCTGTGACGGTGTCTCCTACCTTTGCTTCTGTCGTCTCTTGTCTTGTCTTCAAAGGCTGGGGCTGGGCTGGGCGCGGGCGCCGCCACCACCGTGCCTATGGAAGCCTGGCTGGGCGGCTGCAACAGTGACACCACATCGAGTGTCATGAGTCCTCCTCCGCTCCAGCAAATAGTTTGTAGTACCATTGACGACAACAAGAGTCTGTCACCACAGCACAGGCAGGCAAAAGAGAGCGTGCACATGTCAGTGCCCGCAATATATGGGAACCGCGGGGGCTGACCAAACAATGCTCAGGGCCGTCATTGGTAGCGTTTTCGCGCGCTACAAGAATGACGGCCCTGGGGGACCTCCCATTGGCTAATTTATTCGCTTTCAGGCTTAGTAATATCAAGAAAGCTAGGTGGTGACATCTGGGGACTGTGGGAGAGCATGCAGCGTGCATGTGCAAGTGTGAGTGTGTGCACCAAAAAATAAAAACAGAGAGAGACAGGGGCGGGGTTATCATGTGCGCAGAGGTAGGCCCAGAATCGGACCTCCAATGTAACCACTCTCGTAGTGCGCGCTCTGCTCTGATTTGACAATGAGAGGATGTGATGGCATCACGCCACGGTATCCTCTTGTGGGCGCTCCCCAAGCCAGTAAATTGCGCACAAACACTACAATGTAGCCCAAAAACTAGCCCACCACTAGGCATGGGTTTTTCCCACACAACTGGGAAAATAGTTGCCCAATTGTGCGGGAAATAGCGCAATCCGGCAACCTTGTCTAGAAAGATGCGAGGTTACTTAAAAGTTTACTTGTACAAGGATGGGAGGTTACTTATTACTTAGGATGACAGTCGTTGGTTAACCAATATGTACGAGGGTTTCAGAGCTGTGATTGTTCAGATAGGATGTCAGATTGATGGACGGCGCACAGTGCTTTTTCTAAAAAATACACGTATGCGCACACGGAGTGCGAACTGTTGGGGTACACACCCAGACGGAGGGGCAGATATGGTGCCTGCGCACACAACATCCACCAAAACACGCAGGCGGAAGGTATGTGTGAAGTGTAGGGGGTACACATCTAGATAGGGTAACCAGTTCGATAGAAAATTGTCTCCCCCCACGGTCTCCAATGTTTCAATTCAGCCCCGAAACATTCTGCTACTGCTATTTTAGTATTGCAGTGAGTCATACAGCAGTATGTTCTTATGTATGCACTGTTCTAAAAGTGAAGGTATTATATATTCAGCCAGACAGTCTTCTTGTAGAACTGTAGGCATTCAGTTGGTTCCCAAGTAGTCATGCACCAAAGTAGGCCTTAGGGCATGGATTGCTTCAAATCCCTATAGAATCGCAAAAAAGTCAGCAAATTCGCGGATTTTCCTGTGAAATCGCAGATTTTTTTGCGATTTCCATCTACTCAACTGGAGTACTTTCTACTGGCTAATGAGTAAGTGCTACCTCGTTGGGTAAATGTATAGTGCTTTTCCTACACTGCAGCTGCGCAAGGGGCCAAAAGATTTGTCTCCACTGACCATGTGAGCCTGTAACTTTGCCACCGCGCCAAAAGGCGCCGAGGTCCCATGAGTGAGCTGTCCATCATAGTTGTGAAAGGGTGGGAAGACGTTTGATACTGCTAGTGTGTGGTGCGGGCTTCTATGCGTGTTCACTTGCCTCTTGTGTATAAAGGGTCAGAGAGCGAACAGGGCAGCAGGTGAGGAGAAAGCAGCCTCCTGATCACAGGAATAGGGATTGCGCTCGAGAAACTCAGGGATGCAAAGACCTCCCTCGGGTATTACAGCAAATTTTCGACGTCAGTAATGGGGTTAAAGCACACTTGCCTCGTGTATAAAGGGTATAAAGTGATGACATCAGTGATGTCATTTGAGATGTCATCAGTGATGTCATGAGTGATGTCACTGACCATGTCATGAATGATCTAATATGTGACATCATCAGCAGTGGATTGCGGGTGCGCGAAATATAGTTAGTACAACTAACTATATAGGAGCAATTTCAATGGTTTTGTATGAGTGAAATATCCAGCTAACTATAACATGTGTGAAACCTATGGTTTTTTTCAGTGAATTTCTAAGGTTTTTTTAAAAGCTAATTCCTAACTATATAAGGCCTGTAACCTATGGTTTTTTCAGTGAATTTGCAAGGTTTTTTTAAATGCTAATTCCTAACTATATAAGGCCTCAAACCTATGTTTTTTTCAGTGAATTTGCAAGGGTTTTTAAATGCTAATTCCTAACTATATAAGGCCTGAAACCTATTGTTTTTTAATTGAATTTGCAAGGTTTTTTAAATGCTAATTCCTAACTATATAAGGTGTGAAACCTATGGTTTTGTCATTGAATTTCGACTTTTTTTAAATGACAATTTTTAAATGTATAATTTTTTTATTTTTATACTGATTTACTAAATTTTTGCAGGCAGGTGTTCAGAGGGATCGCCCCCTTTTTACAACACTCTGCAGCGTAATCCCTGGCACGTTTGCAGAGGAGGAACTAATTCCCCTTCCATACTGGGGTCCCTGGGGGCAACTAGCCCACCAGGAGCCTCCAGTATAAGCCAGGGGGCTGCATTGCAGAGAGGTGTAATGAGACCACGCCCTTTTTTACACCTCTCTGCAGCGCAACCCCTGGCGTGTTTGCAGAGTAGGAACTAATTCCCCTTGCATACTGGGGATCCCTGGGGGCCAACTAGCCCACCAGGAGCCTCCAGTATGAGCCAAGTGGCTGCGTTGCTTTGCCCTGCGGGCGGTGGTCCCCGGGGAAGTGTGGGGGGATTGTGGACCTCCCACACTTCTTTTTCACTATGCCCCCGCGATTCGGTCCCCCCGAGGGGTAATTTTTTAAAAAACAGACCAGGTTTCTTAAATAAAAATTATGGGCCTTTTTTGTCCTTGTGGGACCACCTGGGCAGGCCTAGGGGGTCAGGGTGTATCTACCCTGCCCCTTTTTTGTGTTCTTCACGTTTGTTTTTCTGCTTTCTTGAGCCTCGGTCTATCGAGCACAAGATGGATGGCAACACTTCCTGGTTAGAAGTGTTGACAGCCAATGAGCATGCAGCTTTCTTAGGAAGGCATGCTGAGTGGCTGCCACTGTCTGTCAACACTAGCACAAGATGGATGCCAACACTTCCTGGTTCAAAGTGTTGACAGCCAATGAGCATGACTGTCTGTCAACACTCCAAACCAGGAAGTGTTGGCAGCCATCTTGTGCCTCGGTAGAACCAAGGCACAAGAAAACAGTGAAACAAAGGTACAAAACACACAAAGGGATCAGGGTAGAAGCACCCTGACCCACTAGGCCTGCTCAGGGGCTCCCACAAGGACCCCCCCAGTTCCCCCCAAAAAGATTTTTTTTTTTTTTAAATCACGGGGTACGCGCACCGTACGCGTACATACGCGTACGGTATGCATACGGTGCGCGTACCTCGTGATTAAAAAAAAATATTAATAATTTTTGGGGCCTGGGGGATCCTTGTAGGCCACCCTGAGCAGGCCTAGGGGGTCAGGGTGCTTCTACCCTGCCCCCTTTTTGAGTTCTACACGTTTGTTTTTCTGCTTTCCTGTGCCTCAGTCTACCGAGGCACAAGATGGCTGCCAACACTGTCTGGTTTGGAGTGTTGACAGACAGTTGACAGCCAATTAGCATTCAGCTCGTGCTCGGAAAGGTACGGAGTACAGCAAGCTTACAGTAAGCTGCTATAGATATATATATTTTTTCTCTTGATTTTCTCATGAACTCCTGGAGGGATTTACACCATTTAAACAAAAGGCCCTACGGCGTACCAGTCCCTACCATTTTGCCAAGTTTGGTGTAATTCCGTTCAGCGGTTCGGGCTGTAGCCGCGACTAATCGTCCTATGGAAATTAACATGGGGAAAACACGTTTTGGGACCCCCCTTTTTTCTCATCCCCCACTTGACGAGTCCCCCCCAAACTTTCAGGGAAGCAGCGGAGCAGAGCGGAGCGGGCCATCTTCTTTGAGAAATTCGCGGAGATTCATCAATCGGCGCCTAGTTATTACCAATAGAATGATGGGGATTTCCTATGGAAACTAGGTCCTAACTATATAGACCTACTGGCAATTGCCAGTAGGTAATATATATATATATATATATCTGTATCTCTCTCTCTCTATATATATATATATATATATGTATATATATATATATATATATTTTCCAGGAACTTCGTCTGAACATCCTTTACACCGGACACAAAGAACGAACCGGACCCAATCAGGTGAATTTGCTTATTTTTATTTAGTGCAACCCTCAGTTCGCCATGATGCGTTTCAGGCCCTGAAGTCCTTGATCACATGACATGGTCATTCTGTCCTCGTGATTTAAAGTGCATACATGGGTCATTTGACCCTTGGGCCTATAGACATAAACAACAGACTTCTGCCTAATACACACCATTTAACAATATCAGCGCAATGATGTATAAGATATGGCAATTATCAGCAATGTTGCTAAAATGTATACATTATATCATTTTCATCTTTGTTATTCTCCCCTTAAAAACCCAGGGACTATAAAACATATTATTAGTCTTCCATACTTTACGTTTGATCTTGTGCAAATTTTGCAATAAATAAATAAATACATATATAAATATTAAATATTAAATATAATCCATTTCACTTTATAATACATCAAATGTAAAATCATGGTTCAATATTTCATTACATATATATACACAAAAAATTAATATAAATAAACATTTTGAATTTATTGGTGCAGATAGGCCAAGTATGTACAATATCTGCTGGTGTCTGTGCAAAAATATGCAACGTTTTTTCAACTGGGTTTAAAAACAAAAAAAGGGGGGAATACAGAATAAAAGCCCAAGTGAGCTTGATTTGTTTGTGGATAACTGCGTCTACACTGCCCTCATGATCTTATTTACCCATTGCACATGTTTGTGAGAGTAATGTGATTTCAAATGTGAATATAGAGTAAAAATAAATCCTAAAAGCAGTTTTCTGTTTAGATTACACAACCTGCAATATTTGTCCCGAGCATGCCCATTGGTCATACTCTGGCTGATATATTCAACATCATATCTCAGTTTACAAGCATGTGTACAAGTCCTCTGTCGCATTAAGGCCATTTGACGTCTTGGTATTCAGTTCAAGGATATATCTGGTCTCAAGTAATCTTAAGCGTGCTTCCCTGTCCCCTCCTCTGCGGAGCGGCTGCACCATATCTATGGCATAATAGCTGAGGCAACCCAGATCACCCTTGTGGCACATGTTGACGTGTCTTGCCACTGAGTATGCCTCATCCTTGTTGATGACCGCCCGCATGTGCTGGAGTATGCGTTTGTGGACCTGTAGCTTGGTACTACCCACGTACCATATTCCACACGCACACTCCAGCACATACACGACGAAATCTGATTTGCAAGTTATTTTCTTGGTGATCCGTTTTGGTACCTCATTGAATGGGGACATATAAGTCGTCTTGTTCTTCCCCATGGTGCATGCTTTGCAGATGGCGCACTTCATAAAACCCTTATTTTGCATTAGCCAGTTGTCTCTGCTCACCTCCTCCGGGCTACTTTTCACAAGCATGTCGCTCATTGACCTGGCACGACTATATGTTATGGCTGGGTAGTCAGCCAATGTTTTACCAATCACGGGATCCCCCTGACTATTGGCCAATTTTTACGAAAGATCTTTTGCAACTGCTTGTGTTGGCGACTGTAAGCTGTAATTAGTCTCAGTATTTATCCTGTTAGCCCTTGTCATGGCTTTTACAACCAAGGCCTCCGAATAGCCCCTTTTCAGGAACCTTCTCTTGCTACTTGTTCGTGATGCCAAACATGACTCATCTGTGCTACATATTCTTCTGATCCTCAGCATCTCCCCATAGGGGATGCTGCTGATCAGGTGGCCCAGGTGGTGGCTGGACACATGGAGGACCGTGTTGCCACCGGTCTCTTTGCGATGCAATCTGGTTTGAAGCTTACCTCCCTCCACATAGACTTCAACGTCTAAGAAGTTGACTTTATTATCACTGATCATACCGGTAAATCATTGACATTAATGTCCGAGATTAATTGTTCTGCCTCACTTGCTGACCCCCTCCAGATTATAAAAAGGTCATCTATGAACCTATACCATGACACAACATTATTTGTCATCACCTCTGCAAAGGCGACTCCCAGGACCTGCTCCTCCCACAGCCCCATGTGCAAGCACGCGTAGCTGGGTGAGAAGCAGGCCCCCATCGCAACTCCCCTCAATTGTTGGAACACTTGATTTTGAAACAAGAAATAATTGCTCGTAAGGCAGATCTCCATCATTTCTTTGATCATAACATTGTGTTCCAGCATGCATACCGGTCTCCTATTCAAAAAATGTGCAACTGCTTTCAAACCGTCCTTATGGTTGATACTAGTGTATAAAGCAATCACATCAAGTGTGATCAGTAAACAATCATTGTGCCATACAATTGTCTTAATTTTTTCCAAGAAGTCCATTGTGTCTTTTAGGTAGGATGGCAAGGCTTTAACATAATCCTGGAGGAAGTGGTCGATATAACGAGACGCATTTTCAAATGTTCCTTCTCTGGCCGATATGATGGGACTTCCCGGTGGCTTATTACGATCTTTGTGGACTTTCGGGATCAGATAAAATACCGGGATTACCGGATGATTCGTCTTTAGGAACTTTAGTTCATCACCACTTAAGAGCCCTTGCCCTCTCCAGGAGTATAGTTTAGTGTTAAACTTGTCCCAAGCGGATTTCTCAGTTTGCCAGTCACTTCTGCTATAGCATTGTCTGTCATTAAGCTGTTTCAGAGCTTCATCATGTACATGTGCATTGGCCAGAGGACAATATTTCCTCCCTAATCAGATTGTCTGATGACCACCTTGTTTTGGCTCTGTAATTTTTTCATCAAACTGCCAAACGCATCATTGTATTTTTGTTTCCTGCTGTCATTGCTTAACGATGTTCTGTCAAGTTTTTTAATTTCAGCCGTTACCAACTCACTGAACACATTGATGTTGTCGTGTACCATCACTGGGTTGAATGTTGATTTTGGTTTAAATGGGGTAACTCCCGGGGCATTCGTTCTTATGGGAATGTCCTCCTCCAGAGTCCACTCTATGTCCCCTTCCCTTAAGAGATCTTGAAGATCACATTGGAGTTCATAATCCCCTACCGACATTATCGTGGGTTCTGTCTCCCCTGTGATATTAATGTCTAGGGGTTTACGCGTTTTGTGTTTGTTGACCAGGTACAGTTTTCTCAGTTTTAACTTCCTTGTAAATTTGAATAAATCCATCCTGGTCCGCGCATAATTAAAGGTACTAGGTGGACATATATAATGTTCCACAATTTGTCCAAAGACGAAGCACACTCTCATCAGGTAAAATAATATTGCACAAACCAGAGTCAGCATGTTGCTTCCTTTAATAAATCAGCCCAACGCATTTCAAATTCAACAACCTTGATCACGGGCAGACGGCATCTGAAACAAGAAATTGTCTTTAGGGACTCTCGTTAAATACCCACATATCCGTTGATAACAATCAAGTCAGTAAGTACAGCCTCAATGCATTGTGGGATCAGAAGTCCATATTAAAAATCATCATACTCATTTGTCGTCAAAATACTTGCAATCTGTTCTTTTATAAACCAAGATAAGTTTGAAGGTCCATCTGTTAGTCTGATATGAAAAATATTGCATTCTGACGCTCAGCCAGGTTCAACAATAGTAAAGCCTCAGACCCACCATTTCAGATATGGGCGGGGGTGCGCTTCCACGACCGGACCACTGTGATATGTAGTATTCTACAATTTGTCCATAGACGAGGCATTGCAGCACACATGAAAATAAAATCACCTTTTGAGATTAATTTTGTCCAGGAAAGTGCCCCTTACTGCAAAAAATCAATCTGCACACAATGCAAGCACCCTTGCACCACAGTGCAAGGGTGCCTGCGTTGGCACATGGCAGCCCATTGTGGGCAAACGTTGGGCAAAATGGCAGGAATACACCGTATCTTGTAGATATGGTGCATACCTTTCCTTTTCTTTTAATGCAGGGCATAGAAGCAAGATTCCTTGCAACGCTGCCCTGCACCAAAACCTCATAAATGAGGCCCCTATTATAAGTGTGTTAGCATCATTTTTAAGACAAGGAAATACCTAGGGGTAAGAAACTGCAGCTAATGTAACTTAGCAGCAGTTTTCCTTTTTTTAGCGACTTACAAAGAAAATATAACATTGTGTGTTTTGTGGAGTTTTTACATAGGAACGCCTACCTTGCATCTCATTTTCTGTAACCAGGTTGGTGCTGTGAGAAGCTGCCATTAAATCTATAAAACTGTTGCTAACAGGTATTTGCTGCAACTTGTAAATATATTGATAAAAAAGCTGCAGTAGAATCCAAAATTGATGCTATGGCAGCATTAAATCCCAGTAAATATGCCCCTATATTCTTTCCTGGAATATAGATCTCTGGTAATTTGACAGACAACTTTTCCATGACAGTCTGAATTTAGAGCAACCAGTGATAGTCTGTATGGCCCAAGGTAATTTTGAAGAGTTATCGACCTCTGCTTGTGACAGATGGAAATCTGGGTGTTGTACAAAGTGTGTGAGTAGGCCAATTAGAGTGAAGTGTGAGTGCACAGATGATTCCTGGAATGAGGCCTCAGAGTGCCTCCAACCTCCCTCAGAAACATTTAGACATGCAAATTTGTTTGGGGCATATCATGCACAAACACCTGGAATCATTCAATGGGGAAAATATTGGTGCCAAAAGCACCTATTGCCACAGTAGTTCCAGGCACTGAAAGGGACTACTTTATGTGAATATGTGCCCATTGTGAAAAGCCACAATGCCATCATCCACAGTAAAGTTAGCCTATGGCTGAATGGGCTGGCCCATTGCTCCATACTGTCTTACTGTAGTGCGCCAAAAACAGTAGACCAATAGATGAAGAGGGTTGGCTGAAATGTTCTGTAATCAATACAGAATGCCATCACTTACAGTGTAGGAAATGGCTGTGGTAGGCTGAATGAATTCCCATGCTGGGAATTCCTCCTCAGCGATCAGCAGGAATCCATAGCAGACTGGCGTCATTAGAAAGGAGAGGCTCACTCCTTTAAAATGATGCCCTTCATGTCACTACTGCTGCCTGGGAGGTGATACAAAGCTCCTGGGCAGGAGCGATCATAAACAAAATGACCACCTCCATTTTCCCTTTGTTAGAGGGGCATTGCAGCCTTCAGAGAGGCAACAACTTACCTCCCCCAACAGTTGTGCTGTGAAAAGGTCATTTTTGAACATATCCCCATGTGGGCTTGACCCTTTGTCGCAGGGCAGACCCTGCTATAGTAAAACAACTTTGCTAGTGTTTAATGGGGATTGCTTTTGGGGGACTATAGTTTGGCCACACTCCCTAGCATAAATCCATTTAGGAGAGGCCCCACCAAAAAGAGGAGACACTCCTCTTTCCAGAAGTGCTTCTCCCATGTATGTAGGTGCTGTAGGAGTTGGAGAAATACCTCTGAATGTTCACCGCACTGCTAATCTGCTGCTTGTTAGCCAGGTTGTCCAGTGGGTTAATGAAGTCAGCACAGTGTACGGCATGTTCTGTGTCAGCCACTCATATTAAATTAGATATGGGAAGCATTCAAGGCAAACATCAGACATTCCACCAAACAACCCATGGAGGTCAAGATATTCACCTCCTCCATATTATAGAGTTAATGCTGAGGATGTAAACATCTCATCCTGCTCTCCAGAGGAGTTAACATTCCTAAGGCACTCTTTATGAACGATGCACCGTGACCTTCATAACATAAAATAAAATCCTGCTTTGTTAATACAAGAAATGTTTGCAGAAAATGGTGAAAGAAGGCTGCAAAAAATAGCTCATTTTATTTGTCAAAGGTTATTTTTATAAAAGAAAATGAATTTGGTAGTAATATTGGCACCATCAGCATGAGATAAGTAAGGAGAATGTTGTTTTATTACATTTACATGGTGACATGGTTAACAGTCACCAAACGTGGTACCCTAGAGTCGGGTTGCTGAAGTCATTGCGGAAAACCTAGACCAACACAGAAGTTGAAAAGAGTAATTGCGTGGAGTCAAGGAACACCCCTATAAAATTAGGTTAAGAAATTGTTACTTAAGAAGTTATTGAGAAAAGATATACACTGTAAATATAGTATATCAGGAATAACATCAGTCTCAAAATACTTTGGAGGTTCCAAAAATACCCAGATATCATCCATGTCAAGTCATATTCTAGCTGTTTAAACCAAAAAAGTGCTGTGTCAAGGGGACCTTTTGTATTCCGCAGCCAGTTTTGCCAACATGTTGATTTATTCTCAGCATCACCTTCTGTGTAGTATGCCCAACAAAGAGTAACTTAACTCAGTCAATCGATGGCACAAATTACATTGATGCAGTTATAATTAGGGAAGGTATATAAGGTTTGTGTAATACTGAAACATCTTAGTGTTACTAGTCTGTGCTCATACCACTCAGTTGCCAGATGTGAAATCACTTACAATTCCTGGAAGGTCCAATGCTGCTGTCAAGGAACTTAGGGGCCGATTATGATCGCGGATAATCCGCATCCTCCAGGCTGGCGGAAGCCACCACCGGCCCGGAGGATGCGATTAACCGCTGCGGACTGGAAAAAGACCCCCGTCAGATTAGGATGGCTGGGGGATATTTTTTCCGTCCGCAGCTTTTCCGCCGCGGTCGCCTTCCGACCGCGGCGGAAAAGCTCTAACATGGCTGGCGGTGTCTATCAGGCACCGCCAGGCATATTAGGATGGCGGCGGTCCTATGCCTTTCCACGGCGGCATTTCCGACGTGGAAAGGCATACGGTCTTTTCTTTGGGGGCCCGTTGCGGGCCCCCAGGGGTGAAGGGGGGGTGGGGGGTGCACATGAGGGGTACCTATGGTACCCCCCTGCTTTTGCATGCACGAAGCGGTGCCTGCCGCTTCGTGCATGCAAAGGTCAACATGCATTTTTTAACCTTGCGGCGGGTGCTGCCTGAAGCAGCATCCGCCGCAATGTTAAATGTAGGGAATGTGACTGCCAGGTTGGCGGTCACATCCTAATTTGCATGGAGGGACCACCGCTGTCCATGTGGATGGTCCCTCTTCCTCGGGGGTGGCGGACGGATGCAGGTCCGTCCGCCATCCTAATGACCCTCTACGTTTGGTTGTATGGGCAATATGCTGAATTCTTTTAAAAAGAATGAGTTTGTTTCTTTCACATTGCACGTTCATTTGCTCCAGTTACATAAAAGTATTCTTTTGATGACATTTTTCAAGGAGTTGAAAGTAGCGTCAAGAATCATATGGGTTAATATTTTCTCTCTTAGCCAAAGCAAAGCATGTCTATGTGCTCACTTAACCAGCCAGCAAGAATAACCTTTCCTGGTCAATCTTTGGCAGAGAGCCTCTGATTCCAAAAATAGTGAACTTTGATATGCACAATTATCTTGTAAGAGCAAGAATTGCTTAAAAAGGTGGATATTGCAAAGGGTATATCAATAGTGAATGACCTGTTGTAGAAGGGGGTTGCTTTTTGCCGGTTTTCAAAACAGAGTAGAATGAGTATTATCCACATCATGTTTAATTTCCTGATCAAGTTAGGCTTAGTAACTTTTCAAGGCTCGGATCAAGACATTCTGAGCAGCAGTCTATTGTTCTTATCGGCCTCTGCAAAGGTTCAACATAGCATTAATGTACTTAAACTGTATCAGAAATTGTAAGATTAAGGATGCAAGATTTATGGATTGTACAATTTTATTGTTAAGCTTTTCTGCTTAGATGTGCAGTGCCTTCACAAATACAAATATATATTCCTGTGCTCGAGTTTTATACTTGCATTGCAAGGTATAGTGTTTTTACACAAGTTACTCAAAATGATGTGAGCGCCTTGATGATAGTGAAAACCCGATAGTGTCATTCAACACGTGGCATCGGATCTTCATTATTTCATTACTGATTTGTCATAAGCAACAGCTCTCTCAGGTGGTCTTAACTGATGCCTAGCTAGAGCAAGCATTGTTATTTGGAATTTGAATAGGATTACAGTGAAAGAGAGCTTCTGCAGGGACCCTTGTTAAGGAGGCCGATATTTGCCTGAGGTGTGGGCTGCCTGAAGTCACACATTGGATATTTAGCTACTTTTTAGCCTTCAAGACATAAGGTCATTTTGAAATAAGCTGGGTTTCAGCCAATCATTTGCTACATTTGCGAACTGTGAGTGCGGGATCAGGGCCATTTCTAAATCTTGTACACCCAGAGACAGTGCTGTTTTTGCACAACTTGCTGTCTGTCGTTTGTTGTGACACTAGGTACTGCTACAAGCATTTTCAATATTCTATTTAGCTGGACAATAACAAATCATATAGGGCCCGATGTAGGTAATCTCATTTAACTGATTCCAAAATACCGAATTGTACCAATTTGGTATTTAGGAATCGGTAAATATGATGTAAGTAAAAAATCAGTAAAATTTACCGACTCAGTAATATTCCTTATTACTGATTCGGTAATACCGATTTGGTAATAAGGAATACCTTACCATTCATTCCTATTGGCCTTCAGGCCATTTACTATTACTGATTCAGTACTTACCGAATCGGTAATAGCGTGCGCATATTCAAGGGTTTTAAAAAACAAATTTCTCCTGGGAAAGGTTTTACCACACTGGAATCAGTGAAGTTAATTGGTCAAGGCCCTATCTTGTCAATATTTCTAATGCAACCAAAACATCCACACCAGCTATAATTGCATCATTCACAATCCCTCTAGAACCCCACAATCAATTATGTAAAGCAACACAGATGGAAAACTAATGTGCAAAAAGCAACAGAATTTTAATAAAAATACATGTGATGTACACAGAGTTAAAAACGATTCATGTGAGTAAATTCATAACATATCCATGGTGAAAAGCAATTCTAAATGTCAATTAAAAACAGTTAAAAACAAGAGAACAACAAAAAAGCTGTGTGTAATCATAAAAACATCAGAAATGCGTTACTCCATATTGAATTTATAACAGTATATTTCGGGTGTCCATAAATCAATTTGTCTATTGAACACTCAGATAATTCTTTGGATGTAACCTCAATCAGTGCGTCGACGCGATTCGATGGCTTTTGTATTGTTCTAGGCCACCTTCTTCAGGACAAAAAATGAATCAACCGTTCTCTCTTAATAGCAACCCCCGCAAGTATCCTAATCATAAAACGTATAGACAGTATATTAATGATTAATGATGATCCAATATCTAGTAAGACAGCTGCAAGGGTGGCAGGGTGTCACATTGACACCCTGTTGCACCACTGAATCGTGCATGTGTGCACATGTGGTACAAAAGGGGATGGTGATGGACGGAGCATCTGAATTCATCAAACACTCACTCCCAGTCAAAAGATCTGGGTTTAATCCATCACCGTTCTTTAGCCCACTCTGCCACCCCAGTTCAGACATGGCTATATGCATATCAGTCTGACCCTGTGCCTCCTGGCAACAGTCCAGCCCAAACTGCCAAGCCATGTCTTCCCTGGACCGGAAACAAGCTTCCGAGGACCGGTTTCTGGCATTCCAGCCGTCTTCAGCCCGGCTTGCTTGAATCCAGTGGCAAAGTGAGCAAGTTAGTCACGTCTGAGCATACCCTGCCACACTTATGACGGCCAAAAGCGGTACAAAAAGGGGTGGTGATGGACGGAGCATCTGAATTCATCAAACACTCACACCCAGTCAAAAGATCTGGGTTTAGTCCATCACCGTTCTTTAGCCCACTCTGCCACCCCAGTTCAGACATGGCTATATGCAAATCAGTCTGACCCTGTGCCTCATGGCAACAGTCCAGCCCGAACTGACAAGCCATGTCTTCCCTGGACCGGAAACAAGCTTCCGAGGACCGGTTTCTGGCATTCCAGCCGACTTCAGCCCGGCTTGCTTGAATCCAGTGGCAAAGTGAGCAAGGGACTCAAGTCTGAGCATACCCTGCCACACTTATGGCGGCCAAAAGCGGTACAAAAGGGGGTGGTGATGGACGGAGCATCTAAATTCATCAAACACTCACACCCAGTCAAAAGATTTGGGTTTAATCCATCACTGTTCTTTAGCCCACTCTGCCACCCCAATTCAGACATGGCTATATGCAAAGCAGTCTGACCCTGTGCCTCATGGCAACAGTCCAGCCCGATCTGCCAAGCCATGTCTTCCCTGGACCAGAAACAAGCTTCCAAGGACCGGTTTCTGGCATTCCAGCCGTCATCAGCCCGGCTTGCTTGAATCCAGTGGCAAAGTGAGCAAGGGACTCACGTCTGAGCATACCCTGCCACACTTATGGCGGCCAAAAGCGGTACAAAAGGGGGTCATGATGGACGGAGCATCTGAATTCATCAAACACTCACACCCAGTCAAAAGATCTGGGTTTAATCCATCACCGTTCTTTAGCCCACTCTGCCACCCCAGTTCAGACATGGCTATATGCAAATCAGTCTGACCCTGTGCCTCATGGCAACAGTCCAGCCCGAACTGCAAAGCCATGTCTTCCCTGGACCGGAAACAAGCTTCTGAGGACCGGTTTCTGGCACTCCAGCCGTCTTCAGCCCGGCTTGCTTGAATCCAGTGGCCAAGTGAGCAAGGGACTCACGTCTGAGCATACCCTGCCACACTTATGGCGGCCAAAAGCGGTACAAAAGGGGGTGATGATGGACGGAGCATCTGAATTCATCAAACACTCACAACCAGTCAAAATATCTGGGTTTAATCCATCACCGTTCTTTAGCCCACTCTGCCACCCCAGTTCAGACATGGCTATATGCAAATAAGTCTGACCCTGTGCCTCATGGGGCGCACATACATGCCCTAAGGGCATGTATGTCCGCCACATGGCACCTTGAAAAAAGCGAATTATTGCTTTTTTTAAAGTATTCGGTATTTACCACCAACTTGTAGCTGGTGATAAATAACGAATCCTTAAAGCAAAAATGCACTCACTTAAGTGCCACCTACATAGGTATTAAGGAATCTGTAATCTACAGAGTCCTTAAAATAAGGAATCACTATTTTACCGAATCCTTATTTCCAGCCTCCTACATTAGGAAGGGATAAATACCGGTCGGTAATGGGAAATTCACCGATTTTTGGCTGTTACCGACCGGTATTTAGCTACCTACATCTGGCCCATAGATATTTCAGCAGAACACCTACGACACTTAGGTCAAGATTTGTAAAGTCCACTCCTTGCCTACCTGGGCATAGTTTCTACTGGACACGCGTTATAGAGCAAGGAATCACGCTACTAATTATCAATCAAAATTTTATCTATAGTTTCAAGGAACGTATTAAAAGAAGGGTTCACAAGAAGTGTATCATGCATTTGTGGAAGTCAATTCATTTCTTTTAAATTCTATGTACTTCCATGTTTTTGCTTTGTGTACTAAAAGACTTCCAGAACTAAAAGGTAAGGTGTTCCTCAGGACAAAAATCACTTGCTTTCTAGTAGACCTGTCAGCCCTAATGTGGTCTTCCCCAACCCTTTTGCCCCCCACCTTCACCCTTTTTGCTGCTCCTATTTTTATTGGCCATAGCACTATGTGCACTTTACTACTGCTCCCCAGTTGAAAAGAGCTTGTGCTCTCTCTCCTAAACCATACTTACATTGGCTCATACCCAAAAGCATATTTCATTTACTTAGACGTTCTTTGTAAAGTGGTATACCAAGGGCATGTAAATTAAATTCTACCAGTGGGCTAGCAGAACTTATTGTGTCACCTACGTATGTAGCACCTTACAACATATGCCAGGTCTGCTGTGGCAAGCTGAATGCCGTTTCAACCTGCAATGTCAACTTGCATTAAGGCCCCTTGTAAAGCATTAAACTCCCCTTAATGTACATACAAATCACCATAAGTTAGCCCGTAAGTAACTCACAGGGCATGGTGCTTTGTATTCAAAAGGTTTGACATGCACTATTAAGTTTTAAATTTCCTGGTAGTGAAAAACTCCCATTTTATAACATTGCAGAATCATCTTTGCTTTTCCTAAACAGGATATTACAAATTATAGCAGGTAGCTATGTCATGTTTGGTGCCTTTACAATTGTGGTGAAAATCCAGCTGCTGTGACCTGCTGTGCACTCTGCAAGAATTGTACCTGAAGGGAATGCTTTGCTGCCTAAAGCCTGCCTTGACCCCTCAGAGACCAGCCCTGCTGTTGAGCCCTTCACCTGAACCCAGGACTACCTGAGTAACTCCAAGGGATAGTTTTCTGGTCTCTTGTTCAGAGCCACTGAGACTCAAAAGACATCCATCACCGTGAACCCATACCAGGGCTCAGCCTGAGTGAGTTCTGACCCTCCAAGAGGTGTCCCACAAGCCATGGACCCTTGGTAGTGGAGTGAAAGGTGCAGACATTTTGCCCCAAAAATGCTCTGAGAGCCAGGAGCAGACTGGTTTCTCCTGCTACATTATTAGCTGCAGCAAATCCTTTTCAGCGGTCCTTCGACAAAGGGGAGCCAGGCCTGTGGAACTTTCTTCACTCACTATAGCCCACTGCCTCTTCCAACTGGAGATTTTTGACTTCCATTTCAGAGGCTAAGACCAACAGTAGAAATCTTCACCTTGGGTTTGACCCAAGGCTATCTGACGATGATGCTCCCTCCTCGGAAATCTTCTGTAGCCTTGCTCTGCTGAACTTTACCTTCTGTGGCCTTTTCCGCAGAATTTCTTCTAAGTCCGTTGGCAAGCACTAACCAGGCCCAATCCACTTTGAGTATCTGAACCGTGCTCCATCGCAGTTGATCGTATTTTTCAACTTTTACCCAGTATCGTGCTAATAGATGCCCACGGCTGGAGCTTGGACATTTTCAGTGGTATTTTTTACCAACAACATGTTAAATAAGGGTGGGCGGGCAACTTCGCTACGCCCACGAAGTGGGCGTAGTGTTGCCTACTTCGCCCTTTGCAAAGTAGGCGAAGCAGGCAACACTACGCCCACTCCGTGGGCGTAGCGAAGTTGCCCGACACCCGCCTCCCTCCCGCCCTCCCTAAATGCTTAGATTAAGATATAAAAGAATTATAAAACCACTTACCTTGTCCTGCTGCGTCCCCGGGGCTCCCGCTCGTCATTGCGCCGCCGGCGCGCGCGTTTTGGATGGTAATGCGCATGCGCGGGCAGCCGCCCATGCGCATTTTTCACGAGAAATGTGCATGCGCGGGCGGCCGCGCATGCGCATTACCATCCAAGACGCGCACGCCGGCGGCGCAATGACGAGCGGGAGCCCCGGGGACGCGGCAGGACAAGGTAAGCGGTTTTATAATTCTTTTATATCTTAATCTAAGCATTTAGGGAGGGCGGGAGGGAGGCGGGCGGCGCGTAGTGGGGCTACGCGAAGTGCGTGGGTGGGCGTAGTGTTTTGCCCACTTCACGTAGCTTCACGAAGCCCCACTACGCCCACTACGCCCACCCTTAACGTTAAATTCATAAATCCAATGAAACTTATTGAATTTGTGTTGTTTCGGTGTCAAATAATTGAATAACATTTATTCTGTATTTCTAAATTGGTTTGGGATTTTTCTTGTGTTATGTTTTTACTTTAAAACTATTTATGTGATGCATACATACCTTACACATTACCTTTAAGTTAAGTTTTTTTGCCAAGTTACCCAGGGTTAAGCATTAGTTAAATTCAGGACTGTTTGTGGTTCATCCTGCAAATGATTGTGGCTGTTGTTTGAACAGAGCTCACAGCCCAGTCAACCAAAAATCCAATTTTTCATACCTTCTTATTTAAATCTGGGCACTAAATATTAGGGAAAGATCAAGGGAATAGATAAGCAAATCAAAGCTAGCCATCAGACTGTTATAAACATGCCAATGTCTAAAGGGAGGAACCAGGGTCATGAGTTACACAGTACAGTGGGAGTGTAAGTACAGTGCCAGGCAGTATCACCCCTTCATTATTAAGCAATTAAAATGTCAACTTCAGGGAATGGGGATCAACTGTGTGGAGCATATTTTACCAGACTTTAATGATCATATTTAACACGTTGTATGCGAAAAAACTGTGATAGGTTTACATGCTGACAATGTATTACTAAATGGTATTAACTAACCTCAGACTTACTTTCTTCTTTTTAATTAAGGCAGCTACACCGGTAAGAACAGATTTTTTTACTTACTCTCTTTACTTTCCCATTATAGCATTGGTGAATGACATTAGTGGCCCAATGGCAGTTCACCGGTGCCATGGAAAATATTCTTGTAACGTTGTCTGCCATAGAGTTATAGAATGACTACTGTTGGGACTCCAAGGGTCCTCTTAGAAATGAGTAATTTCATATTTTCATGTGTTTACACTAATCAAGATTTTGCCTGCTTTGAGAAAATAAAATCTGGGTTCGCATTAAACCCATGGACCTGGCCTTATTTATAATACCAGTTACAGGAATGTTTTTGCAGCAACTCAAAACGAGGCTGCTAAAATGACCTTTTCAAAATGCATTTTAACATGTTTAGTTTGAGTTCGCATTTGTGTTTGAATTTATGCGAGTGTGCAAATGGCTCTGATAATATTTGATTTATTGTGGTTGAAAATTCGTTTGGATCCACAGCAGTTTCGAGGGGTAACTACCTGAATAATTGAAGGCAACTTGAGAAACACAATCAAACCTAATGCACTGCTCTCTGGAAATTAAATGGAAAGACCAAGAAACATAGGACCTGGATGTCCAGCATTAACAGACCCAAGTGCCATGTTTCTCTTAGTTCCAGTTCCCTTCATCACCACATTCAAATTTAATGTCAAGTAAATAGTTCCTTGCCTCTCTGCAACATCATTCATCACTGATGGAGTTTGAGACATCCATAGCAGATTCCCGTGCCTCAGGCTGTGAAAAGCTGGGACCAGAGAGAAGTTTTTTTCAGGAAGTCATGTGAAAGGACTTTCACCATGAAGATTACAATAATTGACATTGAGTAAGTTACATTATAACTGCATGATTATTATAAAAACACAACATAGACTAAGGTGTATTTGAGAAATCACCTAAATTATGATGTTGACTTTGAAAGTTCTGAAATGTAGTACTTGCCTCAATTGTAGTGAGTGGACAAAGCAAGAAAGCAGGCTTCTCCTTTTGAGTTATCTCGCCCTGAAAACATTTTTTTTAAGTATGTGGTCAAATATTGCATTTTAAACCACAATCTTTGCATACATTTGCTAAAAAGCCATGGGCTCTGAAAGGGCACTTATTACATTTTCAAATCCTTTCCTGGTGTGCCAGGCCAAGTAGACCTCACACTCTGCAGGAGTTGACTGCATTTTCCAAAATGCACTATGGATATCACCACATTTCAGAACTATGGGGTCGATTAGGATCGCGGACGGAAACGTGTTCCGTCCGCCGAGGAAGGTGGCAAGATACTCCGGACCTGTCCGCGGAGAAACCGCAATAGCGATTAGGATCAAATCTGATAGAAACGCCGATCGCGGCGGACGGAGCACAACAATCTCCGTCCGCGGCGGTCGAAGTACACCTGAGGCCGCGGCAGGCGGACGGAACCAACATAACACCGACCGCCGCGTACGCACATGACCAGGATAACAACAACCTCCCCCGCGATACCTGCGTAGTGTCCGTGTCCGCAATTAGGATAACTCCGCAAGTACCCCGGTAGCCACCGCGATCCACGTCCGCGGCGGTACCAATGCTATGAGAAACCGTGCACCACAGCGGAAGTCCAACACGAACAACATCCCTACACTCAAACCAATGCCATACATTGCGACAGAATTCATCACCAAACACAGGAAAATGAACGACCACCCACCTGACACATCTAAACCAAACACAAGACACAATGACCCACCCCCAAGAACCGCATAAACCACACCTGCCAACACACCCACCTATCACCTGACTGCCAATCAACATTCACACAGGGCCAACACACAGACTATAAATTAACTCCCACCCACTCCAGAAATCCTCTGCATCACAGCATAGCTGCTAGCAGGAGACACCACTTATCCAACAGCATAAAACTGATATCATACACATTACCCACACCCAAACACACCCTGTACTCAAACACCCACCACACCATCCCCAAACACCACACACCAGCACCTCCTAATTCACACAAACACACACCCCGAGCACCATGGCACCCAAGAAAAACCCTAAATTCACCGACACCGAGTTAAGGGTTATGGTCGATGAGATTATTCGTGTCGAAGGCCATATTTTTGGGGCCCTAGTGCAGCAGACCAGCATAGCTAGGAAGAACAGCATGTGGGACCGGATCGTCACTAGGGTCAATGCCTCCGGGACCGTCCCGAGGACGAAGCAGGAAATTCAGAGGCGGTGGCACGACCTCAAGACCCGGGTGAAATCCATCAGAGCCAAGAACTTCCTCCGGGCCAACCACACAGGCGGTGGAACCCCCCCCCGGAGCCCCTACTGTACACCGAGTGGGAGGAGAAGGTGCTGACCATCCTGCACCCTGAGACCCTTGATGGACTTGATGAGGGAGAAGAGGCTGGTAAGTACCAACCAAGCACCACAAACACAACAACACGGTGTGCCTCACACAACTCTGAAGACACATCTCCCAGACCCCAAGGCATGCATGCAGTCCACATAGTCACCAACGTCTAAACCACTCCTACAGGCCCAAATGTCCATAGAGAGGGTGCTGGTGGTGGGTGGGGTGGGGTGTGTGAGGGGACGGAACTACAACTCCCAACATGCCCCCATGTCCATAGAGAGGGTGCTGGTGGTGGGTGGGGTGGGGTGTGTAAGGGGACGGAACTACAACTCCCAACAGGCCCCCATGTCCATAGAGAGGGTGCTGGTGGTGGGTGGGGTGGGGTGTGTGAGGGGACGGTAGTACAACTCCCAACAGGCCCCCATGTCCATAGAGAGGGTGCTGGTGGTGGGTGGGGTGGGGTGTGTGAGGGGACGGAACTACAACTCCCAACAGGCCCCCATGTCCATAGAGAGGGTGCTGGTGGTGGGTGGGGTGGGGTGTGTGAGGGGACGGAAGTACAACTCCCAACAGGCCCCCATGTCCATAGAGAGGGTGCTGGTGGTGGGTGGGGTGGGGTGTGTGAGGGGACGGAAGTACAACTCCCAACAGGCCCCCATGTCCATAGAGAGGGTGCTGGTGGTGGGTGGGGTGGGGTGTGTGAGGGGACGGAACTACAACTCCCAACAGGCCCACATGTCCATAGAGAGGGTGCTGGTGGTGGGTGGGGTGGGGTGTGTGAGGGGACGGAAGTACAACTCCCAACAGGCCCCCATGTCCATAGCGAGGGTGCTGGTGGTGGGTGGGGTGGGGTGTGTGAGGGGACGGAACTACAACTCCCAACAGGCCCCCATGTCCATAGAGAGGGTGCTAGTGGTGGGTGGGGTGGGGTGTGTGAGGGGACGGAAGTACAACTCCCAACAGGCCCCCATGTCCATAGAGAGGGTGCTGGTGGTGGGTGGGGTGGGGTGTGTGAGGGGACGGAACTACAACTCCCAACAGGCCCCCATGTCCATAGAGAGGGTGCTGGTGGTGGTGGGTGGGGTGTGTGCCAGTGCCGACTGAATGTCAAATATAAATAAATGTACACGTAATGGCCACATGACTCATCCTCACATTTTTGTTTTGCAGGGGATCCTAATCTGACAGCTGCAATAAACACCAGGCCTCCAGCCTCACCACACTCAGAAGTGTTAGGGGACGATTGGCCAGCCACCTCCGGGGCTGAGGATGGTGCCGGCTCAAGCAGCCAGCCAGGGACATCTGGCTCCCAGGTCACACCTGCACCAACAACTACTACGGCCTCTGGCATTACCACAACACCGGCTACTGTGACCTGCACAGCTACCTCCAGCACCACCTCCACCACCACTACTACCACCACTTCTGCCCCTGCCACCCTGCCCAACCCACCGCCCAAAGCTGGGCCAACGCCATCCCAGGCACGCAGGCAGAGTGTGAGGCAAACCACAAATGCAAGGCCAGAACCTGCAGGCAGGAGCACAGCACAAAGAAGGCATGATGAAACAACTACACCCGATGCCGTGCAACAGTGTCTAGAAGCACTAGCCAGGGTGCAGGAAAACTATCTACGTGGCCAGGCACAGACAGAGCAGGCCCACCAGGACTTTGTTGACAACACAGCGATGTTGGGGGCCATCGAGAGGCGGCTTGGCCAACTCGTGGACATTTTTAGCACGAGGATATCCGCCAACACCACCCTCCCCACACCCCCTCAAACAACGCCACCGCCACCAACAACGCCACCGCCACCGCCACCTGCGTCCCTGGCGGCGGATGTGGTACCTGATCAGCCAGCGCCCCCAGCTGACTCCGTCCCGACACAAAGACGGAGGGGCCGTCCGAGGCTGGAAGTGGGCGAGAGCAGTGTCGAAGCTCCTGCCACACGCTCCAAGAGGAGCCGACAATGACTCTTTTGAGTACCTGAGCCTGCCATTCACCCTGCCAACTATCCGGTCCCACCTGGCACAGGCCTGCTGCACTTGGCAGACACCACCCTATGTGGTGTCTGCACGGACATCTCATCTGCCATAACCTTTGACTCTCACTCCCCCACCCCTTCACTCATTTGTAAATATGCACCTACACCTATGCACAATCTGTAAATAAATAACACTTACTCACTCAATGATGTGTTGCCTCCATGTTTATTCACATGATTGCATCAGAAACAGACGTAACCAGGTTCAGGGATCCAACAGGTACAGATTCATGCCGCAAGGGAGTGACCTAGGGAAACATAGAAAACGCAAACACACGTTAGGAAACACCATCACACTCATCCAAACGTACTGCAGTGCAACTTTGAACAAACCACACACATCACTACAGGAATGGATGAGACTACCACATCATGGAGACGTGCATGTACTCATAAATGAAGAGACACACACACATGCATACATCACATAACAAAACACATAGATGATGCCCAACACAATGACACAAGAGCAGCAAACCTACACAGGGCATACACAAGCCGCACAAGAGGGGCACACTCACAATCAAGGGAAATAGCGTTCAATGAGCTGGCGCCTCTGGTCCACACCTTCCTCCTCACCACTATCCTCATCAGTCGACATGGGTGGGTCGGGAGGGCGAGGAACTTGCTGTTCATCTGGGTCCAAGAGCAGTTCAATGTTATTGCGCACAGCCAGGTTGTGGAGCATGCAGCAGGCAATCACAATCTTGCATACTTTGCCTGGTGAGTAAGGCAGGGCCCCTCCAGTCTTATCCAGGCACCGAAACCTAGACTTAAGCAGGCCAAATGTTCGTTCCACCACTCGACGTGTCCTTCCATGGGCATCATTGTATCGCATTTCTCCCACTGTAGTGGGATTGCGTATTGGACTCAGAAGCCAAGGCCTGTTTGGGTAAGCCGAGTCGCCTGTGTTTGTGGAAATTAGAGAGAGAGAGAAACATCACTACCTGAACATGTGGGCACACCAAGCCACACAGATATCACTCCTGTCACCACAGCATACTCACCAACAAGCCACGCTTGTGCCGGACGTAGATTTGACATCAGTTGGGGGACAATGCTGCTCCGCATGATGTGGGCGTCATGTGCAGAGCCAGGAAATCTTGCACACACATGTGAGATTATGTTGTCGGCCTGGCACACCACCTGCACGTTTAGGGAATGGAAGTGCTTCCGATTCCTAAACACCTGCTCACGTGCCCGTGGTGGAATGATCGCAATATGCGTGCCATCAATGGAACCCACAACGTGTGGAATGCGACCCAGTGCATAGAAGTCAGCTTTGACCGCTGCCAACTCTGCCGCCTGTGGAAAATGTATGTAGTCATTCTTGTACAGCATCATGGCTGTCAGTACATCCCGAAGTACCGTGCTGAACATGGCCTGTGACATTCCCCCGGCATGTCCAACAGTGTACTGAAATGTGCCTGTTGCAAAAAAATGGAGTGCCGCCATCACCTTTTGGGTGGGTGAAATGGAACCTGGATAGGTTCTTCTTGGCTGCAGGTGGGGAGACAATTGGTTCACAAGCTCCAGCAATCGACGTCGATCAAGCCTGAATTTCCTGATCACCTCCTCGTCCACCATATCCTCCAGCACAGTGTATGGGCGATGGACATTTTGAGCCCTCCTGTGTGGGAGTAAATGGAATGGAAGTCAATTCACATACAACGCATGTCTGTGCAACTCACTCACATGTCATCGCACTCTATAGAACAATAGGCAGTGTTCAATTAGCATATGTGTGACATCTCTGATTGTCACAACAACATGGATTGACGTAGCAACAATGTGCACCCACTAGCTACATGATGTGTTGCAACATGTGCAATGCACTTTGTCTCACCTCAACATTACTGCCAACAAGACATGTGACATGACCCACATGTGTATGCGCAACATGACATACACACATGCAAGTGCATGCACACAAACGAAAATATACACACAACATTTCTTGATGCACCAATGGCAACACCAATAATGGTGACCAAACGGACATCACATGCATGGTGACCCAATAGGCAACACGCATGCACTGAACACAAGTGAACCCCCACCATAGTCAATATCACACATATACCAGTCACAGACAACTGAATCACAATGTGGCAATACATCCGGGATCTACTGTGTAGATGTGAGGTACGATACACTTGTGTATGGAAATAACCGATGTCGACATGCACATGTGATGGACATTTGTGGCACACCGATGGGCATGGTATGGACACACATGGGATAGAACATGAAGTGTGGAGTCACGCAATCACGCACACAACCGTCATCATGCAGCTGCAGACAATGAAACAAGGTGCATCGTCAGCTGACATGCAATCATTGACCCCGCCATGGCGGTGCACTGCTTCCGCTGTTTACGTCTGGCCATACGCGGCCCGCGTTCAACATTCCCATTGTCTGCATGTGCACAGACCGTCACGCTCACACACCGGCAAGTGCATGTGGTAGACACCGGGACGGATGCATCATTTGCAACAAAGTTCTAACAGTGGCGCCACCATGGCGGGGCACGTATTCGGCGGGTGAGGTGCAGGCCAAAACATCCATAAGCTGATGTCAATGCACATGGCAGTTCAATACCCCCCTTACAGTGACATTGCATCATCTACCCACACCGGCCGGCCCAGCCCTGCCCAGGACCGCCGTGCCAGGCCCCGTCCACTACCGCCGTGCCAGCCATGTCAACTACCGCTGTGCCAGGCCCCGTCCACTACCGCCGTGCCAGGCCCTGCCCATGACCGCCGTGCCAGCCATGCCAACTACCGTCGTTTCAGGCCCCCTCCACTACCGCCGTGCCAGGCCCTGCCCATGACCGCCGTGCCGGCCATGCCAGCTACCGCCGTTTCAGGCCCCGTCCACTATCGCCGTGCCAGGCCCTGCCCATGACCGCCATGCCGGCCATGCCAGCTACCGCCGTTTCAGGCCCCGTCCACTACCGCCGTGCCAGGCCCTGCCCATGACCGCCGTGCCGGCCATGCCAGCTACCGCCATTTCAGGCCCCGTCCACTACCGCCGTGCCAGGCTCTGCCCATGACCGCCGTGCCGGCCATGCCAACTACCGCCGTTTCAGGCCCCGTCCACTACCGCCGTGCCAGGCCCTGCCCATGACCGCCGTGCCGGCCATGCCAGCTACCGCCGTTTCAGGCCCCCTCCACTACCGCCGTGCCAGGCCCTGCCCATGACCGCCGTGCCGGCCATGCCAGCTACCGCCGTTTCAGGCCCCGTCCACTACCGCCGTGCCAGGCCCTGCCCATGACCGCCGTGCCGGCCATGCCAGCTACTGCCGTTTCAGGCCCCGTCCACTACCGCCGTGCCAGGCCCTGCCCATGACCGCCATGCTGGCCATGCCAACTACCGCCGTTTCAGGCCCCGTCCACTACCGCCGTGCCAGGCCCTGCCCATGACCGTTGTGCCGGCCATGCCAGCTACCGCCGTTTCAGGCCCCCTCCACTACCGCTGTGCCCTGGCGGGCCTGGCACGGCGGTAGTGGACGGGGCCTGAAACGGCGGAAGTGGAGGGGGCCTGAAACGGCGGTAGTTGGCATGGCCGGCACGGCGGTCCTCACGGCGGTAGTGGACGGGGCCTGGCACGGCAGTAGTGGAGGGGGCCTGAAACGGCGGTAGTTTGCATGTTTTGGCCTGCACCTCCCCCGCCGAATACGTGCCCCGCCATGGTGGCGCCACTGTTAGAACTTTGTTGCAAATGATGCATCCGTCCCGGTGTCTAGCACATGCACTTCCCGGTGTGTGAGCGTGACGGTCTGTGCACGTGCAGCCAATGGGAGGTGTGGACATGGGCCACGTCTGCCCAATAGTAAGTACCGTATGCTGTTCACCGCAACACAAGGGCCAATCATTGGCCCAATTCCAAACACGCTTCCAGGGCTGACCAATGGCTGGTGCCGTATGCCACTGACATGGCCACAGGGCCCTATATATGTGTGATGTGCAAAAGCATACATTCTACGATGACCACCGACTGCTGCCTGTGACCATCACCTCCACCTGCTGCTGCGGAGCTGACCACCGACTGCTGCCTGTGACCATCACCTCCACCTGCTGCTGCGGAGCTGACCACCGACTGCTGCCTGTGACCATCACCTCCACCTGCTGCTGCGGAGCTGACCACCGACTGCCGCTCTAGTGCCATACTCCGTGACCTTGGCATGTCGAGACTCAAAGAGATCCGGTCTCGTCCCTTCACCGCCGTGGAGCTTGATGTCCTCGTGGACGGTGTGCTCCACAACTACGGACGCCTCTACGGCGCACCCGGACAGGTGGTAAGTGCAGTGTGGGATAAGTTGTTGTGCATGAGGTGTTCCATGACACCTGGGCTCTGGAATCTTGGCGGTGTGATGTGGGACCAACAAATGAGTGGAAATGTGCCTGGCTGCAGAGAGAAATGTGTTGCCCCTATCTGTGTGACTGGCCAACTGTCCACTGACTTCCACCCTTTTGTCTCCCATCATGGTAGGTCAAGCTGCACCTTCGCAAGGACGTGTGGAGGAGCATTGCACGTGATGTACGAGCAGCGGGGGTGTCCAATAGACGACATACACACTGCCACAAACGCTGGGACGACATTTCCAGACTGAGCAAGAATGTAGCGGAAGTGACACTAGGGATGATTCCAAGGACGGCACGTCTGGCCCGACGCTCAATGACCCCTCTCATGCACCGTATCATAGCTGTGACGCATCCTGACCTGTCCGAGCGGTTGCGTGTGGATGAAGAGCAACGTGGCGGTAAGCATACTGTCAGTGTATGTTGCTTGTGAGTGCAATGCATGTATTGTTGCCCACACACATTAGGGACTTCCGTCGATCGTGAGGCTCGTTCCAATGGCATGTTGGTGACATTGGCGCAGTAAAATTTCACTTCCCGATGCGGCATGTTGAGACGCCACCCGCTAAGCAGTTCAGTTTTCATGCACATGCTGTAGTGCTCCGTCACCCCTTGGCAACACTTGTGTGCAGATGTAGTTCCTCATGCCCAGTGTGCATGCTGTACATGTATTACGGCCAACGCCACTTAATTCCTGTGAGGATGACTGGTTGGGGTGGGCCGTGTGCAGGTTGGGGGATCGATGGACATTGTCATCAGTGGCTTTAGGGATTCCGTAGCAGTACTGTACGTGAGTGTGCCCATGACTTACACCATTTTCCTGTGCATTTCAGCTTTGGCAGAGGGCACTCAGCCACAGACGGCGGAGATGATAGAAGGCAATGCATCCGGATCAGACGTCGCGCACACGCAGACTGACACCGAAGGGGCCAGCGCCGGAGAGGGCGACAGGACCGTCCCGGAGGACTCGCATGTGGAGACAACATCGTCATCATCTTCCGACAGTGTTGGTGAGTCAGCACTGTTGTCACAGACTGGGAGTGGGCAATCAACACTTTCGGTCGGGACACAGCACACAGGGCCCACCCTGCCGCCAACTGCACCATGTACTGTTCGTGCACACAGGAGTAGGGGGAGCAGAGTGGCCTTCGGTGTCGGCACCGCTGCCCCAGCCTTGGTGAGCCAAAATGCACTTTGTGCAGAGGCTGACCAATATGATAAATGCTTTCCAAGACCACGATAGGAAGTTGGGGCAGGTGGTGGCATTCATGGAAGGTATGCATGGTGATCTGGCTGGTGTACACAGGACACTGCAGTCATTGGCTAACAGTGTGTCGTCTGCCATTGTACAGTCGCATGGACTGGGTGGTACTTCTGTTCCACCATCTACAACACTGGATGTCTCAGGGGGGAGTGAATATTCTGACCAGGACTCTAATACAGGTTATTGCACTAGAAGCAGCGTCAGCCAGCACGTCAAGGCACGGAGGCCTCAGACCCCATCCCCTAGGTCAGCTAAATCTGTTCACAAGGACAACGTCAGATATAGTGGAGTACACACAAGTGAAGCTAAAGAGGGGTTGGGTGTAATGGCTACACATGCTGCACAGCCATCCCACACACAGGGTACACCAAGGCAAGCCTCACTCCCACTTCCATTGACGCTACCTTGGACGAGGACATTGAGAAGACGAATAAATCTCTTGAGGGCTCGCATACTCCCAGTGCCAGGGAGACTAGGAAGGAAAGAGCGACTCCCAAGGGCTCGGAAACTAGGAAGGAAGGAGCCACTCCCAAGGGCAGGGAAACCAGGAAGGAAGGAGCCACTCCCAAGGGCAGGGAGACTAGGCAGGAAGGAGCCACTCCCAAGGGCAGGGAGACTAGGCAGGAAGGAGCCACTCCCAAGGGCAGGGATAGTAGGAAGGAAGGAGCCACTCCCAAGGGCAGGGATAGTAGGAAGGAAGGAGCCACTCCCAAGGGCAGGGAGACTAGGCAGGAAGGAGCCACTCCCAAGGGCAGGGAAAGTAGGAAGGAAGGAGCCACTCCCAAGGGCAGGGAGACTAGGCAGGAAGGAGCCACTCCCAAGGGCAGGGAAACTAGGAAGGAAGGAGCCACTCCCAAGGGCAGGGAAACTAGGAAGGAAGGAGCCACTCCTAAGGGCAGGGAGACTAGGCAGGAAGGAGCTTCTACCAAGGGCAGGGAAACTAGAAAGGAAGGAGCCACTCCCAAGGGCAGGGACAAGGACAGTCACAAGACAAACGCACCTAAGAAGAGCACGGACGCTCCCAGGGGCAGGGACACACACGGGGAGAAGGTGTGTCCTGGGGATATGTACACCACAGACGACAAGTCTGCTGCCTGGAACAGGGCACCATCCAGGGAACAGGGAAAGTCCGCAGACAACAGTACTCCTACGGAAATGGAACATCCAAGGCCCAAGGCAACTCCCATGGACAGTGGCGCTGTCAGGGACAGGCATACATCACCCATTGATGCACTGAGGCAGCTGTTTTCTGGGAAACGGAATACAGATGTCTCCGCAGTGGAGTCACCACTTACCTCCACTCCCATCAGGGCCCGTCAGGGACGGATGCAGGTCGACCCTGTAGTGGCATCCCCCATGACACATGTTGCAGAGGCCACAAGGCAGCCACACAGCAAACGACAAGCAGGCTCCAGCACGTCCCCAGAGAGCATTCCCCCCCCAGCAGATGCACCTCCCATGGTGGGTGAAATTTCTTCTCAGTCCCGCCCACTTGTCAGTCCTGTCCTGTCCAGGGTGCAGGCACATGTCCAAAAGAAACGTAGACACACAGCATTGACACATGCACAATCCGATGTGGGACAATTGCAACTATCCCCCGCTCCCAGAGCCACCCTGCCTCCTGGACCATACAGCCCTGTGGCACATCATTTCAGTGGTCCCAGTGGCGCTGGTGCAGTTGACTCGCATGTGTCTGTTAGTGGCAGTGTATCAGTCGAGACCTATCCTGTATCAGGTGCTGGCAGTGTATCTGGGTCTATGGGCCATGTGTCATTCACTCGGTCTGTGGCTGTGTCTCACACTCCTGTATCAGGTGCTGGCAGTGTATGTGGGTCTATGGGCCATGTGTCAGTCACTCAGGCTGTGGCTGTGTCTCACACTCCTGTATCAGGTGCTGGCAGTGTACCTGGGTCTATGGGCCATGTGTCAGTCACTCGGTCTGTGGCTGTGTCTCACACTCCTGTATCAGGTGCTGGCAGTGTATGTGGGTCTATGGGCCATGTGTCAGTCAATCGGGCTGTGGCTGTGTCTCACACTCCTGTATCAGGTGCTGGCAGTGTATCTGGGTCTATAGGCCATGTGTCAGTCACTCGGTCTGTGGCTGTGTCTCACACTCCTGTATCAGGTGCTGGCAGTGTATGTGGGTCTATGGGCCATGTGTCAGTCACTCGGGCTGTGGCTGTGTCTCACACTCCTGTATCAGGTGCTGGCAGTGTATCTGGGTCTATGGGCCATGTGTCAGTCACTCGGGCTGTGGCTGTGTCTCACACTCATGTATCAGGTGCTGGCAGTGTATCTGGGTCTGTGGCTCACGTGTCAGTCACTACATCTGTGGCTGTGTGTCACACTCCAGTTTCTGGTGCTGGCAGTCTGTCCGACGCGGGTACTTCACGCAATCCACCTGATAGTGTGATGTAAGTTGCTGTTGTGTGCCCTCTCATGTGCTGCCTCTGATGTACCTGCTCTGGTGTCCACACTGCCCTGTTGGTATTCTCATACTGATGTACTGCATCTGATGTACCTGCTCTGGTGTCCACACTGCCCTGTTACTGTTCTGATACTGCTGTATGCCCTCTCATGTGCTGCCTCTGATGGACCTGCTCTGGTGTCCACACTGCCCTGTTGCTGTTCTGATACTGCTGTATGCCCTCTCATGTACTGCCTCTGATGTACCTGCTCTGGTGTCCACACTGCCCTGTTGGTATTCTCATACTGATGTACTGCATCTGATGTACCTGCTCTGGTGTCCACACTGCCCTGTTGCTGTTCTGATACTGCTGTATGCCCTCTCATGTGCTGCCTCTGATGGACCTGCTCTGGTGTCCACACTGCCCTGTTGCTGTTCTGATACTGCTGTATGCCCTCTCATGTACTGCCTCTGATGTACCTGCTCTGGTGTCCACACTGCCCTGTTGGTATTCTCATACTGATGTACTGCCTCTGATGTACCTGCTCTGGTGTCCACACTGCCCTGTTGGTATTCTCACACTGATGTACTGCATCTGATGTACCTGCTCTGGTGTCCACTATGCCCTGTTGCTGTTCTGATACTGCTGTATGCCCTCTCATGTGCTGCCTCTGATGGACCTTTTCAGTGCAATGGACTGTTGGTGCACTTAGCCCCTCTCATGTACTGCCCCTGATGGACCTGTGCCTTGCCATAGACTGTTGGTGCACTTAGCCCCTCTCATGTGCTGCCTCTGATGGACCTTTTCAGTGCAATGGACGTTGGTGCACTTCGCCCCTCTCATGTACTGCCTCTGATGTACCTGCTCTGGTGTCCACTATGCCCTGTTGCTGTTCTGATACTGCTGTATGCCCTCTCATGTGCTGCCTCTGATGTACCTGCTCTGGTGTCCACACTGCCCATGCTCGATCCTAGACTGTGATGTTACTCCGATTATGCGTAAATAAAATTGTCAATCATGTGTCGTGGGTTGTCGGAGTCCTTGCGTGTGTGATGCTGGTGTGGATTTGTATTTACTTGAGGGCGGTGGGTTCAGATACATGTCACTCCCCGCTACCTGGGTCACGACCCTTGGAGGCGTTGCCGTACACAAGAATATGTCGATTCCGGGTCATGTCACTCCCCCCTCCCTACGTCACGGCCCTTGCAGGTACTCCTCTCCAGACAGCGAATGGTTTGTAGCCTACCTGCGTCGTCCTCGATGGTGGGCCAAGACTAGGACGTACTGGATCGCGTAGAGTATCGGGTAAGCGTGTAGTGCAGGGTCCATGTCGGCGAGCGGCTCGTGGTGGGTATGGTCGCTGTGGGGCATCCGCAGTGTTCCGGCAGGTTGTTTTTCCGCAGCGCTTTTATGTGTATTTTCCGCCATCTTGATTTGGAGGACGGTCCTAGACGTCAGTCACTACGGCGGAGTCTCTGGATAGGTTACGTCCGCCGCGTGGTTGGGTGTGGTGGTGCGGCGGACCGTGTTCTACCGCCGCGGACGGATTTTGGCCCTTATTTCGTATCCTGATTTGGCGGACGGAGTAACTGCGACGGGCGCACGGAAAATAGGCATGTTCCGCATACTCTGGGTCTGCGGAGGCACTTCCGTCCGCCATCCTAATGAGCCCCTTAGTGCCATTCTGCCAGGGCTAGCATTTTACTATAGAACTCCCCAATATGGAGAAGTGTGGCTCACTGGTTAGAGCAGGCAGACCCTGAAGCAAAGGTCAGACCCGGGACCAGGGTTCAATTCCCGACGCGGCAGGGTCTTGAGCTCAAATGTCCATGGACTCGATAATTCTCGCTTCGGTGCCTGACCTAATCATGGATTCACACTCTGCAACTCTGGGCATTAAGCTTGCTTAATCTCCACAACGGCCCCCCCGCGGCGGGATGCCTGGCTTTCACCTTGGGGATGCCCTGTAGGGGCTATCTCACAGGAAAAAGCCAGGACGGGTTCCCAAGGCAAGCGCGGAGATACCCCTTCGGGGGTCGATTCAGGCGCTATATAAGAAACATAATATTAATAATAATATGTCAGTGCCAGAATCTTTCAATTTATACCATCCATGTACAACTAGTGACCCTATGTACAAATGAATCTAAATATGTCAGCTCCATTAACACTCATTCTTTTCATTCTCAATCGCTTGCAGTCACTAATTCTCACTCATTAAAAGTCGCCCATACTTACTGACACACATACATTCACACTTGGTCAAACTTACACACGCTAGCTCTCACATAAACACACTCTCATCCACAAGAACGTGCATAACATATATTTAAAATAATGTTCTACTTACCTTAGTTGGCACCAAAGGTCCCATTGCAGCTAATCGTGATTCATATTGTATTAACCTAATAGTGAATAATACAATAGACAGAAAACATGTAGTGAGCAGTCTACCCTACGTTCTTTACAATGATTTTATTCCTTCTGAGAACAGGAGTTACAAATGCAGTGCCAGGGATTGCAAGGGGCAAGCGAGGGGTCACAGCAGTGACCACAGGCAATCCCTAAATGATGCCCATGAGCACTCCACACATTCCGCAGGGCCTGAGGTCCAGCAGGACATGAAAACAGGCACAGACATCAGACAGCATCCCTGGTAGCTCCTTCTCAATTCTTCCCAATTCTCCCAGAGCCTGCAGGTGAAGTGTGTTCCTGCCTGGTGGGGATATGGGCATGAGAGTCCATGAAGGGTGTGTGGCTGGGCAATACTTTAAGCAACTGTTGCAATTAATCATGAAGCATGAAAAACTTGAAGTTGCTATTATTGCAGCACGGATAAACAGGTCCAACCTCTTCAAGTAAAAGTATTTCCCTGGCCCACTATCATTCTATGCCTTCTACTAACTCCACTGGAATGTGGAACACATGTCTCATGCTGGAGCTCATAAAGGAGCATGCGGAAAGAACTTAACGTAATACTTAAAGACACACAGTTAAATATTGAACTGAGAATGTAACACAAACCCATTAACTGATGGAACAAATTGAACCAATTGCAAGTTCAGTGGTCGCAAGGACAATTTCAGGGGTTGAAGGCGGCAAACCAGCAGCTGCAGTTGCAACCCCTGACAACCCCCAAATGACGTTCATAATTAAGAGTTGTCACGGATTCAGCAGTCTGGCCACAGCCTGAGGTAGGGTCAGCTATTCTGATCACAACGGCTCAAAACGACAGCCTGCTAGTAAATGGGCCCTCTGTGCTGCAATAGCGCTGCACAGCAGTGAGCAAGTAGTCACAGTTTTACTTTCAATAAATAGTGGTTACTTTTGCCGATGCTGATGCCAACACTACCTACGCCGAAATGAATATATATTCTGAGTGCAGAACACTGAGAGTTGATGTTCAATGTGTGTGCGCAGCATACGTATTAATTTACATTCCGTCAGATCAGCCTTGACTAGAGGCATAGAAAGATCAACACTTCCAGGATGAAGAGTGGCTTGGAATGAGAAGGGAAACGTGATATGTGTCCTGAGACAGTGTCACTTCCGTAAACAAGTGTTAGCAGGTGGAGCCTGATCCTGCTAAGCGAAATTTATTTGTGGCCAAATGCAGCAATGCCCATGAGAAACACATAGTGCTCTTTGGTGATGCACTTGCAAGACCCCTTGAAGCACTGCTTAGCAGAATGCATTTGTTTCGCTTATCCTCAATATATCCGTGAACATTGTTCAGGTGAGGCACAGGTGCAGCTTTTAAATTTCTCCTTGCAACCGGGGCCATAAAGAGTACATTACAATTTGAGGGTAAACATGACATGTCGCACATAAACAAACAGAAACTGTGGCAGCCAGGCACTGGCTCTGCATAGCTTCTGATGGCGAAGACCTATAGTCGTGAGCAACATCACCACAGTGGACTGCATAAACTTAACAAACTTGAGAGGACTGGTGACGATAAGCAGCTTCAATCCCACCATCTAAATGTTTGAGTCTGGGTAAATGGGAGCAGGGGAACGGCATGTGGCAGGGATTGCAGAAAGTAGGGTGGGAAGGCTGTTCGAAGTCACCTCAGAGCAATATATTGGTATCCACCCTGGGTGTAACATGCACACAGTGATCCCACCCCCGTAATTATTTTATTTTAGTATGGGCTCTAAAAACTGAAAGTGAAACGACAGTATGTTTCCAATATAGTGTGCTGGTAAATGGGAGCAAGGGACCTGTGGGTGGCAGGGGTTGGAGGAAGTGTGGTGGGGTGGGGAGGTTGTCCGAGGGCAGCTCAGAGCAATATATTGGGCCCAGTCTGCCTACTTCACCACCCAACTCTATATAGGGTAGAGACGCAACAGAATCTATGTACATTTTCGACTATCTAAATCACATGGTGTTTTTTTTCCCCAAAAGTATTCAAACAGGAGTTAAACCACCAGGCCTAACATACGTGCTTTGGTTAGTTTATTCCTAACAAAGCTAGAACTTGAGCAATGTTGTATTAGTTGTATGAAATGCTGCTAAAACAGCATCAACCTGTCTGACATCTGACAAATTACAATCTAAAAATCCAGGGACTTATTTATCAAGGAATTGGCATTGGGCAGCATGCAAGTCATTTTGCTTCACTGTCCACGCCAATTAGAAAGGGCGGAATGCACCATTTTTACAAGACATGGTGCCTTCCTGTCCTTTCTGATGGTGCACAACTTGCAGTTTAGAACCAATGCAGGCTCCCTTGCACCATGGTGCAGGGTGTCTGTGTTGTTGGCAGGATTGTTTTTGTGCAGAAAGGGGAACTTTCCTTCTCAAAACAATCATGAGAGGAATTTCCTGCTTTCTATGTTACGAAGTTTAAGAATTAAAATCCATGGTTGTTCATCGGAACACCCAAACCAACACCCATTGAATGCCTCTTTGACGCAGAGTAAGGCAGGGCAGATACTTGCGCTGTCTCGCTTTCCTCCATATCTACGAGGCCATGAAAAGCCATGCAAAGTGGCTTTTCTTCGTAAATATGATGGTCTAATTTGCACCTCCGGAGGCGCAAACTTGGTGCAAGGGGCTTCTAAATAAGCTCCCTAGGATTTGTATTTTCTCTTAGGACTGGGAGTAGCTTAGTTTTGCTCGCAGCCAATCAGAGTCAATGCGGAAAGCCCACACCTCTCTGGTCTGCTGCTTTGCAATCCAAGGAAGGGGTGGGCAGGCCAAATCGACTGTCCTCCCTATATGAATAAGACATCTCTTAATTTCCCTGGAGCATCTGCACAACACATTTGTTAAAAATGAAAGTTAGCCCATCAAGCAAAAAACTGTGGCTTATACTACTTTCGCTTTTTGGCTAAATATTTCACCAACAGGTAAATATATTTTGAAGATTCATATTTTTTATCCAGTATTCATTTGCTGGAAACAATTAAAGTAAGTGTTATCCTGTACTTTAACTCAATTGAGTAGTCATTCCAAATCTAAATGTTTTATTTTCTGCTTCGGACATATTTGTAACTTTTAATTTCATCTTTCAAACGTTTCTCACTTCAGTGGGTGAAAAAGCCTGTTGGACATTATTTTAAAGTGTTTGGTGCGAGCGTGCGTGCATGCATGAATGTTTGGTGGAGAGTGTTGCGAATGGATGTGTTTGTGTGTATGCGTGTGTGAATACATTTCTTTGAGTGTTGTGTACATGGGTCGGGGGGAGGGGGGGGGGGTCGCCGCCGGCCTGATTGGCCTGGGGCCCGCACTCGCAAATCAGTTTGCGCCACACCACTTTAAAATGTCACCAGCCGCCCCTGGGTCCTAATGGTGATGAAAGTAGAACATGCAGCTCTGGTGGACTCCCACAACAACAAAAACTATCCAAATTTTATAATAGCACAAGAAGCAGCAGTTTCAATTCCCACTAGCAATACGTTTGAAGCTTTGGCAATGATGGATACAACAGGAGAGTGTGGCATCGTGGTTCTCTGTGTCCTTCATGACATAGCTGCGCTGATGTCATGGAGCACTGGAACCTCATATGGAATGTTATGCTTTAACCTAGAAGCAGTTGCTGTGATACCTTGATGCTGGCTGGATGCTCACCTGTGGCTGGGATCTTTCTTCTAATAAACCACTACTTTTCATCTACAAATTGTTGGTTCCTATTTTACATTTGGCGACGCAGGATGGGAAGAAGATAAGATCTCAACAACTATCTCATATATTTTTTTTTTTTCTAAAAACGATTATTCCCTTGGAAACTTGTGGACTAAACAATTTTAATGAGATACTACGTGGCATTCAACTTTGAAGATTTGGAAATACTTCACTGGCTTTAGACTTCAAAAAGAACTTCATTTTCGTCTTTTCAGGGTAAGAAGAAACATTTTTTTTTATATATATAAAAAGGAAACAGAACTTTTGTTTTCAATTTTAGCGATTTGATTTTTACTGTTCCTGTTGCACCTTTGCGATCGCTTTATCAGACGTTTTGCGCTTTATTTCACTATTGGAGAAAGTACACTCGATCTACCATGCGATCTGCATCTTTTAAAAAGGGCCCTACCTGCCGACTCCTCGCGAGCTGCATCCTTTAGACAGCTCTGACGCCATCGCCTAGCAGCGTTTCGGAACCTCGAAGCCTTGAAAACAAACACACCAGCTTGGACGTCTTCACGGCTGTTCGCAAAGCTTGCTGGGAAGCACGCAAACGTGCCGCAAGGTACGCTGGGAGTCACGCTGACGTGGGCGCCATCTTGAATTGGTCAACTTCCTGGTTTTCATCTCGGAGTGCGTTTTCATCGCGTTTCATTACTCCGATTACCGCTAATCATCGCTAATTCTTCCAAATCACCCTGAAGTCTCTTGTTTTTACAAGCTTTGCCACATTTTCAATGGACAATACAAAGGTACTGTTTTTACTACTTCAACCGTTTCTCTACCTTTTGAAGACTCTCACTTGAATCTGTTTTTGTGTGTCCGGCTTCTGTGACACACACACTAGACTTTGCACCTACGATTTTTTTTTGTTTTGTGTGCACTCACTGTGACACACACACATATTTGACATTCAATTTTCTTTTTCCTGTTTTAATTTTTTTTATCTCTTGTTCTCTGCTTGTTAGTGGCAGCAATATGCAAAATGTAACTGCCCCCCCCTTCTTCTTATCCTCACCTGGAGATCCACCTATCAGATGGAAAAAATGGCGTAAAGTGTTTGAAAGGTATGCCAGAGTGTGTGGATCTAGTTTGAGTGCTGAAAGAAAGACCGCTTTACTGTTACACTGTTTGGGGGCAGAAGGACAAGAGGTATTCGATCATTTGCCTGACCTTGATGATGGTACTTTAAATGAATATGAAATTTGTATTGCTAAATTAGATGAACATTATCTTCCTAGAGTCAGTACGATTTTAGAAAGATATCATTTTGGTCGGAGGACACAATTGGAAGAAGAGACAATTGAGAATTATATTACAGCTTTAAGAAAGCTGGCTTCTTCGTGTAAATTTGGTGCAAGTCTTGATGAACACATAAGAGATCAGTTCATGCTCGGATGCTATATTGAGAAGGTGAGGGAGGAATTGTGGCAAAAGGACGAACCCTCTTTAGAGGAAGTTCTTACTATCGCTAAGAGGATAGAACATTCTATCAAGTGTGTAGAAGTTATAAAAAAAAATGGGGAGAACAAAATTACTAAAGACACAGTGAGTGTTGTAAAATCTACTCCTAGAGTAGGCGGAAATCACCAGAAAGAGTCTAGAAATGAAAATGGTGCAAGCAAAATTCCCTATAAAAAGAAGGAGAACAGCTTTGATCTCTCCCAAGTAAGGTGTTATAGGTGTGGTAAAATGGGGCATTTTGCTACGGATAGACAATGTCAAGGTTGGAGGGCATATTGTGGTAAATGTAAAAGGAAGGGACATGTTACCTCATGTTGTAGAGGAGGAAACTACAAAGGTAGAGTGAGTGAGATATTTTATGACTTTGAAAATGAATGTAATTCTGATGAAAATCTAGATTGTGGCCAAATTTGTATACAGACTGTAAGTGCTGAAGAAGCAAAGAATTCACCTTCTGACGAAATTTTAATAGAAGGTTTCCCCACAAAGGTTTTGTTTGATTCTGGAGCGAAAATTACTATTGTTGCAAAAGATTTTTTCTTGAATAAGTTAAGCCAAAAACTTGAGTTGTCTCGCCCTGACATAAGACCTTTCGGCTATGCGGGACAACCCATTAAGCTACTTGGGGTGTGTGAAGGAGTGATCAATTATAAGAATAGGTTGACCAGAGCAAAAATGTATGTTTCTCAAAAGGGAGATAGCATAATAAGTTGGTTTGCTCTCAAGGATTTGGGGGTTATGCTTGATCCAAATTCGACTCCTCCTATTGTGTTAAAAGAGCCTTTTCCCTCTACCTCCCATACTATTTCTCTGGTTTCTCAAGATTTCACCACTGAGTTGAAAACGAGGTTTCCCAAAGTATTTTCTGAAGACTTGGGGTGCCTGAATGATTATTGTCATCGTATCATTTTGAAAAAAGGTGCTGTACCTGTTTGCTGCAAAGTACGAAATGTACCTGTGGCTGTCAGGGAGCAAGTTAAAGCTGAACTTGAGAAGCTTGTCAAAGGAGGTATTATTGAAACAGTAGAGGGGACGGAATGGGTTGCCCCGATTGTTGCAGCTAAAAAATCGGACAACTCTCTTCGTCTCTGTGTTGATTTAAGGGAGCTCAACAAGTGTGTGGTCACTGATCATTACCCTTTACCCAAGATTGCTGACATGCTTATGCTACTCAAGGGTGCTAAGATTTTTAGCACCATTGATCTACGGTCCGCATACCACCAGATTAGGTTGGAGGAGGATTCGAAAGATTTAACCTCTTTTGTGACACCTTATGGCACTTTTAGGTTTGTCAGACTACCATTTGGTTTAGTGTCAGCCGCATCGGTTTTCCAAAGGGCATTGGAAAAAGTCTTAAAAGGTCTACAAGGTGTCAGAGTATACCAAGATGATATTCTTGTGTTTGGCGTGGATAATTCGCAGCATGATTTGAGGCTTTTTGCAGTCTTAGAAAGACTATGTACTGCAGGTTTAACTGTTAAGATTGAGAAATGCAAATTTAGGAAGACTTCCATTGACTATCTAGGTCACACAATTACTCAAGGAGGAATTTTACCTAAGGAAAACTTAATCTCTACCATTTCTAAGTTGTCTTCCCCACAGAATAAGGAAGAATTGATGAGTTTTTTGGGACTTGCTGAATATTATAGTAAGTTTGTGAAAGATTTTGCCTCTTTGTGTGCTAACATGAGATATTTGTTGAAGAAAGGAGTGGATTTTGTTTGGGGAGAAAAATGTCAACATGAATTTGAAGTCATCAAGGAGAGGTTAGCTTCTGCCCCTAAACTGAGCAGTTTTGATCCTTCTGAGAGATCTATTTTGATTACTGATGCAAGTTTGAAGGGTTTAGGTGCGGTACTGGTACAGAAGTTTGAGGGCACCGAGAGGGTCATTCTTTTCTTGTCAAGGAGTTTAAAGGGAGCTGAAACTCGATACTCAGTTATTGAGCGTGAAGCTCTCGCTGTTTACTGGTCAGTCAAGAAGCTTAAAAATCTATTATGGGGAACCACCTTTGAGGTTAGGACGGATCACAAGCCGCTTTGTGAAATTTTAAAAAAGAAAGGAATTGATGCTGTGTCTGGAAGGATCACTAAATGGGTTGTTGGTTTGCAAGATTATGATTTTGATGTGAAGTATCTACCTGGGGTGGAAAACAAGGTAGCAGATGCCCTATCCCGCCTTGTTCCTAGCTCTGAGACTAATGATGAGGAAGATTGTGATGAAGACGATGAGATGGTTTGTGTTGTAGAGGAGGCTGTCATTGATAAGGTGAGGTGGTTGAAAATGGTTCAGGAGGATTTGGTTCTCGTGGAGGTTCTTAAACTATTAACGACAGGATGGAAGGTCAAACCCAAATCTAATGAAGGCCTCGAGAAATTTTGGCATGTCAAAGATCAGCTGTCAGAACAGGATGGCTTACTTTTTAGGGGAACTAGATTGGTTCCACCTCTAGCTCTTCGTGATGAGCTTATGTCTTTAGCACATATTGGCCATTTAGGAGTCTCTAAAACCAAAGAGATATTGAGGAGGTCGTATTGGTGGCCTAATATGGATTTAGAAGTGGAACGTAAGGTTAGGGATTGCATTGACTGTGCCCTTAGTGAGAAGGTAGCAAAACCTAAGGTTCAACCTATGGTGATCAGAGACAGACCGAGTGCACCCTGGAAAGAAGTTGGTTTGGATATTTTGGGGCCCTTTTGTGTCTGCTGGTTGTGAGTGGTATGTTCTGGTCCTTGTTGACTTCTTTTCAAGATGGCCAGAAATTGCCATTACTCGTGGCATCGAGACTAAACATGTGGTGGCCTTTTTAACTAAACTTTTCGCAAGGGAGGGCATTCCCAACACCATTCTCACGGATAATGGTCCCCAATTAGTATCTAACGAGATGGAGCATTTTCTGTTAGAGCAAGGTGTAAAACACAAAAGGTCTTCTTTGTACCACCCAGAAACCAACGGTATGGTTGAGAGATTCAACCGTGTTCTCAAAGAAACCATTAGAATGGCCAAGTCTGCTAGTACAGATTGGAGAACAGATGTCTTTAAGAAGGTCAAGGTTTACAGGATATCTCCCCATGCTGTTACTGGGAAGACTCCGTTTGAACTTTTTAGGTCACGCATTCCCAATACCCTTGTGGTACCTGCATGGGTCAATGATCTACAACCATGTCCTCATGATGTTCGTGATGACTGGATGTTGTGTGAATCTTCTAGAGTTGAGAATAGAAAAAGGAATTTTGATGCAAGGAATTCTGTAAAGGTCACGCCAGTTAAAGTGGGAGATTGGGTACTCATTAAAAATCCCTGTAAAAACAATAAGGCTACCTTTAAGAAGCCCATTCGGGTCATTAAAGTTTTTAAGAACGCCATCAAGACTGCAGATCATCGTGTTTGGAATTTGAACAGGGTGGTGGTGGTTAGTAATGATCTTGTGGAGGCTTCTTGCAGCTCTCATTGCCAAATTCCTAGTGGTGAACCCTCTTCACTTCTTCGCAAGTCTGCAAGGGTGTCTCATTCTCCTGAGTATTTAAGAGACTATGTGACTGTGTGATTTATGCTTTTATGTTAACTCTTTTTCTACTGTGTGATTTATGCTTTTATGTTAACTCTTTTTTCTCCTCCAATTTCGTTACTGATTTATGCCTTAATGTTAACTCTTTTCCTTTTGTAATTTTGTTACTGTTGTTAAGAAGGGAGATGTGTGGCATCGTGGTTCTCTGTGTCCTTCATGACATAGCTGCGCTGATGTCATGGAGCACTGGAACCTCATATGGAATGTTATGCTTTAACCTAGAAGCAGTTGCTGTGATACCTTGATGCTGGCTGGATGCTCACCTGTGGCTGGGATCTTTCTTCTAATAAACCACTACTTTTCATCTACAAATTGTTGGTTCCTATTTTACAGAGAGTCTGAAGAGTTGGAAAATAGCCATAGTCTGAGGAACAAGAATGCTGAAAGAGGTGAAGGGACTCTAGGTAATGCAGAGGATTCACCGGCAAGAATTCTTCTAGGGCTGAAAAATAAAATCAAGAATCTATTTGATGTTTCAGAAACTAATCAGGTAGGCATACAAGCATTCTGTTTAGAACTACCACAAAAACTTGATTAGGTCACCCTCCATACTGAGATGATGGAAAAAGACGTGGAAGCAGAAAAATAAGACAAGGCAAAAAATGCCTCTGAGATTACTAAGCTAGCCAAGCAAAATCAAAATTTAAGGGAAGATCTCGAGAGACTGGAAAATCATTCCTGAAGGAATCATTTAAGATCTTTGAATATCCCAGAAGATGAGGACAGAGCGGATATGAAGGCCTTCATAATTAAGGTACTTCGGAACACGATCTTGAAGGATAAGGAAGACATAAATCTTGAGCAGGAAATTCAAACAGCACATAGAGAGCCCTTCTGCCACAACCCCCAAAGAGTCAAACCCAGGAAGATTCTGGAGAATTTCTTATACTATCAAAGAGGAAATCCTTAACCGGGCCCTAAAAATGGTCTGTATTCAGTTAATGGCTACTCAATAATAATTAGGTCAGATGTTTGCAAATCTACCAAAGGGAGGCAATGGGAGCTAAGAAACAAGATGGAGGAGCTGTGGAAACAAACAAGTCCCACAATCCTATGGATAATGTGGGACAACCAAATTATTGCTCAGTAGGTGATGTAGAGACACTAATCGATACAATTAAAAGGAAGCAGGATTTGTCTAAGTGACCAGTAACTGATTCATGTAATTTGGTGCGTGATAAGCACAACAGTATGCTCTCTCCCTATTTTAGTGCTAATTGTCGTTCCCCCAAATGCTTTGCCCAGTAGGCATTTTTATACCTAAAAAGAAAGGGAGGGTTCCCCAGGGTAGGATTAGTAGGGCGTTGTGGGGTGGTGGTGGGGGAAAGGTGCACGAGTAGTGAGCAGCGGGTTAAAAAAAATCCTCAATATCATTCAATCAGGAGAGTTTTTTCATGCCAGCAATGAAGCAGGAGGTGGAAATTAGATAGGGAGGATGATGGGCAACATTAATATACTCACATGGAATGTGAATGGCCTTAGGTCTAGACAGAGGATAGTGCTGAGATATCTGGAAGAAAGCCAAGTGTAAACTATGGTGTTAAAGGAAACACATCTGTTAGCAAGCAAGAGAAGGGAATTATTTAACAGGTATGCTAGGTTCAGAATTTTTTTTGTCTCCAACCAAGCGCAATGCTACAACGGCTCAAAGGGACAGATGGATTGAGCTTAATTTCTCAAGCACGGATAGCTCCAGTAGATGGGTCTTAGCAGGTATGAAATGGAAAGATTGGGAAGTTATTTTTGTTGGCTTTTGTGGCCCCAATGAGGACAATCCACAGCACATTGTAGAGTTGGAGCTTGGATTAGTTGACAAATCAGCCCCAGTGATCGGGGGGAATTTAATACTCTGTTAGATCCTGTACTGGATCAATCCACACAAAGGGATAGCGCCCTGGTGCCTAGAGCGAGACACACCCTGAAAACCTTGATGCAGGATCTAGGGTTAGTGGATGCTTGGAGGCATCTGTGAGGGAGGTCGAGAGGCTATACCTACCACAGCAAAAAATATCGCCACTATTCTAGATTGGACCATTTTTTAGTTGAAAGATGCTCAGCGCCCAATATTAAAAAAAGATTATACACCATCCAAATCACACTTTGGATTACTCAGCAGTCACTATGACATTACAGGCCCCAGGAACACAGCCCAATAGTAGGTGGACATTAAAACGTGTTCTTCTTTTAGATGATGAAGTGGTGCTTGCCTTAACAAAAAGGCCACATTAGAATACTTTTCGATGAATAAAAACACCTCCTCCCCTGGAATATAATGGGATGCGTTTAAAGCACATACACAGGGATTTTAAAAAATCTTGGCTATGCTAAAGTGAGAGAAGATAGGACTGAATTAGTAGGTATGGAAAGAGAAGTGGGAGGTGGGAGGTGTTTGACAAATGGGAAGGAATGCAGAATCATGTTGTTGCACTCTCCTCTCAGCTCCACAGCGAAGATACTATTCCCGAACCCCGACAGCGTTAAGACTGGTTGGGGGCAATTAATCTCCCTGTATTCAGTAGCGAAGGGGAAGAGAGTATGGAAGCTCAAATCACCCAGGAAAAGATCAGGGGGGTTATTAAGAGAACTAAGAATGGAAAGGCAGACAGCTTGGGTACCATTCCCTCAGAAGTGTATAAAGTATTAATAGAGGAAGTGGTCTTAGTTTGGGAGAACCTGTTCATTCTAGTCAACATGAGGAATATGCGGGCTCAGGATTTATGGAAAGAAGCCACCATGGTTTTGACCCTAAAACAAGCCAAAGACCCGGGAAGGCAGAGTCATATTGTCCGATTTCCCTGCTGAATGCTGACCATAAGATCTTAGTCAGCATTTCTGTGGGGAGGCTGGCTAAATTGGCTCCCCAACTTTCACATCCTAATCAAACATTATTTATTCCTGGGAGGCAAATCCATGAACTGACCCAGCAATTCATTTGTAGTATATATCTGGCTACATCAAGGTCGGTATCCGTGGACGTTACATTGGATTCCGCCAGGGCTTTCAATCGCCGTTGTTGGGCCTATCTATGGGAAGTTATGGTGGCTATGGGGTTCAGCCCATGCTTTATAACAGTGAAAGCCTTACATTAACGTACAACAGCTAGGATCCTTCTTAATGGCTCTCTTACTATACCTTTCCCGATTTTTAGTGTAACGCGGTAGGGTTGTCCCATCTCACCATTATTCTTCGATGCTTATATCAAACCATTTGCCCAGATGTTGCATCAGGTTGATCAGGTTATTGCTTTCAGTTCAGGCACCTATAAAAAGAACTCATTATATGCAGCTGATCTTGTAATCTTTACGGCAGATCTAGTTCTAACCATTCCCAGGCTGCACGTCCTAGTTAAAGAGTTTGGGGCACTATCCGGTTGTTTGGTAAACAAAGCGACAACCATACTGGAAGGGAAATATTCAGAGTGAGATTATATAACTTGGACTCAGTATCATCAACTCAATAAAGAGAATTTCCCAGTTTAATTTGGAGAGGATAGCGAAAGAAATCAACAAATCACTTGCCAGGTGGAATAATCTCCCCCTGACCCTGTATGGGAGAGTGAATTTAATCATGAAAATGGTGATATTGCCTAAATTGGCATATTTCTTTTATTGCATTCCTCTGATATTTCCTAAAGGTTTGATTGATAAGCTATGGGGGAAATTAGTTAGTTTTGTTTGGGCATCTAAGTGAGCTAGGCTCACCTGGAAGAAACAGAGGTGCAGACTGGACAAGGGCGGATTGGCTCTCACTGATTTAAGACTATATTTTGTGGCATTCCAATTCAAAAACAGGGAGCCTGGGGCCTTGTTAGGGAGTGACCTGTTGGTGAAAATGGTAAAGAGGTGGGTTTTCTTTCTAAGTTCGGGGCAAGAAAATTTATTTAAAAAGTTAGGTTGAAGTCGTTGAAGGCAGCACTCAGTCTCTGGGTGGGGGTAAGAACCACCCTCAAAATCTCTATACACGCCGACGACACCCTCAACACCGCTGAACACCTGAACTTCCAGATCTACACCGACCCCAACACCACCCTCAGAGGCACCCTCATCTACAGACCCCTGGACCCCGACCACCGATGCATCCACTTCACCTTCTGGAAACCCACCACACACCACCACACCCAACAAATGCCCCACCGCAGCTCGGGCAAGATCACTGAGGACCAGCTAACTGCCATCCTCGCCCAGAGCCCACCCGCGGACCTGACCAACGCCACAGCCCGCAGCCTCAGACCATGGATCAACGACAGCGCCAACACCCTTGCCCCACTCAAGAAGCCCCCAACACCCACACCAGCAAGAGAGACAGCTGGTTCACTGAAGATCTCCAAACCTCCAAGCAAACCTGCCAAAAACTAGAAAAAAACTGGACCCGCAAAGGAACACCGGAAAGCTACTCAGCCCACAGGAACGCCACTCGCCAACACCACCAACTCATCAGATCCGCCAAAAGGACCGCCTTCAGAGACCGCATAGACAACAATGCACACAACAGCAAAGAGCTCTTCAGCATCGTGAAGGAACTCTACAATGCCGGCTCCAACGCCATTGACATCCCACGTAACAAGACCTGTGTGACTCACTGGCCACCTACTTCTATTGCAAGACCGCAGACATCCATGACAGCTTCGACGCCGGCTCCACCCCGGCAACCACCTACACCCCCGCTCCCATGACCACCATCCGCACCAACTGCCTGCTCTCTCAACGACGGCGACACCATCAAGATCATGAACACTGTCCACTCCGGATCCCCGGAAGACCCCTGCCCTCACCACATCTTCAACAAAGCCAGCAGCATCATCGCACCCCACCTCCGGAAAACCATCAACATCTCCTTCGAGACAGCGACTTTTCCGGAGAGCTGGAAGCATGCAGAGATCAACGCCTTACTAAAGAAACCCAAGGCAGACCCCAAGGACCTCAAGAACCTCCGGCCCTTCTCCCTGCTCCCGGCTAAGGTCATTGTAAAGGCCGTCAACAAACAACTGACCAACTTCCTCGAAGAGAACATCATCCTGGATCCTTCCCAGTCCGGGTTCCGCAGCAACCACGGCACTGAAGCTGCCCTCATCGCCATCACCGACGAAATCAGGATCCTGCTTGTCAGTGGAGAAACAGAGGCCCTCATCCTCCTGGACCTACCTGCCGCGTTCAACACTGTCTGCCACCGCACACTAAGAGCAAGCCTCCATGACACTGGAATCCAAGAGAAGACCTTAGACTGGACCACCTCCTTCCGCTCCGGGAGAACCCACAGTGTCCGCCTCCCCCCCTTCCGCTCGGAAACCACCGAGATCATCTGCGGCATACACTAAGGCTCATCCCTTAGCCCAACGCTGTTCAACATCTACATGGCACCTCTCGCCCACGTCGCCCAACAGCACGTACTCAACATTATCTCCTACGCCAACGACACCCAGCTTATCCTCTCGCTCACCAAGGACCGCCACAACGCCAAAGCCAACCTCCATGAAGGAATGAAGGCCATCGCCGACTGGATGAGGAACAGCCGTCTGAATCTGAACTCGGACAAGATGGAGGTCCTCATCCTTGTTTCCACTCCCTCCGCCTGGAATGACTTCTGGTGGCCGATGGCACTAGGACCACCCCCGACACCCACCGACCATGCACAAAACCTGGGGATGATCCTCGACTCCACACTCTCCATGACAAAGCAGGCCAACGCAGTCTCCTCCTCCTGTTTCAACACCCTTTGTATGCTTTGCAGGATCTTCAAGTGGATCCTCACCGAAACTAGAAGGACAGTCACCCAGGCCCTCATCGGCAGCAGACTGGACTACAGCAACGCACTCTACGCAGGAGCCCAGCCTATACTTCTGGAACGCCTCCAAAGCATCCAGAATGCCTCCTCACGCCTAATCCTCGACATCCCCCGCCGCAGCCACATCACATCCCACCTGAAAGACCTGCACTGGCTCCCCATCAACAAGAGGATAAACTTCAAGCTCCTCACCCACACACACAAAGCACTCCACGACACCGGACCAGCGTACCTCAACAGCCGACTCGGCCTCTACACCCACAGCCGCCAGCTCTGCTCTGCAGGCCACGCCCTCACCACCGTACCCCACTTCCGAAGCGCGACCGCCGCGGCAGATCATTCTCCCTCCTCGCCGCCAAGATGTGGAACACCCTCCCCATCTACCTACGGCCGACCGAAGACCTCCTAACCTTCAGGAGACTCCTCAAGACCTGGCTCTTCAATCAGTAGCAGCTTCCCCCCGCCTAGCACCTTGAGACCCTCACGTGTATGTAGTGCGTTTTACAAATGCTATGATGGATTGATTGATTGATTTGCAGGCAGATGTGCAGTGTGTTTCTTATTGCTTTTATGACCAATTGTATGACAGCTAGTGCATTAGTTTCCCAAAGTATATCTGCTCGTTTACCTCCCAAAGCACCCTCTCTTCAAGCCTTTTTTCTTAGGTAATCTCCTGTGGGTCTGTTTTTCAAGGTCCATGTGACCACATTAATGCTATTGCTGCCTCTGACTATTTTGTGACTGAAGATGCATACACTGCAGAAACTGTGTGGAGGTATGTGTCAGAGGAATGATACTGCTGCAAGTTAATTAAAATATCCTTCCACACATTTGCTTGCTTGACATTTATAAGGACCAACATGGTTCTGGGAGATAAGCATGTTTCAAATTCTGTACATGACCCACTGTTCTATCTTACGGTCAAACAGACCTTCCTGAAGTGGCAGCAGGAACCAAAGAGCTGTTTTTCAAATATAGGAGTATGACCAGGTTTGACGTCATCGTATAGTGTCCTGGCTTGCACATGAATCTCTTGAGTACGCTAGGAGTTACTCCTAGTGTGCTCCTGTTTTACTACTGAAATTCAGAAGTACTATAAAGCAAGGCAAGCTATTTATGGATTGAGCCATATGTTGTATAGTTTCTTGCTGAAAAAACAGCTCCAGCGACAATTAATACACCCAGCCTTTGTCCATTAATCCTGCTGGGTGAAGGCTTAATATAAGGTGTAGTTTTGTGACTTTTGGTCAAATGTTAAAACCACTACCCCTGTCATGAATGTAGGTCTTATTTCCCTGTACTTTCTCAGCTTCATCAGATTATTTGTTGACATAAACAAACTTTAAATCCTATTCTAAATTCAGTCTCTCTAATTGACAATAAAATGGATTTTTTTGCTTGAACATCTCTTCTTGCTTCCCAAAGTTACATTTAAGTTTTTTTTGCTGCTAAATCACATGGGTTGGTGTAATAAATTAAGAGGAATCCAAAGAAATGTAGATAAGTCCAGGTTTTATTCAGCTGCAGCACAGTACTTCCAACCTTCAAAACTCACAGATCCAGTATATCATTTCAGATCATAACAATTCTAAATGGAACCACCTGAATGGTGTGCATGTGCAACATAGGACAAAGGTTCTATTAAAAGGGAAATATGTACAGGGAAGGATTAAAAGGGAAATACCAAGAATTGAGAATATAACACATTTCCCCCCTTAAAGAAAAGAAAGGTACATTCAAACATCAGGATGCGTATATAAAAAACAACTATGGTACACATTTCGAAACTCTTCTAACATTCCATCTTTTCCCATCCTGAGTAACAACACTATTATGATAGACACGCATAACTTTCATTGGCTTACCAAATTTGTTCTCTCCTTTAGCAATGAACCCTGGTTTGCGAATCCTGACAACATCACCAACCATGAATACTGGTTGTCTAACCTTCATCCTAGAATCATAATTACATTTGTACTTGTCTTGTTTGAGCTCCACTTTTTCAGCCACATCCTTAATATTCACATCAGTCACTTGTTGACTACAACTTTTCTTAAACCACCAAGGACATAATCCCGAAACAGGGTCTCTACCTTTTAGTAAACGGAAAGGAGAGACTTCGGTAGTGGCATGAGGTGTAATACGGTATAACCATAATTTCTCTCTCAACTTATCTTTCCACAGACCTCCTGATTTGCGAGCCCAAACCAAATCTTCCTTGAGGACTCTATTATATCTCTCCACTAGACCATTACCTTGTGGTTCATAGAGAGCTGTAGTACAATGCTTGATGCCATATGTGCTCAAAAATTCCGACATAAGTGAAGACTTGAACTGTACCCCATTATCGGATACAATACACTCCGGAGAACCTTCTCTGGAAAAAATCTCTTTTAAAAATAGAATAACACTTTCAGTATTTGGATGAGGCACTAGTTTGACCTCAGGCCACTTTGAGTGATAGTCCACAGCAACAATGGCAAATCTACATTCTTGTGGTAAGAAATTGAAAGGCCCAGCTATATCAATTCCTAACTTTTGCCACGGATGATCTGGCCACTTTACAGGAACTAAAGGTGCAGGATCACACTTACACGATTTATCACTCTCAATACACTCGGGACATTCCCTGACAAACTTATCCACTACTCTATCAACCCCTGGCCACCAGAAATTGGACCTAATAAGTCTTTTCATAGAAGACATTCCCATATGACATTCATGACTCATTTGTAAGATCACACTTCTTATAGCCAACGGTGGAATACATTTCCCAGCTCTGAACAAAAGATCTCCCTCAATGGCCAACTCATCAGCAACGTTGTAGAATGGTGTGATCTCAGCAGGAACACGTTCTTTGGAAGGCCATCCCAACCTCACATAGTCTCTGACCTTACACAGCAAATCATCCTCATCCATACTTCTCTTCCACATATCCTCCGATATAACTTTGTATTTTTCTGAAAACATTTCAGAAATACTGGTTACCACCTCTGTATCCTCTTCAATCCCAGAACTTGTACATGGCAACCTAGACAAACAGTCTGCAGTAACATTTAGCTTCCCAGGCACATATTCAATGTCAAAACTATATTCTTGCAAACGTGACATCAATCTTGCAATGCGAGCTGTGGCATTTAACCCTCCACCAGGTGATAGAATGCTCACCAATGGTTTGTGATCAGTGCGTATGAGGAACCTTGCACCCCAGATGTAATTTCGGAAATGCTCAACACCCCATACACATCCCAACAATTCTTTTTCTATGACGGCATACCGTCTTTCAGTTTGATTCAACGATCTGGACGCAAACGCAACATTCCAATCTTCCTTTCCAGAACGTTGTGAAAGTACACAACCTAAACCATAAAGGCTGGCATCTACTGTCAAAATGCAAAGTTTATTCAAACAAAATGGCCTTAACGTAGGTGCTGACACCATATCGAGTTTGACACTTTCGAAAGCATCCTGCTGTTTAGATCCCCACAAAAATTCTACCTCCTTCCTTGTCAACTCCCTTAACGGTTCCATCTTTGTAGCAAAGTTTGCAATAAACTTACTGTAATATTCGCACAGTCCTAGGAACGACAACAACTTGTCCTTACAATCTGGTGCAGGAGCCTTTAAGATTGCATCCACCAAGGATCTTTTTGGAGCAACACCCTTACCAGAAATTGTGTGTCCCAAATATTCTATAGTTTTTTGAAATAACTTACACTTCTTACTCTTAATGGTAAGTCCAAACTTATCTAACATCTTGCACACATTCCTCAAATGCTCCATGTGTGTTTCATCATCTTTGGAGAAAACCAAGATATCATCTTGGAAACACTTCACGTACTCACTCATGTCCTTAAATATATGGTACATAGATCTCTGAAAAACAGAGGCTGCTGACGCCAAACCGAACGGCATCCGTTTGAACTGGAACAAACCCTGAGGTGTGATAAAAGCAGTGAGATGGCGTGACTCCTCAGCTAACACCACCTGATGATACGCCGATCTCAAATCCAACGTGGAAAATATCATACCACCTCCCAGCATACTCACGACCTCGTTGATATTGGGCAGAGGATGACAGTCTACTACTATGTTAGCATTTAGTGCTCTCAAATCTATGCACAACCTCAAAGATTTGTCAGGTTTGCGTGCCAAAACCATTGGCGAAACCCATTCGGATGACTCTATTTCTTCTATGACATCATTTTTTAACATGTCATTCAGTGCATCACTTAATTCTTCTCTAACATTAAGTGGTACAGGCCTAAGTTTTTGTACAACCGGTATAGCTCGTTGTTTAAGCTTAATAACATGAGTGAACCCACTTAATTTACCTAATTTGTCTGAAAACACACTAGGAAACTCATCAGAAAGAGTCTTCCAAACATTACTCTCTTCAACTGATCTGATTTTATCCTCTGACATATCACAATCATATGACACCATGACAGGATCTTTGTTGCGTGGATTCAACGTAATGTGAAGTCTGAACTGATCCCGCCACCCCAACACATTCACTCCCTTCACAACCACGTACAGTTTGATAAATGCAGATTGGTCTTTAAAATACATCATGGAGGCAATGTACCCTATAAAATCAATACTAGAACCATTAAAACCTTTTGCCATGACATCGGGGGGACACAATTCACTCTTAGAAATAATGTTCTTGTACATTTCATCAAAATATCTTTCAGTTATGATGGTCCAAGGAGACCCCGAGTCAGCCATCAATTCTAACTCTACTCCTTTAAACCTAACTACACATTTTGGAGACTCCAAATAATCTTCTTCAAGAAGACTTATACTTATAATAGACACAATCATCCCACTTACTCTGTTGGGTTCATCAGACACAACACGTTCATATCTAACTAAACTTGAGTCATAGTCTGTCTCATCTCTCACACAAGAAACTTCTTTTTTCTTGATATAACTGCCTTTATCCCCAGTTTTCTTTCTGTCTTCTCTACATGAGTTGGAAAAATGACCCACTTTTCCACACTTGTTGCACTCCTTACCCAAGGCAGGACAAAATTTAAACGTAGCAACATGATTGTAACTCCCACATCTAAAACACACGATGCGGCTACGTGGTCCAAACTTATGACTTTGGGAACCTCTAGCAACATTGTTCATTGCACACACTTCTTCAGTTAACTTATCACTCTTACTACTCTTATTGCTTGTCTCCTCTATCGTCTTCATCCATTTGTTAGACTGTTCAAAAGCTTTAGCAGTAGAGATACACTCCAACAAAGTTGGGTTGCCTACAATCCACAATTGTTCTTGTGTTTTCTTGCACTTAACATTCACAATAATATTATCTCTAAGCATCTCATCTGTCATATCACCAAAATTACATGGCATCACTAGAGCTCTCAAACCTGTTAGAAAATCATCAAAAGATTCATTTTCTTTTTGCGTTCTGGTATAAAACTTGTACCGGTTTAAAGCTAGACTAGTGGTGGGTTTAAAGCGTGTTTCTACACGAAGCATAGCTTCATCAAAAACCCCATTATCACCAGGAATGGCTGGTAAATTTCTGAAAATAGCTTGCCCCTCGGATCCCAAACAATGTAAAAAGATGTTTTTCTTTCTTTCATTTCCCATCCTTTCCCCATCAATAGCTTTTAAATATGTCATAAACTCCTCCTTCCATCTATTCCACGGAATGGGAGGATCACCTTTGTTTTGCAAAAATTTTGAAGGAGGGTCGAACTGCATGTTAATCAGTAAAAGCAAAAAATAATTGCAAACTAAACAGTATCAATAATAGTAATACAATAAGGGCAAATTGCTATAACTTAATGACAGATAAGTTAATGAGTACACAAGCTGTGTACATCAGCGAAATTGAAAAGAAGTCAGCGTAGGATTCAAACTTGCAACATGTGGTAATTCTTCTTGTGCAGTGATTTCGTTGTTTAAATCACTTCTTACGCGCGTTGCAAACAGTTTTAGGCAGGCGCGCTTTAAAAGTACCTTCAGCAACGGTGTAAATAGATGTCCGCTCTTCGGTAGCGTTCAGCAGATGCGTTAAATATTGTTTTAAAGTATCTTTACCTTCCGTTGTGAAGCAAAGCTCGCTCTTCGCAGCGCTCGGCAGTAACGTTGAAATTAAAGTAAACAAATATGGCGGCTACCGACGCGTTGCGCATTACGTCATGCGTTGCGTGTAGCTTCCTTCGTTACTATAGATACAGCGCATGCGTGTGGCTTTACTTGTTACCTTGGATACAGCTTCTTCGCCGGCGCATGCAAGCTGTAACCGAAGACTCCGCTTTTGAAGGAAAACACTCGTAAAAGTAAGATTTTAGTTTAAAATCTGCAGAATTACACAGGAAATGCTCAAAGTCAACGCAATTTTTTGTAAAATGAAATAAATCAGGAAACTTGAAATGAATTGTAATTCCTTGCAGTAAATCCACAATGAAGAAGTTGAAAAGCGAATCCTTTCTTGAATCTTTCCCAGTAGATTTACAAGTCACACTCCAGGTTACACATCCAACGATAGTTTCTGGAGGCAAATCCAAGTACTTTTGGAGAATAAATCCTCAATCCAAAAGCTTCTGGAAATGGGTAAATACTGCAAACAGCTCAAAAATTTCCCAAAATTCCAGTTTTGTACCACACCTGTGCTGCTGATGTAGAAGTAGTAGGTACTGGTCACCCTCGTCGCCAATTTTGTAATAAATTAAGAGGAATCCAAAGAAATGTAGATACGTCCAGGTTTTATTCAGCTGCAGCACAGTACTTCCAACCTTCAAAACTCACAGATCCAGTATATCATTTCAGATCATAACAATTCTAAATGGAACCACCTGAATGGTGTGCATGTGCAACATAGGACAAAGGTTCTATTAAAAGGGAAATATGTACAGGGAAGGATTAAAAGGGAAATACAAAGAATTGAGAATATAACAGTTGGTCATATGTATGGATACATTTTGCAAAATGTTTGCTTTCGGTGGTGGGTTAATATGGTGACAATGTATAATTGTTATTAGCTAATCCTTCACATCACTTTCTGCTCTTTAAGGGTCAGATGTAGGTAATTTCCATTTACCGAATCATAAATACCGACTCATACCGAATCAGTATTCCTGAATCGGTAAATGGTATGTAGGTAAATAATCGATAAAAGTTACCGATTCGGTATGACTCGGTAGGTCAAATCAGTAATTTCCGATTCGGAATTAACCGAGTCGGTAAAATCCGAGTCAGTGAAACCCAAGCAATCCTATGGGCCACATTGCCCATAGAAATGAATGGGATTCACTGAATCGGAAAATTCCGAATCGGATTATACCGAATCGGAATTTACCGATTCGGTAATTACCGAATCGGGAGTTTGAAACATGCCATGTGAGCCTGTCAACCAATCAGGGACAGCCTACACACCCCACAGCCAAGGCCTTGTGAATCCAACCAATGAGAGAGAAGCACCCCACCCCAGTACCTGGGAGTGGCCACACCCATGCAGGTGGAAACCAACTGAACAAACAAAGCTGCAGAGGAGAGAGGAGCAGAGCATCCACAGGGAAGCAGACTGACAGAATGGAGGCAGAGGAAGGACAGAAGGATGGTGGTGAGAGGAAAAGGAAGCTGAAGTTCAGCCCAGAGGAACTACAGGTGGCTGTGGATGAAATAGTCAGCCACTACAGCCAAATATTTGGGAGGCAGTCTCTGCATGTTGCAGAGACTGTGAAGAGAAACATCTGGCTAGCTATTCAGGGCAAAGTGAATGCCATAGGAGTCACCCACCGGGACATTGAGGACATCAAAAAGAGGTGGTATGACCTACACATAGTGACCAAGAAGAAGATTTCAGCACTGAAAAAGGATGCAGGTGTGACTGGAGGTGGCAGGAGCAAAGCCCCAAAACGGACACCAATAGGGGAGCAAGTTTCATCCACCATGGAACCTGAATGCATCCATGGGATAGGAGACCTGGATAGCACAGCGAAAGCAGCCAAGAAACAAGGTAAGAGCCATGTACCCACATGCACACCCAGCTATCCCAACCCTGCTCCCCACTGTGTACAAACATCACACAGCAGGAGAGCTCAGGTTTTGTGCCAGCAATGCATTATGGTAGACGTAGTCATGTACACTCAGATGCAAAGTACACCACACATGACTCAGCAAGGCATGCCACACACATCCCCAAAAAAGCAATGTGGACTGTGCAAAGGTGTGCAGACCATTTAATTAAGAAACACACACAGACAAACAACAACATTGACCCTATGTCAATTTGATTCCACAGGAGAGTCGTCACGCAGTTCTGCACCGCCGAGGGAGGAGAAGGCAGCACCAATTAAAAGAGGGGAGAAAGAAAAGAGGAAAAGTCGTCAGAGCGCAGGAGAAGGTGGAGACGACCCCACCCAGGACCCCTCATCACCAGACCCACCCACTACACCTATCCCAATGTCCCCTCTGTTGTTTGGGTCTCCTGACCTCACAAACACGCCCATGCCGGGAGGGGAATGTAGCCAGACAGAGCCCCCGCAGAGGATCCTGCAGATCTCTGATTCAGAGGATGAGGAAGATGTTCCCCAGAAGAGTGCGCCAGTGGCTGACAGGCCAAGACCAACTATGTCTGCAGGCTCAGCGCGCACTACTGTCCTTGGCAGGAGGGCACGTGATGGTGGGGAGGGCCAGGATGGGGAGAGCGTGTTCTGTGGGCTGGAGGGCACGATGGGGAAAGTTCAACGCCAGCAGGCCAAATCACTGCAAGCCATGCATCGGCAGGTGAGCAGTATGAGCGCCAAAATGTCCAACATGTACAAGGGCATCAGCCAAATGGCATCTAGCCTGGACCTGATAGCACACGGAATCTCTGACATCTCAATGTACATGGGAATCCTCTCAGACAAGCTTGACAGGGAACATCTCCAGCGTGCCAGGGAACGGCAGTACATGCGCCAACAGACCAAGGCCATGAATACGTTTGCTGCCAACACAGCTCTCCTCTGCAGACGCTCCATCTCAATGCAGGAAGCAATAGAGCACTGCTGCACTGACTTAACACGGGGCATGGGTAGAGTGACCTCTGCAATGGAGCAGATGTTGACCTCAAACACTGGCAATGCTGGTGACACGGTGTGGAGGAGACTGAGGGGTCAACCAGCAGGAGTGGCTCCAGTACACCTGTCCAGGAGGTGCGCAGGAGTGGCAGGCACAGCCATGCAGAGTCAGGCACCAGCAGGGAACCTGAAGGTCAGACACCTAAATCCCGCAATGTAGTGCGAGGACGCAAGCACTGAACTATGCAGGAGACTGACTCTACTGCACACAGTGAGAGCAACTGAGTATGTGCAGCCAGTGACATTGACGTACATTCATGTGACAATCATGTAGTAGTGCAGATTAAACTACTCATGTCCTGAAGTATACCTGTGTGTGTCATACTTTACCTAGAAATATCGTTGTGTAATTTCTGTCAGTCTCAATCTGCCATCTAGTGCGGCTGGCCCTGTTGCCTGGGGCTCTGCAAGTTCTTGGTCCTCATCTATGTTCTCATGATGTGTCAACTTCACCTCTGTGCTTTCCTTGGTAGCAAGATTGTGCAATATGGCACAGGTCACTATTATTTTGCAACACAGGATGGGGGTGTACTGTCGCGCACCTCCACTTTTGTGGAGGCAACGGAACCTGCTCTTCAGGAGTCCAAAGGTTCTCTCCACAACGTTGCGGGTGGATCTGTGTGCCACATTGTATCACCTTTCTGCTCTGTTGGTTGGGTACAGGTACGGTGTCAGCACAAAGGAACGCAGGGCATATGCACTATCACCTGGGAGAGAACGAGAGGTACATGAGTTTCATACATATTTCACATTGTTCTGAGATCCATTTCAGGGTGTGTACAACATATTTACCTAGCAGATAACCATCTCCAAAATCTCCATTCAGTAGCCGTGTGTATATTCCACTGTTCTGGAATATGTAGGAGTCGTGCATGCTCTCTGGAAATTTGGCAACTATGTGGGTGATGATGTTCCCTGCATTGCATATCACCTGCACGTTGATGGAGTGCGTAGACTTGCGGATTCTGTATATGTGTTCGGTGGCTGCAGGTGGGCATAGGGGAATGTGGGTGCCATCAATGCAGCCTATCACATGCGGGAAGTGAGCCAGTCCATAGAAGTCGGTTTTTGTTTTGGCAAGTTCCGCAGGTGTGTCAGGGAACTGTATGTAATGTCCCATTCTCTGAGTCATGACATCCAGGCACTTCCTGAAGAAACGGGACACACAGCTCTGGGATACACCTCCTACTGCAGCTATAACACTCTGGTAGCTCCCAGAGGCAAGCAGGTGTATGCTACATAGCACTTGGACATGGGGAGGAATGGCGTGGGCCCTGGGTGTTGGATGATCCAGGTATGGGTGGAGGTCCCTTATTAGGTCCATGATGGTATTGGGGTGCAGCCTGTACCTCTGGAGTATCTCAGGCTCAGTCAATTGGAACAGAGTGATCCTCTGCCTGTACACCTGCTCCTCCCTTTGCCATACCCTCAGTCCTGCTGCCTGTAGCCTTCGCCTCCTCGCAGAGTGCGGCCATTTTGTCAGGAGGGTTGCATTTTGGGACCTTTTTTATAGCATCCACATGGTTACCACCACCTTTCAGTCCATGGTAAATACCGACTGCTAAATACCGAATTTCGATGGATTCAGTTTTTTTGGCCTTTCCTACATCTCGATGGGCATGCTTTCCGATTCCTTATTTACCGAATCGGTGTATGCCGACTCAGTAATTTTCCTATCGGTGAATTCCGATTCGGTAAATATGAACTCGTAGATTTCCGAGTCGGAATTTTTCCGATTGATATTTACCAATTCGGTATATTTTTGGCACCTACATCTCCTTCTCGCTATACCGGTCGGTAACAGCCGATTTTACCGATTTTGGGCCGTTACCGACCGGTATTTGGCGACCTACATCTGGCCCTAATAGACAACCTCCGGTAAGAACATGTCTTTATTACGTACTCTCTTTGCTTATATTTTGTTGCATTGGTGGTTGACTTTAGTGGCCCATTGCCTATGCCCTGTGAAATCATCTATATTTTACAAAACAAGGGAACCCAAGGTGCAATCGCTAGGGACCTATGGGTAGTATTTTTTAACAGAGACAATGGTCCCTAAACAAACAAATAATCAATTCAATGAATATGGACTAAATAGATCTACATTAACGTCCAGCCGGACGGTTTTCTTTGATTAATTGGTAGATTGTATCAAAATCTTAAAAGATGTAAGTGGGACACCAGCCGGTGCCCGACTAAACACACTCCACAAGAAAAAACTTACAACATAGATTGTAGGCAAAACAAGGGTAGTCTGATTGGCATAGATTATACACAGACTGATCAAAAAATACACATATGCACATATAAATTCTCAATGCATTAGTGACATTTGTGTATGCTGTCGACGACGTTTCGAACTACAATATATTTAGAGTTCATCTTCAGGACAATTGATTCTTTGCCTAGTCTGAATGGTTGAGCGAGCTCATCAAACTGATGAGAGGGGCAATGCAATTACTGCCGAGTTGGATTACACCGTTATTATGCCGGATAAGTTTTCACATATAGTCCAAGATAGTCGGCTTACTGACAAACTTTTTGAATTAGCAGGTCCTCAAGGGGGTCCGTTCTGCTTGTGGCGACTCGGCCACAAGCAGAACGGACCCCCTTGAGGACCTGCTAATTCAAAAAGTTTGGGCATTCACACGAGCGGTAACTGGACCCCCATTGAGGAACCTTCTCGCATTTTGAGCACCGGGGTTACGGACCCCACTCAGGACCTTGACAATTTTAATTCTGTCAGTAAGCCGACTATCTTGGACTAGGCAAAGGATCAATTGTCCTGAAGATGAACTCTAAATATATTGTAGTTCGAAACGTCGTCGACAGCATACACAAATGTCACTAATGCATTGAGAATTTATATGTGCATATGTGTATTTTTTGATCAGTCTGTGTATAATCTATGCCAATCAGACTACCCTTGTTTTGCCTACAATCTATGTTGTAAGTTTTTTCTTGTGGAGTGTGTTTAGTCGGGCACCGGCTGGTGTCCCACTTACATCTTTTAAGATTTTGATACAATCTACCAATTAATCAAATAAAACCGTCCGGCTGGACGTTAATATAGATCTATTTAGTCTATATTCATTGAATTGATTATTTGTTTGTTTAGGGACCATTGTCTCCGTGACATCGTCTGTCAACTCTGTCTGCTACTGTGTCATAAGTTGAAATCGATGGGGATCCTAAGGGTCCTCTTAGAAAATAAGATTTACAAGAGCCTGTGATTCCTAAGATTCACTGGTTTTCTCTACTCAAGACCTTGCCTGCTTGGAGCAATGAAATGTCCAGAAGAAACTCAGTCTGCAATAAATCCATGGACCTTGTCATTTCAATGTCATCAGTAGCACGATTTTCTAATTTCAAAGGGCAAACTGTGATGATTCTTTTATTGTGTCTATTTCAAAATGCATTTTTCGCATGTTTGCTTTGATTTGTCATTTTTATTTTTCTTGAAATTTTACTTTCAAATAGGTCTATCCGCTGGTCATTTTCATCGTAAGTATTATTAGTGCAAACATTAACACACATTGTAATTTTACTTAGTGTTTACATTTTTATTGCGAAACAGTATAGTACTGCAAGCAAAGTTGAGAGATAAGGAGAAAAATTGGCTTCGCACCACTGTTTCATGAATTTTACACCCCCAGTAAACAATGTGCTGTAATGTGAAGAACCATGAAACATGTGGCCAGGGGTGTCCAGCACTGGCTGTGTTAATACCCGATGCAAAACGACATGTGCATGTCAGAACCATCACCACAATGAACTTCAAAACCCAATGCACTTGGGAGGGCAGATGATAATATCCCCTCAGTGTTTCCAACTATGTAAATGTTGGAATCTTGGCTCTGAAATCTGAAGGTGAAGAGACAGTAGACTTCCAATATAGAGTGCAGGTACATGGGATGTGTGTGGCAGGGATTGGAGGAAATCGGGTGGTTATGTTGTCCGAGGGCAGATCAGAGAAATATATTTGTATCCAATATTGCTATAGCTCCACCCACATATTAAATGTAGTGCTTAATTTGGAAAAAATAAGTGTAATCTGTTAATGATGCCCATGAGAAACTTCACAAATTCTGCAGGGCCTGACGTCTGGCAGTACATGAAAACAGGCACAGACATCTGACAGCATCCCTGGTTGCTCCTTCTCAATGCTTCCAAATGCTCCCATAGCCTGCAGGTAAAGTATGTTCCTGCCTGGTGGAGATTTGTTTCAAGAATAGAGCCACCCAATAATCCCACCGGGACTGGGTAATATCAGATAGATAAGCTAAATGTCCAGGTAGGAATCATTCAAAATAACCACTTTGCATTTATAAGCGTCACCTGAGTGATCACACAAATCAGTAGAGTAACCAAAGGGCTTATATCAAAAATATATTCAGTTTATTTTTGATTCTCAATTTTTAGTTTTTCAATATATGAAAGAAATTTCAGAACTGGCAACAGACAGACTAACATAACATGTAAACTGAATGGTAGTCTACATACACCTACAGCATAGTATGTGGCTATATTCTATAGACCACATCAAAGTAAGTATTTACACATAAGAATTCACAAATCAATTTATACAGTGAATTATACAGTGTATTGCATGTCAGGTGTCAAGCGTCGACGTTTCGGTCCATGCTGGTCAGGTCGATCCGTCGGACCATCTTCAGGACAAAAGACGTTGCGCAGCAATGTCTAATACAAACACAATAATAATAACAATAATAAACCCTGAGGCACACGGAGACCAATATCCAGCTCAACACGAAAACCAACACAAAAAACCAACAAAGTGATGACCAAATCCCGAGTTAGATAATATAAATCTCACCGCATGTAACACTCACAGCATGCACCCATGAGTGCGTTCAGAATTAGTGGGGTGATGTATCTCTGTAACATGTACCATAAATCTCAACGCATGCAACAGTCACCGCGTGAAACCACAAGTGAACAAGTAGATTCAGAATTAGTGGGCTGATGTATCTCTAACTAGTTCCAGAAATTCTAAAAACCAGAATGACTGAGCAATACTCACAAGAAATAAAACGCCACCCAGGTCGTTCTGTCTTTAAATCAAAACAAAACAACATCACATAAATTCCAAAGGGACATTTCTAAAAACTGCCTACTACTGCGTTACCCTGCACCAATACACCAAATAGCCAGGGACCAACTCACATGTGAAGCTGTCGCCACGGGATCTACAAACAAATAACAAGGGGAACATTAGCGAGTCCGCCTGCACAACCAAGCATGTAGCAATACAAACAGCGGACCTTGCTTCAGAAACGAGGCAGGTGAGTGGGACTTACTGTAACAGCAGCAATGCGCTGGCTCTCAAGAGTCCGTGCTAGGTTCCCGGTGAATACTCGGGACGCCAGGGGATCGCCACCTCTCACGTGGTTAAGTAGAAAATGACGACAACGCGGCCCGTTAGAGCGGCGGCCATCTTAGCCTAGTCAGCAGGGGCAGTAAGATAAACTAAAACTCAGAGTCATAATGGTAACAAATAATGAAAGCGGTCAACTAAGTGCAGAAATCGTGTTTATACTCAACTTACATCCACTGTGGTATTTAACAATAAAAATGATTAAGATTATAAATATAAACATAATTATAAATGTCGGAACAATAGCAACAGCCAACTAGGGCTAGTCAAACCTACATAATTGTACAGCAAGTGAGGGCAAATAGTGACCATTGAGAGACCACTAGTCTTTAGTCTTTGAACAGCATATACAGGCATGTACTACAGGCGTGAAACCAGTCAAGTAAGCGTGGCTAAATTATGCCATTCAATAAGGCTATTCAGCCCATTTTCAACCGTATCACACAGCCAAATCAGTTTGTTTTCTCTTTGTGTCAGTAATCTTTCGACATTGGGTCTTCTCCTTGTGCCTCTTACACATTCTATTACATACCATTTCATATCAGTTGGAGCATGAGACATGTTAGTGAAGTGCTCTACTAGTGGTGCTGTCAAAACTTTACATCTGATACGGGACTGGTGTTGAGTGATCCGCTTTCTTATTTCTTGCGTTGTTTTACCAATGTAATAGAGGTCACATGGGCAATGGATACAGTAGACCACATTTTTGGTCAGACAGTTAGAATGATGTTTAAACAAGAATGTTTTTCCGTTAATGCAGCAAGTTTTTGTGGCCTGGGTGGTGGCGCAAGCAGTGCAGCTACCACAAGGGAAGTGTCCCACAATAGGAGCCAAACCCCAAATGTTTGGGAGGGTGTTGGGTTTAGGCTCAGTGTAAGCCCTAACCAGATGATCCCTTAAATTTCTTCCCCTTTTGAACGCGAATCTTGGCATAGCCAATTGGGGTTCAACTTTTTTCATCAGATGCCAATTGCTTCTAATAATTTTGGTTATTGCTGTCGATTCTGTACCAAAAGTCAAGACACATGTAGTCTGCTCAGTAATAGGCTCAGAAACTGTCGACTGATTTTTCTGCAGTAGGGCTTGTCGGTCGTAAAACCAGGCACGCTTCATTGCGTGTTTTACCAGCCGATAGGGATATGCACGCATCACCAGTTTCTCTTGAAGTACTTTGGCCTCCCGGAAATAATCCTCCCTTCTGGTACAATTCCTCCGAATACGGAGGAACTGGCCAAAAGGGAGGTTATCCCGTAAGCTGCGGGGATGATGGCTGCTATATTTTAGGAGTGTGTTTCGAGCCGTCGGTTTGGTGTATAAACAGACGGCCAGTGTCCCATCAACATGCATGATATTTAGATCAAGGAAACTGATGCTGTTAGTATCGTTTTCCAAGGTAAACTGTAAATTCGTGTCCTTTGTATTCAGCCATCGATGAAAGTCTTTTAATTCAGATTGTGTGCCATCCCAAACTATACAGACATCGTCGATGTACCTTAAGTAGTTTGCCAGATGTGTTACAAAAGGATTGTTGTTAAAAACTACTTGCTCCTCAAAGTTTGCAACAAACAAATTCGCTATTGTGGGGGCGAAAACCGCCCCCATGGCCACGCCCTTCAGTTGCACAAAAAAATCATTATTGAAAAGGAAATAATTTTCATACAGTGCAATTCTAGCACACTCGGTGATAAACCAGGTAGGTACTTGGTGGGGCCGTGTACGAGTCTCTAAGATGTTGTGAATCATTTCTACTGCTTCTGCCTGTTGTATGTTGGTGTATAGACTTTCGATGTCCATTGTAGCCAGGATGTTAGATTCTGGACTATAATGGACACCTTCAAGTTTAATAATAACGTCCCTACTGTCTTGAGTAAATGATCTTGTATTAGGGACAAAGGGCTTCAAAAAATGATCCACATATTCTGCCAGCGGTTGCAGTACTGACTGGCAGCCGGCCACTATAGGTCTTCCAGGCGGATGCTGGCTGTTCTTATGGATCTTAGGAAGCGTATAAAACGCTGGGATACTGAAATCATCTTTATTCATGTATTCAAACTCCTTTTTACTGATCCATAATCCCTCATAGCCCTTAGTGGTCAAGGTCAAGATAAGTTTTCTAATTCTAGTAGTAGGGTCATAGGCGAGCTTTTTATAGTGGTCAGGATTGGCAAGTTGTCTCAAAGCCTCTTGATCATATGAGATTTTATCCTGTAAGATGATCCCACCGCCTTTGTCGGCCGGCTTGACCACTAGGTCTTCGCGTTCGGCCAATGTTTTAATGGTAGACATATCATCCTTAGACAGATTGAACTTCACAAACTTTCTGTTTTGGAAGAGCTGTTCAATTTCCGTCAAGACCACATTCTCAAAAGTGATTATTTCTTTTGGAACCAAATTATTAGCTGGGAAGAATGTTGAAGGACACTTCAGGCCACTGATATTCATAGGCATATTGATGGTAGTTTTATGAAAGAAGTGTTTCAATCTTAAGGTTCTGAAGAATCTATGTGTCTCAACCAAAATAGAAAAAAGGTCACTCCGATTCGTAGGTACAAATGAGAGGCCATGGCTCAGCACTTCAACTTCTCTAGTACTTAATTGGTACGAGGACAAATTAAAGATGGGTACAACCTCCCTATTCGAGTGGTTTGCCATGATGGTATTTGTATTCGGTGTCGTGCTTACCACTCGTAATAGTTGTTCCGGGTTTGTCTGAACCCCGGAGTATACTGATTGCGAAACCAGCCTCGTCTGGGGTTCCGAGCCCGTCCTCTGTGTGGCGCCTGACCTCTTCCTAAAAAAGGAGTAGAATTATTACCTCTATTTGGCCTAAAAGAGGACGTAGATCTATTCAAGTTATCCTCAGAATTAGAGGAGCCTGAATCTGAGAAAGTGGTGTGCTTGGGTCCTTGGTACCCTTGATTGTTTGTCTGCTGGAAGAAGTCTTTTTTTAGATAAGGATAAGTACGTTCACGGCTGTAATTTCTCAGATCTTTTTGCAGTTTCTCTGTTTTCTTAAGGATATTGATCCGTTGAAACTCAGCTATAGTAAGATCAAGTTTACTCAAAAAATCATTCGCATCAGTAATTGCAGGGTCTTCACGTATTTGTTTCTCTAAGTCAGCGATTTCAGTCTTAAGTTTATCAATAAGTCGTGTCGCTGTCTCTATACTTAGCACCATCCAACTTATGGAACATTTGTTAGAAACAAAACTGAATCCGGTCTTATATTCCTCGTCTTCTACAAAAATGCAAGGTATATTTCTAACTTGTAAACCTATGGGGATGATGTTATTTGCGAGGCAGTCTCTTAAAAATTTAGCGTGCAATTCAGTGCGAATTAACGCATGCAACGCGGTGACTGTTGCATGCGTTGAGATTTATGGTACATGTTACAGAGATACATCACCCCACTAATTCTGAACGCACTCATGGGTGCATGCTGTGAGTGTTACATGCGGTGAGATTTATATTATCTAACTCGGGATTTGGTCATCACTTTGTTGGTTTTTTGTGTTGGTTTTCGTGTTGAGCTGGATATTGGTCTCCGTGTGCCTCAGGGTTTATTATTGTTATTATTATTGTGTTTGTATTAGACATTGCTGCGCAACGTCTTTTGTCCTGAAGATGGTCCGACGGATCGACCTGACCAGCATGGACCGAAACGTCGACGCTTGACACCTGACATGCAATACACTGTATAATTCACTGTATAAATTGATTTGTGAATTCTTATGTGTAAATACTTACTTTGATGTGGTCTATAGAATATAGCCACATACTATGCTGTAGGTGTATGTAGACTACCATTCAGTTTACATGTTATGTTAGTCTGTCTGTTGCCAGTTCTGAAATTTCTTTCATATATTGAAAAACTAAAAATTGAGAATCAAAAATAAACTGAATATATTTTTGATATAAGCCCTTTGGTTACTCTACTGATTTGTGTGATCACTCAGGTGACGCTTATAAATGCAAAGTGGTTATTTTGAATGATTCCTACCTGGACATTTAGCTTATCTATCTGGTGGAGATTTGGGCATGAGAGTCAATGAAGGGTGTGTTGCAAGTCAACACTTTAAGCAAACCTATAACTGAGGGTACAAATTGAAACAGTTGCAAGTTCAGGGGTCGCAAGGACAAAATAAGGGATGGCAGGGAGCAAATCAGTGCCCGCAATTGCAACTCCTGGTACCCCCCAAATGGCGCTCTCAACCAAGAGTTGCCATGGAAACAACAATCTTTCAACAAGCTGCCGTGGGGTTGGCTTGTTTCATCACATGACTGAAAAGGACCGCCTCTTGTTAATAGGCCCTCTGTGCTGTGATAGGGTTCTAAAGCAGCGAGCAAGTAGTCACTGATTCCCAGATTGTTTCCTGAACAGGCTGGCATCATGTTGCCCATGGCTCATCAGAGTGGTCATGTCTGTACCTGGATGGCTGTGACTATTTACGAGCAGCTTTATAGCCGCATGGTGCCTCCTACCCCTGACACTGACAATGCCTTCCTGACCAGAGCAACTGGAATTCCAAGCTCTTCTGCCCTATCTCCCTGGTCAAGACTAGCCAAGGTGAGCAAAGCACTTTAAGTGCAGCATTGTAGTCTCTGTCCTCAATATGCAGAGCCAGACACTATTAAACCTGGCCTCATAGTAAGACAAACTAAATAGAGGGTACTTTAGCTGATGCTGATGCCAACACTACCAAAGCCGAAATGAATATATATGTGGAGTACAGAACACTGAGAGTTGATTTTCAATGTGTGTGCGCAGCATACGTATTAATTTAGATTCCGTCAGATCATTATATAAATAACATATCCTAGGCAACTAATCGGTCCTGAGAGAATAGCAAGTACTGAAAACATCAATTGTTGTAGCCAAATAATAGATCACCTAAAGTAGTGCACATACAATTATTGACAATAAGAAAAAGTATTATTCATGGTTAATTTATTAAAAATACAAACAATATTTAATCAAATCCTTGACACAGTTAAAAAAAAAAAATTCCGTCAGATCAGCCTTGACTAGAAGCAAAGAAAGATCGACACTTCCAGGATGAAGATCGGGAAACGTGATATGTGTCCTGAGACTTTAGCACTTCAGTGACCAGGTGCCTGATCGGGCAAAGCGAAGTTTGTCTGTGGCCGAATGCAGCAACGCCCATGAGAAACACAAGGGGCTGTTTGGTGATGCAATTGCAAGACTGTTCATGTGAGATATAGTCTGCAATTTTTTGAAACCTCATTGCAGCATTTAAGTGTTGTTAATTGACCGCCCCTTGAAGCACTGCTTAGTGGAATGCGTTTTTTTTGTTTATTCTTGATGTATCCTTAAAAATTGTTCAGGTGAGAGGTAGGTGCAGCTTTCAGATTTCTCCTTGCAACAGGGGCCATACACAGTAAATTACAATTTGTGGGCAACCTTGAAATGTCGCACATAAACAAACTGAGAACCTGGCAGCCATTGACTGGCTCTGCAGGGGAGCGGATGGAGAAGACCTTTACTCGTAAGGAGCATCATCACAATGGGCTTCATAAATGTAATAGACTGGTGATAATGAGCAGCTGCAATCCCACCCTCTAAATGTTTAAAGTCTGGGTAAATGGGAGCAGGGGCATTGGTCATGTCAGGGATTGCAGGAAGTGGGGTGGGAGGATGTCTGAGGTCACCTCAGAGCAGTATATGTGCATCCACCCTGCATGTAAATTGCCAACAGTGATCCCACACCTGTTCCTATTTTAATCTGGGCTCTAAAAAATGAAAAGTCAAGATACAGTATGTTTCCAATTTAGTATGTAGGTAAATGAGAGGAGGGGGCCTGTGAGTGACAGTGGTTGGAGGAAGTGAGATTATTCGAGGGCACCTCAAAGCAATATATTTATTCCCAGTATGGGTACTGCACCACCAAACGCTATACAGGGTACAAACGGAACAGAATCTATGTACAAGTGTTTTTTTTAACCAAAAAAATATTCACACAGGAGTTCAACCACCACGCCTACCACCCAAGCTTTGGTTAGTTTATTCCTAACAAAACCAGCATTTGAGCAATGTTATATTCATTGTATGAAATGGCATGGGCATTTCTATTGGTTCTAAAACAGAAGTAACCTTTTTGATTTCCAGCAAATTCCAATGCAAAAATCTTGGAGCTTATTTGCAAGGAATTGGTGTAGGTCTGTGTCTCAAGTCATTTTGCTATGCTGCCCTGTGCCAATTCCAAAGGGCAGGAATGCACAATATTTACAAGATATGGTGCATTACTGTCCTTTCTCCTGGCACACAATTTGCAGCCAAACACTAGCACAAGCACCTTGGTGCAGGGTGACTGTGTTGTTTGAAGGACTGTTTTGGTGCAGAAGGGGACACTTTCCTCTTTCTATGTGTGATGCAGAATTTCTCCTCATTATGCCTGCTCTAGAGAGCTGCAAGGTTTTGTGCTGCCCTAGGTGATCAAGATATTGTAAATCTGGGGCAAGTGCAAGGTTGTTGCATGGGAACGCCCATTAAACGTCTGTTTAGTGTGGAATAAGGCAAACCAACAACTTGTGCTGCCTTGCTTTACTCCATATATACAAGGCCATGGAAATGCACACATGAGGGTCTAACTTTTGCCTCCAGAGCATCACAAACATGATGATGCTCTGGTGGGGCAAACCGGCCACACGGGGCTAGTAAATAAGTCCCCTAGAATTTTTCATTTTCTTTTAGGAGTGGGTGCAGTTTAGTTTTTCTAGCAGCCAATCAGAATCAATGTGGGTATCCCACACCTCTCTGGACTGTCGTTTTGCAATCCAAGGAAGGGGTGGGCAGGCCAAATCAGCTGTCTTTTCTATATGGATAAGAAATCTATTCATATCCGTGGATCATCTGCACAACACATTTTTTCAGAAAAGCAAGCTAGTTGAGCAAGCAAAAAGAAGGGAGTGTCTTTTACTACTTTGGCTTTTCGACTAAATACTTCACCCACAGGTATATGTATTTTGGAAATTCATTTTATTATCCAGTATTCATTTTCTGGAAACACTCAAAGTAAGAGTTAAGTTACACTTTCATTCTATTGTGTAGCCATTTCAAATCTAAATGTTTTATTTTCTGTACAGGGCATATTTTGCAACTTTTAACCCCTCTCGTGCTTATGACGAGTTCAGCTCGTCATGAGGCACGGTTGCGCTGTATATATTTCTTTATTGGCATGACGCCAATTTTCTAATTCTTCTCAAAGAATGGCGACCAATTTAGGTTTAGCCTTTGACGAGGAAGAAATTCAATCCATTCTGAACGACAATCCTAGCATGCTAGAGTCAATGCCAGTCCCACCACTGATGAATGAAGATGGGTGGCCTAAGATTCTAATACTGAAAAAGAGCTATTCCCGCACCTGTGTACACGGGATAGCTATGGCTAAATATCTCAGGGGAGATGGCGCACCATCTGAGTTGATTGTCACCAATGCCCCTAGACTCTTTCTTGATGATAAAGACTTCTTGCGCGATTGGTCACTCATAGCATGGAAATGCACTCGTGATTGGCTTGTTTTAATAATTAAAACTGTGAAGAGGGTCGCCGACAAGATTCTTGTTGAGATACAAGTATTGGAGGGTCAAATCAAGACAAAAATTACAGGGAAGTTGTTTACCAAACAGCAAGATGAGAACAACAAGACTAGCAAGGAGTTTAAAGACTCAATTTTATTCGCCAAGCTAGAGAAATGTAAAAAAGATCTGGCGAAATTCGCTATGGACAAAGTCTATCCCTACACGTGCACCACCTATGTACCAACTCCGTACAATAAAAATGGACGAAGAGGTGGCTCGTCGTACGGGACCTCTACTTCAGAGGACACTTCTAGTGATTCTGACTCTAACAACCGAGATAATTCTGCCAACTAACAACGAAGCAGAGGCAACAAGAAAAACTGGAGAGGCCATAACTATGGCCCAAATCAATTCAACCCTTGGTGGTCACCCAACCCATGGATGTCTGGAGGCCCTTTTCCACCTCAACCCATGGGCCCTTTTGGCCCTATGCCTTTCCCTCATAATCAGAATATGCAGCCTTTTTTAGGCTTTGGCCAAGGAAGGACACGAGGAAGAAGACAAACCTCCAGAGGACAAGTGCAGTGGGCTGCTCCACCACAATCGATGGGTCTACGGAGCGGAGACAAATACAACAGGATCAAGCAGGAACGAGCACAGAGACAGTTTGATCATCAATCTCAGTACAAGAGAGTTGTCCTCTACTGAAATCCAAGTATTAAATGAAGGTCTTGGTTTTGTCAGACAACAACCTTTGACGCGTTTCAGACACAAGTCGAGCTAGCCCAATTCTTTAGGAAGGTCAGGTTTCATTTTTTCTTCCTAAAATCTGAGAACACTCCCAGTGGAGAACAGAATACGAGACTAAGGAAACCTTCTACCTTCCTGCCCTTACCTCATACTATACCAACAAAGGTCATAACCTTTGAGGAAGCAGTGCGACATGATATTCAGCACTTATTCAAAGGTACTGATAAGCCATTCATGAAACTGCCCGAGAAAGAACAAGAGGCTTTATCTAATCTAGCGAAAGATGATTCAGTCATTATAAAGCCCGCAGATAAAGGGGGTGCCATGGTACTCATGGATACGAATACTTACAGACAAGAGTGCCTGAGACAACTCAATGACACTAATTTCTACAGTCCATTATCTGAAGATCCTACTGAAAGACTCTCCAACATGATCAAACTTCTTACGGAAGAGACGTTATCAGAAGGCTGGATTACCACCAATGAGGCTGCTTTTCTTATTACTTCAAAACCGGTGATGCCATATTTTTATGTGCTCCCAAAAGTTCACAAAGACATACGCCCTCCACCAGGATGTCCGATTATCTCAGGCATCGGGTCGCTTCTCAAACCCTTATCGACTTTTGTCGATATTTTTTTGCGACCATTGGTGAAACTGATGCCAACATACATCCAGGATACGAAAGACCTTTTGAGGATTCTCCCTGATATCGAGTTTGACAACACCTTGAACATCTTGGCACCTATTGATGTCGAGTCCCTTTATACCTCGATACCACAAGATGAGACACTTGAGACTATCAAGATGCTTTTACGAGAAAAGGAATGGGACTCCATCACTCCAGTATCTTTCATCATGGAACTGGCCACCATCGCGATGAAAGAGAACTTCTTTCGTTTTGAAGAGACTTTGTTCCTCCAAACGTCAGGGACCAGCATGGGGAGCGTTTTTGCCCCTAGCTTGGCAAACCTGTACGTTCACAAGTTCGAACAGGACTGTGTACTGTCATCTATAAACCCCTATTTACAATCAATAAGGGCTTGGAAACGCTACATAGATGATATCTTGATTGTGTGGCGTGGATCTGAAAGCGAACTTAAGTCTTTTCACTTGTGGCTGAACGAACAGAACTCGTTCTTGCGCTTTACAGTTGAATTTTCAAAGTCTACGCTGGCTTTTTTAGACCTTCGGATCAATGTAACCTTAGGGGGCCTGGTATCCGAACTACATAAGAAGCCAATGTCACGTAATTCGCTGCTTCAATATGATAGCTGCCACCCCAAAGCGTTGCGGGACAACTTGCCCTTTGGACAGTTTTTGCGCATTCAACGAAACTGAACTACTAAAGAGAGTTTCCAAAAACATGCAAAGGAACTTGAGGACTGTCTTCGAGACAAGAAATATCCTAAGAAGCTGATTGGAGAATCCGAAAAACGAGCCTCGAACAATAACCGAGAATCACTATTAGAATTGACCCTTCCTAAACCTAAGCACGAGAGGATATCTTTTGTTAACACCTTCAACACGAGGTCTAATGCCATCCAGAAGATCATGCGTCAACACTGGAAGATCCTTAATACTGGCCCAGATACACTTCCAGAACCCCTCTTCGCTTACAAAAGAGGAAGCAGCATAAGAGATCGGCTAGTACATACGAGACCAGGGCCCAAGAATATCCATCAAGTTGGGACCCTGTGGGACCTACCTCCAGTTGTAGGACACCATCCCTGTGGACACTGCGCTGCCTGCCCACAAACTAGTCGCTCTACTAGTATAGACATTGGAACATCCAGGCGGTGGAACAAAAACAGTTTACCAACTGTAATAGCACCAACCTCATCTACCTGATTACATGTCCCTGTCCCCTACAATATGTTGGGATGACAACGAGGAAAATTAAAGTAAGGATCTCTGAGCACAAGAGCACAATCAGGTGCAAAAAGCAGGCAACCCGCCTCACCAACCATTTTTTAGAGGTAGGACACAAGCCAACCGATTTCACTTGGACTGTTTTGGAACAACCGCGAATCCCTCCTCATGTCACTGATATTACTAAACATCTATTCAGACTGGAGCAGAAATGGGTGTATCGTTTGAACACTGACAAAAATGGCTTAAACGAAGACATCCCATGGACGGCGTTATAGAAACATTTTCCCATTTAACCTCCAGGGCTTGTTTTCTCGTTTGCTGGACTGGTCGGTGACCTGTTTATCATGCATGATATATATTGTACAGGCTACACAATCACGAGTGCAGTGAACAATCACACACAGACTACCTAAGGCTTGATATAACCAAATAGGCTACATAATTGTGAAAATGCTAAGTAACCTTGTATAGTCTATTTCTTTATAGGCTTAGTCAGGCTGGTATGAAATATGGTCGAAATAACGACGCACTGGGTGATTAATTGTAAAACTCGGGCAGTACTATGAATCAAAGGACATATGATTGGTTGCCATGGTGCCTTAGCAGGTGAGGTAACCACACCAATATTAGAATATACGATTAAGGGGACGATATCAATGCTATTCGGAGTGAATAATTCATTTACATGTGACTTGTGGGAGTCGAACCTGTGGCTCTCCTTATTGTCCCATGTGGCACTGTCTCACGCTACATTTTCCATCGGTGTTTCAGAGACGTGGTATATATACATAGAGTGATGGGCGCACTTTTATCTATATTGACTCTATGTTTTAGGATTGTGCGTCCTCCTGTACAAAATGATTGTTTCCATCGAAATCGTAATGTTGATAGACATCAATATAACACTCCAAACGGTAATATTGAGACACAACAGATCGCCGTCAGAGGAATGTGATCTCTAAACTACATTTCCTGTGAGTCTTTCAAATGCACACTGATGACGATAGCAGCATTTGCTAATGAGCTTGCACGTCGCGTGATGACGTGTAGGCGCGACTAATGATTTGCAAATAACTTTAAAATACGTCACGAAATGCCCCCTCGGTGCCTCCCCGACCAGCGCAGATGCCTGACCGGAGTACCGATGGATAGGTACGTACAACTACGGCTTGTTTGATTGCTGACCGAATTACATTTGGTCGGAATGATGCGCGCGGGGTGGTATTCCCGCGTTTACTTCTTTCATTCTTTCCACCCTGCCGCATAATGGTCATTTCATTTGCCAAGCGCCTCGGATGTTTAATGAATCCCGATTAATATTTACATTAGACTACGGGTGTAAATTGAAATAATAACGTGACTGTCTGGATAGCTGATGTCTTTCTCTAAACATCTGTGTAGCGCTGTAAGTGCTCTGATATACTCAGATGTGACTTACACGAGATTGATGTACATGATTGACACCAATACACCTTTATTGATTGGATAGGTCAGATAGTTGAATGGCAGCTGTCGTGTGGGGTTCTCATTTTCGTTCTTATGATTTTCAATTAGAGCGGTGCCCCCAATTCCTGAGCTGTAGTCAGGTGAGGAGTGGCGCTGGTCCCTCAATCTCCAGGTGAGTGAGAGGAGTGTCCAATTGATAAATGGTTGGGTAATGTTGTTTTGATATAAAATAAATTACAAGTCAGTAGACTTTCATGAAACTAAGGAGAGATAACTTTGTAAATAATATGTTATCCTGCTATCTCTGTTTTCTCTTTCTCTTTTTTACATGTGTCTTTCATACCTCCGCATCACTTTAAAAGAACAGTGAGAGGACCTATTCAGGTGATATCCATGTATATTTTCGTTTTTTTTGCACTCACTCACTTTAGAAGCAGTAGCAAAGTAGATTTCTGGTCCTGAAGAAGCAGGAGATACCGTTAGGATCTATTAACTGCAGAAACATGTCGACCTTTATAAACATGCAGTAGATATTTGTTATAAACTACTGTTACTTTGCACTTTAAGGTTTTTAATCTTGGAAGTGGTTGCCTTCTTATTAAAGTTATTTGGTGCATCCACTATCCATTTTTATCTTTAACACTTTCACTCACAGATTTTTTGTTTGAGCACTGCTTCCAGTTACCACTGTGTTGAATAGCAGTATGTACAATGTGGACATACCACCCTGTGAAATCGCCCAAATGATGACAACAAGGGCGGTTCAGAGTGCGTAACTGCTGGGTACATATATCACATTGTGATTAGTCCCTTTGTACTTCACAGTATAGTGGACACCGGTTGAATACAGAGACCTTAAGTTTCACTTAGACCCACAGTTATTGTTTGAGTCTTCGCTTGGTTGGTGGATGGTGGGCTCTGACTGTTCGTGGGTTCACTTTCGCAGCTCCACAGCATAGTCGTCTTACCCGCGCTTCTGCTTTCTTGGTTCCCGGGACTCAGGGATCTGGGCTCCGGGCTTGTTGCAATTGTAAGGCTGGCTGGAGGGCGCAGTTTGGCCCCGGGTTCGGTCGGGCATTTGCTGGATGCAGCAGATGGCCTGCACCTGGATAGGTGCGCCTCCTTCAGGGGCACGCCAGCCATAGTTCGTCCTTGTCGGCTTACCCATTCTACAACCCTCATTATGAGCCCTGTTGCAGAAGGCTTATTAGGGAACGCTCAAAATTCACAGAAACCACACCATTGCAAAAGCCCTCCTCAGAGTTCCTCCGCTTACTCGCCTCTATGTTTCCCATCGGTTCTCTTTCTGCCCAAGAGCCTCAGAGGGACTAAACGTTTGGGTAGCAGGGAAACCAGCACTGCTCCTCAGGATAAGCAAATCCCATGAAGAATAGGAAAAGCGAAATTAAGATTGATAAATCCAGACCCGGTGCAGGAGGAGCAAGGAAGGCACGGGGATTCACTGATTATTGCTGATTGTTGACAAACTGATAACTGTCTCACATTAGCTCCTCAAGCAGGAGGATCAGTAGGCAAAAGGGGAGTGGAGAACCCTAGCAGGTATGCCTTATGCAACGATTCCCCCTGCTCAATATTTAGGAAAATGTTTTCACAAAAATCTAGTTGGAAACAGGAGGGAGCCCATCTTTCAATTCTCAAAATTCTTCCTCAGGTGACAGGACTCTTGCGCTCCACAACCTCAAATTAATCTGTCCACTTATCCTGAAGTGCACAAGGCTCCACTGGGGCCAAGACCCATACCTTTCGTCCAGGTTTACGCTCCACCAGAGTGGCATTCTGGACGTACCACCGCTTCATCTCTTCCTGGCTGGCTTCCAGATTTGCCTCAGTAAGTTGCCTGAATCGCCTGGTCTAGTTTCTGAAGGCCAGCATGTAACTATATACATTCTGGGGAGGTTTCCTGGGAGATTGCTCCCAGCCTTCCTTTACCAAACTCAGAGGTCCTCTCACTGGGTGACCATACAGCAGTTCAAAGGGGTTGAACCCTAGAGACTTCTGTGGCACCTCACTGTATGCAAAGAGAAGGCATGGCAAGAAGACGTCCCACATACGCCTCTTCGGACCTTCCAGGCCCATGATCATGCCTTTTAGGGTTCCGTTGAATCTCTCAACCAACCCATTTCCTTGGGGATGGTAAGGGGTGGTGAACTTGTATGTAACACCACACTCTTGCCAAAGGGATTTCATATACTTGGATATGAAAGTGTTGCCCCTGTCACTTACCACCTCTAGAGGGAATCCCACTTGTGAGAAAATTCCCATTAGTGCCCGTCCTACCACGGGGGCCGTCACTGTCCTCAGAGGGATGGCTTCAGGGTACCAGGTGGCATGGTCCAGCAAGACCAGGATGAACCTGTTGCCCATGGCTGTCTTGGGGTCCAGAGGCCCAACAATGTCAATGCCCACTCGCTGGAATGGAGTACTGACCACGGGAAAGGGCTGTAGAGGAGCCTTGTGCCTCCCTCCACTCTTACCACTTGCCTGGTAAGTCTGACAGGCCCTACAGTGAGCATCTGAGTTTCTGTGCATTTGGGGCCAATAAAAGTGGGTGACAAGCCTGTCATAGGTCTTGTCCATCCTCAAATGTCCTGCTAAAGGCACATCATGAGCCAGCCCAGTAGGAAGGCTCTGAACTTCTGGGGTACCACCAGCGCACGGCTGACCCAGGTTCAGCGATCTTAAGCTCAGAATATAGGAGATCATTCTCCCAGTACACATAATATGTTCCAGACTGAACACCATTGGCCTGGTCTGCAGCCTGCTGCCGCATACCCCTGAGAAAAGGGCATTCTTTCTGCTCCCTGCAGAATTTTTCCCTGGAGGGGCCTCCTCCTTGCTGCCAATGGATCTGCTCAGGCAGGTCCCCCAGTTCAGCAATCTGTTCCCCTGTAGGCTCTAGGGCATTCCCCTCTAGGTCTGCCTCCTCCTGGACCATGGGAACTTCAGAAGCCGGTTTCCCACACCCCCTGTGCCTTCTCTCTAAGGCCGGCTCCTGGGCCTCTCCTTCAGGCTCCAGGATCTCTTGAGCACCCCTTCTGGCTGCCATTGACCGGGTGGTCACACACGCCCAGTCAGGCAGACCCACCATCCTCAGGTGAGCTGTTTTCTCCACCTTTTCCCAAGGGGAGTCCTCCAGATCATTCCCTATCAAACAGTCCACAGGCATGGTAGTTCTCACAACGATCTGGAGAGAACCAGAGACCCCCTCCCCACTCAAAGGGAACTTGAGCCATGGGACATTGACTCTCTGAAATGTCAGCATTGACAACCCTACAGTAGGCATGGGGTACATCCTGCTCTTGAGAAACCAGGTGCTGCCGCACTGCAGTCACACTGGCTCCTGTGTCTCTAAGAGCCTCTGCTTTCTTACCATTGATGGTCACCACCTGCCCATATTTCTTAGTGTTAGTGGGCAGGTAGTTCTCGGGGACCATTTCACTGTCTCCTAAAGAGACTAGGGTCATCTGCACAGGATCTCCAGCCCCTGGGACTGCTACTTCCCTCCCAAAATTAACACTAGCCATTTTCCGGGGGGAACACCAGTGGGTGCGGGTTTTCCAAACAGGCGACACCTAGGATCAGTGGCAAAGTGACCCAGGTCACCACACCTGTAACAATTGGGGGGCCCTCTCCGAACAGGTTTACCTGTCGGGGCCCCGGCCTGATTCGGGTGTGGGGGAGGCTGAGAACCTTCACTTGGTTCCCTGGGGGATTACTTTGCAGGACTTTTTGGAACCCTTTCTGTTTTCCCTTGTCTCCCCTGACCCTGCCCACCCTTGGCTGAGTCTTCCACTGGACCCTTGTGGACCCTGGTGCTGAGCCAGCAGTCCGCCTCCTCAGCAAGCTTCCTAGGGTTAGTCAGCTTGATATCTATCAGGTGCTGGCGTAGTTCAGGAAAACAATTATTGGACAAGTGCTCATATGCAATTAAATCAAAGAGACCTTGAAAACCATCAACTTTGCTACCCTTCACCCAACCATCCAGTGCTCTGCAAAAAAAGTTACATACTCAACAAATGTACTACCAGGAATCTTTTTACACTCCCTGAACCTCTGTCTATACAATTCAGTAGTTAGCCCATATCTGGTCATTAAAGCTTCCTTCATATGGGGATAAGAGTTATAGACTTCAGAGGGCAAATCTAAGAGTGCGTCTCACCCCTCGCTAAGGAACCGCCCCCACAACCCCGCTCCCCAATCTTTGTCAGGGACCCGGTAGGAGGACATGGCTATCTCATTGGCCTTGAACCACTGCCCTATGTCATCATTCTTAAAATACTCTTTTACTACATCTTTTGGTATGTACACCCTTGACTCTACCTGCACCGGCGTTGTGCTGCCACCAGGGGGAGGATGCTCCAAACTTTTCTCCTTGAAACTCATCTCCCTCAATTTCATTTCATGTTCCATTTGGATTCTTCGCTCTTACAGAGCCATTCTTTTGCTCTCAAGCTCCAGCTGGCCCTTCAATTTTAACTCTGCTAGCTTCATCTCATGATCCCTGGTTGTCTGTCTGTCTGCCAGCTCCTCTGGTGACAGGCCTCTGCCAAAGATATGGACGCTGTCTGCTATTTCAGGTACAACAAGATCCTCAGGTGACTCCCTTGATTCAATCCAGGCTTTTAGGGCTCTGTGGAAATCCTCCTTGGTTTTGCACACCACATGTGGAACCTTGAATTTCTAGTGAACGCTCCATAGTTCTTTTTTCTTGTAGTCGTCCAGTTTTGACACTTCCCATTCTATCTCCAACACATCAGAGGCTTCGGACACTGCCCTCTCCACGCTGTTGGTGCCAGGCATGGCTTTAAACAAAAAAGGATCTTCTTCTAGCAAAGCAAAAAAATAAAAAAAGTCTGTGGCTAAGTTACTGGACTGTAATCACTGTGCAATGGTCAATAATCACTGTATGGACACTGCAAATGTAAATTCGTGATCCTTACCGCTATGTCCAATGTTAGAATTGGGGGTCTCTGCTTGGTGCAAGTATTCTCTTGTGACAAGCAGGTACCCTCTCCTCTAAGTCAGGACACAGGAATCCCCTCAAGAAAAAACCCCTGCTTACCCTCTAGGTAGTGTACCCTCAAGGCTAATCTCTAGAGTACATGTAGTTAAACATTTGCAGTATCACACACAATAACCAACAACCCACCCCACAATGACACCAGACTTTATTTTGTGTAAAAATATATCACTTTTAAATATATACTTTAGCAGTTTTGTAAATAGAGTCTACACATTTCAAAAATGGTTCCAGTTACGCTCAGCGAATGCCACAAGTCGTATTGGGGTTCCTTTAGTACTTATTAGGGGTGAAAGGTTCTCTAGAATGGTTTGAAAGTGTTGGAGGTAATACCACTGTTCAGAAGGGGTTAACCAGGCTCCTCCGGGTCGTAGTTAATGCCCCCAAGTTGGTGCGCAGTTCGTGGCTGCCTGTGCGCTTCCCAGCACCTTTGTACGCCTCGTACGATTCACTGCTGGCCCGGCCTGCCGAAGCTCACGCGCCTTGCGTGAGACGCGTATGGCACGGCCGGTTCTACTCAAGAGGTACGAGTCGTACTGCTGGTGTGCGACTCGTACGGCGATTACAAGCGCATGCTGCAGAGCTTTCCAGGGCTCCCGAGGTACATAGCGCGGTGCGAGCCTCGCTATGGATGCAACTCGTACCACGGCTGTCTCCACACGCTGCGGGGCGCACCAGGGGCTTCTTGGGTGCAAAGGGCGGTATGAGCCTCGCTCGTACTGCTCACAGACACAGTACCTTCAAGTTTCTGGAGAGGAGGGGTCCGCGGTGGACAATGCCGGGGTCGACTCCGGGTCCCACGTCGCGGTGTCTTCCTCTGTAGATGCGAGCTACGGCTCGGCTCGGGAGGGCGGCGTTGCCGTGCGGGCCAGGTCTTTCCGGCGAGTTGCTCCGGTCCTGGAAACAGGGGGGGTGAGGCCCCGGGCAGCAGTGTGAGGCACGAACAAAGGCCTCTGCGAGTACAGCGCATACTCTTTCTCTCCCTGCGCCGCCGCTGCTGCTCACGAACGGCGGCGGCTGGGCCTTCAGGGCAACTTCTCCTTTGGAGCAGGCGGGCACAAGGCAAGGTCGGTTCTTGCGGTTCAGTCCGCAGTTAGACAGGCGACAGGCATGGTGCGTGGGCCAGCGAGGCTGGTCTTTGCGATGTCAGCTGGGGCCTGCCAGATAGCAGTTGCGTTGCTCGGTGGGACGGGGTTGCCCAGGGCCTTTCAGAGAGCGCAGTGATTCCCTCACGGCGCACTCAGCTTTTCCTCAGTAGGGTTACAGGGTAGATGCAAGGCTCACAGCAGCTTCTCCTTCCAGGTGGGTAGCGCCCACTGTTCCTGGGGCGCAGTTCAGGGGGAAAAGTTAACCCGCAAGCCCTTGGAGATTGTCAAATGAACAAGTAGATTTAAAAAGTCTCTCAGTCTTTTTTTCCTTCTCTCCTTCTTGCAGCAAGGCACCCACCACAGGCCAGTCTCTCAGGATTAGAGACAGTAGTCCTCCATGCAGCTTTCCCAGGTCCTTCTCTTCAGGCAGAGCTTCTTCTTGGCGTCAACAGGATCTGATTTGTTAGGAGCAGGGCTCTTTCTTTTATAAGACATTTCTTTTGTTCTTGCAGGCCAGGGGGGCCTTTGCCTAATCCAGTCAGTCTCTGAGCATTTTGTTTTGCCAAAACAGGTTTCTGCTTTCAGTGTGTGGGGCAGGGCAGCAGACGCTCCGCAGTAGGTGGAGCCATCATTGTGAGGCCAAGCCCAGTCAGGAGCACCTTGTTGACAGGTCTTCCCTCTCCCATGTCCAGGTGTCGGGCAGAGTCATCAGTCGCTCCCCAGGGGGAGGAGCCAGCATTGTGGTGGCAGAGCACAGCCCTATTCAGAGTAAAGGGGCTCTCCCACCACCTACTCTGGTCTAATCCCCCTATTCACCACCTGTCATCCCCAGCCCTGTCACTCACACAACCCAGACAGCAGATACACATCTTGGCAGAGGCGGGCTGAAATGGTTAGGCAAGCAAATGCTAACTTTCTAAAAGTAGCATATGCAAACACAGGATATTAAAATAAACTTTACTAAAAGAAGTATTTTATTATTCTGAGTTCAGGCATACTGAACTTGACCTACTACCATGTTCCCTGAGTCTGCTGGGATTATAGAGTGTAATAATTCCAGCAGCCCATCTTGGCCTAACAGGTAGCCTTACAATAGTGAAAAACAAAATAGGCTGTGATTCACTATTAGGACATGCCACACACATCAGGGCTTGTCCTATCTTATGCTTACAATGCACTCTGCCCTTGGGCCTACCATAGGGGTAGCATGACAGTTCCAGACTGCATGCAGGTTCTGCAATGGCAGACCCTAGCCACATTTTAAAGGGCTGCTTCTGTGGGTGGCACAACCAGCGCTGCAGGCCCACTAGCAGTATTGGTATTTACACGCCCTGGCACTCCTGGTGCACTTTACTGGGGACTGACGGTAAATCCAATGAGTCAATCATGGAAATCAAGTACAGGTATACTTTATATTGGGAGCACTTGCACTGCGACACGGATTGGCCGTGGCACAGTGCCCTGAGCAGCAAACACCAGCAGAAACATCTGAGGCACATCAGCAAAAAGTGGAAGTGAGACTCATGCCAAGCTGCCAGGTCTAACAGTTCTTTCTAGGGCTTGAATCCATTTCTCTAAGGGAAGTTTAGACCAAAGGTCCAGCTGGGTTGGGGGGAATGATTTGTGTATTGATGACACCAGGAGAGGTTGATCAAGAAATCATTAGTCCATGGGAGGGGCATAGGGTCAAAGCCTTTGAGGTCCTCTAGGCTTGAGAAAACCTAATCTAATCAGTGACCTTTCACATGGGTGGCTTGTACAATCTTTTGCATCAAATGCAGCGCTGAGAGGTCCGTAGTTAGCTAATTTGTGTTAGCGGCCAGAATATCTTCAAAGTGGAGAGTAAAATTGGGTGCTAAACTTGCTAGGTTAGCTGCAGCCTCGAGTAGTGATTGATGGAATGAGCCCATTGCTCCGGGGGGCGATAGATAAGAATACCCGAAAATGATAGGCGTGGAGAGACTTCCATATTAAAGTGAGTGCCCTCGCTGTCGGTGAATGGACTCCCAAGCAAACAGCAGATGAATTGATCCTTATGGATAATCGCAATCCCGCCCCCTCTGGCTGTTGCGCAATCAGCCCTCTGCATCCCAAAGCCTTGAGGGAGGACTGCTACAGACATGTGGCTTTTAAAGGGCAGGTATCAGCTGCTAGAATGCTGACCTGCGGAAGTAGTGTAGGCTTCCTCACTTCCTGTGTTGAGGTACCTTCCATCCACACAATCAGAAATTTCAGTGGTGGACCAGGGAATCGCAGTGCACAGCGTGAAGGTGAGCGAGTGATTAAAATAACAGAATCAAGTGACAGAGAATTAAAAAAAATTGAGCTGTTTTCAGAAACAATGCAGGCGCAACTCTCCGAGCTCTTTGCCAGGTGCTTCAGAGCATGAACCTTACGCTAAGGCTGTAGTCTTTTTCTCACGTCCGCTGTGCGTTACTACAGACAGGTGGCTTTTAAAGGGCTGGTCTCAGATGCTAGAATGCTGACCTGCGGAGGTAGTGTAGGCTTCCTCCCTCCTGGACACTAAACCTATATAATTTACTATTCCGACTGCAGTTAGGATTAAGTCAAAGAAGGTGCTTGACACTAAAGATATATAATTTACTATTCCCACTCCACTTAGTATTAATTTGAAGAAGGTGCTTGACACTAAAGATACATAATTTACTATTCCCACTCAAGTTAGTATTACGTCAGGGAAGGTGCAGGACACTACACATGTAGGGGCCCATTAGCATGTTGGGCAGATCGCCACCGCCCGCATGGCAGTGGCGATCCACCCGACATTTGTGCCCGTCCGCATGCCAATTCCCCCCGCCAAATTACTATGGTGGGGGGACCCCTGCCTGCCGGGCGGAAAAGCCGGTAATATGGTGGTGGTGTCTGGTAGACACCGCCATCCGTATTAGTAGGCATGCTGGGACATGTCTTTCCATGGTGGCAACGCTGCCACGGAAAGGCATGCAGTCTTCAACTGTGGGGGCCCATAGTGGACCCCAGAGATTCTGGGGGTGAGGGGTGCACATGGGGGGTACCTATGCTACCCCCCTGCTTTTCAATGTACAACATGGCAGGCACCGCGCTGTGCCTGTCACATTGTGCATTGAAAGGCACACACCTAGCATTTGGGGCATTGCGACGGGCAGTGTTTTCAGCACCGCCCGCTGTAATGTTACAAATGCAGGATGCACCCGCCAGTGTGGCGGGCGCATCCTAATTGTAGGTGCGGGTTCTCCACATGCATTACGGGCGGTCCTGTTTCCTGGGACTATGGAGGGGCGGACAAAGTCCGCCCGCCATACTAATGAGTCCCATAGAATTTACTATTCCCACTCCAGATAATATATACTCAAGGAAGGTGCTGGACATTAATGATATATTATTTACTATTCCCACTAAAATTAGTATTAATTCAGGGAAGATGCTGGGCACTAAGCATATATAATTTACTAATCCCACTCCAGTTAATATATACCCAGGGAACGTGCTGGACATTAAAGATATATAATTTGCTATTCCCACTCCAGTTAGTATTAAGTCAGGTAACGTGATGGACACTAAACATATATAATTTAGTAGGCCCACTCCAGTTAATATATACTCAGGGAAGGTGCTGGACATTAAATATATATAATGTACTATTACCACTCCAATCAGTATTAAGTTATAAAAGGTACTGGACACTAAACATATATAATTTACTATTCCCACTCCAGTTAATATATACTCAGGGAAGGTGCTGGACAGTTAACATATATAATACCAATACCCACTCCAGTTAGTATTAACTCAGGGAAGGTGCTGGACACTAAAGATATATAATTAACTATTCCCACTGCAGTTAGTATTAAATAAAGAAATATGCTAGTTAATGAAACAATATAATTAACTATTACCACTGCAGTTACTATGAAATAAGGGATGGCGCTGGACACTACACATTAATACATTTATTGTATTACATAGTATACATAATTAGTAATTGGTAAAACTATTACTCTCAATTCATATATTTTTTAAATTCATTAAATATTTCCTTAAATATTTCTTTAAATAAATTATGACTAATAATATATAATAAATAGTTATTATAAATATTTTGATCTATATAAAAACTCAAATATATTCCCTCAGTATAGGTAATAAAAACACAATAAAAACATTTTTCTCGCAAATCTTTTTAGCTTTCATAATATTTAAAAATGAAAAAATTATTTAATATTTCTTAGTGAAAATTCCATAAATTCATAAATTTTACACACATTAATATTATCATTCTTATTAAAGTAAATGTATAAGGCGCACAGCTACCCAGAGGTTTCCCGGCGTCAACACACACAATACGAAAGATGGAACAACATCTACTGATTAAATAGCCAAGTTTTAAGGCCCATACGAAAGTTTTTGTGAAGGAGAGGTGTGGGTAACAAATTCCACAGCACGGGGGCCAGATACGAAAAGGACTGTTGCCCATAGGTGACAATTTGAACTTAGGAACTAGAAATTTGGTTTGAGAGGAAGAACAAAGTAGGCGTGTCAGAAGATATGAATGTGCTACGGAGCTTAGGTATTGGGGTGCTGTGCCCAGCTTGATCATATGCATATAACATAAGGCCTTACATTTGGTGAGCTTCTCTATTCTGAGCCAGTGGAGGTCACTGAGAGCTCCTGAGATAGAATATAAAATGTAAATTAAATAAATATTTGTACGATATAAAAGAAAAACTAAAATTAAGTTTAATATAAAATAGCATTATGTTTAAATACACTCCCCAGCCCTTGTCCCTATAAATACAATCTTGCACTCATAAATTAAATATTTCAAATAAGCATTTTAAAATTCAAATTATTTTAAAATTAATTTTACAAATTTAAAATTCTACCCAACCTCATCCTCTATAAAATGAACATCCCATTCCTAGTAACTACATTTTTTTAATTTACAATATACCTTAACTTATTTCCAATTTTTTTTAATACTATTAAAATACTCCAATCAATCAACGATCAATCAGGACACTTGTAGAGCTCACTACATACCCGCGAGGGTCTCAAGGCGCTGAGGGGGTGCTGCCCCACCCTTATCCCCTACAAACCCAACATCCTTCTCCTAAAAACAATGTTTCATAATTTACATGATCAAATATTTAAAATGTCAAAAGTTAATTTTTAATTATTTTAAAACACTCCCTACCCATATCCCCTAAAAACACAACATCCGCTCCTAAAATTGATATTACAGAAAAAACATTTTACAATACTAAAGAACTAATATTACATAAAATCAACATTTTATTCTAAAATATTACTATAACAATATTTTAAAAAACCTATATTTTATACATTCTCTATTTTTTCGCTCAAAACACTAAAAAACGAAATTTGTATGCTATGTTTTTGATTAGATATTTTATACTTCAATATTTTATTTAAAATAACTATATTATTAACATCAATATATAACATCGATATTCTAGTATTGTCGATATACTAAACTCGATATTATAGTATATCAATATTAAACATTCGATATTATGACTAGTTACACACAGGTGTATATCTAAAACTTTTTCAATGTGGGAAAGGTTCAGCAAAACATTCAATTCCAACTACATTGAACAAATGTGGGGATATTGACCAGCATTTAAAATTGGGCCCACGAGAAAAGATTTGCACAGCTTTTTCCTTTCATGTGTTACTTTTATTTTTGATAACTGTTGTAAACACACTCCGAAGCTAACGGAGCAAGGGCTCGAACCCAGGTCCCCGGTATCATAGTGCAGATATCGGCAATCCCCTGCTTTGCAGTAATGGGTCACGCTGCACAAAATAATCAGTCCACACAAATTTTGTTGGAAAACAGTTTGCTGCAGGCTTAATTTATACAAGAAGAATGCCAACGTGGTGGGTTAACTTACTGGCATTCCAAGGTCAGCCAGCGGTGACTAACTTAATCTGCCCTGTCCACCTGCAGAGCCAAACCGAACTGTCGCCAACCCAATCAGTGCTATTATTTTTGTGGGGATTATCCTCCTTAAATTCTACGCTCAGGCTTACAACTGCCTAAAAGACTAGGGTCCTGCCGTAAAGACTCTAAGGGTTTGGCATAAGGTGCCCCTCTGTTCTACTGAAACTGTACCCCCTTGTACCAATCAGCCTTCGGATCGTCCCGGAACTCCACCAATGCCCTTGATGTGACTGCCATCATATCCATGGCCCCCACCATGGCATGCTCCATTACCACCTGCAACCTACCGTTAGTCCTTCTAGGTAGATCATGTCCTTATTTACCTCTCACAGGTGTACCCATCCCTATTGGGGTACCATGTGGTGTTACACAAAAGAGGCCACGACTAATTGCCTAGCCCTTCTTATTGTATATTGAATTTGAGTTGAACCAAGCCCTCCTCCTTGGTGGGCTTGTACATGCCTTTATTTTCCTTTCTGTAGGAATGTGAGTTGTCTCCCAGGAATGGGAATCTAAGGTTCTCTTCTTTAACCAGAGCTTTATTTACCCTTCCAGTTATTGCAGGCTCCATAACCTCCTTCAACCTGCAGTTACCAGTCCTTCTAGCTGGACAATATCCCTATCTACTTCTGATAGCTATGCCCCCTCCCTACCTTGGTACTGTGTGTTGTTTGTCCAAAAGTGTCAATGCCTAATTTACCAAACCCTCCTGCTTGGTGGCTTGTACATGGCTTTATTTTGCTCTTCTATCTAACTGTTTGATGGCCTCCCCGGAAGTTGGGAACTACTGTTCTCTTCTTTAACCACAGCTCCACAGCTTTATTTACCCTTCAAGTTATTGCTTGGGTCCAACTAATACCCTTATCTCTACCGACTGACCTCCAATTGTATGGGACTACAGTGCCAACAGGAAATATGACCGTCAACAACAACTGCTCTCTTCGGAACACAGTTCTGTGTGATATAACCCATTGGGCACCATGTGCAAGATTATGCATTTGCATTTGGGGGTTGACTAAACGCTTGTTCACCACCCTACTTGGCGAGTCCCAACTTTGAGGATTCAAACTGATAACCATCTGCTGCACAGCATGAGAATTATGGACTCCTAGAGAGGGATCATTGGGTGGGGACAGGGTAGAGTCTTATGATCGATGGTACTCCCCTGCCTAAACTAGCATCTTGGCATGGCCCTCTCACCCATCAGAAACATATGACATGTATCGAATTTGAACTTTGATGTGCCTTCAGAGGATGCCAGGTGGACCTCCCCACCTATACCAAGACAAATGTGGATCTAACCACGGGGGGTGAGCCCTGAGGTCCCACAAGCGTACTCCAAATATTCTGCTACATCACATATCCCTCTTTCCTGCACCACCCATCAGTCTCACTGCAATCTTCCAATGCTATGTCACCATGCTGGTGTCCACAACCAAAATCCCAGGTGCCGAATACGAGGCCAATACTTTTGGATTGTTAGGACACAAACTAAAGTATATTAGCATATTTACCTGCACCTTAGAGGTAGGAATGCAATATGTGCTGTGGAATTGTCAGCATTTGTGCTCCTAACCCATATTTCTCAACACTGTTGGAGCCACAGGACACTTTCTGGCATGACAAACTAACGCAACCAAATTGGCTGAATGGCCACAGAGAGAGATTGTTTTTTTACATTTTTATTCAGGATCCATTATGCATACTCTTCTGTTTACCTGGTGCACATCTTCTATAGGATTGGCCCCCACCCAGATTCCAGCAATGTACCCTTCTTCCCCGTAGCATTGCGGATCTCACTGACCTAACATCATAGTGCAATCGGGGAGGTCTGTACCCCTAGATTCTGCTTCATTACCTGGTATTATTGCCTGCAGCCCCTCTCAACTGACAGCTGTCGTTAGATGCTGAGTAACCTGCTAAACGCCCCGAACCTAACGCAAGTCGTCCAGTTCCATACTTCTGCTAATGGGTACCATAATGCAGACCTTGGATGGAAAAGCTTTTGGGATGGTGGACAGGAGTAGAACAATATGTACAGATACCTGCCCTTTCTGGATAATGGGAATGTCCAATGTGTTTTAATAGTTGTGACCGCTTGTGCTCTAACCCAGTATTTCCAAGTTTGGAACCACAGCACACATGTTAAGTAACAAACTTACACAACCCCCCTGGCTGCAAGGGCGATAAGGCAAGCACAATTTAGCTTAACTAAAGCAACCCATAGCACGCACTATCTTGGGAGTGCACATGTTCTGCTGAAATGACCAGACAATTTTAATGATAAAGCTATGGTGAACAGCTATTGCCAAATCTGGTTCCTTTGAACATTTGTTTGTTGTGCATCTGCCAGTATTTAAAGCGAGATAAATTTAGCTTAGCTGAAGCGACCTGTAACACGCACTGGTTTACTGAGTACACATTTTCTGCTGTGTGACCAGAAGTTACACAGTCAGATATATTGATACACTATGGCGAGCACCTAATAGTGTCAAGACTGGTTCCAGTGAATGTTAGTCTGTTGTGCAGTTGCCAGTATGTACCTTGATTTGTTTTGAATGGGTTAAAATGATTGCTTCCATCACACTTCAGGATTGTAGCATTGTGCTTGCTCTTTCGCTTTCTTTATTGCTGAGTGCGCCCAGTCCATTCACAGATATACACTATGTGCTAACAAGCTGTGATCCTTGTTTCTTAATCCAGCAAATAGCCCTAGTTCCCTTGGTTTATCCCCAGAATCAAAGACCTGCTGTGTTTCGGCCTACCTTCTAGTAACTTTGTGATTCATGTTCGAACATTCTTACCCAGCATAGCCAGACAATCTTGCGTATTATTTTTCCCTGAAGGAATTTCCCAAGTGCTGTTGGATACTGACTCTCAATCCTCCCTGGTGGTATGTTAACAGTGTGAGCGGTCCAATGACAATGCCGGATTACCAGTTTGACGTTTTGACACAGCCCACCTTTTTGTGGGTTCGCTGGGACCCCGCTGCCTCACACCAAGTAACCTTGTTCCTTAATACACCTCACTTTATGCACTTGTCTGTCACTCAAAGACACCTGGCAACAACTTGACACACTGCAGCTTTGTGAAGGGGATTTTCGAGGTCAAACGTACCAAAGCCCATGTTTTCAGCATTAATACATTATAGAGGCTCCAGTTCATATGACGTGTGTGTCAATGTCATGAGAAGGCAGACCCAATAGCCTGTTCTGCGATGGTGACTTTCCCACATGATGTGAGATGTCTCAAATATGAGATGAGCTCAGAAATAACTGACATTAAGCAAGGGTGTCCTCATGTAACTGCCATGTGTCCCGACTTTCTTACAGGAATTTTGCATGTTCAGTTTGATCTGTGGTGTTTTGATCCTAGTCTTCCCAGGCTGCTTAACTGCTAACAATGTGAGCAGTTGCTGCCATTAAGGGGGGAATCTAATGGTCTGCAAGTTGAAATTTTATGCTGGCTACTTTAATGTGCTTCGTTTTAAGTACTTAGGTATTTAACTTATTTTTCTTCCCCCTCAAAACATGCAACAATTCACTGTGGACATGAAACATTAATAAACACAAAATTGACCGTGGTCATACCTCTAAATGTCTCTGAGTTGAGGGAGCTGGAGAACACAAGACACAGGCAGTATGCAAAATGAGACTGGCTATACTCAGCCATAATGACCAAAAAGACATATCACACTCCCAGATACACCTTTCAGGTATGCTAAACTGCACCTAAATCTGCTTCACCCTGCTCCACATCTGGGAACATTTTGCGTGGAGGTAACAACCCCTCCCCCTCTGAAATGAGATCAGCTGGCTGAAACTGCGACTAAAATGCATTACCCAGTTGCCCAGGCCTGTTGAAAGTACATTTTATTCCATTATTCGGAACCTAGGGGATTTTGAGGTGGCTGAGGGGACTAATACCTGCCTTCAAATACAGACTTATTGTTTTAACCAATTTTTTGGGACACAGTCTGCAGAAAATGCCCCTACTGATCTTTGATTCTAGCCAATTGAAGAATAAAATTATGTGGCATTTACCTAAAGGAACCGCCAGATTTAAAGCATGAAGCCATATGGCGACTTTACGGGAACTTGGAAAGCGCTGCAAGTAGAGGACCAATGTGTTGCTCTGCTATGTCATAGTCATAGGATTTTGTTGAGCGCATATATCACCCGGGGGTCTCAAAGCACTTGCCTAAACCCTGTGAACATGAAAGGAAAGAGAGACAAAAGAGTGTCAATAGAGCAAAGGGAAGGATTAGAACAGCCATGTTTTTAGAGCTTTGTGAAATCGTCTGTGATTAGAGTTTTAGAGATTTTTTTGATATAGCACGAACTAGACCAGAGAAATCAGGTATCAGAGTGCTTTACGTGAGAACCAGTTTTGATACAAATGGACACATTCATTTTTTTTGGTAGGCACGGGGAGGTCAAGTGATTTGCCCTGAGCCACAGGATGTTGAGTGTCGCGGCAGAGACACAAACCCAGGTCGCCAGTTTAGAGGTCGAGGTCGACCGCTCTATCCATAAGGCTACATCCTCTACAATACGTAACTGTAGTGGAAGTGAGTTCCACAGATAAGGGTCAAGATATGAAAAAGATCTGCTGCCGTTCCTGGCGGTACTAATCTTGAAAGGAGTGAGAAGGTATTTGGTTGAGGACCTTAGTGTTCTGGTAGGTTGATACCAGATGAGTTTTTTGGCATTGTAACATGGTCTGTTGCCATTGATAGTCTTGTGGACCAGGCAATTGATCTTGAAATGGCTGCGTTTCCTGATGGGCAATCAATGGAGAGCTCTCAAACTTGGTGTTATGGTTTGCGCCTTTCAAGTAACGCGACCTCATAGTGCATTTTAAGTCTCCCTTGTAATAGGAGCACATATGCAGTCATACTTTGTGTCTTGAGCAATATCTGTCTTCGAGATAAATAATTATTATTGTATTCTCTTTTACTGTGTGGTCGAGTTATATTCTGTGGACACTAGTTGGACTACTAGGTTAAAAGAAAAGGGATCCACCAGCTCTTTCACTTAAAACTTGTAAACACACCCCCAAACTGGCAAAACAGAAGCATGTTGACTTAATTATCATAGAGGCACATGCCTCACGTTTTTGCCTGTGCATCTGCTACAGAACCCCACCCACGCCCAAAGGTATTTAAACCCTTCGGTCTAAAGAGGCGTGCTCAAGCTTGTTCCAGGATGACAAGTTCAAGTTTGGATTCCTCTCTCTCCTTCCTCTTTTTCCAGCTCCGATACAGGTTGCTGCGGCAATGTTCTCAACAATCCTTTTGCCCTTTCGAGCAATTCTGGTTCCTTTGAGGACAGCATTCCGACGTGTAACAAAAAAGAAGAGAAAAGCTAATTCAAGTAAGGCAAACTGTGTTGAAATGCTTAAAAGGAAAACGTGCGCATTTGATTAAGATATGTGGCAAGACGATTTATCTAAAAGAGAAAGCTACTTATCTGAAATACTTGAATGTTGATAGAAACAACAGACATTGATACTCCTATTTCTCTCTGCAAAGACAAGAACTCGAGCTGCAATTTAAAAAGAGAAAAGAGACTCATGTAAAGAACTGAACAGTTTTATAACTTTTTGTTTTAGTCAAGGGCATATAATTCATGGTTGCATTCATAGAAGGCATATACCAGTTTAAAGTAAGTCTAACATAACATGTGATGTGTCAGTGTTTTGTGTTTTGGTAAGAACCCAACAGAATGTTAATGATTGCTATTATTTTGTAGAGAATAACAGGCATCGTTCCTCAGCCAATGAAACAATTACAATTTGCAACAAAAGACAAGGTAAGAGGTATTTACTTGAGAGTGCTTAAATAGTGTAAAGAAGAACATAACAAGAATAAGAATCTAATTCCTGTACACTAATATTATTCTTTTGTCATGTGTGTATGCAGATATCTTTCTTAGAAGAATCTCTCCTAACACTGTTATATGAAAGCTTCAGATAGATGAACACAGCAAGCGAGTGTTTTGTTTATTTTTAATAATTTTCTCATTTTCCCCCTTCCCCTGGAGATCTGTTCCTGCCAAACTGAGATTTATATACAGTTTCGACTTGTTTACATTTTTGGGGGCATTGAGAACAGTCATCCTCTCTCTGAAGTTAAACTGCCTGGAATTCAGGTGAGTGAAGACTTAACAGAAGCGCGAGCCTTCACAACAAATAAGTTCTTCTTGAGAGATATGGAACACGACAACGATAGAATTGATGGTCTAGCCATGACTCAAGCTCTTTCTGAAGATGCAGAACAAGATCATTCTGTAGCAACAATGTTACGACAGATGCAGTTAGAAATTGAGAATTTAAAACAGGAAATTTTGAATTGCATCAGAAATCAGTTAGATATAAACCCAGGGATTCTTTGTGGGATAGTTCCATTCCCAAAGCTTTCAAAACTCCTTTAGATACTGGAACTAGGTTCAAGACTTCAAACACATTTATGGCATTGGATGCATCCTCATCTCCTGTACAAGTAACTGTGGCAGTTCCTAATGTTGTACCTTTGTCTGCACTTGAACGTTTTTTGGGAGATAGTGCCAAATTCAATATTTTCATCAGTCAATGTCAATTGCATTAAATTTATAAACCACAATCATTTCTTACTGATGCCACCAAGGTGGCTTTTGTTCTCTCTTAGGAGGGACTGCCGCAAATTAGTAAAATCCCTACATAGATAGAAATGACCCTATTCTATGTAATTGGCATCAATTTAAATCCACAACGACTAAATTATTTGCTAAACATACGTATGTTCAGGCACGTGATAATGAGTTGCTAAATTTAAAGCAAGGAGGTAAAGATTTGTTGACTTATGTACTAACTTTTAATAGGATACTGACTGAAACACAATGGCCTGAGGAAAAACGCACATCCCTATTTAATAGGGGTTTGCGTGACGAGTTAAAAGATGCTCTCACTCATATTGTAGATTTACCCGATGATTATTCAGACTTTGTGGACTTAGTAGTTAAACTAGATCACCGTCTAGGAGAGCGTAAAGGAGATAGAACAAAACTAGAATCTAGTTTCACTATATTTAAGATAGAAAAGAAATATGCAGACAATACATCATCTGACCCAGAACCACTGCAAATAGGAGGTATCAAAGGTCCCTTATCAACAGAAGAGAAAGACAGAAGGCAGAAGTTAAACCTATGTTTGTATTGTGCCCAACCTGGACATTTTTCCAAGGATTGTCCAATCAATCCCAAAATACCCAAGAAGCCAAATGCGTTAGTTTCCATACCCACTGAGCAGGAAAACTAAGAAACATTTCCAGAACATAGACCGCTTGTACAAGAAGTAAAGTTCTACAGATCTCCCAACATCTAGCCAATACTGTAGCCCGAATACCTCGACATTTTATCATTCAGGGTATTTTAATTATCAGTACTCAGTTAAGACATTCAGTATCTGTCCTGTTAGATTTCGGACCAACAGGGAATTTTTGGGACATTCGTTTGGCTCAAGAGGTACACATTCTCACAATACTCAAGTCCCAACCTGAACTAGTTTGTGCTGTAGAAGAATCTGCACTAGTTTCTAGTTTGATAACATAACAAATCAGTCTTGCCCTCTTACTATGGTATGCCAGAATGGTCATACTGAAATAATAATTTTTTACCTAATAGAGACACCTACGTTTGGTTTAATTTTAGGAGTACCTTGGTTAACCATACACAATCCTAAAATAAATTGGGATCTAAGGACAGTAACTTTAGATTCCTCTTGTTCTCGGTCACATTGCTATCAGGAAGCACAAAATGATTCTATGACAGTATTACATTGTGCCAATACAATGACATCTTCTTCTACAATACCATTAGAATATCAACATCTTAAAGATGTCTTTTATCCTGTAACCTTCGCACCGATATTACGATTGTCGTATTGATCTAATAACATGAGCCACATTACCTAGTAGTAGAGTTTATCCCCTGTCTGAAGAAGAGACAAAATATTTAAGAACTTATTTGGATGAACACTTAGCTTTAGGCTTCATTCGACATTCTACATCTCCTGTCTCTTTGCCTCCTTTTTTTATTCCGAAGCGTGATGGTGGCCTAAGAGCATGTATTGACTACTGCGGGTTAAATAAGGCTACTATAAAGAATAAATATCCATTACACTTGATTCCGGTTCTTCTTGATCAGTTATGCAACTCTTTCATATACACTGAATTGGATTTGAGAGGGGCTTACCATCTTGTTCGGGTCAAAGAGAATTACGGATGGAAGACAGCATTTCAGACACAATTTGGTTTATTCAAATACACTGTCATGCCCTTTGGTCTATGCAACGCCCCTGCGGCCTTACAATACTTTATAAATGAGGTCTTGCATGAATTCTTGGACATCTGTGTAATAGTTTACATAGATGATATTCTCATCTATTCTCAAAACGAAGAAGAACATGTACAACAGGTGAGAGGTGTGTTAAGTAAATTGCAAGAAAATCATCTTTTTGCAAACTGGAAAAGTGTATTTTTAACACCAGCACAGTACAATTTTTAGGGTATTGTTTATCTCCAGCTGGAATTCTAATGGATCCTAAAAAGGTTACCACCATACTAGATTGGCCTGAACCTAGATCAGAGAAGGAGGTACAGAAAGTGCAAGGATTTGTTCATTTTTATAGGTGCTTTATACCTAATTTTGCAGAGACAGTAGTACCATTTACCAAATTATTGCAAACATGACAGGTTTTTTCTTGGACTAATGAAGCAGCACCGGCTTTTGTTCATTTAAAAGAAAAGTTTACTTCAGCACCCTTACTAAGACACCCTGATCCTAAACTGCTTTTTTTTTTGTAGAGGCAGGCGCATCTCAGGTTTTGGTCGATGGAGTTCTATCACAAAGAGATTTCAAGAATGGTCAGTTTCTCCCAATAGCATTTAACTCTAAAAATGTACTGCCTGCTGAGCAAAATTATATGGTGGCAGGGAGGGAGAACTATTAGCAATCAAATTAATATTCACGGAATTGTGACACCATTTAATGGGAACAAAATATGCATTAACCCTATTCAGTGATCATAAGAATTTACAATTATTTAGTTCTGTCAAGGCTCTCATACCCCGCCAAATGAGATGGTTGATTTTTTTTAGTGCTTTTTGATTTTGTTATTACTTACAGGCCAGGGTCAAAACAAATTCAATCTGATATCTTGTCACGATATTGACAAACCATAGAATCCAAAAAAGATATAATTAGTCCACCTATTATTCCTCCTCATAAAATAGCGGCACCTATTACACAAATAGATTTTATATCTTTATTAAAAAAAGAACATCTGAACCAAAACATTCAAATGTGGTTAAACAACCCAAGACTCACTGTTCAAGATGGTCTACTCTATCATGATGCTCTTCTGTTCATACCCACCATTGAATTACAGAAAAAAGATCCTGGATACCACAAAACATTAGACAATTGTAAAAAACTATTTTGGTGGCCCTCTTTATCTAAAGATGGTCAAAGATATGTGGCATTGTGTCCCATTTGTGCTAGAAATAAATCTGAACATAAAGCGCCAGCAGGAATATTACAGCCTTTACCTACTCCCCCCCCCCCATGTCCCTGGCATACTATTAGTATAGATTTCATCACCAATTTGCCAGTACGTAATGGTAACACTTCCATATTAGTAGTGATTGATTATTTTTCTAAAATGGCACATTACGTTCCACTTCATAAGATACCAATTGCTGTAGAATTTAGTGACATCTGTATTACTATTATAGTTCGTTTGCACGGACTGCCGACCAAAATTGTATCTGATAGAGGTAGTCAATTTACGTCAACATTCTGGAAAGATCTATGTAAAAATCTTAAAATGCACATAGCCCTGTCTACTACCTTCCATCTGGAAAATCATGGCTAGACGGTACTGTTCTCCTTGCCTCTTGGTCAGTGGTACTGTTCTCCTCGCCTCTTGGTCAGTTCTTTCAGTTCTCTGGTTCCCCTAAGCCAGCAGAGGTCAGCACTGAGCCGCGGCAGCCGTGAGTAGCCAGCTGTGTGAAGGAGCGACGGGACACAGCTACGAGGGAAAGCGAGAGCCTCCTGTGGTCCACCGGAGCCATTTTCGGGGGCGTCTAGAGCCGGGAGCAAGAGGGGGCATTGGTAAGCTTAGTGCTCTGGTCTCATTAGTCTGGTCCCCTCGCTGCTCCGAGTCGCTCTGCCCCCGAATGTCTTGCCTCTCTCGCGGCCACGGCAAACGCAGTAAACGTGGGAAAGACCCGGTGGAGGCGGGAAACCACAGAGAGGCCCAGCAGAGGGGCCCGCGGTAGAGCAGGACCACGGGACCATTCAGCAGTGGCCCACTTGGCAGCCCGGAGCCTGGAGTATCCCGGTAACATCCAGGTAAGGGGAATCTGCAGTGAGTCAGTGAGTCAGATTGCATTCCAGAGGGCCAGAGGGAGGAGTTTAGCTTCGAGCTGAGAGTTGTGAGAGAAGCGGAGTAACGGTCGTGGTCGAGGAGGCGGCGAGAGGCGGTGAGGTGCTGTGTGGTGTGTGAGGAGCCTGCAAGCAGCCACATCACAGCCCGCATTCCACCCGTATTTTTCCCAAATAAATGGAGCAAAAGCTAAAGGCGCATCAAATCCGTGCTTTAAGTACTGAGCCGGAAAATCGGAAGCCACTGCCACTGCCGCGGGTCTGTTGCGGGCGAGGTAGAGCCCTCGGTGGGAGTCTGGAGCCAGAGTCTGTGCCTGAACCTGCGCAGTAAACTCAGGATGAGATCTGTCCGGCAACATGGAGCTGTGCCAAAATTAAAAAAACCCCAGAGGTCTGACGCAAAGTCAGATGAAAAATTTGAGGGGGCCGCATTAACAAGAGATTTTTTAACTGAGGCAGCCATGTTGGGGTCGCCCCCTTTACCTCCTTTTCCCTCTATCACCCCCGGGAAGACGCCGAAGACTTTTAATATGGACGCTCAACCGTTTCTTCTTTAAGTACCATCTTAGTCATACTCAACGGCAAAATAGTACTTTAACTAAAAAGGGCAATTCTAGTGTGAACTGTAGAACATCATCATTTTCTTCTTCATCGACATCTTCATGTCTGAATAGTGCTCATCTTTGTGAAAAAGCCGCGTTTAAATCGGACTCGGCAGCAGTAACCTCCTGTGATGAGACAGATTTCACAGATAAGATTATAACTATTGATCACTCTCCTGCACTGAATGATCCTAAATCTATCTCAGATCAATTGGAGGTGTATGATGTGATCAGCTCTAGGAAAAAGGAAAAAGCAAAGTTTTCAGAGCCGGTTAAAGACACTCAGGAGTCGGCTTTTAACCCATCGGAAAAATTATTGATGCATCCTGGAAGTCTGCAGACGAAAGCACAAATCCACAGACAAAAAAGGATGGAACAGCCGATTGGGCTATCTTTGGAGGATGACTTACAAAGCTCTGTAATTGAAGAGTCGGATAAAAAATCATTGTAGTTCAGTAATTGACATCTCTTCAGGTTCAAACTATAAAGTGAGTGATATGGCTTTAATGTCCGAATGTAATAGGGTTAAATCGATCAACAATGGCGGTGGGGATGAATTACCGATAAGTCCAGTAGTCCATCCCTTTCCAATCGGGGACGAACGTCCTAGTAATATGAATCAATCTTGTATACTACTGGAGAATAGTTTTTGTATTAATAAGTCCGTTTTAATCCCAGGTATAGCTAGTAGGTGTAATAACCTAAGGCCAATATTGATGAGCATAGTAAATCTTTTAACCCCGCAGATTCATCACTGTTAACAAAATTTGACGGAAACTTCCAGGCAAAAACAGGCACCTTGGAAAATATTGCGAGCTACCCTGAGCGTGGAGTCTGGGACTGTTTGCTTAATACTATGGATTCTATAACAAATGCCCTTAACTTTAACTCTGACAAATTAGATATTCAGGTGGACATTTTAAATACTTTAGCAACACATGTTGTAGGAATCGACACAAAGCTTTCTCAGCTAACTAAACTGATCTCCAAAGTCCAAGCGGATAAAGAGAATCAGTTAATATCTTGCACCTGTGCAGAACTGATTGATAACATTTCTGATCTCCCATCAATAGTCAGTTCTATGGTCCACGAAGTAAAACTATTATCAAGTAGGAAAGTTGGGGTAGCGATAATTTAACAATTACTGGAACCATAGTAAAAAATCTCCAGACTTAAAATCTTCTCCACCAAGGATCGCTAGTAATAAAAATATAGTATCCCGAACAGTATCAGGTAACACTGTTTCACTTTTAGAGTCTCCCATCGCCTCCAACTCTAAGAAAACAAGGAGCTAAATGAGAGTAGTTCATCAGTAAGTGCGGGTTTAGGAGTAACGGCTGTCCCTGAAGTTTTATCAAAAAGGGCTAGGAAAAGGTTAAGAAAAGCTCATAATAAGTAAGCCCAAGATAAAAAAATACCTACTGGGGTAGTAAGTAAGGGTGGCTCATTAACCACGAACGCTGATCCCGTGACCCTTTTTCCAATTTTTAGACCCTCGATTATCCCACAAGGTACTAATAAGGTCAAACACTTATTAAAATTGGGAGCGAAGGGTCAAAGGTCGAGGCTAAATTAAACGTGGGGACCAATGCCCAGACAATATCAACCTGTGAGAATCTAGGATGACATCCTATGTTTGTTCAAGATGGATACTCCGTTCAGGGTATTGAAAACTCTATTAATTTGAATGAGATTACTTTAACCCAAGAAGCAGCCGGGCCCAAATTTAACATACAAAGCTATCCGAAGGAAAAGGGGTCAGTTTGGTCTAGAGACGTTGGCGTAGTTTCAAAAGGATTTAAATATACGCCAATTGATATAACTCTAAATCCCTCCAAAGCGCATAATAATCAAACTAGCCAGGAAATACTGTCTTCTGTACAAGATCAGACTCTGCCAAATGGAAAATTAGTAAATCCCGTTCTATTACAACCTAATAAGAACAAACAGGGTGAGTGTCCCTGCACTCGGGCACAATTAAAGCCAGAACAGATTAAACAACAAAACCTACCAGACATTTCCCTGCTAGTGAATTCTGAGAATAGGGCCTTCTCCGAGTTAGGGCCTAAGAGTAATATGGTACCTAGCAATAAGCAGGTTGAAAACCGTAAAGTGGTCTTTTGCCCCCAATATAGTACTCGTGGTCCACATGATATATTGAATAGAGGGAATATTTTGAAACTTCCAAAAGCAACGCAGGATCTTAAAGATATAGTCACTGAAGACCTGGATTTGGTTGAGTTTAATCTAGACGGTGAGAATAGGGAGACAACCATTACGACGTGGCTAAATGATGACATTGTAATGAAAATATTAGATAATTCTAAGAATTTTGAAAATTGGGGGATTAAAGTATGGGTATTACAAGGTCAGCTATATCCGACCCACTAAATACCTATAGTGAAGGATGAGGACCCAAACCTGATGGAGGTTAATCAATTCAGAGTATTGAAGGGTGCCTCAGGCCCATCATCAGCCTTAGGCAGGATAGGTGGCATTAAAATTAAAAGCTGCCAGCCGGGAATACGGGTATATGAAGAATTAAAAGGGGTCCCCAAGGAGGCGGACGATTGGAGCTGGCTGCCGTCTAGTTTATCAAGTAAAAATTTTGTAAAGCCTGACTGATGTTGGGGTTCATTGCATAATCCATTAACAATGCTTACATTTTGCTCCTGGAATACAAATGGCCTTAATACACTTATATAAGATGCAAATGTTGTAGGTTTTTTAAAATTGTTTGATATACTAATTTTGCAAGAAACATGGAATTTGGTTAGTACTCCACTGATCGGTTACTACGAATATTTGAATGCGGCGAGTAAGGATGCAGCATTTGGCCGACCAAGTGGTGTTTTTTTAATTTATGTTTCTTTAAGCCTTAAGATTGAACATTACGTGATAGATTTTCAAGTTAAATGGATACAGTGCATTAAATCAGTAGCCGGTCAACAATTGATTATTTTAAATGTTTATTTAAGATCGAAAAGAAAGGTTCGAGCAACTCAAGTTACCCAGTTATGGGAAATGGTGAAAGTGCTATATTATAATCATAGGGATGCACAGATGATCTTCTCTGGTGATTTTAACACCAATCTTTTATCATATAAAAAGCGGGAACCTTATTCAGATTTATTAGCCCAATGATCCAATTGTGAATTTACCAAATACAACCTAACAATTTTGTATGATAGAGAGCACTTACCAACATTTAATAAAACAGATTGTCCATCTATAATTGACTACACAATACTGTCAGATAAGCTCTCAGAATCACTCCAAACTTAAGAGGTGGTTCAAAGGATTGAGAGTGACCATAATCCACAAGTTATGACAATTAGTCTATCCTTCGAGTATCTAGCAGAAACTAGAATATTAAGAACAGCCCCGGCTGCATTTAACCTAAAGAGGTTAATATGGAGTGAATAATCAGAGAAATATATTATTGACTTTCTCTCCCTACTAATTCTTGATGCAAGGGCAGCCTACTCCGAAGGAGCCACTATGGTTGCTCTTTGGCCCACCTTATGTGACTCTTTACTGAATAAATTCCCTAATAGGATACCATCTGGGGGGGGGGGCAATTTTGAATCCTAAGAACCCAGGTTGGTATTACCACCGCTTACTATACTTGAAACGCTCTTTTAATAAAACTATAAGAGCTTTGTATAGAAAAGCAAAAGGGTCATCCTACTTTTTAATGTCAACTAAAATCAGACACTTAAAGAGGGGCTATAAAAATGAAATTTGGAGGGCTAAACAAGTGTATTATGAAGAGATCTGGGCCAAACTTCATTATGCATGTAAATCTAAGGATCTGCGTCTGTTCTGGGACATTATTAACAATTGAGAAAATGGACATTTTCGAAACACAAGTGCCAAAATAGATTAATTAAGTTGGATACATTTTTTTAATATGAAAATAAATCCCTTAAGCAATCCGACCGAGGAGGTTGAATGTTTTAACTACAATAGTAATAGGGACCCAATAGAGGGGTTTGTCCCTCTAAGTAACAGCTGTTTTTCAGACTCTATTAATACTGATTTATAGTCAGTAGAAAAAGTTAAAAAAAAGTTTTATTTAAACTTAGATCAAATGGAGCACCCTAATGGGAATCCAAATGATATTTTTAAAGCTAAAATTAAGTATTGGCCAGAATTATTGACGTCCCTTTTTAATGACATACTTAAGTCAGGTTGTATCCCGTAGTCATGGAAGGGTAGTATTATTCAACCGATTTATAAAAATGGGCCTCAGGACGACCCCGCAAATTACAGTCTAATAACCCTCACAGACGTAGATGCGAAAATATTTGCAAGTTGTCTGTTAGAGGAGTTGGAGATATGGTCGGAAAGAGAAGATCTGATCCCAATTTTCCAAACAGGTTTTAGGAAGGGATAATCGACTCTTACTAATTTGATTTTATTGTCATTACTAGGAGAAAGAGCACAATGTAGGAAACAAAAGTTGTATATTTGTTTTATTAACTTAAAAGCCGCTTTTGATTCTGTACCCAGAAATATGCTTTGGACTAAGTTAACAAATTGGGGTATATCGGAAACCCTGTTAAAAATGATTAAAGTATTGTACTCCAACACCTGGGTACAGGTCAAAATTGGAGACGGAAGACATACCACCCGCCGCCTTGAAACAAATGTCGGCTTAAAACAAGGCTGTGTGCTCGCTCTCTGTCTTTTTAACTTATTTATGTCTGATCTCCCTACCCATGTTAAGGATGTAAATTCACATTCCCCTGCTGTTATGGGTAAAGAAATAAAATACTTACAGTATGCTGACGACACTATTTTAATTAGCCAAACCCTGATAGGATTAAAAAGACTAATAACTTCATTTAATTTATATGTGACTCAAAACGGTTTAACAATTAATAAAAAAATAAAAATAATGTTAATAGGGAATGGCAAACTAGGGGTTAACCATTTGAATATCAATGGGTTGTCTATTGAATGTGTTAAAGCCTATAAATATTTGGGAATTACATTTGATAAGAAACTGTCATTTAGACAGCATTTGGATAGCTTAGAGGCTAAAGGTACCTCACTTGCTTTCGCTTTCCGAAAAATGAGAGACAAGTTACTATGTCCCAATTATGACCACCTGCTTAAAGTTATGAAAGCAAAATGTATTCCCTCTCTGGACTATGGGTCTATAATTTTTAAGGGTAGAGATGTGAAAGTGTTGGAGGATATAGTTACAAGGACATATAAATCAGTCTTTAGGATTCCTAGACACATCTCACATGCCAATTTAAGATTGGAATTGGGCGTAAGGAATCAGTACTAGTTTGCCGAGCAACATTTTTAAAAACATTAGTGGCAATTTCCCGAGCCGATGAGGGCTCGTTGACCAATATGTGCTGGTGCGAGATTTCGAAAGGCGATTATTCCAAAAGTTGGCAGGATTATTTAGTAGAGTGTTGCCTACCTTTTGAATGCCCAAAGTTGGAAGATGAAACAATGAGTAAAATGATTTATAAAACATTAATCAATTCAACTGTGGCTTTGTTATCAGAGGTTTGGGATAAGGATGAGATGAGGAAGAAAACTCACTTCTGGACCATTGCCAAAACTTTTGAGAAAATAATGGCCCAACCTTACTTACTTTTTCATCAAAAGTCCTTAATTAAAAAGAAATTTATGTTAAGGTTTGGAATATATCCAACCAAAGATGGAACTCCCAAATGGAAGTCCAAATGGGTGCCAAATAATTGTAGGCTATGCGGCTTGCATGACGAAACCCTTTTTCATATTGTAACATTATGCCCAAAAATGTTACAGGAGCGGAAAATAATTTTAAAACCTATTTTCAAAGAAATGGGAGTAAGAACCTGTAGAAGGGCACTGATACTTTGTTTCAGTGGTGTCAACGCTCATGTTATACATCAATTTGTCCAATTCATTTTTAGAGTGGAAAAGAAATTAAGTAAGGTTGACACACAAAGCAAATGTTAATATTGATACGACTGGGAAAGGGTGATGTTGCTGTATTTAGGGAGTGGATGGATTATTCTAAGGGCACTTTTAAAGTTTTTATATATGTTGTTTTTAGAGTATTTTCTTAATATTGTCCCGCTTATTGGGCTTATCTTTGAGGAAAGTTGTTGGTGCTTTCTATCCCAGTAAGATTGGCACCCACTATAGATGGTTTAAAAAAATTGCATAAGCCGCTAGCACATTGCACTTTAGTTTCTTTTATTGTTTTGGAAAAAGCAAGATCCATTGTAGTATTTTTAATACAACAGATAAAGACAGTATTTAAATAGTTTTAATGTGTTTTTTTGCAATTGTATTTGTTATTGAACATTGCTTTTTAGATTTTACCTAATATCATATTGAATTTTTAGTGATATTGTTCTTTAACTAGGCGGTTTATTGCCATTGATTATCTCTTGCTTGCCTAGTTGCACCTAAAGCAATGGTCACTTTGATGATGATCTCACAAGTCACTTTAACTTTGTTAATGCAATACGATTGTCATAGAATTTTTTTTAATAAGTCTTTTCAGTGTATAAATATCTATTTTCTTATGGTTAATTGACATTGAATATTCCTGCTAGCATCTTTTACTTTAGCTTTTGCCTCGTGAGCAAATAGCAGTTAATTCTGAGAAGGTTGACTCACCGAATGTATGAAAATATTAGTAGTACGATAATCCCTGACAGGAAAATTTCGATCAATGGTGACAATTTCTACTTATGCACTGTATGCTTATACGTTCAACTAGAAACTGTGTTTGACCTGTATTTGTTTTTCTTTTTTATAATGGTTTTAATTAATCAACAAATAAACTTACTTACTAACTTACTTAGATGGCTAGACGGAAAGGGCAAATCAAACTTTGTTACAGACTCTTTGATGTTTAATGTCAGAATTCACCAGTAAATGGGACCAAGCTTTGCCATTAGCAGAATTCATTTACAGCAATAGCATTCATTCAGCAACACAGTGTACACCATTTTAATTTTTAAATGGTTATCATCCCAAAGCGTTGCCAATGTTCATAGAATCTTCCTTAATACCGGCAGTCACAGAGCGTTTAAAAAATTGTTGGACATTCAGGAAAAAGCAAAAAAGCATTTGAACAATTATAAAAGGCTAATGAAAAAACAAGCAGAGAAGCATAGAAGTCCTGCTCCATGCTATCAGATAGGAGATAATGTATGGTTATCTACTAAAAATTTAAATATTACAGGAACACGAAAGTTGTATCCATGGTTTATTGGATCATTTTCTATAGTTATGAATATGCTTTATATCCCATCTTTCAAGTCTCATGGAATAAACCATACCATCCAGAAACTAGACAAGAAGCCCCGCCTCAACCTCTTTCTATCGATGGGCATTTAGAGTATGAAGTAAAACGTATCTTGGATGCCAGAAGAATTCATGGAAAACTTAACTAGTTGATAACAAGGAAATACTATTCAGCAGAATAAAATTCTTGGGAACCAGCTGCATTTGTTCATGCTCCTAGATTGATAAAACAATTTCATTTAAGATTCCCACAAAAACACCGCCCAGTAGGGCGTCGTTTGAGAGGGGCGACTGTTAGTGTTTGCGCCTTTCAAATGGTGCAACCTCATAGTGCTTTAAGTCTCCCTTTTAATAGGAGCACATATGCAGTCATATTTTGTGTCTTGAACAATATGTGTCTTCGAGATAAATGATTATTATTGTATTCTCTTTTACTGTGTGGTCAAGTTATATATTTTTTGGACACTAGGTGGAGCACTAGGTTAAAAGAAAAGGGTTTCCGCAAGCTCTTTCAGTTAAAACTTGTAAACACACCCCCGAACCAACAAAACAGAAGCACATTTACTTAACCACATCGCTGCGGCGGCTATTCCGCTGCAGCGCTAAGTGGGCGGGGCGGCCGCTCGGCAGCCGCATGCTGATGCGGGAACCGCTCCGTCATCAGCCGCGGTTGGGCTGTGCTCATGACGGAGCGGTTCCGTCATGGCCCTGCCTGCTCAATAGAACGCGCCGCGCAGGTGCAAAATCAGCGCCGCACAGGCTCAGCGGCAGGGCCATGACGGAACCGCTCCGTCATCAGCACAGCGCCACCGCAGCTGATGACGGAGCGGTTCCGTCATCAGCATAGAAAGGGCTAATTATCTTATAGGCACATGCCTCATGTTTTTTCCTGTGCATCTGCTACAGAACCCCACCCACGCCCAAAGGTATTTAAACCCTTCTGCCTAAAGAGACGTGCTCGCACTCATATTTTGGCAGCTTCACCTACCTGCTTGTTCCAGGATGACGAGTTCAAGTTTGGAATGCTCTCTCTCCTTCCTCCAGTTCCGGCTCCGATCCTGGGTGCTGAGACAACGTTCTCAACACTCCTCTCGCCATTTACAGCAAATCTGTTTCCTTTAAGAACAGCATTCTGACCTACAATAAAAAAAGAAGAGAAAATCTAATTCAAGTAAGGCAAACTGTGTTGAAATGCTTAAAAGGAAAACGTGCGCATTTGATTAAGATATGTGGCAAGACAATTTATCTAAAAGAGAAAGTTACTTATCTGAAATACTTGACATTGATACTCCTATTTCTCTCTGCAAAGACAAGAACTCGAGCAGCAATATAAAAAGAGAAAAGAGACTCATGTAAAGAACTGAACAGTCTTCTAACAGTCTTAGAACTTTTTATTTTAGTCAAGGGCATATAATTCAAGGCAGCAAGCAAGTGTTTTGTTTATCTTTTTATTATTTTATTCCATTATCCCCCTTCCCCTGGAGATCTGTTCACGTCAAACTGAGATTTATAAACAGTTTCGGCTTGTATAGATTTTTTGGGGCATTGAGAACAGTCATCCTATCTCTCAAGTTGAACTGCCTAGAATTCAGGTGAGTGAAGACTTAACACTTGGTGCCAACAGTGTTCATGAGGGTAGGTTTCGTACAAAAACAACAAAGACTGTCAACGGTCTGAAACTATAACAGGGGCGAAGAAAAAAGCTCTGTGTCTACCTGTAAAGTGTATACAACAAAAAGGAAATTAATCCCACCCACATGGCAGAGCATCATCTTCTGGGATTGCTGTAGAGATTGTCCTGTTGGTATTGTGTGCTTCTCCAGTCCGCCGGAACCACCGGTGATGGATCATACCAAAAAGTAAATCGTAGTTGTAATGGTATGGGATATCAATTGCAGTGAAAGAATGCGGTGAAAAAATCAAAAGTGAAATATAAAATTAACTACCATGATATAAAGGGAAACTTTATTGGGGAGATATCTTGATGTCAATATTAAAATGAGTGTGTGACAGTTTGAAATTATAACTGTCAGTTAAAGATGGTATTTCGTCAACATGTTTCAGACATTGTAGGATTTAACCACCTACCAGGCTTTCGTCAGGACCTCAGGGACACTGCTGTAATAAGGAGTAATAAACTCCTTATTAAAATTGGTAATAAACCAATGTGCAAAAATATTTAACACATATCACATGATACCCAACATCCTACCTCCCCCTCGGCTTAGGAACAGGCCAGAGGTACCGACGGACAGAACAGGGCCTCCATTCCTGAGCAGTGGCCAGGAGAGGCGAGGCTTTCTCCCAAGAATAATTGGGAAAGAATCCTCATTAATTGTGAACCAGACATCCTCCGTATGAAAACTCTACACACGGTAGGATGTTGGGTATCATGTGATATGTGTTAAATATTTTTGGATCTCAAATAGCAATTAGGATTTTGTCCTAAATTAGGATTTTGTCTTAAATTAGGATTTTGTTCTAAATTGAGATTGTCTCTTAAATTAGGATTTTTTTCTTAAATTAGGACTTTGTCTTAAATTAAACTTAAGACAAACTTAAATTAAACTGGGGTGAATTGGAGTGGGGCAGATTGTAGTGGGGAAAATTGGAATGAGGAGGATTGGACTGGAGCAGAATGGAGTGGAGCAGATTGTTTTGAACTGGATTGGGGCATATTGGAGTGGTGAAGATTTGTTGGGATTAGAGTGAGGAAGATTGGAGACAAATGTTTTGGATTGGAGTGGGGCTGATTAGAGAGGGTGTATTGGAGTGGGCAGATAGTTTTGAATTTGTGTGGGGCGTATTAGAATCGGGCATATTATTTTGGATTGGAGTGAACACATTGGAGTGGGACAGACTTGAGAGGGGCAGATTGCTTTGGATTGGTTGGGATGGATTGGAGTTGGACATTTCTTTTTGGATTGGAGTGAAGCAGAATGGAGTGGGGAGGATTGGAATGGGCAGATTATATTGAATTAGAGTGGGACAGAGTAGAGAGGGGTGGATTAGAGTGGGGCAGATTGTTTTGAATTTGAGAGGTGCTAATTAGAGCGGTGCAGATTAGAATGAGGGAGATTGTTTTGGATTGGAGTGGGGCAGATTAGAGTGAGGCAGATTGTTTAGGATTAGAGTGGGTCAGATTGGAGTGGGCAGATTGTTTTGAATTGAGTGGGAAAGATTGTTTTGAATTGGAGTGCAGCAGATTCTTTCGGATTGGAGTTGGGAGGATTGGTGTGGGATAGATTGGAGTGGGGTAGATTGAAGTCGTGCAGATCTTGTTGGAATGAAGTGGGTCCCATTGGAATGGGGCAGATTGCTTTGGATTGGAGTGGGACAGATTGCAGTGGGGCACATTGTTTCAGAGTGGGGCAGATTGGTTTGTATTGGAGTGGGGCAGATTGTTTTGTATTGGAGTGAGGCAGCTTGTTTTGGATTGGAGTGGAACAGATTGTTTTGGATTGAAGTGGGACAGTTTTGAGTGGGATGGATTGGGTGGGGTTGAGTGTGGTGGATTGGAGTGAATTTGATTGGGGTTAGTGGTTTAGATTTGAGTGGAGTAGATGGAAAATAAATCTTTGCTATTTTGTTTGTCCTGCTGGGCACATTTTTTTTCCAGTCACACGCTTCCTGTTTGCAGGGTTCTAGAAGTAAGAACAATATAGTACCTCAATGACTCCTGGAGCAGCAGATGAGCATTGATTAAATTGAATCAATCAGAGCGTGGCCCCTGCTCCACAGAGAGAAGCAGAAATTATGTTAAGCCTGCCTTGTCTAATTACAAGGCTGTAAAGGAGAGTGCCACGCAAGCCAACAAATGGTAAGCAATGGTCAGGTTCCAATCCCTTTTTGTTCACAACAGTGTCTCGCAAGTGAGACGCATGGACTAGCACTTACTCTCTGAGGTCCAACCCTAAAAATGGGTCTAGAATGGTGGTGCAGCCATTGAAAAGGAACGATGCAGCTATTTCCTCTGCAAATGCTTTTTGCCAATGGCCTGTCAATGCATGCGTCAAGACACATGAGCACTAATCTCTTACAATCTTGCAATGGGTTGTTTGATAAAGAAGATCCATTCCTACATGGGTGCTGTTAGACCTGGCATCTTTGGCATGGTTTTCCCCTATCTTTTTTGCCTCTACCTCCTGCATTTTTGATGCTGTGCTGGATTTCGTTTTTGCTGGTTTAGATGCTTTGGGCACTTTGCCACTGCTGTTCAGTGTCAAAGTGCAAGTGCTCCCTGTGTAAATTGTTATTATGATTGGTTATCCATGATTGACATATTTGTGTCACCAAGAAGTCCCTAGTAAAGTGCACTAAGTGTGCCAGGGCTGGTGATAACAAATGCCACTAGTGGGCCTGCAGCACTGATTGTGCCTCCCACATGAGTAGCCCTAAAATGGTGTCTCAGGCCTGCCACCGCAGTGCCTGTGTGCAGTCCGTGAACTGCCATGTCCTCCTGGTCAGTGTCCCCACTGACCAGGCCTAACCCTTCCCTGTCTGTACATATTGGTCACCCCTATGAAAGGCCCGAGGTACCCACTTGGGCAGGGTACAGTGTATGTGAAAGGTAGAGCATGTACTTCAGCAGGTGACATGCTCTGATAGTGAATTACAACCATTTTCGTTTTTCACTATTGTAAGGCTTTCTTGCCCCATAGGCTATCGTGGGGAATGCTGGCTACAGTGGCTACCAGCATATCTTCCCATAGGAGCAAGATAGGACATAAAAGTCTGATATCCCTGAACTCAGAATTTAATAACACATCTTTTAGGAAAGGTTGTTTTTAAATCCTGTGTTTGAGAACAGCACTTTTAGAAAGCTGCTGTTCTCTTGTCTGACCTTTCTGTGTGCCTTGGCCTGTTTGTGAATTGACTGTCTGGTTTGTGAGTGACAGGGGATGGGTGGCTCCCAGAGGCTGAGTGGGCCATCCATGGGCTGAATAGCTCCATCTGCATCTAGAGTGGTGGGAGGGGGTAGCACCTGGGACCTGAATAGGACTGTGCCTGCCCCCTACAGTGTTGGCTCCACCCCCTGGGTTGCGTCTGATGTCTCTGCCCTGCACTATGAAATGAGAGAAGGAATCATGTCAACAAAGTTCTCCGGGGATGTGACTGCCTTCCACAATGCTGGCTTCACCTCCTGCTGGGTGGCTGACGATCCTGCCCCTCTCTCTGAAAGGAAAGTAGAAGCCAGGAAAACAAAGTGCTCAAGGAACACCCAGAACTGGTTCAGACCGGGTCCAGAGCCCTCCTGCACAAAGGGAACAAAGTCTTTTAGGGGTAAAAGTACGGGACCCCAGACTACAGAAAATTGATCATCCTGGAATCAAGAAGGAACCTCTGCCAAGGAAAAAGCTGAAACTGAAGAAGGAAGACTGTCTTGAAGGAATCTCCAAGAGCCTGAGAAGAGCTGGCTCCCTGTTAAGAAGTCTCAGGAACAAAAGGACTTCACCCCCAGCTTCCTTGAACTCTGCTGAGAGAGTGGTGTCTCTGGAAGTGGTACCTGTGTTGGGAAGCTGGAAACCAAGTTTTAAAGACTTTCTGCAAGTTTTGTCGCATTGCTCGCTTGCGGAGCGCATCCCCAACAGTGCAAGGAAATTCCCGCCGCTACGAAGGTCGAGATCGTTGCAGCGCCTGTCGCCTCTGCCAGAGCCATTGCATCCTTCATTTGCGGGCTGCACCAGACCAGTGCGGGAAGATTACCATCGTTGCGAGTGTCGTCACAGAGCCTGTCGTCGCTCGGTGAGATCTTAGCACCGCTTGCTTGCGCACCACATCACATCGCTACAAGTGTCGTCGCAGAGCCATCGCATCGAGGAACAGTGAGAGAGAGATCATCGCTGGTCCGCGCATCGTCGCCCCGGAGATCGTCGCAACTCCCAAGATCATTGCATCCTGCCTTTGCAAGCTTCTTTCACTACTGAACGTCCGCACCGGAATCCAGGCAAGGTATTGCATCCCTCCCCTTACAGAGCGGAGTCACCGAATCACGCCAGCTACATCGAGCGGGGTTGTCGCATCGCCGCCCCAGGGTCTCAGGAGTGACACATCGCTTGCTTTTCACCACTACAGCTTTTCACTTGGAACTTTGTTGCATTTAAAGGTGCTGTTGGATAAAACGTGACGCAACTGTGGATTATTTTAACGCAACCTTAAGAACTCATTCGAAACCATATTCTTGAATTGTGTATGTTGGATTTTTGTAGTTTTGGTCTTGTGTAGTTTAGATTAAAATACCTTTATTTTTTTAAGCTGTTGTGGAGTAAGTATGGGCGTAAAATCCGCTCCGCTCGCGTGAATTTGCCGAAAATTCTCAAATTTGCACGCAGCGGATTTTTTTGCTTGGTGATACAATATTGTGGCACGCGGTGTACACTTACCGTCATTCAGCGTTTGAAGAGTTGTTTTTCTCCATGTTTGCGTGTGCTGCACCATTTTGGATCTTGCTGCGGAGTTTGTCGACCGCGATTACCTCATCGCGGCTTGCCACCTTGCACAACGAGAGTTTGTCAACGTGAGTACGTAATAAAGGCCCGTGATCACGCATCGCGGGAGTAAACAATTGCGAACACGTAGATGCGGGGGCAGCAACAATCTTGCGTTTGCGAAATTGCTAAATTTGCAATTCTGCACAAGAAATGCACCAGCAGGCAGCATAAACCTTCTGAAAAAGATGATTTTTATCAGAATAACTCCTCAGGTTGACATTTGCCTGCACTTTTTTTTGCAAGGAGTCCATTTGGGGGGTGGGGGGAGGGAGGAAGGAAGTGCCCTATAGTCTCCAACTTCCTCCTCCTGTCCAGCAGGTTCCTCCCAGTGCTTTGTTCATGTCCTGGTCACTTTGTTTTGGAACTTGACCTGGAAGGATTACTTTTTGTGGATGCTGCTGGATATTTGGATTTGAGGCCTTTGTGAATTTCTTTGGATCACTTTTGGATTAGAAATTTCACAAGTAAGTTTGTTTTGGGGCATTACAGTTGCTGCAACTACAATTTTGGAACTTTTTCAGAACATTAAATAAAATATATTGTGGGTAGCCACAGCATCCAGTAGGACCAGGGTTAGTTATGGGTGCATGATACAACTGTTTTGTTGAATTTCAACACGATTTAGGGCATGGATGGCATTGGATTGTGGTGATTTTTGTTTGTTTTTAGATTGTTTTGGCTGTTGTTGGGGCCTTTTGCCAAGGGGTACTCAGTGGCCATGGACTGAGTCTTTCTGTGGAGTCTCTTTAATGTAAACATCATGGAGGGCATGGATGGCATTGGATTGTGGTAATTTGTGTGTGTTTTTCGATTTTTTGGCTGTTGCTGGGGCCTTTTGCCTAGGGGTACTCAGTGGTGCATGGACTGAGTTTTACTGTGGAGTCTCTTTAATGTAAACATCACGGAGGGCATGGATGGCATCGGATTGTGGTGATGTTGTGTGTTTTTTGATTTTTTGGCTGTTGTTGGGGCCTTTTGCCCAGGGGTACTCAGTGGTGCATGGACTGAGTCGTTCTGTGGGGTCTCTTTAATGTAAACATCATGGAGGGCAAGGATGGCATTGGATTGTGGTGATTTTTGTGTGTTTTTCGATTTTTTGGGGGCTGATGGGGCATGGCCATGTGGGTGGGGCCATTTTGAGGCCTGGTCCAGGCAGGGCCTGGCCATGTGGGTGGGGGTCTAGGGGCCATTTTGAAGCCAGGCAGTGTGCTTTGTTGTGCCATAGGCCTGTACCCAGTCTGCCATGCTTTCATCCATTATGCCCAGGGGTACTCTGTCAGTGGTGCATTTTATTGGTCTTTCTATTTTGGGGGGTGGGTATAATAAAAATGCTTACTTGCAAACTAATAATTGAAGCACCACATATGCAACATTTATTTAACTGATGTTCCTCTGGCTTTGTTTGCTTTTATGTGCAGAAAGACGAATCATCAGCCTCATCGTTCCTCATCAGTGCCAGGAACAAGTCCTACTGCTGTGTGTGCAGCACAACGTCACGTGTGGCCACAGACAACTCTGCAACTTGTGCAACTGCGGCCTGCTGTTGTGACATCTGAAGAAGATGGCCCCAAAAAAAGTTGCCCGTAGCTCCTCTAGCAAGAAAGTTGCCAGTAAGGAGCAGAAGAAGCAAGTGGCGCCACTTACCAAGGAGACTGGTGTGCCGACCGCCGCATTTTGGGGGGAAAGAAAGTACGCCTGCAGAAGCAGCGGGGTCTGCTGGGGACCAAGCTGGGAGAAGCACCTCCTCTCCATTGGGCTCAGTGCCACCACCACCACGCCAACTTAGGTCCAAACCCTTAAGTGCTGCAGAGGCAGCCAGTAAAGTTGTTCAATCACCATCAACCAGTGATGTTGGCTCATCGCAAGAAAGTAGCAGCGTCCCTCAATCAATACTGGTTGTTGTTACTCATCTGACGAGTGTTCAACAACCACAGCCGCAACAACAACCACATGTACAAGCCCAAGTACATGTGGAAGGAGAGGCGGCGCAAGGAGAGGCGCAAGCAGAGGTGCATGGAGCGGCACAAGTGCCCCAAGTAGTTGGTACTCCCGAAGTAGGGGCACACCAGGAAATCGACATTCAAGCCGAGGTATCATTTGAGGAAGCCACTCCTCCTGATCATTCATTGTCTTCCAGATCCCTAGCAAGGAAAAGATCAAGGATGGTGTCTACATCTTCTTCAAGCCCCCTTCCTTCTGATGATATGGATGAAAATTGGGAACCACCACTGCCGTCTGAGAGTGAGGCACACCATGATCTGACAAAGGTAGCTAAGCGTAAAAGGAAGGTCCCCGAAAGTCTCATAGTTATGGAGTGTGATGATGACGCTGAACAAGAAGTGGCGTATACTCCTGCTGATGAAGACTCTCACGACGACGACGCAGTGATCATACACGTCACTCCAGCCTCAGCGGGCATGCAGCAAACAGACATTTGTACCCTATCCCAAAATATTGCTGAGCGTGATGTTGGCGACGTGTCAATGGGACCACCACCAATGCAGTTAACTAGTACACCACCACCTACAGCTTCCATATTTTCTCGCCAGAAGGGACCTCCATCCACCTCGACCTCCATTTCTTCAAGTAGTGGTGCTGTAAGTGCACAAAGTAGTAGATTTCGGCAACACACATCTTCCACTTCATCTGGCATTAGCATTCCCAGTATCGCCTCCTCCGCCCCCCACAGTCATTTGAAGTTCGCAGTTTGGGACTTCTTTAGTGTTAGCCCAACAAGGGAAAACATAGCCATTTGTACCATTTGTAAGGTTCGAGTTAGTCGTGGTAAGCTTGGTACTAATTAAGCTACCGGAGGCCAGAGAGGTCATCTTGAGAGACATCACACTGTCAAATGGCATGCGCACCTAAAGGAGATCAAGGCAGATCGAATCGCAAGTCAACAAATTGTATCCGTTGATGTTTCATCTGATGATGACGAGGAGGAAGAAGCGTCAAACATTTCTTCAGCTACACCCAGTACCCCTGTCAGCTGCACACCCCCTGCAAGATATATGAGCCACACTAAGAGTGTGGGAGAGAGTGAGACACCAATGCAAAAAAGTTCATCATCAACGAGCGTAACTGGGTCGACAAAGTCATCATCATCATCCTGTAAAATGGTCCAGCCCACCATTAGAAGCATGTTGTTTTCAAATGCGCCATTTGAACGCAACCACCCAAAGGCGCGTCTGTATAACACTAAGCTGGCTAAAATGCTAGCGCTGGATCTTCTCCCTTTTTCTTTCGTGGAAGGGGTGGGTTTTCTTGAATTAGTGGCAACGCTCTGCCCTAAATGGAAGGTTCCTAGCCAGTTCTATTTTGCCAGCGTTGCGGTTCCAGCACTACATGAAGATGTGCTGGATGTTATTGGGGCAGCTTTGCAGAAGAGTGCTGTTCACACTATACATCTGACAACAGACATGTGGACCAGTTGTCAAGCCCTTGATTACATGTGCATCACTGCACACTGGGTCTCTTTTTCAGGGGTTAAAGCAAAGGTAAACGCAGGTGTTGACACGGACAAAGTTTATAAAGCTGCTCGGAAACATGCAACACTAGCCATGTTTGCCAAGGAGAAAAATCATACAGGAGAAAACATTTTGCATGAGTTTAACACAAAGGTCTTTCAATGGCTGTCCCCAAGAAAACGCACGATTGGTTATCTTTCCACGGATAATGGCACCAATGTAGTTAAGGCCATGGATAAGGGTAACTATTTCAGAGCGCCGTGTTTGGCGCACTGTATAAACCTGGTTGTTAAAAATTTCTTGGTTGAAGAAAGTCCAGTGTACGAGTTACTGACCACCTGCCGAAGAATGTGCACACATTTCAACCATTCTTTTAAGGCCCGGAAGCAGCTGAGGTGCCTGCAACATGAACGTAAAGTGCCAGTAAAAGCACTCATCCAGGAGGTGGTAACATGTTGGAACTCAACCTTCTACATGCTTGAGCGTCTGTATGAGCAGTATGCGGTAGTCGATCAGTATTTCTTTAAACTGGGTATACCTATAATAGACCTGAGGATACAGGTGGAGCAATGGGAGCTAGTTAAAAGCCTGACAGACATGCTTCGTCCTTTTGAGATCTTCACGCGTGCAGTCAGCAGGGAGGACTGTAATTTGGGAAAAGCTATCCCATTGTTGCGCATGTTAGAGCACCAACTGAAGGCGGTGTCTTCTATGTTTCAAAAAGATGGAAAGCAAGAAGCATTTGAGTTGGTGGAGAGGTTATTACAGCGCCTACTTTACATGAATGTCTTGAAAAGATCCACACAGAACAGCATTACATTTCTGCTACTATTCTGGATCCACGGTACAAAAAGTCAGTGGCAGGCAGAGTATTCTTTCCTTTTGATGACGCAGATGTTACAAAGTACAAACATTGGCTAGCTGTGTCAGCCAGTCGGTTTGAAAGAGAACGGCAGGAAATTGAAGGAAAAGGCAGTACATCAGTATCAGCAGGCCATCCGGAGTAAAAAAAATCCACTTCTGCATCTGTGGCTGTAGCAGAAGTGAGTGATTTCCCTCACAGACGTTAACGACACCAGCAACCCTATCATCTGCACCAGACACAACAGCAACATTATGTGAAGAAGAGGATTGGCTAACTCAGCTTGGGTTTGCTTCTCTAAAGGTCCCAGAAAAAATTAAGCAAAGTGGAGGAACCCTGGAGAACCTTGAGTCGATGGTGCAGGCCTATCTGAATGACTCAACAGAGGTCTATGTTCATCATGACCCATTGGCGTGGGAAAAGAGATGTGTGGCCAGAGATCACCAACCTGGCTATAAATTACTTGTCTTGTCCACTCGCAAGCGTGTCTTCTGAACGCGCTTTCAGTGCTGCTGGTGGCATTGTAACTTCCAAAAGGACCCGCCTCTCGCCCAAAAATGCAGAGAGGTTAAAAATGATCAAGATGAATCAGCACCTCATACCACCAGATTACAAAATACAAGAATGCAAGCAGGAAGAAGACGAGGAGGACACCAAATTAGATGAGGGAAGTTCTTCTCTGTTAACTGACCTACTCCCGTCTGAATTCGCAGAGTTTGAGGACGAGCTCTTCTTCCCTGACACCGAGCCCACTAACTTTCTTTTTCGTCCTTATTCACTTTTATTCCTGTGTGTCTGTCTTTCTTTGTTTTGCAAACTCTATATAAAAAAAACTTTAATCACCTAATCACAAAAAGAAGCCCATCAGCAGAACTGTCTTCACTTATTTGCTTATTGATTTGAAGGTGCCGCAGTCTGCATTCCTCAGGTTCACAAGTTCACAAGAACATACTCCTCTATCCTAGACTCCTATTTCCCTCAAAGCAGAAGGCTGGATTACGCCCAATGAAGAAAGACTCTGCACTTGGGGTGTTCTTCTTCTTTGCGGGTGAGTTGTCGGGTCTGGGGCATTGCTGTGAAGGTCTAATACCTGATAAAAGTGGTTTGAAGAAAATCGGAGCAGAAAATGTTTTTGTGCTTTTGATCACTTGCCTGTCTTTGGGGTGCTGTTTGGGGGGCTTTTAGGTATTTGGGGATGGGATTTGGGGTCTGGGAGCACTGCTGCCACAGTCTAATGTTGATTGCATTTGTTTTCCAGGAAATCCATAGTGGAAAAGGGGAGTTAGGGCCTAGCTGCACAGTGCATTTGGACAGAATTGAAGGTAGGCCCATTTTTGTTTTTTGCCTGTTTGGGGGTGTTCTGCTTTTTTGCGGGTGGCATCAGGGGTCTGGGGGCATAGCTCGGAAGGTCTAATATCGGAATCAAGTGTTTTGGACCAAATCCATGGTGAAAAAGTTTTTGCGTTTTTGCTCACTTGCCTATCTTTGGGGTGCTGTTTGGGGGGCTTCCAGGTTTTTGTGGGTGTGTTTTGGGGTCTGGGAGCACTGCTGGCACAGTCTAATGTTGATTGCATTTGTTTTTCAGGAAATCCATTGTGGAAAAGGGGTGTTAGGGCCTAGCTGCACAGCGCATTTGGACAGAATTGAAGGTAGGCCCATTTTTGCTTTTTGCCTGTTTGGGGGTGTTCTGCTTTTTTGCGGGTGGCTGCAGGGGTCTGGGGGCATAGCTCGGAAGGTCTAATATCGGAATCAAGTGTTTTGGACCAAATCCATTGTGAAAAAGTTTTTGCTCACTTGCCTGTCTTTGGGGTGCTGTTTGGGGGGCTTCCAGGTTTTTGTGGGTGGGTTTTGGGGTCTGGGAGCACTGCTGGCACATTCTAATGTTGATTGCATTTGTTTTACAGGAAATCCATGGTGGAAAAGGGGAGTTGGGGCCTAGCTGCAGAGCGCATTTGGACTGAATTCCAGGTAGGCCCAAAGTTTTCTAAGTGTGGCTTTTCCCGGGTTTTACCTTTTGGCTTGTTGGGGGTGTTAAACTTGTTTTCCCCGGGTTGACAGTTTTGGGGCCATTGCTGGGAAGATCTAATACCCGAAAGAAAGTGTTTTGGAGACAATCCCTAGGGAAAAAGTTTTTGCATTTTCTGAGATTTCGCTCACTCTACCGTTTTCGGGGGGCTGTTTGTGGGGGTTCCTGGTGTTTGTGGGGGGGTTTGCGAGACTTGGAGCAATGCTGGGTATGGATACTTTTGCTTGCTTGCAAGTGGTTTGAATACAATCCATGGTGGGTAAGAGGGGATTTGGGCCTACTTTACTTTCAAAGTACGTTGTGTCACCATTTTCTACTAGGCCTCGTTTTTGGAGATCTGATTGGGGGTCTTCTACATTTTTGCGACTGGGTTTAGTAAGGGTCTGGGAGCACTGCTGGGAAGGTCTAATTTTGTTCTAAAAAACAGTTTATAGTACACCTAGCTTGAGGGGAAAGATCCGCTAAATTAATTTGCCCATACCTATGTATCCTTCAAAAGGAGACTCAGACAGAGTACGCACTTTCAAAAATATTGTACTGTCTATTAGGAAACTCAAAGTGTGACTTTTTGCACTACACAGCGTACATACCTTATATTTATTTGTCAGTGGTGTTCTAATATCACTTCCTGTTTTTCCATCAATAATTACAGGCCGGGTTTCAGCCTGTGCAATGGGAAAAAAAGGATGAAGTCAGGCTTCACATGAGCGAGCCGCAATTCAGCATCCGCCAGGCAGGCAGTGGACAGGGTGCCTTCTGGTCACCAACATTGATGCACGGAGCGTCAGATGGAATGGAGGAGTCCCGCTAATAGGAGGAATGGTTGGATGCATGCAACTTACCAAATTCAACAGGACAACTACAACAACATACAGATACAGTATCCGTTCTTTTCTAATTATCTTTTAAGTAATGTTATTGCTGTGAACTTCTATGAGTGTGACTCTGCATTTCTTTGATCTCTGCTTCTAATTTCATCCCTACAGCCATTGTATAGGTTTTACTTCTGCTATTTTTCAAACCTAATTTAATGTACAAAGTGTTTCTCTGAGTGCAGAGATAGGCAATTGAAAACACATAATTATTACTGCAGCCCTGTACTGTCACATTCTTTTATTCACGGTTGTCGAAAGTACTACTTACTTTTCAGTAACTATGCATGCAGTAGTGCATGCACTTCCTTTATGTCACTTAAAAGATTTATGGTTAGCTTTGTACCCAAAGATTTGTTTATCTTCAATTATTGTTTGTCCATGCTGTGCTTTTTTTTTTCTTCTCTCAACAAAACTTTGCCAAAAACCCCCATTCCCATCCATTTTCCAAACCCTAACCCTCTTCCCCCGAGCTGTGTGGTTTTGATTGATGTGTGACTAAATGACAGCAATAATTCCACACACTTGCTGGGGAGGATAAGGTCATAGCAACAGGCTAGTGAAGGAATCCGAGGATATATTCTTACTCAGCTTGACACAGAGTCACTATTGGCAAATGAAAGCAGATTTTCATGTGCGCCATCAACTTGATTGATTATCAAGAACCTCCTCCTCCTAGATGTGGCAAATTATTACGCTGCTGTGTCCTTCACCTTCAGTACTATTTCTTGTAGTAGTAGCCAATGTCAAAGAAATTCAACGCAAGCACTAGTTATACTTTCAATACTTTACCATTTGTTAGGCTACATTGTGGCACTGTTCTAGTGTACTGTCACCTGCTATATTCTCTATCGTACCGTTCTAATGCTACAGTAAGGACAAACAAGGTTTCATTTTCTTTTTTTTTTCATATGCTGCAACTGCCACTGTGTAACACCACTAGTACCACCGCAATGATGGCATTTCATCCGCCCAGGATTGCCAACCTAATCGCCATTTCCCGTGCAGCCAGCCTTGTGCCTAGCCCTATTTCCAAACACAAATTACAAGTAAGATAAGCGTTTGGGGGGAGGTAGTATAATGGAATATTAGGTGAGACGAGAGACTGACGGTAGTACTAGTAAAGTCCTAGGACTATTGAATTCACTTACTCTGTGAGAGGCACTTAGTTTTGAAAACATTTGGGCAATTAGTAATTACTTACACAACTTGAATCAAGATGCCACTTAAGTTTCAGGAAAACAAACTTACTGTTAAACCCCCACCCATCAGCCTCAAAAGCAGTAAAAAACACGTATGCTAAGATAAAGTTTAAAGTATATTTATATCCCTAACATAAATAATCTCCCGCAAGACCCAACCCACCCCCCCTCCCTAACCCCAACGAATATCTGTGAAAAGTAAAAAAAAAACAACTCCCAATTCCCACCCCCAGAATTCTTTAAAAAAGGGGCAAGGGACAGTCTCCTCCTACTGCTGGCTGCTGTTCTCTTTTCGGGCCAGGTCGGCATGCTCCTTGCGGAGGGTCTCGAGCAGGGTTTTGGTGTTCAACAGCTCCTGCTCGAGGTAGGACACCCTGAGTGAAAGGCAGTGCAACCAATTTTTGGTACTGCTGTGGGGGGCAGCTGATTTGTTTGCTGCCTGGCGGTGGCGGGTGGCTGCGGTACCCCGGCTCCGTACTGCTGGAGACCTGCTGTGCTGACTGGCTGACCCAGGGAGAGCGGAGGAGGATGCAGCTGTCCCAGTCTATGTTGTGGTCAACTGCGTGTCCACCTCCTCCTGGGCCACCAGCCGCCGATATTCGGCGACAGTCGCTCCAGCCTCCGTTGCCGGGCCCTTTTAGCCAGCTCCTTCTGTGTTGGTTTGTAGTTGAGCTTATATAGCGCACAGCTACCCGCAGTGGGTGTCCCGGCGCTTGCTTAGGGAACCCGTCCTGATATTCCCCTGTGTGATAGCCCCAGCGGGTATCCACAAGGTGAAAGTCAGGCATCCCGCCGCGAGGGGCCGTTGTGGAGATTAAGCAAGCTATTGCCCAGAGTCGCAGAGTGTGAACCCGTGAGTCGAGAAGGCACCGGAGCGAGAATTATCGAGCCCGTGGAATTTTTAGCCCAAGACCCGCCGAGGCAGGGAATTGAACCCTGGTCCAGGACCGATCTCAGCTTCCGGGTCTGCCGCCTCTAACCCCTGAGCTACACTTCTCCTTCTGGAAGGAGCATCTATATGAAGAAAGAAAGACATAGTCTGTAACCAATGCTCTTTAAGATTAACACAAAATGATTCAGCAGAAAGTTGTGTCACAGTAGAACTAGCAACTTGCAAGCGCAGTACATAACTATTGTGGCCAGTATCTATCTAACCTCCCACTTCTTCATCCTTGCTCTAACATTAGTGGGAGTTTAAGGAATCAATTCTACGAGCACTATGGACTCACTCCATTAGAGTCGACTATGACAGTACACCAGTCTTATTCTTATTCTTCTCTCTTGTTTACCAAAATTGGTACGTTAACTTCTGCAAGCCGGCATAATGCCAGCGCAGTCAACTTGCACCCGAAAAAAACCGACGCCCGCCATGATGAGTGAGACAGATTTGCGTTACTGTACCAGTCCAGTACATTCAGGTGGTGATGCTCCTACTTTTCTATTATGGGTGGCACTGAGAATTCTCTGTTGCAAGGGCTACTGCTTAATTAATTTAACGTTCACCCTACAGTGCCAATGAATACTAGAAAAGGAAAATGAAGAAGATAAATAATCTGATTATCACTGCACATGGTATGTATTTGCTTATATATGGGAAGACTTTAGGTGCTTTGCTTTTTATTGAGTGAACAGTGATACATCCACACATGAATGACTGAGTTCTACTAAACTTATTAACAGAGGTAGTGAGTGGCCATCGTAATTGCCGGATATATGCTGTGCTTGCAATACAATCTACTGCTACTATTCATGGTAGTATTCGGACAAAATTACAACTTCTTTTCCTTGCCTTTCCTACACTGGGACGGACGTGTGGGTGCGGTGTTACATGCTCTTCAAAGTAACACTTAGTTCATCCAGTGACCATCTACTCTCTCTAGATACTCATATTCTTCTTCATGTCTCTCGTCTGGACAAACCTTACGTTTTCTCACGGGAAAACAACCTTTTCATTTTATTTGGGAAACCGCAAGCCATACATCCGTGCTTGACTTGCATTTGAATTTCAACCAAAGGATATATTGCGCACACATACAGTTTCTGTTTCACGCACCCAGGCTGTTCTCCTTCCACCCATCCTTGCTTCATCCTTCACCCAGCCATGCATCATATTCCTTCCCAGCCACCTCGGGCACCAATCAAACACGTATCATTGTTCTTTGTCAGCCATCATTACTTTTAACTTGCTCGTCCATTCACACTTACTTACACCCTTCTTTCGCTTTTCGTTCATCCCATCCATCAAGTTCATCTCATATCTGATTTGGATTCTCGAAAAGAAATTCACAGCTGAGTTGAAGTACATTTAGAGGAGGCTACTACCTGGTTGATAAAAACTTTGTTCTAAATTTGAAAGTCTTCTTAACAGTATAGTAACTTAACTGTAGAACATATATGCTACACCCGTGCAGAGAGCACACTCTGCAGTCTGCAATCTCAATAAGTAAGGAATATAAGAGCTTACTACTGCCCGCCACTACGATGGCAACCCTCACAGCAGTTTCCTCTGGCACTTCCACCGCCTCCTCCCCATAAGTGTCCTCCTCAACCTCCGCGCTGGCCCCGGCACCAGATGATCCACCTACAAAGTACATTGAAGAATGTTAGATGTCATAGGCATACACCACTCACTAGTAATTTGTCTAGGAATGACGAAATGTGAATACAGAAACCAATCTAATAATTTGTGACTGTCTACTCTAAAGTAAAAATGTCCCTTTTTTCAGGGAAGGGTGTTGTCTTGCTGCACTTTTTGGCACAACTGATGAATGCTTGCTTTATAACACGCACCCTTTTTCTCATAACAGACAGAAGCTTCACTTCTAAGAACAAGAGCAAGATCAGATCATCATCACTAGGACGGAATGACCAACGATTCAGCACCAAAAAGAAAAATTTAAGTTCAAACCAGGTAAGAGCTCGGCTCGCCCACAATAAATGTGTGAAATAATTCACTAAGCACTTTTCCATTTTTAATCAACCGTTTATGTTTTATGACAAGCTTGATTTTAATAAATGTTTATACGTTTAATAAAGCTTTAAAACTTAAATAGACTCTGTGGTTTTTGGTCAAGAGTGACTGAGCAAAAGGTTTTGCAATTTGCAAGCATGAGTCCGTGCCTCTGACACTTCTGGACTCTGACTCCGTACTCTTGTCCTGCGTTGGATAATCATCATTGGGGATCAATCATAGATGAATTCCGGAGCTAAATGACTTTGCCACACTATCTAGTCAGTAAGGAGATTGGGGGTTCTTCAAAGTCTGATATCACTGAGGTATGTGGAAAGTCTACCTGCACCTATTATAATTGATAAACAATGCACTATTTAGTGTCCATAGTTCTGTTTGTGCAGATTTGTCCCTGCAACCGTAGTAGTATAGATTGTCCTCCTATCCAAACCAAAAGTAAAGTAGTATCTTATTCTTTCTTGGTGGTCATTCACATTTTATTGTTGGGAATTGTCAACGCATAAACATTTAGAAGACTTGAAAAGACATTATGGACAATCCCAGAGGACTGCACTCAGTGCATAGAGCTATTGCTGACTAGAATGGGAGTTTCGTTTAACACCTTTTGCCAAATGTGCAATCTTAGTTAGCTACACAGACAGACTAATAAGAATAATCTAGTAATACCACAGGGAGTCATAGTAGAGGCAGGATAAGAATTTAGATACAGTCTACAAGAAAATCAAAGACGATTTAGAAAAAATCGAATGAGGAACGCTAGGAGAAAATAGGTACTCTATATTAAATTTAAAACTTACCGGGGCCAGCAAAGGAGCCCTCGCCTGACCGATCCTGGCCTTCTAAAGCAGCAGCAGCCGATACCACCTCCTCCTCTGTCCTCTTGCCCCTGGGGGGAGCTGATGTACAACATGAAAGAAAGAAAGACCCGAAAACATGGATGATTGTTGTTAACCAAATCAAACATTTCAAACGAACAATAACAAAATATTTTAGCGAAATAGCAAATAGACAACTATTCCACTGGATATATTGACCTATCTCATGTGGTCTACTACGATATTAGTATTGCTTGATTTGCGGACCGTCGACTTGGAGAGTTATGTAACTCACTAAACAAACTACTAAAAAGGTTCGCCTAGGACTGGCAGGCAGCAGTCCACAGCATGCGAAGTGACAGACAAACTCCATTGTGATTGCAGATCAGTGACAACACTAAAAAGTTTCCTACTACATTAACCAGTCATTAAAATACTCAAACTATCAATCCACCACCACTATTTCTTCCTATTGCCAGGTGTACAAAGGAAGGACTGGACTTGAGTCTGTAGGGGCAGATTTACAAGCCCCTTGCGGCTCTTTTGCTCTGTTGTTGCGCGACTTTTGTGACGCAGCGGCAGAACAAAAGAGGTGCCATGGTGCGGCGTATATTAACAATGTGACGCATACGGGAGATGCATCATGTTGTAAAGCCCTGCGCCATCAGGGGGCGTTCCGGCGCAAGGGAGGGCGTTCCTGCGCAGGAACTCATCCTAAAAGTGGCTGAGGGAAATCTACAAGATTTTAATCAGTCACTTTTAGGACAATGATGCGTCACTCAAACCCTGCGCCTGCTTGAAGCAGACGTACGGCTTGACGCAGCATTGGGGAGATAGGGTACCCCAGAACATTGCTGGAGCTGCGCCATCGTTGCAACGCAACTCCAGCAATGCGCCGCCTTTACGGCACAGATGCGTAACGCTTTGGCGACGTTTTGGGCCCATGGTGCGCCGCATTGTAAATACGGCGCACCATGGGTGGTGGTGGCGTGGCGCACAATTACTGGCGCATCCCTGCTACTTTGCAGGGATGCACCGGTAATTGCAAATCTACCCCTTAGTGTCTAGCATTACGCAGTTCTGTAAACTACACTCATACATAATTTCTCAGGCCAATAAAATGAACACAAAATCGAAAACAAATAAGCATAGTAGCAACGCTACTGAAAAGGAGAGCAGTGCACCTGAAATGCACAGAAGATTTTGAAATATAATTTACCTACAATGTAATCGGCAGCATTATTGCTCTTGGTAAAAAACAAAAAATTGCAATATAATAACACACAGAGCAGGAGAAAACAGAGTAGTGATGAAATAGCTACTACTACTCACCAAGCCCGGGGATATCGACGCCGAGCAGGTCGTGTTCCCGGTCAAGGAGATCTTTCCAATGGTGGGTGGCCTGGTTGTAGGTGCGCCGGAACCGAGAGTGTTCATACATGGCCCGGCACACCTTCTCACACCGCTTCCGGCGTTCCCGGAGCCCGTAGTCGCTTGCGATCTTGCCGCCTGCCATGATGGTCCTGGGGAAGCGGCACTGTACACAGAATACTAGTGCGGCCACCTCCTCCGAGCTAAAGATCTCCCGTGGCATCACTAGCTCCCCCTCAAACGCCCGCACGAGAGCCAGGCACGGTGTGCGGGACCCTTCCCCTTCTCGGACTGCTTCCTGGCTCCCTTTACCATGGTCTGGGCAGAAAGGAAGGTAAATAAGAAATAAGAAATAGAATAGGGAAGAAGAAATGAAAAGAGTTTAAAAAAGTAGTTTAAAATTAACCAAAAGTAGCAGAAAACACAAAAAATATAGAGCTAGAAAAATAGAGGGATAGATAATAAGTAAAATAGATCAAAAAAACTTCAAGCAAGCAAAGGATGGCAGAGATTGAGAGAGGATACAGAAAGCATGCCCAGAACCATAGCAATTAATGAAAAACAAGATGGTCGTGCCCGTTCACGACCGCGTGGGTAAATTCGCGCAAGATTTCCCCCGCGATCACACGCGAACTTGTACTAGCGAGCCGCACACTTTGCGAGATTACACATAGCGCTCTGAAACGGAAATACGTCACGCAAACAAGATGGCCACGCCCATGTACGACCGCTAGGGTAACTTCGCGTCGTTGCGCTACCAGCGGCTTGCGAAAACGCAAAAAACCACGCGAACTAACAGGCCGCAAAAAAACAAATTGCATATTTGCGCCCGCGAATCCCGCGACATTGCAGAAAAACGATTTTTGCAAAACTGAAAGCACTCAGCAGGTGCAAAAGTTCGAGCTCATGATTCCCTGTAGTGCTTCATGAGGGGCCCCTCCAGAGTTCAGTTGCCTACTTGCAACTATTCTATGACCCTGCTCTGACCCTCACAGCAGGCTCAGAGAATAGCTACAAGTATGCCACAAAGGTCCTGTTAAAAAAAATTACACTGCAACAGAAAGCCATTACAGATGAGGAAGCAGGTGCCAGACTGGAAGTTCAAATTCAGTGACACATTAATCAACCCCTAATTCATTCATGTCAGTTGAGGCAGGGCAGGTGTGCTAACGAATTTTGCAAAACTGAAAGCACTTAGCAGGTGCAAAAGTTCAAGCTCATCATTAATCAGGAAGCACTTACAGCTAAGGAAGCGGGTGCCAGCTCAAATTTAGTGACACATTAATCAGCCCCAAATTAATTAATGTCAGTTGAGGCAGGGCAGGTGTGCTTTTCCCCCCATAATCTACAGTGATGAACCAGAGGATGGCAGTGATGTACCAGAGGGTGGCATGGGTGAACCAGAGGGTGGCAGTGGTGAAACAGAGGGTGCTGTGATGAACCAGACGTAGAAACAACATGGTCGCGACCGTTTCGACTCGACAAGTAAGTTCGCGTTTGCGAACTGGTAAAAAACCCTTGCGAACTGGCAGAAACTCTTGCGAACACGAGAAAAAAAATACGCAAATTCGCGAAGGTTCGCGAATTTTGCGGATTGCGAATTCGTGAATACGCAAATTCGTTAATCGCGAATTTGCAAAATTCGCCCATGCTTATTGTGGAGTCAGTTTGTGGTGTTTTCACTGTATTACTGTGAGTGTTGGTAAAAATACTTAGCACATTGCCTTCGATAAGCCTGACTTCTCATGCCAATCTACCAAGGGGGTGAACAGGGGTTATCTGAAGAGTGTTTCCTCCTTACCCTGACTAGAAGCAAGGGTCCCTATTTGGACAGTGGTACCTACCTCTGTCAACTAGAGACCCCCAGTTCTAACAGGTGCCAATATGGGTGCAAGCATTGTGACACAACTGTGTGCATGCATCTTAAAATCTTGCAGCAATTTTTAATTTAATGTTCTTCAATGGCTGATGGCTGTTTTAGAATGGAAGATTAATATGTTAATAAAGAGAAAAAGAAATGACCTCAGAGTGCAAAAATGTGAGCAAACAGTGCAGCAGCATTTTCTAGCTTCAGGGCCCTGTATAAAAAACAAAAACATATTAGGACATGGGTGTTGAAAAGTGGTCATTAGTAGTGATAAGTGGTGACTTACCTCTAATAATAAGGTCACAGTTACAATAAAAAGATCAGTTGGGGTCTCAATAAAATATTACCTTGCTCACCCCTTGTTAGCTGGCAAATAGCAGGTAGGCTTCACTTAGGAGGCAGGTGTGTAAATCATTTAAAACACCAATATATTAAAAAGTAAGACAGAACACACAAGAAAAATCCAACTTAAATGTATAAGAATAGATTATATTTCAATGAAAAAATAGACACCAAAACCACAAAAATTCAGAGATAAGAATTTTTAAAGATTAAATGTGAAACAAGTACTTAGAATCAAGTAGCACTCAAAGGGGTAATAAAAAGATTGTATTGGACTGGGGCAAAATTGATAGTTCTTTCCACCTACTTGCAGAAGCGTTTCTCAATGAGAGTAAAGTGGGCCACGGAACCATCCGGGGGTTCAGATGCTGTGGTTGGTCTCTTGGGGTCTGGAGTACAACTTCCACATGGCACCTGGTCAGCTTATGGAGCTTTTAACAAAAGTTTCTCCAAACTTCTGGACCTTCTTTCAGAAGATCTCCTTGAGGGTTCAAAGTGTTGACAACACCAATCAAGGGGTCTAGAATCTCAGAGATGGCCCTTGGGAATTTGGGACTACAATTCCAACAATGCACTTGGTCAAATCCTTATACAGTCATTGGACACACTCCAGGATGGGGATTTATTGGCGGAAAAGATGCAGGTGGGCTCTGTTAACCTGTAGCTTGTCTATACCTTTACACTTGTGAAGCCAGGCAAAGTCCTTAGGGCTGTAGTACCAGATTCTGCAGCAGGTGCAGTCCTTCAGAGTGCAGTCCTTTAGGTTCAGATCAAGGTTCCAGCAGGACTGTCATTCTTCTCCTTGTTGTTCCAGACATTGTATCTAAGTTGATGGCAAATCTTAAATATTTATGCAGTGTTTCTTGGCGTCAAAAATGGGATGCGGAGTGCAACCCTCAGATATGACCACTTCCTTCAAAGTGTGGCATATTCTTGTCCCAGAAAGCACTGTTCTTCCAAAATGCAGAGAAACTCTCCTGAAGAGTTAGATGGGGCTAAGTCAATCCACTGATGTGGCTAAAGTTCTCTATTCCTCCTCTTCCAACTCCTTCCCTAATCTAAATAAAGGGGCTCCTGTGTGGCTGGGGGAACAGGATGGGGAGAGAGGCTGTTCCCGTCCTAAAGTGACATTCTCCCTTTGAAGACCTGTTTGGCCACTTCACCCCCCTTCCTGCTTGTAGCTTCTGGAGCTGCACCTCGCATCGCTCAGAAAATCCATTCTCTCTCTAGCAGGCTACTACACACCTCATAAACTACAAGCGCCTGGATACCCTCTCTCATGACAAGCCCTTGATCTACAAATAATGATTGATTGGTTGATTTGGTGCTCGTTAATAATCAAATGGCTGCTAACAATTTGTACTGTTTAGGTTTTATTATGTCCCAGTTCCCTCTAGTAGTGTTTCCTGTTTCTCTCAGGACATTCACAGTCTTGCTACATTATGCTACCTTCTCATTAGTCAATCTTCCAATGGGAGCTTGCTCTCCAGTCACTGCAGGAGTTACACAAATTGCTGACTTCAGGGACAAGATTTTATTTATATGAGGATCACCTACAATCTGTTCATTACTGTTAAGAGTATTTCATTCATTAATTGATGTCAATATTTTAGGCTGAGCTAGTACTGAATTGCTATGCTGCATGTCTTCTATTTGCTTAGTAGGTCCCATTCGAAGGTCACATTCTAAGCGCCAGTACTTGAGCCCCTTCCTGAAATTGGTCATTAAGGATGAGGTGCGCAGGTGGAGGGGGTGGGTGGTCTACACTTTGGTAGCAAGAAAAAGAGATGGAGCATCCTCCGGCACAGCAGCGGCCTACACGAAGGATCTGCACCAGGGTGAGGTATACAGAGTGGAGGTTCCTTGGGAGATGGTGGAAATGCAGACAGTGGTTCAAGTAGGTGGGTCCTAGGTCATGAAGGGCTTTGTAAGTGGGACTCAGTAACTTGAAATGCATTGCTTCTTGACTGGAAGCCAGTGGAGGTCTTTCAGGTGCTCGGTGCTCTGGGTTCTCTTGGGAAGATTGAGGATCAGTCTGGTGGCTGTGTCCTGGATAGTATAGAGTCTTTGCATGAGTTCGGTGGCGGTGCCTGAATGGTGTGCATTGCTGTAGTCCAGTCGGCTGGTGATGAATGCATCCATTACAGTCTTGCTGTGGTGATGGGGAGACTATTGAAGAATTTGCGGAGCCTGTGGAAGCATGCTGAGGAGACGGCTCAGAACTGATGTTTCATGGAGTGTTCGCTGTCTAGGATGATGCCAAGGTTGCAGGCATGGCCTTTCGGCATGGTGGTTTGTCCGAGATTCCAATGGCCACATGAGTTGTTCCAATGGGTGATGTGTTTTCCAAAAATGAGAACTTGTCTGTGTTGAGTTTTAGCCAGCTGTCCTTCAAAGCTGATATGTTCTTCATGCAGTTATGGAAGTTAGACTTTGTAGAGGCGGGGTCAGCAGAGAGTGATAGGATGAGCTTTGTGTTTTCGACGCAGGAAATGATGTTGTTGTTGTATGGTTTGTGACTTGTGTGATGTAGACATTGAAGAGTGTTGGGCTGCAGGATGAACCTTTGGGAACGCCAAAGATGCTGAGCTTGGCTTGCGATGTAGGAAAACTGCCTTTCTGGTTGCGGCCCGATGAGTGTGTGGTGGGAGACCATGTTGAAGGTGGCGAAGAGGTCAAGCAGGATCAGGTGACTGATTCTCCTCTGTCATGTAAGGTGCAGATGTCATCTGTTGCAGGGACCAGAGTTGTCACTGTGCTGTGGTTGGTCCTGAATACTGCTTGGGAGGGGTCTAGTATGTTTTTTTTTTCTCTCCAGTTGTTTGTGGAGCTGGAGGTTGATGGCCATCTCCAGGAGTTTGGTGGTCAATGAGAGCAGGGAGATGGGACAGTAGTTCAGGAGATCATTAGGGTCTGCTGAGGTTTTCTTAAGGAGGCGTCTGACCTCAGCATGTTCTATTAGACGGTTATTTTGTTGTGGAAGTGAATGGTGACGGCATTAGAGTTCCTGTCAAATGTGTTCAAGTTTTCAGAGTGTTGATGATGAAATTGTCCAACTTGTTTTGTACCGCGAGTATCCATCTCAAGGAAGGCAAGGTATATTCAATAGAGGCAACTTATTACAACTATTTTCTGCATTGCCTGGCCTGGAGAAAATCACTACTCCAGATATTCTTACAGTGGGGTTTATCAGGGGGAGACAGGAGATATCAATGAAAGCACAAGTCTGGAATTGAGATCAAGGCGAAAATGTTATCTCAAAAAGCTGCTCTTGAAGCATGAGGCATCCAGGTGAAGACACCACCAGCCATATGATACCCAGAAGGGTTCTCTGATTGGTCAAGAAAGAGCTTTAATATGCGCAATGGACTACAGGAACAATCTACATCATAGCAAAATTTGAGCTTTCCGTCTGGATGCAAAAAGCTCAAAATTAATTGGTAATCCCCTTCAAGGAATAATGATTTCAAGCTAATCCAGAGAATACCTCTGAAAATAATCCTGTGCAATGTTATAATGTTCAATTGCCCTAACACCGAAAGATCCATTTTTACCAGTGTTCAAAATCGAAAAACTAGAACCTACTATAACTATTGTGTCCTGGAATATAAAAAGCTTGAATTATTTGCCTAAAAAAACCTGACCTAATAAAGGAACTGCAACAAAACAAAATAGTATGTCTTCAAAAGATATGGTGGCGATCAACATGCCCATGGCAAAATCATAATGAATATTACACCCCAGTCAGGCCTTCCTGAGAAGTAGCTGTATATACACACAAGAACTTGGGAGCAGATGCCATAGTGTTACACATTAAAAATCTCTTGTTAACGTTTTACAAAGGCTGTATCTGCTCTGTCCCAATATGCTATGGCTCCTCACAGAGGACTTCAATTTAATCATTAATCTGGTTACAAGCTGAGGATTCTGAGATAGAGATACCTCCCATAGTCAAGAACAAAACCAGGGAAGTTAGGCCAGCGCACTGAACAACTTAGGCCTCCAAGCTCTAAATGGCAGATTTCCAACTGATCATCCTGCTTCCTTCACCTGCATCTCGGGTGCAAAAGGATCAACATTGGATTACAGTGGCTCACTTTAGGGGAATAAAACAACTCCATATTGGTTATGTTGCTCAGATATAAATTTACCTTAAAGAAATAAAAAGACAAGAGGCGTTTGGAAAACGAAGGAACACGTTGTTTTAATTAAACAAAGCTGCCAGGAGAATCTCGATAGATTGCGTCTGAGGAAAGTCTCTCAGTGTACAACGTTTTGGCAGGTTTTATACACATCTTGTGATTTCAATAAAATGATTTTTGCATTCTTGAAAAGCATCTGAGCCATAAATTAACAAGTTGGGGCATCTGATAAGGACACAGATGGGTCTCGACCTCGGGGAGAGCTTGTGTCATCCAGTATGTATGTGTCCAGATGTCCAGCATGAGGAACGTGTGATCACTACTTGTGGTGTTATGTCATGTCCTGACTGGCTGAGTGTTTCCATCTACATGTGGTATCTAACTTCATGGCATTTTTGGGAAACGTGAGCCTTTGGCAAAAAGTATTCTTTTGGTTGTCAATTTCAGTGGACCTGTTTTTGGTCTTCCCTTGACGTACGCCTATCTTTGGGTTAATAGTGATCCCACCTGTGACCTGTTATTCAATAGGCATGGGTGTGGGTCGCAAGGCCTGTCTGACCACGTATCTGTGACTGGTGGTTGATGGGGAGTTGCCTTTGTGTAAATCCAACAGCATTGGTTAGAGTTCATTGGAAACCCCTAGAAATAATACATGGCCATCACTGGTGTCATTTTAATCAATATTCTCAATAGTTCATGTACAGTTCTCAATAGTTCATGTACAGTTTAGAACGCGTACAATGGTATTGTTTGTACAGATATTGACATAATTATGCATTCCTAGATCATGACAAATATTGACTCTCGTTTTAGTCGTTCACACATGGATTATGGCATATATTGACATTGACATTGCTACTGCTGGTATTGTCGATGTTGTGCACTCATGGGTTATTACAAACGTTGACATTGTATTTATGAGTGTTGAAATTGCCATATGGGCGCAGGTTGTGGCAAACGTTGGCATCACATTTATTGGTATTTCCGTTGTCAGGCCTGCACATATCATGGTACTCATTGACACCCTATTTACCCATTCCAACACTTATACCGTTGATAGTGATCACACTGTGCTTAGGTGACGATTATTGTTAAACCCAATTATGAGGGTCCCTATTCGCCTTTTGAGAAATCAAGTTGATGTCATGACTATTAACACCATCAGTGCTGCAGCAATTCCCCCTCTGTGCTGCAGATACTTTACTCCCATTGTTCATGACGAGCTCAGCTCGTCATGAGCACACAAGCAGTGTATTGCATGACGAGCTGAGCTCGTCATGAGCATCGAAGGGGTTAATAAGAGTTAGATGGTGACTAGGGCAAGAAGGTATTAGCTAACTGACATGATCCTTGTCAGATTTGAGCAAGGAAAATGGAACCTTAACAGCAACTTGGCCTTTCATTATAGACAGCATATGAGAAAGTCTTGAAATTTCAAACAGTGATACAATCAAGCCTGACATACCTCCCTTCACCAGGACATCGGGGAAATCTCTCAATTAAAAAAAAGAGTGAAGAGCTGAGCCCGAATTTTGGTGAGAAGTAAAGAAAAGTCGGCATTGATTGTATTAAGGTCAGCACAGATGGAATATAGGAAGAAGAGATGGGAATCTGACCAATCACATGAAGAAAAGCAGTGGACAAAGTTACATAATGTAGCAAAATCTCCCAATTCCCATGCTTTCCGGATGCCTATTCTTGTGATAATATACCACAGGAAGCAACAAAAGTATGGTAACAACACAGCATCAACTTGATAGATATATTCTGTAAGGGACAATCAATAAGTGGAATCATTAAGCTCTTGCAAAATGGTAGAGCCTTCCTGTGATTACTCATGTTCTTCAACAGCCAAATCTTGAAAATACATTAGAGCAACAGGTCCATGCGGACGGCAGGAGAACCAGGACCAATTGGCATAGCAGCTAGATTTTTTAAGCAGCAAACATCGAATGGGCAGGGATGATGGACTCACCATTTGCTCAATTTCAGATGCACAATATATTCCCAGAGAGCTGGCGAGGCTCGGTACTGGTTCCCATACATAACAAGCATTGGAATAGCCAATAGGTTTCACCTTTGGGAAGTAATAAGCGTTTAGGCAGAGATATTGACTTTGTGTTTGTTTTTAAGCTGTGTTGTACAGAAGTTTGCAGTATGCTTAAAAGTTATAATAAAGAAGTGGGAGTAGCATTTTTGTTACCTTTGATATGACCAAGAAAGCACTATGTACAACAGAATGACCATATTTAAAAAGTATTAATAATAAGTAATGACTTAATTTTTTTTTTGTCGTTTGAATACTGGCAACATGTATCTGCGTGCCCTAATTGTTGCTTATTATGTTTTTTATTGTTAAAGGGGGGTGTATAAATAACAGCACAGTGAAGATTAGTTAGTAAGTTAGTGAGAGTGGTATATTTAGTGAGTTAATTAGTGAGAGATTCTGTTATTTAGTAAGAGTGATAGTTAGTGAGAGAGTTAGTGAGTGAATTAGGGATAGAGAGTGAGAGTTAGTGAGAGAGAGTGAGACTTAGTGAGAGAGTTAGTCAATGAGAGAGTTAGTGAGCGAGTTAATGAGAGTGAGAGAGTTAGTGAGAGTGAGAGTTAGTGAGAATGATTTAGTGAGTGAGAGTGAGAAAGTTAGTTAGTGAGAGAGTGAGTGAGAGATTTAGCTATTGAATGAGAGTTAGTCAATGAGAGTGAGAGAATTAATTAGTATGTGAGAGAGAGTTAGTGAGAAAGAGTGAGAGAGTTAGAGTGTGAGAGTTAGTGAGTATGAGAGAGTGAGTAAGGTAGTGAGTGAGAGAGAGTGAGTAAGTTGGTAAGAGAGTTAGTGTTTTTTTCGAGGAAGTGAGTTAGGTAGTGAGTGTGAGTTAGTTAGTGTGAGTGTAATTAAGTTAGTTAGTGAGAAAGTTAGTCAGTTAGTTTGTGAGAGTGATAGTTATTTAGTTAGTGCTGGAGAGTGTGAGTGATTGTGAGAGAGTTAGTTAGCGGGTTAGTGAGAGAGTTCGTTAGTTCAGGGTCGGCTTTTGGGCAGTGCGACTGGTGCGGCCACACTGGGCGCTGACCTGTGGAGGGAGCGCCAAACTCGGGGGGGGGGGGGGCTGTGTGTTTAGCAATACCTTTGGATGGAAGAGATATGGGGCACTTATGCCCAGTAGTAGTGAGAGAATCAGAGGAGGTGGTCATGGGGTTAGGGGCGGCACATTTTTTTTTCCCCACCGGGCACTACCAGCGCTAAAGTTAGTTAGTGAGTTAGGTAGTTAATTAGTGAGAGTGAGAGATTTTCTTCCATGTTTTTTAAAACGGTACAAATTACCTACACCCGAGTAATGCAGGGTACATATGGATAATACTAATAAAATTCTAGCAAAATAAACGGGCAGAATGCTGAAGTGCAATTATATAACCCTAAATTACATTTCATCCCTTGAAAAGAAAACGCTTTCCACAACATTATCCTGAGCAGTTACACTAGTAAATAAGCAAACTGGTCTAATTTGGTGAAATATTCTAGGACTGCAGCTGGAATGGTAATTTGCATCCTGGCATCTGTGGGCGCCCTCCTGCCAGTACTCTGTGCTTAGGCTTCGAATGCACCTGCACAGCGAGGGTTTGGAATCATTAGCTGATCGCAGAGATGCGCAGTGTGCTTTTGGGGGTTGAACCGGAGACTGTCACTTGGATGGAAATACCAAAGCCTAGAACAGGCTGCAGCCTAGATGAGGCCACGCTGGTATGAAGAGTTTGTACCAGCCCTTAGGCCAACAGATGGATTGCATTTGGACCACCATGTATGAAACTGTGTACAATAACGCACTGCATAAATAAGGGTTATTAGCTGGCGCTAAGTACAATCTACCAAAATGAAGGATGCAATTATAATTAGACTTTTATGTGGAGCAAGCTGCTATGGTCCATCTGCTTTGCGTTGCAGCATGTACGATGTGCCTAGTACACACCCCAGCAGCACGAGTTCTAACAGAACGGGGAAGCTGAGTCGAAAAATCCCCCAGCTCCACCTTCCTTCCAAGCAGGCCTTCACAGCAAATGCAGCACGTCCGTTGTCTGCCAAGATGCTGGGGCGTGCGCACTGCATCCGGCGAGCTTCACATTTAAACCCGCAGGTCCCTCAATATAATGGAAAGATTCAATAAACGTTGCACATTTCTGAAATATTACTTCAAAGTAACTGACAGCAACGTTTAAGAACTATGAAGACATCTGTGTATCTACATGTACATAAGTGCAAATATATATATTTAGACACATTACAATTAAATTCAATTAGACACATTACAAGTTTAACGCTTTTGGCAACAAAAGGAGATATCGGGTCCTCTATCAATGCGATGATTTGTGCATTGAACCAATCACTCGCCCACTTCTGAGCCGTGTCTGCAACACAATTTCAGAAGAGGAGATACCATGATTACAGGGTCACTTTTACCCACAGTCCTTACAGTCAGACAGAAAATGCTGCCTCTATTACTGTCCAGAAAGCTCTGGTTGTAACGGCAGTTGATTACAAATGCGCCAGTCCCTCAGTCAGCTATTCACTATTGGCAGATGAAACAAAGGACAACTAATTAAGTTCTAGGTATTTGATTTCAGTGACAAAAGTAAATGTGGTCCCTGAGTATGTGCAATAAAATCGTTCACTTTAATAAGGAATACTCCCTATGAAGGGCTTTAAGTGGAATGAAAAAAGTGTGTGGGGTGGGTCTCCTAAAGGGGCGTGGTCGATGTAATTACCAGCGTGGTGCGCTAAAAATATGTGCTTAGCATAGCGTACTGCTCGAATGGCATATTTGTTGTTGCATCCAGATATATGATACAAAAAAGTAACATTATACCTACAACAAGCCAAGACTATTGGCTTTGTCAATGGCTGTTGGCTGCATAAAGTAATTAAACCACTATGGATGTGTTCTATATCATATTGAAAACACTTCAGTCCTGGAACGGTGAGACTGTGAAAGAACTAAAACGAGTCTCTTTGTGACTGCGAAAGATCTAAAAGTAGTCTCTTTAAGGTTACATCAAAGGCTTTGAACAATGGAATTGCTGCAGATTTAAGATTTTTTTCCCACCCTGAGTGTGACTGCAAAAATGGAGAGCCCGATAGGGACCCGTCCCAGCACCTGCTTTTAAGAACTGCTGGAGCTCAGCATCGGCAGGAGCCGGCCCACTTAAAGCCCTGTCCCTATGTCACAAACATTGGTGAAAACTGGGTTGTCACTACTCCGAGATGGTTCTGTGGTGCTAAACATAAGTGCACAAAATTCCACTAGCTCATCATCTCACCACTCCAGACACACACCATAGTGTACCACGACCCATGGGTGCCCACTTTACCCAACTGTGCTCTATAGGAATTATCCCGCCATAAATGTGGGCACTCCTTGCAAGCCTCAGCAGCGGACTGGCACTGGGGTTTTCTTTTAAGCAGAAGGAGTAAAAGTTAAACGAAGGGAGGTCTCCTTCACTCTAGACCTCTGGCAACTTCAATGCGCTGGTTACGTGTACATATATCGTCAGTTGCTGCATAGCATGCTCACAATTATGTGAAGGGGGAATCAACCCACCAAGCTAGGTGATCGGCATTAACATACACTTGCACACAGATACACCCTACCAGTGAAAGGTGAATGGTTTCATATAATTTTTTTATTTCTGCCCAGATTCTCTGTCGCCCTCGAAGGCGGTCTTTTCTCTGGCCTTGCCTTCGCTTTTTACAAGTAAAAGGTACACCCTAGGAGGAAGTCAGGGGTGAATATGAAGACAAGATAATGTTTTTCGAGCAAGTTAAGCACAATTTTGATGTTTTGTTGTGTTGCCTTGCATGGACGTAAGCATGATTGCTCTTGCGTTTTACATATGGCTTGAAAACTGTGATTTTTCCTAAACGGAACCTACGTGGATAAAAAGGCTGATTGGCATTGTAGCGCTTCCTGAGTTTTGGCGCCCTTTTCATGCAGGTTTGGCTGTGGCTAGCAGAGTTAGTTTTTTTCTTATGTTTTACGTTCTATCATTTTCACTTGGGTGCGAACAACAACAAATGGGCGTGCGCGGTAGTCAACTGCGGGGCTATTGGTTGGCACTGAAGTAGAATGGTGGAGCATGTTGTGCGCAGCACAATTTATTTTCTGGAACTGTTATTGTGCTGTAAGGCTTCTGAGCACTCTGCCACCGCAGACGAGAATGGTAGGCTGTGGATGAAACGGGAAGAGTGCCTAAGCATTTCATAAGGGAAGTGCGACGGCTCTGTCAGGAAGATGGAGTGTCTTGAGCAGAATATGAGCTGCGCCACCTGGTGGGTGAGTTTTGTTTATGGGTACATCAGTGCGGAATCATGGCACAGCTGCGATAAGGAAACTGTCAACCACCACATATTACCTCTCCTACGGTTGACGTAAATCATGAGCATGAGCGCTGCTAGTGATCCACAAAGTGGCATTAATAAAAACAAGCGCGGCAGGCTGCAGGCTACAAGGAGCAGGGGGAGGCGCGCGAGGCAGCAGGGGGAGAAGGGGCTGTGAGAATCACTGGCGAGAACGATAATTGCTGCCAGATGGTGGCGCGCGCTCCCGCCAGTGAATCTCCTTACGTGCACGCGTTGCCATTAAAGGCAATGGAACGATTGCACGTGCTTGACTGAAAAGCCAAAGCGATCTTAAAATGTCTTTTTGCCTTTGTAGCGCATGTGCGCTGCATAGGCAAGACCTTACTTGTCGTATTTTAAAGCCAAGAGCTGGAACAATGAACGAGGGAAAAGAAGATAATACAGCTGACCCAGCCCGGCTTTTGCAGTGGCTATGGGACAGAAGAGGCGCTGACTTACCTAGCTGACAATCAATGAAATAGAACTCACTCTGGCCTGTATTCTGAATTTATTGACTTCACCACAGCTTGTGATCGCATGATCAGAGGACGGCTGTGACATAAGCACTACAAGTGGAGGTACTAGCCTCAATACTAACTGCCATTATTAGCCTTTATTCCAACACATCGATAAAAGTGCATATTCTGACCAACTGGGTAACATCAGATAAATCATCACGACCTCGAGGGTGGTAAAAAAGAAGTGCATATTGCCCTCTTTTTTTACCTTGCTGACATTAACAATCATCCTGCCTCAGCGAGAGCCTTTCTACCAAAATTAGCAGGAGAAAAGATGCGCCTCCTCCAATATCCTGATGATACCATTATATTTGATCAAACCAAAATAGCCCTGCAGCACTCTCTGAATGATTGTGACGAGTACTGTGTATTGAAAAATATTGAAATCAACAGTGGGAAACCGAAAATCTTAGTGACTCACTGAAATAAAGCCAAAAGAGGATCATGGCTCCTGGGCGCAAAAAATTAGAGATAGTATTAACAAATAAATACTTGAGAGTATACTTCAATACTCAAGGCAGCTATAAAGATCATCTAGCCTTGTCTAAGCAAGTTTTCTTAGCATCAACAGACTTGTTTTGTAAATTAATTTGCAAGATGAAAGGACCACAAATAACACCGCTATGTACACTGATGAACTCCAAGCTAATGTCAACGGTGATGAATGGAGCCATCACTTTCAAAGATCACTTAGCCGTCGGCTTAGAACATGTCTAGGACCTATGCTATTGTGCCATTTTTACACTGCCTAATTGTACACCAGCAGCATGCAGACGTCTTGAATTCAACTTACCAAGACAGAGTTTATTATTACAATTGTGCGGTATTGCTTTTTATGCAAAGGCAAGGAGCCCTGAGATTGGTACGCTGAGACACTTGATCTGGCAGACAATTTCCAGCAAGGATTTTAAGTGGCATTGTTATCTTGTACATCAGTTAATGCATTAGCAGCTGAAGAAATCTGGTCCATTAACATGCCACCAAAATACAGCACAGAGTCTTATCAAAGCAAGCCAGATTAATTTCCAGATCAACTGTGAAGAAACTCGGAATTCCACACTCCCTTGTTATGTTGCTTCTTTTATTATTGAATCTTGCTCTTTAAGGCTCGTGTGCTAGAGCATTAGAATGTATTATGCAGGTGTGTTCCAGGTTAACAGGCAGTTGCTGACTGACTGTGAAGCCTTCCAGTTGTGTTCCTGGCACTACCTGTTCTTCCTATCTTCATCTTAATAAAGATACTAAAGTAATCCAACTGCGTGGTTACTTAACAAGTGGCAACGAGGGAAACCGGGATTTATTCGGGAACAAAGGATTTAAAAGAAAAAGGAAACTGAGCTTTTTAGAGGAAACGAAGAATTTAAAGAAAAAAGAAAACAGAGTTTTCCTTTCGGAAGTATCATCATATCCTTAACTAATTACTCTCTGCGCGCAATGTGTATGGCACTTACAAGGTAGGAAAAAACTATTTTGTAATACTTTTCGGGTCAATTGAACTGACCTGCATCATTTGAACTTGCCATAGCGCGAGTGTGAACAGCCTTCAGCGCGAGTGTTGACAGCGCGAAGTAAACAGTTCCTGCGCGAGTGTTGGCAGCCATCGCATCACGAACACCAGGACATTGATGTGCGTGATGATGTCATGGCGCAAGGTCACGTAGGGACACGATCTCTTCAGAGCTGGAGTTTGGAATGTGGAAACTTTATATTTGGCGGAAATTTTACTGAATAGAATATACAAATATACGGGAAGAACAGGTGAGGAAGTCGGGACACTTTATTAAAAAAAAAAAAATGTGTAATATTAATAATTTTTTTTTTTACTTCTTACTTAAAAAAAAAAAAAGAAAATATAAAGGAAAGGAGCCTAGAGACTTAGTTTTATTAGAAACTCATCCTATGGACGGAGGTGATCAGACAGGGGCTGAAACTGAAGAGAGAATGGCTCAACACAGTTTTACCATAAGTCCTCCACAACCTTTCTGGTCCATGGGATCACAACCAGAAATTAAGTGGGTGGAATGGAAGGAATATTTCACTAATTACATTTGTGCTATCGATGAAGCAGGGAAAATGAAGGCTGAACAGAAGAAGAGAATATTATTGCATTCACTTGGTCCTAAGGGTTTAAAAACTTTTTCACGTATGCAAAAAGTTGTGAATGCAGATTTAAGTGACTTTGAAAATGCCTTGAATGATACGGACAGGTATTTTGCACCTAAGGTGTGCATCGGTATTATAAGACATAAATTCTTCCAAAGGAAGCAAAAGAAGGAGGAATTAGTAGATGAGTGGCTAGATGATTTTAAAAAATTGGCAATTGACTGCAAATTTGGTAATCTTCATGATGATCTTATCAGGGACCAACTGGTCATGCACAATGACAATTCACCTATACAAGACCGATTATGGGTGAATGGAGACGCACCATTAGATGACATACTTGCCATTATGAGAAAATCTGAAATGTCGGGTAGATGTGCGAATGTGATTAAAGATACTGAAAAAACAACTTCAGCAGTGTTTAAGATCCAGAGTGGTTCAAAAAACACAAACAGACAGTTCCAAGGGAAATCAACTAGCCTACCATTCAAGAGTCAAGGGAGAGATAGGAATACAGAGGAAAGGAGATGTTACCGTTGTGACAGCCGGGAACATTTGGCCTTCAGCAAGATGTGTCCTGCTTTAAGGAAGAAGTTTGGCATATGTGGATTAGTTGGACATTTTAGCAAAATGTGTCGCAGACGTAGTAACGTTAAATGTATTTGGAGTGAGGAATCGAATGCAGGAGAAAGTGATTGTGATGATGATGAGTGCATAAAGAATATAAGAGGAAACTATATGCTCAATATTAGCGATGAAGCAATGGAGGGGAAACCAATGTGTGATGTGTCTTTGGGTGGTGTAACGGTCAAGGTGTATGCTGATTCTGGTTCCCCATATACCATTGTAAACGAAGAGGTGTGGAAAAAGAAATTTGTACACAAGATAGGAGATCATTTGAATGCATCTGATGTGAGTCCAGTAGGATACACAGGTGAGAGGAAAAATTTGTTAGGATTCAGATGGCTATCATTTTTGTTTAGAGGAAGGATGACAAGAGGAAAATTATATATAGCAAAGAAGGGGCCATCTGTATTAGGATGGTATGATCAGAAAAATCTTCATATCATTCTAGATCCAAATAGTAAAGACAAGGTGCTGGTACTAGATGAAGGCAGTAAAATAGAAGATCTCTTAAAGAATAAGTTGGCCAATGTTGTCAGTCAAAAGTTGGGGGAATTGAAAGGATTTGAACACAGAATTATGCTTAAGACAGATGCTCAGCCAAAAGTACACAAGGTCAGACCTATCCCAATGTTAATAAGGAAGGTAGTGAAGAAGGAAATTCAGGGACTTTTGTCTAAGGGGGTCATTGAGGATGTGGACACGTCGGAATGGATTTCTCCGATTGTGGTCGCAAGGAAGCCCAACGGAAAAATTTGTTTGTGCATTGATTTACGCCATCTGAATAAAAACATTGTCATAGAAAGGTTCCCCTTACCAAAAATAAATGAGATGGTTTCATCTTTAAGAGGGGCAACGTGGTTCTCTACGATCGACCTCTCTGCTGCCTATCATCAGGTAGTTTTAGAACCAGAATCAAGACATCTCACGGCGTTCATTACGCCATTTGGATGCTATCAATTTAAGAGGATGCCTTTTGGCTTGGCGTCAGCGGCAGCTGTTTTTCAGCGTTTGATGCACAAGTTACTTGGTGAAATGGAGGGTGTATGTTTTTTCCAGGACGATGTTCTCATTACTGGAAAAAACAAGGAGGATCATGACGCTAAGTTGATGAAAGTGTTTGAGGTTTTAAGCTCTGCTGGTTTGACTGTGGAATTGACAATATGTAAATTTGGTGAAAGAAGTGTTTCTTACCTGGGTCATGTGATCAGTGAGGATGGTGTCAGACCTAAAGTCTCCTTGGTTGAGAATATCTTGGCTGCGCCAGCCCCTAAATCTAAAGATGAGATCAAATCATTTTTAGGGATGGGGGAATATTGTGCAAAGTTCATTAAAAATTTTGCTTCGAAAGTTTATAACATTAGGTCATTGCTTAAGAAAAATGCGAGATTTGAATGGACCGAGCAGTGTGAAAGGGAGTTTGTTGAAATTAAGATGGATTTGCAGAAAGTGAATTCACTTTCAAGTTTTGACCCCAATTTGAATTGTTTACTGACTACTGAGGGTTTGGGTGCAGTGCTTTCGCAAATTGGTGATGATGGTAGAGAAAGGATTATTCTGTTTGCATCCAGAGCTTTGTCACCAGCTGAGGGAAGATATCCTATCATAGAAAGAGAGGCGCTGGCTTGTGCCTCGGCTCTAGAGCATTTTCGGGCTTTTGTATGGGGCAAGTTGGTAAATATTCGAACGGACCACAAACCGTTGGTTCATATTTTATCTACAGAAGGGACTGCAACAGCATCAGCCAGACTTGCAAGAATTTCGATCCGTATGAAAGAGTATATTTACAAGTTGAGTTACATGCCAGTTAGGGATAACGTAGTGGCAAATTGTTTATCCAGGTTGCCTATGCCTTTGGAGGAATGTGTAGATGATCCATGGGGAAGTTTTAGTGTGGCTCTGGTTCAGGATTCTGGTGTCCCTGCTATTAGTAAGGAGGATTGGGCTAAATAGCATGGTAAAGATAAGATCTTAGTAGATATATCTAAGTTTATTTGCAAAGGTTGGCCTAAGGAAAAGTTTATTGCCAATGAATTGAGACCATTTTGGGAAGTACGCTTGGAGTTGTCCTTTGAGAAAGATGTATTACTAAGGGGTGACAGGATTGTTCCACCGGTAAGTTTACAGAAAAGGATTATACAAATGTGTCATGAAGGGCATTTTGGGATTGTCAGGACTAAAGTTGCAGTCAAAAAGCTGTTTTAGTGGTCCAAGGTAGATAAGGAGGTAGAGGATTTTGTGAGGGCATGTTTGGTTTGTACCTCTGCTGACAAGTCTTTAAGGACTTTAAAACCTATGATGAGTGAGGGCTTACAGCCTGATTCATGAAGTAAAATTGCGCCCGCAATAGCTGCGAAAATGCAATTGCGGGCGCAATTTCCGTAATCGGCATTCAACATCAAAAAAGCGAACTCGCAAACACATAATAGCGAATTCGCTATTATATTCACAGAATCCCGGCAGGAGAGCATTAGCGATTCGGAAAATGCGAGAAACAACGGATTCTGCTAAATAAATAGAGAATTCGCTATACAATCGCAATCGGTATTCAAGAAAAATCGCTAATAGCGAAAAACCCAAAAATCGCATTTAGCGCCACGCAAAATAAGGACAACTCGAAGCAGGTGGTAACCATAAAAGCCATGCAAAAATTACATTTAAAAAAACGTTGTCCAATCACCAACAGGTTCAGGCCTGACCAATCACACATAAGGACAATCATCAGCAGCAGCATTAGGAGTTCCACAATGCCAGGAATGTACATGGTGGTGAGGCGTCGAAGGCTACAGCGATTAGCACGGAGGAGACGCAGGATCCAGGACAGGATATTCCGCCAGCGGGTCACCTTGCTGGGCCAAACCAGAGAGCAGATATATGCAAAATACAGGCTGAATGGGGAAATGATAATGCAGTTATTACAGGACCTTGACCCCCTGATGCAGCACCCAACAAGCCGTACCAATGCGGTGCCTACACATGTGCAGGTATTGTGTAGCCTGCACCTCCTGGCCTCCGGGAGTTTCCAGGGGATAGTAGCGGCTGCTGGGGGGATATCCCAGCCCACCATGTCACGCTGCCTCCACACTTTTGATGACGCCATGCTCACCCAGCTACACCGTCACATCAAATTCCCCGCCAGCCAACAGGAATTGGACATGACCAAGCTACAATTCTACAATGTAGCCCGTTTTCCACATGTGCTCGGATGCATAGACTGTACCCACGTCGCCATCTGCCCACCAGCTGCCATGGAGTATATGTTCCGCAATAGAAAGTCCTACCACTCCCTCAACATCCAGATGGTCTGCAATGCTAAGACATACATCGCTGACATTGTCGCACAGTACCCAGGGAGTAGCTATGACTCCTTCATATTCCGGCACAGCGGCCTCCACACACGACTGGTCAGGGGAGAGTTTGGGGAAGGACACCTACTTGGTAAGTACACTTTGTCGACAATGTCACATTGCAAAGATGTAACAGCGCAGCACAGGCAATCACCATCTGCTCCTCTCATTCAGGTGACAGTGGCTACGCCCTCCGTGAATACCTCCTGACCCCATACCTCAACCCTGCTACACCCCAGCAACGGCGCTACAATATTGCACACATATGTTTATGTTTATGTTTATGTTTATTAAAACTTTTGTAGCGCGCTCTGCTACCACGGGGTATCCTGGCGCGGTGAGTGAATTTTGAGAACAGAAGAACTGAAAACAGAGTCTGGAGGAACTACTAGTAAGGGGCATTGAACAGATGGGTCTTGAGATCTTTTTTAAACAAAGCAATGGTTGGCGAAGCTCTGAGAGAAAAAGGGAGAGCATTCCAGGCAGAGGCAGCTTTGACTGAAATGGATTGGCCTCCTATGCGTGCGTATTTGAATTTGGGGGTGATTAAAAAACAAAGGTTAGCCGATCGAAGGGCACGGTTTGGAGTGTAAAATGAAAACCTTTTCTGCAGGTATGTACAAGGAATTGCATAGAAAGGACATTTGGCCTGCTCAAGAGCAGGTTCCGCATACTGCACAAGACAGGTGGGGCCATGTATTACAGTCCTGCAGTGTGCTGCCGCATTGTGGCTGTCTGCGCAATACTACATAACATAGCAACCAAGCGCCGGATACCTGTCGACATCTCTGGCAGTGAATCTGAAGGGGACAACCGGCCACCAGCACATGCGCGCCATGCACACGGGGAGAACCCAGCTGAAGGCCACAGGCGTCGCAACCACATCACAGTGAACAGTTTCTAGTGCACCCTCTTCCATCACCCCACAAATGAATAATGCATGCAAAATGTAATGATGACACAACCCTAATGTGTGTAGCAAAATAAATGTATTTGTTCAAATCACAAAAAATGTATCAGTTCAACTTTCTCCCACTAACAGTATTACAGCATACTGCAGTGTCATAAGACATGGCAGGCTTAAAGTCAGCCTGTGCCTGTTATTGTCTAATGTACTCAAGTGCGCCTCCTGCGCGTTCCGCCCAAGCGCCTCTGAGGCGCATCCTCTTCCGGGGCTTCTGGACCTGGCGTGGGCCTGGTGCTGCGGCTGAGGGGCGGGATTTGTGAGGCTGAGTGGCTGCTGATGCTGGATGCCCCCTCACTAACATCATCACCCCCCACAGTGGCTGGTATTGCTGGAGGGTGTAGTGCCGTAACCGCCGTGGTCAGGTGCTCCAGGACCCTGGTCATGTCCTCACAGCACTGGACAAGTTGGTGCTGCTGTGCTAATGACCGGCGCGACAACTGTGAAGTTGCATTGGCAGCAACATAATTCGACCTGCTGTAGGAGGCCAGCCGGCTCATGAGTTGATGGTGGCGGCGGCGTGCTGCACTGCGCTGTGTGGTCATCGCAGCAGTGTTGGCCTCCATGGCTGCAGTCATGCGGGCCATTCCCTCACCCACACCTGCAATGGCTGCAGTCATGTTGTCCATGCGCTCCCCCATACCTGCCATGGCCGCCGTCATGCGGTCCATGCGGTCAGCGACTCCGGCCACATTGCGCCCTATCTTGTGGAGCTGGAGCTGAATGGCACCTTGCTGTCGTGCCTGGCGCTGATGTATTCTCAACATGCGTCTTTCGACGCTCAAACGCGCCAGCCCCTGTCCATTGCCCCTCCTGCTTGCTGGAGTGGTGTGCTGGCGAGACCTGCCACGCCTGCCCTGCTGGCCTGACACTGTGGCTGGCCGCTGTGTCGCAACTGCCGCGGGCCCAGATGTTGTAGCAACAGCTGCTGGTGGTGTGACAGCTAGCGTTGCTGGTGCGCCAGATGCAGGGGGCTCAATAGTAGCTGGCCTGGCTGCAGCTCTAGGTGGTGCGGCTGTTGCAGGGGGCACAATAGTAGCTGGCCTGGCTGCGGCTCTAGGTGGTGCAGCTGTTGCAGGGGGCACAATAGTAGCTGGCCTGGCTGCGGCTGTAGGTGCTGCACCAGTCGCAGGGGGAACACTGCTGGTGGACCTGGCTGCTGGTGTTGTAGCAGCGGCAGGGGCTGATGCCTGGGTTGGTGGTGGCACCTCCTCCTCCTGGACCTCCTCATCAATTTGCAGCCTTTCACTGTCGCTCCTTTTGCCGCCACCTGTGAGGGTAAGTGGAGGATCATTAGTTGCATGTATCTGGCAGACGTGCAGTTGCTACATGCATGCTGGGTGACATTCCCTGAATGGCTGTGGCTTTGCGTACTTTGGAACCTGTCTGGCTGCATTGTGGTACTACTACATTGTGGCCACACTACATCTCCCACAATGCTTCAGGGCATTCACTGATGTGCAACTATGGCATGCCTATGGGACATTAGGGGAGCCTATTTGGTCATGGACATTCATAGGGGGCAGGGTCGCAGTCGCATGCCACTTACCTTGGGTGTCTTGGGTGGTGCGGGATGAGTCGAGACGTGTGAAGCCTATGCAGGCCTCCCTCTCAAGGGTGTCCTCCACCTGGTCCTCCATGGGTGTGTTGGGAGGGACTGTAGGTCTGCCACCTCCAGTGCCCGACGACTCTCCAAGGCGCTCCGCCACCTTCTCTTTGGCACGACCTCGGAGGTCGTACCATCGTTTCTTCAGCTCCTCTAGGGACCTATCGGCCACACCCACGGAGTTGACAGTGGAGGCTATCCCCTGCCAGATCCTCCATTTTTCTTGCTCCGGGACCCTCCTGGAGTCTTTTCCAAAGAGTTTGTCGTGGTTGGCCACCACCCCCTCAATCAAATGTTCGAGCTCCTGCTCGGAAAATTTGAGCTTCCTTTTCTGCCCTGAGGTGTTGCTGGGGCCAGGAACAGGTTCCTCTGACATGGCAGCAATGTAGTAGATGTGTGCAAATCACCAGAATTGCAGCAGCTCTCCCACTAGCTCCCTCCAGGTCTGCCTCACTGTGGTGAATGGGGGTGGGAACTGGCTGCTTCCTGGTTGTGATGTCATCACTGGGCTCGAAATGCGACTTCCCGTTTTCCCGATCTCGCGAGTTTGCGATATCGCAAATAGCGATATCGCAAATAGCGATATCGCTATTTGCGAGTTCGCAATCCCGGCGCGGGTCGCCGAAAATAGCAATTTTTCTGCGATTATCGGTAATCGCAAACGGAATTTGCGCACGCGTGCAAATCGCATTTTTTTCTCGCTAATCTTCATGAATTCAGATTTGCGATTTCTCAATAGCGATTTGCATTTTTCCGCTATTAAGGAATCGCAAATCCCGTTTTTCATGAATCAGGCGGTTAATTCCTAGTTTTCCTTGGGAGACAGTTGCTGTGGACATTTTTGGTCCGGTGGGGGAACTCAGAGAGTATGGATTGGTTGCTATTGATCTTTTTTCAAAATGGCCAGTGGTTAAGTTTGTAGAGAAAGTAGATACCCAAACTGTTCTTAAGTTTTTGGACAAGATTTTTACAATGGAAGGGTTACCAGTTAACATCTTAACGGACAATGGTGTGCAATTTTTGTCGAATTTGGCAAAATAATATTTTTGAAGATGCGGAATTAAACATAAGACCACAGCTCTGTACAATCCAAGTGGTAACGGCACTGTGGAACGGTTCAATAGAGTAATTAAAGGAATTTTGCAAGCTGCAATTAATAAGAAGCTAGATTGGAAGGTACAAATACAGAAGGCTGTATGGTCTTACAGGGTTACTGTGCATAATAGTACAGGGTTATCTCCTTTTGTAATTTTGAGAGGCAGGTCACCAAGGTGTAAGTTTAGCCCGGGATGGATGTTTGAAGGTAAGTTGGAAAATTGGTCTATTGATGAGGTAAAGAAGAATTTAGAAAATGTACATTCCAGGAGCAAGGTTTATTATGACAAACTTCATGGTACCAAAGATACCCAAGTCAAAATTGGAGATTGGATTTGTGTAAAGAAACCTTTTAGAGTTCAGAAGGGTGAGAACAAGTTTGATGTGGCTAAGCAAGTAGTTGAAGTTTTTAGAAACTCAGTTAGGTTGGATGACGGGAAAGTATGGAATCTCAAGGATATTGCATTTGATATCAGTTTGGACCATGACAGGGTAGATTCTAGTAATGATGTGGTAAAGGATTTTGATTGGGTGGAGGATTATTTTGAAAATAGTGATTTGCAATCTCGTTTGGCTTTGGAGGAGAGACATGACATACAGTCTCAAAGTGGTCCTTGTAGTGTGGATGTCTCGGCTGTGCCTTCTCAATTAAGGGAAGGGGAAGGGTCGGTGGATAAGGATGGTGGTGTGAACCAAACCTTGGTGATGGTGTTTGTGGCGTTAATGGGAACATGCAGCCAGGTGTTGTGGAAGATACTGTTTGTACCTAGAGAAAGAGGACGCTACCTTTGTGGTTAAATGACTATGGCATGTGAGTTGTATGGAATGACTGTTCAAGGTGTTATTATCTTTCCGTTTTGTTTTATTGTTTTTTTTTTATTTTATTTTTAGTTCATTGTAATTTTGTAAAGGGGGGGATGTGTTATGTTGCTTCTTTTGTTATTGTATCTTGCTCTTTAAGGCTCGTGTGCTAGAGCATTAGAATGTATTATGAAGGTGTGTTCCAGGTTAACAGGCAGTTGCTGACTGACTTTGAAGCCTTCCAGTTGTGTTTCTGGCACTACCTGTTCTTCCTATCTTCATCTTAATAAAGATACTAAAGTAATCCAACTGCGTGGTTACTTAACATCCCTATATAATGAATCAGGAGTTTCAGAGTTTTTGGACTTGCCCTGGAAAATGTCAATGAAGCAGAGCTTACATATTATACCTTAGTTGTGGGGTGATACCACTGGAAGAATATAGTTTCTAGTGAACTAATGGAACAAGGTAATTCCTTGACGCCAATTAAGAGAGATTGGCTGTAGGCAGTTCTCTTGCAACTAAATGTTAGAACTTGCATAGATGCAGTTGCTGCTTGTTTGTTAGTCTGGAAATTCTTGCAACTGTTACCCCACTGTCTGAAATTTACGTAGCAGACACCTAAGCACTTGAATGATAAAACCCTGTAAGTAGTAGCCCCCAGCTTGAGACTCCAGAAGAGAGTGGACTGTGACAGCACAAAATAATTAATCAAATAGGAATTTACCATCTATTTAATGATGTTTTGGGTTAGAATGATCAGTATTCCCAGAAACAATTGCAGCTATTGAGTTTAAGGTGCCACACTTGACATTTAAGCTGTGAACCGTCATTTCCTCTGAACTTCCATGGCTCCCAGTTCACTCTTTGAAACAAGAGACAGATTTTTATTAGCCATGTATAAAAGAACACTTTTAATCTCATCATTTGAAAGAATTGTATAATTTGTTTATGCACTCAGTCACTTTAGAGATTTTGGCAGCGGTAAATTGATCCTTAGGCTATGGGATGTGCTGGCAAGGATAGTGCACTTGAGTTTACAAGTGGAAATGTGCCATCTTTTTTTTGTCTTATGTTTTTAGTCCCCTTTTTAACATTTTGTAGTGGTTTTAATTATCTGAAACAAATACAAAATTACTCATTCCTATCATTCCAGTTATATCTGGTGAGTAAGAAATTAGAGGAACAAGGCTGTACAATTCAAAGGCCTACTCTGCCTTACATCCTCCTGCCAAGGTCACTTCCTCTGGGATGCTGACCCATCTCTACAGTAAGAAAAACTATTTTAATCTGAAACTTCCTCCCAGCTGTTTCATTTTCTTCCTCCCTTTTAAGTTTGGGTAGTAAGGTGTCCACCTCCTCTCTCTCTAACTTTGCTAGGGCAACACATAGCTTACCCAGAAAGGTTACCCAACACTTGAGCAACCTCACCATGACCAACCGGGTTGGGGGGTCTAACTTACTTTTAGCCATTAAGTCTGACTCCCATGCCAAGTACAGTGCTATTACAAAGGCCAACACTCAGCAGAGGCTACTGACAGCAGTCAGAATCCAGAACCACACCCTCAGCTCTCCACTGACATATGGCTAAGCTGCCTTAGGGGCATCTGTGGGTACTTTGAATCTCTCTTGCAGTTTAGATTGGGGGACTACCAAATCATGTGGCAGACACCCTTCTTCTACTCCCCCTTCTGTCAGTGCAGGGGCGGCACACTGCTGTTTGACAGCTGCCTAATGGCCCAGGACTTCCTTGTGGTGAGATGAAGCCCCGTCAGTGCCAACTTTGGGTTGCTCCCTTACTGGGACAGAAGACCCTTGGCTAACTGGAGCTCTCTTTAAGAGTGGCTTACATTTCCTCTTCCTTTTTCTTACCCCTGTCTCCTAACTGGTGGGACTGGTTCCCCAGACCCTGGATGACCAATCCGCTTGGTTTCAGACCAACCTCTGGGAGGTCATTGCCAAGGAGAAAATCTAAGAGGAGGTTTACAGTGACTACCGCCTTATACCAACTAAGATTACCCTCCCATTCTAAGGGCACTATTGCTACAGGTTTGGTGGTGACCTCACCTGGGGCTACCCTTAGTTTATGCTTCCACAAACATGTCCGGGTACACCAACCTGTCACTCACTATAGTGTGTCCTGAACATGTGTCTCACAGGTTAATAACAGGGATCCCTTTCATCTGAATGAAGTGGAAGTGCCTTGTCCCACCCTCAGTCCCCACCATTCTACCATACGTAACTGTCTCCCAGCACAATGTTGCGAGAACTTCCTCATCTGTGGAGTCCTTTTCTATGGCTACACTGGACAGACCATTGCTAACCACCTTCTTTGAACGGGCGGGATCACAACTGAAGTGACCTGACTACTGACAGTCAAATTGCACCCTGTTGTCCAAGCAGTGCATAGTTTGAGCCGGTGGTTTCCGGTGCTCAGCACTTGTATTTAATTTTCAGCACCGGTGCTTATGACAGGCTACCACATGGTGGCTCTGTTTGTCTAATTTTGAGGTGGGCACAAGAACAGAGAGTTTAATGATTCAACATACATTAAAATTAATAATATCTTCCACCCACCCCATTCTCCTAGCTTTGGTTAGCCTGAAACTGTCTTACTTGTCACACTTGTAGGAGTGTGATGTTAGTAGTAGTGTTGGTACTGTTGTTTGCAGCACTGGCAGGGGCACTGGACGGTGCAAGCTGCAATGGCGTCCTGAGAAAGGCCCTGGCACATACATTTTTAAAAATTAAGCAGTGTCCAAGTACTTCTTCAGCCCTGGGATCCCTTGCCTCTGCGTCTCAGAGTTGGGGTGGGATCTACTCACCTCATTTTTAGGGTTCTGAGGTACTGAGGTACTGAGGGATTCTCTGCGGTGGGTTTGCCACCTCCCTTCTTGATTTTTTGGCACAACCCCCCCACCCCCTCCTTCTTGGAGTGTCCCCTCAGGTGTTGTTTGGTTACATTGGTTCACACCCACTCATCAGCAGTCTCTCCTAGTTCCCTGGGGCTAGGCAGATTTGGGTCCACTAGATGCTAGTGAACCTCTCATATATACAATGAGTCAAGATGCCTTCTTAAGAAATAAGCTATAAAGCCCATCATAAGTCCTCTCTTTGTTACCTTTCATCCAGCCTTTTAGTGCCTTCATTGAAATGTCCACAAAGTCCACTCATGACTGTGAATTTATCTTCTGGGTGTCCCTGAACTTTACCTTGTACTTTTGTCTGGTCAGACCAAACTTCTTGACTAATTATTGCCTCATGTGTGTGTTGTTGTCAGGTGTAAATACTGGTTAGGGACTGACACACAAAAGATTTGGTAATTCAATGGTGGACCAGGGGCAAGGTACATTGCTAATTGAGTTATGAGTTAGGAGTACATTATGCTCGCCAGTACTTCCTGCAGGGGGTATGACATCCTCAACAATCATCCATGGCAAGTCATTGACTGGCTGTTTAAACTTCAAAAAGTGCTCTATCAAGGGGGCCTTTTGTATTCCGCAGACAATCTTGACTGATTCTCAGCTTCACCTTCTGTGTAGGGTGCCTGACAATGAGTAACTCAACTCAGTCGATCAATGTCACAAATTACATTGATGCTATTACAATTAATGAGGGGTTTATAAGGTTTGTGTACTACCGAAACATCTTAGTTTTACTTGTTTGTGTACATACAACCTAGTTGCCACATGTGAAATCTTTTACAACTACCGGAACATCCAATGCCACGGTTAAGGACACACTTGGTTTTATCAGTTTAGATGACTTGATCTTAAATATTCAGATTTTTTTAAAGCACTGAGTTTTTTTCAAATTGTACATTAATTCTTACTAGTTACAAAAAAGACTTCCTTAAATGAAATCTTTCAAAAGATTGAAACCATTGTCATTAATCTTATGGGTTATTACTTTCTCTCTTAGACAAAACCAGGCATGTGCAAGTGCTTACCTACCAGCCAGCAAGGATAACCTCTCTTGATCAATCTTTAGCAGAGGGCTTCTGATTCAAAAATAGTGAATTTTTCTGTTTCACAATTATCATGTAAAAGCAACAATTGCCTAAACAGAGGCTATTGCAAAGGGTATTAATATGGTAGATGTCCTGTAGAAAGAAGTAACTTTTTGTAGTTTTTTTAGAACTGAGTAGAATAAGCATTATCCACATCATGTTTAATTTCCTGGTCAAGTTAGACCTGGTGACTTTTCGAGGTTTGTATCAAGACGTTGTACGCAATAGTCCATTGGTTTTGGCCCTTTCAAAGGTTCAACGTAGCAGTAATGGTTGTATTACAGAGTGTAAGATTAAAGGTACAAGATTTATGGATTGGACATTTTTATTGTTTAGTCATTATGCTCATGTGTCACTTCATCAGTGTCTTCCCAAACACTCATTTGTACCTTTGCTAGATTGTAATACTCACATTGCAAGGTTTAGAGTTTTTACACAAGTTACCTCAAAATACTCCAAGCACCTTGTATCTAAACCCCCATCGTACCACTGAGCACATGGCATCAGGTCATTATTATTACATTATTGATTTATCAGAAGCAACATCCCTCTCAGGTGGTCTTAAGTGATGCTTAGCTAAAGCGAACATGCATTGTTGTTTGGAATGTGAATAGACTTAAAGTGAAAGAATGCCTCTGCAGCGACCCTTGTTAAGGAGGCCTGATTTTTGCTTGAGGTGTGGGCTGCCTGATGGAGTGCATTAGATATTTAACATCTTTTTAGCCTTTGAGACATAATGTCATTTTGAAAATAAGCAGTGTTTCTGTTACGCAGATGCCACATTTTTCAACTGTGACCAGGGGATGCGGGCCATTTCTTAATCTTGAACCCCCAGGGACAGGATTGTGTTTGCACAACTTGTAGTCTGTCGTTTGTTGTGAGTCTAGGTACTGCTACGAGATTTTTAAAGTCTGCTCTTCCCCAACCTGGTTATAGTTTATCCTGACTACACATTCTACCTCCTTCTACATGTAAATCAATATTCTATTCATAGATCTAAGGAACATATGGAAAGAAGACAGAATAATGCCTGTATCGTGCATTTATTAAAGTCAATCAATTTATACAAAACTTTATATACTTCGATTTTGAGGTTTTGTGAATTAAAAGACTTCCAGAACAAAAGAAGTTAAAGTAACTGTAAGGTTTGTTCAAGCAAAAATAGCATACTTTCCTATTTAAATCTGGGCTCATTAAGAGCCGGGAATGATCAAGGGAACAGAGAAACAAATTGAAGCTAGCCATCAAACAGTTATAATCATGCCTATGTCTAAAGTAAAGCACCCGGGTTCTGAGCTGGACAGTACTGGGTGAGTGCAAGCACAGTGCCCATTCATTACCCTGCAATTAAGACTTAAACCCCAAAGGAATGGGGATCAACTGTGGGGATCCGGATTTACCAGGTGGACACCTGAAACACATTCCCAATTGCACAGGGTTTGATGCTCATGTTTAGCAAGTTGCAGAAGACAAAACTGTGTTGGGTTTATATGCTGACAGTGTATTACTAAATGTTATTAACTAACCTTAGACCTCATTTTCTTCTCTTTAATTAAGGACTACGATAAGGTAAGAACAGATTTATTTACTTACTCTCTTTACTTTACATTATAGCATTGGTTGTTGACTGATGGCCTACCCATAGAATTCTATGGGAAATATATTAACCTGTTAGTGCCAAGACTCCAGGAAGTCTACAGAGAGGCAAGAGAGGCGGGACAGTTGCCCAGATCGATGCATGAAGCATTGGTGATTCCCCTATTGAAACCGGGGAGGGAGAGTGAGAACACTGCCTCGTATAGACCATTGTCGATGTTAACCACCGACTACAAGATACTGAGCAGTATCTTGGCAGCCGGACTGCTACAACACATGACCACACTTGTACACGAAGACCAAGCTGGTTTCATACCAACGCGAAACACGACCGCGAATATCGGAAGACTGTTAGACGAGGATCACCCACAGACGCAAAATTCAATGGTATTATCAGCTGACATCGAGAAAGCTTTCGATAGTTTAGAATGGGAATATCTATATCATGTGTTGAGACGATTTGGTTTAGGAGAAGGCTTTCTACAATGGACACAAGTACTATACACATCGGCGTAGCCAGAGTAAGAATAGGGTCAATGGTATCATCACAATATCCGGTGGAACGAGGGACAAGGCAAGGGTGTTCCCTGTCCCCGTTATTGTTCGCCTTGGCAGTAGAACCCCTTGCGGTTGAGATTAGAACTGGGAGACACTACGGGGGCCTGGGGTGCAGAAGCGGGCAACAGTACATTTTGCTTTACGCTGACGATCTGGTGCTCTTTCTTGAGGATGCGGATAGAGCACTGACAGGGGTGGAAAGACTGCTCTCGGACTTTGGAAAGCTCTCAGGCCAAGGGAATAACTGGTCCAAGACTTGTCTGTTCCCGGTGAGGCAGGGAGAGACTAAACCAAACTTGGCTCGGGCAGTGCGCTGGGAACCTATCTGCTTGAAGTACTTGGGCTTGCACATCTATCCAACAGCGATGGACATGCTGGAGGGGAATGTGTGCCGCGGCATGAGGGCACTGAGGGATAGCATGGTCTTTTGGGTAACCCTGCCGCTGTCGGTGGCGGGCCGCATATCCCTCGCTTCCTTTATTATTTTAGGGCGCTGCCAGTGTGGATACCCAGCTCCACATTCAAGTTGTTGCAATCGTTAATGGTGTCCTTTCTCTGGGGTGTAGGCAGGCGTAGAGTCGCACTGGCAACGTTCATGCGACCCAAGGCTGAGGGTGGACTGGCGGTTCCGGACTTCGAGCTATACTATATAGCAGCTCAATTGCAGGTCTATACACAAGAAATAGCACAGGAATTTAGAGGACCGGAACACAGAAGAGGGAAAGGAACACCGCGCCATGTACTTTCATACATAGCTTTACAGCAGAAGCTGGACCTCCTCACAGAGGAAAAAACAATCAGACTCTGCTGGAATCGTTCCCAACGTAGAGCGGGAGTGTTGCATCCAAATGCACCCGAGATACCGCTTGGGATGGTGACAGCATTGCCGCACGGCGGAGACTGGTCACAATTGCTGATCTGGGAAGAAGCGGGTTGCAAATGTTGGGAGACCTGTATGAAGATGGTGCTATGCTGCCCTACCAAACTCTCCAAGAGAGATTCGACTTGCCAAGAGGTGATTTCTTGTTACTTGCAGCGTTAACTAGAGCAATACAGGCGCACTGGAAGGAAGGGCTGATGGAACCCAAGACGTCGATGGCCTGCCAGTACACCATGATGGCGGCAGGAACTTTCAAGGCAGTTACGTGCCTGTATTCTAGAATGCTCAATGAAGGCCTGCAACCTCTAGATGCATTGAAAGGAAAGTGGAAAACTGAATTAGGTAAAGATATTCCGGAGACATCCTGGGCACAGATAATACGACGAGCCTGGAAGAGTACGAGGAACGCAAGGTTCCAACTTGTGCATTTCTTCATACTCCACAGAGCATACTTGACACCTGGGAAAATCTGTAGATATTTTAAGGTAGATGTGGCAGCTTGCCCCAGATGCACGAGAACTGGAGTAGAATTAGACCATACTATGGTCCTGCCCGATGATAGGACACTATTGGAAAGAGGTGGGTGATACCTTGAAACGGATAACGGAGAGGTAGCTAGAGTTTGCTATGGCTACTAGTATACTGCACTGGTTCCCCCACACATCCAAGAACAAGTTCACCAGTAAATTTATAGATATGGGACTTATATTGGCAAAATGTGAAATTACAAAACACTGGAAGGCAAGAGTGGGTCCCACCGATAAAAGATGGAAGGATGAGTTTTTGAAGTGGGCCACTAGTGAAAGTACACTGAGGTTCCAGTTAGCGCGCCGGCGACCCGATGATAAAGCACTAGAAGCTGCAGCTGCATGGGAAACACTAGTGCAGGCACTACGAGAACACGAAGCACACGATGGTTGAGATGAGTAGTTCACCAATGGGAAATTACCCCCGAAATATGACAGGTGCATTGTACAGATCAACACATAGCCACTTCTGTGTACACACATAAAAAGAGAATGGACATGGTCTCCTGCGTCGGAGGTGGGAAGTTAGGGAGGGTGGAGGGAAGTTATTTTTTAGCAGAACCAAGAGAAAGAGAAATGGCACTGGGGGTTCTGCTGCTTTCGGGGTATTGTTTATGAAGGAATAATGTATCAGCATACCATGTACAGTAAAACTGTTGGGGGGATTTCGGATTGCTACTTTGCGGATGCGATGGAAGCTCTTATATGTAAGGGTGTCTGTATGTTTTGTACAAAAACTAATAAACTACGTTTAAAAAAATATATATAGCATTGGTTGTTGACTTTAGCAGCCCATTGCTGGTTTGCTAGTGCTACAGAAAACTAGTCCCCTGCTAGAGAATTATAAGATGATTGCTATTGGGATACAAATGGTGCTCTTACAAATGAGGAATTACATATTTCCATGTGTTTTTGCCTGCTTAGAACAAATACAATCTCCATAAAGAAACAACTGGGTTTGCATTATATCCAAGGACCTTGTCATTTCTATAGCACCAGTAACAGGAATTTCTAGCTACATCAGCACTAAAGGGCAACTTGCAATGAGGCTCCTAAAATATCCATTTCAAAATGCAGTTCAGAATGTAAAGTTTCAATTGGCATTTGTTTTTCAATTAGTCTCAGGGTGTAAATGACTCTGATAAAGTTTTATGGGGTTCGGCTCATGACCAGCAGGAGAATATCATTATTTCTGACTGATGTCAGCCCATCAAAACCTAGTTGTTGAGGTTAGACAAAAAGCTGTGAAACCCGGTCACAACAGGGTCCCTGAGATCTAAGCCATCAAGGTGCTCTAGAAGCACCTGGGGTAGATTTACTCATATTTGACACAGTATAACACAAAAAGACAACTTATAGAGTTGCATCAAATGAAGAGGTCAGGAACCTATCATTATCTACTAAAGTAGGATGCATTCAAGCTCTACCTCTGCGCTTGTACAGTAGTGTCTCTCAAGTGTCAATGCAGGCTCACTTGCTCCACAAAAACAATCCTCTGACGAATTTTCCTCTTTCTATGTGTGCTGAACAATGCATCACATGTAGAAAGAAGAAAAAGTTAAGAGAAATAAACATTCCTCCTTGTTACACCTCCCCTGGGAAGACGTAGCTTTCGGACGTATTCCCAGATTTACTAATGTTAGTAAATCTGGGAATTCATCTAAACCCATAGGTGGATGTGTTAGAAAGACCCACAACACACAGTAACGCAAGGCATGACCCTGCGGTGCCACATGTTACTCCAATTATATTATGCCTCACAGAGCATAGTAAATCACACTTAACAGCTTTCGTTGCCCTTGGTAAATCTGGGCCCAGGTTTTTCAAAAAATGTAAAACAGCTGACAGATCTAACAAGATGAGAGTCCCTTTCACATCCTGGTCTCTATAATGGCATAGATCATCTAATGCCACTGATTCCACACTTTTACGGCATATTTATAACAAAATGGCACCGAGCAACAGTGCAAGCAATTTAGCTGTGCCGCACTGCATCTTTTGGAAAACACTGGGGTGCACCGTATTGACTAGAATGACACGCACCCCTGTGTTTTCCCTTGAGCCGGTGCTAAAAAAGCTGCTAGCGCCATTGCAGGCACTCTTCCACCATGGTGCAAGGGGGCCTGCGTTGCAGGATGATTGTGTTTGTGCAGGAATTAATTATGTTTTGCTCCTTCTATGTGTGCTAAATAATGCAGCATACATACAAAGAGCAAAAAACAAGGAGAAATAAAACGATTTCTCCTTTTTGCGCCACTCTAACACCTCCTTTTCAAAGGTGTTCATTTTTGGCGCTGCCTCAGATTTACAGATTCTTGTAATTCTGGGGCAGTGTCAAAAAGCAATGGGTGTTGCCTGGAATACCTGCAGCAACACCCATTGTATGACCCTTTGCAGCAAAAAACTGCAGCGTGGTGGCCCATATTTACAAGACAGAGCTAAGCCATGCAAAGTTTAATTTATGACCCAGTGCTGCTGCTAAGCTTCACTGGCTTGTTTGTAGAAAGACTGGAAGACTTCTTGTTTTCTGGCACAAAATGAAGCTGGTAAAATATGAGATACTGGTCTTGGTTAAGTGCATACCACTATTGGGGCATATAAGCAAGCCTGGTTCTGCTACTGAGCTGAGTCGTTTTTTAGTGACTGTAACATGGTGCCTTATTATCCACAAATACTTTTTTCATTAAACTAGCCAATAAATGAACTATAATACATGGTGTTAGACTTGTCTGTCTTATGGTGATCTTCCCCCACATTTTTTTTTTTTGTTTGTCCTCATATTTGCCACCAGAATATATTTGCTCTAGATGGGTCTCACTGATGCCTCTTATACTGTTATTTTTCGAGTCTGCCATGGAGACAGTATCATAGCATACAGGGAAGTCCCAGAGGTAGGCTGCTTTCCTTATCCTACTCCTCCAGGCCTATATTGGGCGCCCTAGGCCTGGTGGAGGACAGGACCGACTCAACCTCTGGCATAATCACAGGACCGTTCACCTATTTATCCAGACCACCAGTTTAGACCAAACGTTCTCAATGTTCTCTTTTCGACCAGCCAAATCCATTTTACAGACTTCCATTATATACTTCAGGCATTCTGCAAAACGAGGAGGAGACACTGACTTCCAGTCCATACAAATTTGTCTCCTAGCAATGATTATTATATAAAAAATAAACTGTGAGTCCAGACTATTGATATCATAATCTTTCGATAAACCGAAAAAAACAAGTCTACGGGAACAAATAATAGTCGTTAAGAGTACATCACACAAAAAATCCATAACCGCTTTCCAAAAGTCTTGAATGGCTGGACATTCTAAAAAGATATGAATATCGTCAGCTGCATTATGTTTACATCTGGGGCAATAGTAGTACTTTCGTGTGATCTTGTGCAGTTTGGCCGGAGTCCAATATACTCTATAGGCCGTAAATAGATGGTTACGTCTTAAGTTTGCTGGCTTAATTAGCCTCGATGACAACAAAAAGGAATCTAACCATGCTTTGTTAACTTCATCGAGAGTATCCGGTATACAATGACCCCATAAATTTATAACCTCTGAATTGGTTTTACTCTCTTCTTCTTTGATCAACAGTTTATACCAAAATGAGAGTTCTTTTACCCATTCCCCCTCCTTCCTATATAGTCAAGAATATCTGTGTCTTTCTCTTTTTGCATATTTTGACTGGACCACCAGGAAGATAGTTGATAGTATTTGAACCTAGTCAACTGCCCATCAGTAAGTTGTACTAAAGAATTCCAGTCCACCAGGCCCGAATCCCTCCTAAGATCACCCCATGTTTTTAACCCAGCATTTCTCAAAGGTTGTGACAGATGATCTTGGAGGCATAAAGGTGTACCAGGAGAGTCCCAAATTGGGGTATATGTATGGTAATATGGGATATCAAGTATCTTCCTGATGAACCCCCAGTTTTTTAGTGCGGTCGATAGGATTTTAAGGCGAATTTTTTAAAAAAATTTCTGGTCTCCGAATTTAAACAAAAAATAATCGTGGTCATAGGGTAAGTCAAATATTAAGGCTTGAAACAAGCGGCCCTGTGATGATGCATCTAACTTATTTGCAAGAAGCCTAAAATTTCTGAAATGAAATGCGTGACAATATGACAGAAGATCTGGGAGGGCTAGCCCTCCTATACTTAAACCCCTCCTCAGTTTCTTCCATGCGATTCTTGCAGACTTACAGGCCCATATAAATGATCCAATTTTGCCCTGTAAGGTATTAATATCTTTCAGTGAGAATGATAAGGGGATACAGTTGAAGAGGAAAGTCACTTTTGGGAGAATAGTCATTTTAATGAGGTTGACTCGACCGTATATATTCAGGGGCAAGTTTCCCCATCTTATTAATGTTTTATTAATATCTTTAACCACCATATTCCAACTGAGTGATGTAATATCTTTTAATAATTGGGTTAAGTAGATTCCCAGGTACCTCATTTTCTGATTAGCGCCTAATATAGGTGCGTTGTTATTCCATCCCATGATCTCAGTTTTCTCCCTATTTATCTGGTAACCTGACAGTTTCCCAAATTCTTCCGATAAATAAAATAACCTCGGTATTGCTACTAAATGGTCGGAAGTATATAAAAGAAGATCATCTGCGTACAACGCCACCTTCAAGGGCAGATTTCCGAGCAAAAAAGGTTGAATAATATTGTCCTCTCGAATCCCACAAACAAAAGGCTCCATATAAACATCAAACAGAAGAGGGGATAAGGGACAACCCTGTCTAGTACCTCGGGATATTTCGAACCATTCAGATAGAATTCCATTAACTAAAACCTTAGCCTTTGGGTTGTAATATAGGGATCTAACCGCCTTTATGACAATTTGAGGGAACCCGAATGCCGCCATAGAGGCCCAAAGATACTTCCAATTGACCTGATCAAAGGCCTTAGCTGCATCTATAGCGTAGTCTATAGCTCCTATTGCTTGAAATGTTAGTTTGTTTTACTGTCTCCCTGGGATAAAGCCTCTCTGATCAGGATGGATTATAGACTTAATAACCTTCGATAATCTAGTTGCTAAGATACCAGAGTAAATCTTCATGTCTGTGTTCATAAAGAAATAGGTCTGTAAGACTCTATTCTTTTAACATCCTTATTTGGTTTTGGTATGAGCGTTATAATGGCTTCTCCCCATGAGGGGGGTGTTGAGAAACCCTGAATCAATAAAAGTTTGAAAAGTTCCTTTAATGGAGACATTAATTGGTCTTTATTATCCAAATAGATCTCCACTGGCAACCCATCTGAGCCTGCCGCTTTCCCTCTTTTCATTTTCTTCAATTGACCCAGGATTTCCCCTTCTGTTATCTCACTATCCAGGTACACCTTATCCGTTTCAGGTATTTGCGGCAAATGTTTTGTTATCAGCCAGGATTCTAACTCTTCCCCCTTAGGATCTTTATCCTCAGTATAGAGACTTCTCATAAAAGATCTTGCTTCTTCTCTGATTTCTATGTCTGTTTCCAATAATTCTCCTGTCTGTCTTTGTAATAGGGCTTTGACGTTATTTCTAGTTCTCTCTTCTCTGGCTTTCCAGGCTAAAAGAGCTCCACATTTTTCTCCGTACTCAAAAATTTTTAATCTGCTAGACTCCCATTTTTCTTTAAGAATTCTCTCATCCGATACTTTTAATTGAAGCTGTAAATCGATGAGTTCCTTCTCTATCAAGTGTACTCTGCTGGAGTTCTCTAAAATTGCATTCTGTAATTCTTGATCTTTTCTTGTTATTACTGCCAAATCTTCCCTTCTTTTTATTTTTATGCTCTTTCTCTTATAACTCATTAGGGAACTTAGAACTCCCCTCAAATAGGCTTTATATGTTTCCCAAACAACCTGGGGGGAGGAAGATCCTAAATTCATTGCGAAGAACTCTGATGTTTTTTCATTAACTTCTTCTTTTAATTGATTATCTAATAGAAGTGATCTCTCCAGTGTCCATCTAGGTTTTAACGAAGTTATGTTCAATTCAATTACCATTTCCAGTACAGCAGGATCTGATAAGCCTGTAGGTGTGAAGGAAAGGTAATTAATGTCCTTAAGGAAGTGCTGATCTACTAGAAGATGATCTATTCTAGAGTAATTCTTGTATTTTTTGCTATAAAAAGTGAAGCCTAATTTATTTTTGTATTTTTTTCTCCAAACGTCTACTAGGGTGAAATCTTTCATTAGGACGTCTAAGGTGGCAAGTGATTTTAAGGGAGCATGGTATTTCACCTTAGAAGTTCTATCTAATTTTTGGTCAAAAACCAAGTTGAAATCACCACCTAAAATTAAAGGACCAGTTGTTGTAAATAGTGCTAATTCCAATTTAGACAATGGAACCGGATTGTCCTCGTTTGAACCATAGTACACTGCAATTGTATAGGGGGTATTTTGAATAAATACTTCCGCAGTTAACCATCTTCCAGATTGATCTGTCTCGAATTTTCTCAGGCTTATCCCGCTATTCGCTCGAATTATAATAGAAATACCCCTTGTAACACCTGATTGCCTAGAGCTGATTATGTCTTGAACCCATCTTGATTTCTTAAAGAGAGAATTGCATAGTGCATCCTCTAAGTGTGTTTCCTGTAACATTATAATTTGAGCATCTGAGTTTTTTAAGAATTCACAAATTCTGTTCTGTTTTACTTTTTCCCCTATACCGTTAATATTCCACGACAGGACCTTAAGTTTGTATAGGTTAATCATGGGTCTAATATAGGTTCATGCCCATCCAAGCCTTTGTTCAGTGTAGAATTATTTATATATGAGGATTTTTTGTTTTTTATTTGCCCCCTTGCACCCCCCACCCCTTGAACCCCTCCCCCCAGAGGAACCCCCCCAGCGTACCTGGCGATGTCTTCACCTTTCGGAGCAACCGGTTGGTGCCCGTGACCTTTAACTGTATTTTGGTGAGACAAAATTAAATCACAAATAAATCATCAAGTCCCTCTGTTATGTCATACAGCATATTTATATTTATATTTACCTAACTTTTTTTTTTTTTTTTTTTTTAGTTTTGTTTTTTATTGAATTCATCCTTTAAAGTAATCGCCAGTTCTATCCGTTACTATTCCTCCTGCTCGCTTTTTATTCGGTCCAAAAAATTATCGACCTCTTCTGGTTGTGTGAAACTATGTCTTATTTTTCCACATGATCCTGAGCATAGCCGGGAATCTCATCTGAACATGCGCTCCCACTAATCTTAAATCCGGCATTCTGGTGCCCAGCTCCCATTGTCTTTGTGCGGTTCTCGCACCAATATCGGACCTTATAATATAAGGACTAGATTTATAACGTAGGTCTGACTTTGATAGGGATCTTCCTAGAATAAGTTCCTTAACGCTGTAAGTTTGAAAATTTACTAGAATTCCCCCACATTTTGCTGGATTTTTGCTTCTACTGGCTTTAGGACTATATACACTTTACCACTGCTAACCAGTCCTAAAGAGCATAACCATAATTGGCATATTTTACTTGTAAGTCCCTTATAGAGTGTTATACCATACACTCAGGACATGTAAATAAATGCTACCAGTGGGCCTGCAGCACTTATTGTGCCACACACTTAAGTAACCCTTCAAAACATTCCCCATACATGCCATTGCAGCCTGAATGCACTGTCACACTGCCATGTTGACTTGGCTTTTAAACCCCCTTCGCCAAGCCTTAAACGACTGTTTTATTACGTATGAGTCACCACTATGGTAGGCCATACGTAGCCCAAAGGGCAAGGGGCTGTTTAATTAAAAGGTTGGATGTGTAATTGTATGTTTTACATGTCCTGGTATAGTGAAAAAATCCCACATTTGTTTTGTTTCCGACTGTAAGGCCTACCCCTCCCATAGGATAACATTGGGGATTTCTCATTACATTTATTAAGCTGCAATTCCAAAAGAGGGAGGAGGTAATATGTCATGTCTGCCACCTATGAAAGTGTTGTAATAACCCCTATCTGATGGAAAAGTTCGATTTTTCACTGCAATTTTGAAACTGTCACTTTTAGAAAGTTGGAAGTTTCCTGCCCTTAGCCCTAAGTGCCTGCAGTCTGTCTTGGGCCACATGACTGGGTGTATCCAACAGTTAGACCTTGTGAATTCCTCCCAGACAGTCAAACAATCGTGGGATTAGAAGTGCCTCATTAGGCCATCAACTGGCAGAATGGGGAGTGGCTGAGCTGACCACAGCCTCACTTGCACCTGACTATATTATGTCCTGTCTTCTCACAAACAGCTTAACAACCCCATTTTTTCACTGCAACCAGCTTGGAGGCAGGGCTTTGGAGGCAGGGAGACCATTGCATTCCAAGAACCTTTCCAGAAATTTCTCCCACCTTCCAGGAGAAGAGCAGCAGGGCATAACGATTAGACCTCAGTCCCACTTTCGGTTCACTGAGGACGGGTCTTCAGAGGACCGCTTACTGCTTTAACCTGCTGTGCGCTCTGCCAGACTGCTGCTGTACCTGAAAGGACTGCTTTGCTGCCTGGAGCCTGCCTTGATCCCTCAAAGGCTGGCCCTGCTGTTGAGCACTACATCTACAACTGCACCCAGTGGCACCAAGGGCTAGTTTTCTGGCCTCCTGTTCAGAGCTACGATGACATAACTGGCTTCCATCATCTTTATTCCACTCCTGGACCCAGTCTGAGTGAGTCCTGGATCCCGAAAAGGCATCTATCTACTCCTGGTCCCTTGGTTGTGGTGCTAAAGGGGCCCAGATGGGCATTTTCTAAATCTTAGGACAGACACAATTTCACCAAAGAGCGCTCTAAGAACCGGAGACCGGGACCAACCTGCTCGCCTGTTCTCCTGAGGTGCATCACCAGTCAGATTGAGTTTTGGGGCTTCTCTCTCTACGTTCTACTTTGCAGCAGCAAATCCATTTCAGTGGACCTTCGCCAAAGGGGTATCCAACCTCATGGAACTGTCTTAGGCTACAGCCCTTTGCCTCACCCCGCTTGAGATTTTCGACTTTCAATTCGGCGACTAAGTCCGAAGGTATAATCATTCATTGTTGCTTTGCCCCATGGCCATCCAATGACAACGCTCCCTCCTTGGACACTCCTGAAGACTTGCCCAACTGAACTTCTACTTTCACAGAGATTTTTCATCAAAATGTTTTCAAAGTCTGAAGGTAATCACTGACCTGGCCCAATCCACTTCTTGAGTCCGAATCATTATTGATTGCGTTTGTCCTTAACTTTTGACTTTGATCAGGTATTGCACGACTAGATGTCCTTGGGTTGGCGCTTTTATCTTTTAAGCGCGATTTTGAGCCTTAAACTTAAAACATTCATAACTGCTGTTCTACTGAGTTTTTTTGTCTTATTAGTTTCAAGTAAGGTAATAAAATGTACGCTTTAAAAACCAACAATTGGTTTGGGATCTGTCTTGTATTGTGTTCTCATGTTATTGCTGTTTGTGTGCTGCATAAATACTTTACACATTGCCTCTTAGTTAAAATAGACTGTTTTTTTGTGTCAAGCTACACAGGGTTAAGCACAGATACAGTGAATGACTGTATGGTTCACCCTCCAATGGACTTTGGCTGTTGCTTGACCAGGGCTCACACCCCAGTTAACCAGCAAAACCCAATTTGTCACACATGGGATTCCGTAATTGTCAGAGAGGCAGATTGGAATACCACTAACCTGACGGATCCAAGCAGCGGGGCAAGCAAAGCCTGTCAAACCATTCCCCCTGTGGTATCTCCTAAGAGCGAGTATAGACATCTTTTCAGAGACACACCACACAGGAGAAAGGGGGAACAGGATAAAATAAGAAAAGCTACTAAAGATAACTGGAAGGCCTTGTCTTCAGAGTTCGTATCAGGGTACCAATGCCTATTCTCCTTGTAGAGCCAACACGGTGTGAGTGACCTATAAAAAGACAAAGAACAATAGTGTACAATGAGTCACCTCTAAGTTTATGTTCCTATATCAACTATATGCAATCATCCTCAAGTGATTTTTATATTCACAACACACTCTTCATACAGTTGTTAAAAAGATTTAAACAATAGATATGGACTCCTTTGAAAAAACATAATTCTATTTTTTTCTGTGAAAGGATACTCTTCCTGGGTAGGATGCAATAGGTAGTCAATTGGGAAGAAACAAAATGCTAGAGCAAGCATCCAAAGTACTTGTTTGCCCACTGTCTATTCATCTGTAACCGAGTATCCTCTTCTGCTGTTGGTTTCACAGCGACGAGGATGATTCATCATACAGGTCGGCTCACACAGTCTTTTCTGGATTCCCTGCCTGCAGCGGGGAAAACATGACCGTAACAAGGGAGCTCATGGTTCCAACTCCATGGGGCAGGAAGTCAGAAGAGAGAACGCAAATTGTATAATGCCCAGTCTAGGATGCCGCCGAAAAACCCTTCATCAGGAGCTTAAGGGAAATACATTTGCAGCAAAGTTTACAAGCTCCTCCTCAAGTGCTTCACGGATTTCACCACAATAGTAAATAGAGAACAAACAGCTTGTCGCACAAATGGAGATCTATCTCCAACATGAATTGTCAAGCACTGGACAATCCAAATAGTGGAGTTTATGTATGCTTGCTGCCTATATCGTCAACTGAAGGAAGGGTTATTCTTCATCGTCCTGCTATCTTCTGGGACATGTAGTCTCTTTTCTCCTGAAGATTTGTTTGCAATCATACCACACTCGACTCCCAGTCACACGATGATATGCAAGTGGTGTGAGTAGGACATTTGCTTGTATACCTATTCTATTCTGACCCCGACCTGTATTTCTGTACAACACCATGACATTTATCTTTGTATAAATACCTGTCTCTAATTTCTTTATAATCGGCGACTTGTGACACACCCAGTCGCTGAGTATAAAGATAAAATATCAGAACTCGGCTGTGATTAATTTTTATAGTCGAGTTCTGACATTCCAATGCCTGCTGCCAGCAGCTCAGGTGAAAGGCAGGTCAGGTCATGTGGCACAAGGAAAACACAACATTGCTTTCCTTTCTACTGCTATAAAGTTTAGCTTACAATAACAAGCAGAGAGAACATGTTTACTTTTGCATTCATTAAATGGTTAGAGAAAAGGTCGAATCTTTCTGTATGCTAATTCCGAGCAACTGCAGCCTTTTTTGAACTGTTTCTGAGATCTTTTTGCAACAAGTATGTCACAGATTGTTAATATGTTTAATTTTGTTCCCAAGGTTTTATTTGAACTTTTCATGTTTTGCAAACATGCTCGCTCTTTTATATGAAAGAGCTATGCACCAAGGTTTTTATGTGGTTTGTGGGAAAGGTGATGATATGACCATATTTTATGTGAGAGAAAGTTCCCCTGGCATACTTGATATTGATATTACAAGTCAACTCGGAGTTCCATTACCTTATAAACAAAATACAGCTGTGACCCTGTTCTTCTATATGGTTATGGAACTCCTCAGTGATATGCAGTAGTAGTAGTAGCTTTATTCGATAAAAACATATCAGCAACCGGTTGGTGCCCGTGACCTTTAACTGTATTTTGGTGAGACAAAATTAAATCACAAATAAATCATCAAGTCCCTCTGTTATGTCATACAGCATATTTATATTTATATTTACCTAACTTTTTTTTTTTTTTTTTTTTTAGTTTTGTTTTTTATTGAATTCATCCTTTAAAGTAATCGCCAGTTCTATCCGTTACTATTCCTCCTGCTCGCTTTTTATTCGGTCCAAAAAATTATCGACCTCTTCTGGTTGTGTGAAACTATGTCTTATTTTTCCACATGATCCTGAGCATAGCCGGGAATCTCATCTGAACATGCGCTCCCACTAATCTTAAATCCGGCATTCTGGTGCCCAGCTCCCATTGTCTTTGTGCGGTTCTCGCACCAATATCGGACCTTATAATATAAGGACTAGATTTATAACGTAGGTCTGACTTTGATAGGGATCTTCCTAGAATAAGTTCCTTAACGCTGTAAGTTTGAAAATTTACTAGAATTCCCCCACATTTTGCTGGATTTTTGCTTCTACTGGCTTTAGGACTATATACACTTTACCACTGCTAACCAGTCCTAAAGAGCATAACCATAATTGGCATATTTTACTTGTAAGTCCCTTATAGAGTGTTATACCATACACTCAGGACATGTAAATAAATGCTACCAGTGGGCCTGCAGCACTTATTGTGCCACACACTTAAGTAACCCTTCAAAACATTCCCCATACATGCCATTGCAGCCTGAATGCACTGTCACACTGCCATGTTGACTTGGCTTTTAAACCCCCTTCGCCAAGCCTTAAACGACTGTTTTATTACGTATGAGTCACCACTATGGTAGGCCATACGTAGCCCAAAGGGCAAGGGGCTGTTTAATTAAAAGGTTGGATGTGTAATTGTATGTTTTACATGTCCTGGTATAGTGAAAAAATCCCACATTTGTTTTGTTTCCGACTGTAAGGCCTACCCCTCCCATAGGATAACATTGGGGATTTCTCATTACATTTATTAAGCTGCAATTCCAAAAGAGGGAGGAGGTAATATGTCATGTCTGCCACCTATGAAAGTGTTGTAATAACCCCTATCTGATGGAAAAGTTCGATTTTTCACTGCAATTTTGAAACTGTCACTTTTAGAAAGTTGGAAGTTTCCTGCCCTTAGCCCTAAGTGCCTGCAGTCTGTCTTGGGCCACATGACTGGGTGTATCCAACAGTTAGACCTTGTGAATTCCTCCCAGACAGTCAAACAATCGTGGGATTAGAAGTGCCTCATTAGGCCATCAACTGGCAGAATGGGGAGTGGCTGAGCTGACCACAGCCTCACTTGCACCTGACTATATTATGTCCTGTCTTCTCACAAACAGCTTAACAACCCCATTTTTTCACTGCAACCAGCTTGGAGGCAGGGCTTTGGAGGCAGGGAGACCATTGCATTCCAAGAACCTTTCCAGAAATTTCTCCCACCTTCCAGGAGAAGAGCAGCAGGGCATAACAATTAGACCTCAGTCCCACTTTCGGTTCACTGAGGACGGGTCTTCAGAGGACCGCTTACTGCTTTAACCTGCTGTGCGCTCTGCCAGACTGCTGCTGTACCTGAAAGGACTGCTTTGCTGCCTGGAGCCTGCCTTGATCCCTCAAAGGCTGGCCCTGCTGTTGAGCACTACATCTACAACTGCACCCAGTGGCACCAAGGGCTAGTTTTCTGGCCTCCTGTTCAGAGCTACGATGACATAACTGGCTTCCATCATCTTTATTCCACTCCTGGACCCAGTCTGAGTGAGTCCTGGATCCCGAAAAGGCATCTATCTACTCCTGGTCCCTTGGTTGTGGTGCTAAAGGGGCCCAGATGGGCATTTTCTAAATCTTAGGACAGACACAATTTCACCAAAGAGCGCTCTAAGAACCGGAGACCGGGACCAACCTGCTCGCCTGTTCTCCTGAGGTGCATCACCAGTCAGATTGAGTTTTGGGGCTTCTCTCTCTACGTTCTACTTTGCAGCAGCAAATCCATTTCAGTGGACCTTCGCCAAAGGGGTATCCAACCTCATGGAACTGTCTTAGGCTACAGCCCTTTGCCTCACCCCGCTTGAGATTTTCGACTTTCAATTCGGCGACTAAGTCCGAAGGTATAATCATTCATTGTTGCTTTGCCCCATGGCCATCCAATGACAACGCTCCCTCCTTGGACACTCCTGAAGACTTGCCCAACTGAACTTCTACTTTCACAGAGATTTTTCATCAAAATGTTTTCAAAGTCTGAAGGTAATCACTGACCTGGCCCAATCCACTTCTTGAGTCCGAATCATTATTGATTGCGTTTGTCCTTAACTTTTGACTTTGATCAGGTATTGCACGACTAGATGTCCTTGGGTTGGCGCTTTTATCTTTTAAGCGCGATTTTGAGCCTTAAACTTAAAACATTCATAACTGCTGTTCTACTGAGTTTTTTTGTCTTATTAGTTTCAAGTAAGGTAATAAAATGTACGCTTTAAAAACCAACAATTGGTTTGGGATCTGTCTTGTATTGTGTTCTCATGTTATTGCTGTTTGTGTGCTGCATAAATACTTTACACATTGCCTCTTAGTTAAAATAGACTGTTTTTTTGTGTCAAGCTACACAGGGTTAAGCACAGATACAGTGAATGACTGTATGGTTCACCCTCCAATGGACTTTGGCTGTTGCTTGACCAGGGCTCACACCCCAGTTAACCAGCAAAACCCAATTTGTCACACATGGGATTCCGTAATTGTCAGAGAGGCAGATTGGAATACCACTAACCTGACGGATCCAACCAGCGGGGCAAGCAAAGCCTGTCAAACCATTCCCCCTGTGGTATCTCCTAAGAGCGAGTATAGACATCTTTTCAGAGACACACCACACAGGAGAAAGGGGGAACAGGATAAAATAAGAAAAGCTACTAAAGATAACTGGAAGGCCTTGTCTTCAGAGTTCGTATCAGGGTACCAATGCCTATTCTCCTTGTAGAGCCAACACGGTGTGAGTGACCTATAAAAAGACAAAGAACAATAGTGTACAATGAGTCACCTCTAAGTTTATGTTCCTATATCAACTATATGCAATCATCCTCAAGTGATTTTTATATTCACAACACACTCTTCATACAGTTGTTAAAAAGATTTAAACAATAGATATGGACTCCTTTGAAAAAACATAATTCTATTTTTTTCTGTGAAAGGATACTCTTCCTGGGTAGGATGCAATAGGTAGTCAATTGGGAAGAAACAAAATGCTAGAGCAAGCATCCAAAGTACTTGTTTGCCCACTGTCTATTCATCTGTAACCGAGTATCCTCTTCTGCTGTTGGTTTCACAGCGACGAGGATGATTCATCATACAGGTCGGCTCACACAGTCTTTTCTGGATTCCCTGCCTGCAGCGGGGAAAACATGACCGTAACAAGGGAGCTCATGGTTCCAACTCCATGGGGCAGGAAGTCAGAAGAGAGAACGCAAATTGTATAATGCCCAGTCTAGGATGCCGCCGAAAAACCCTTCATCAGGAGCTTAAGGGAAATACATTTGCAGCAAAGTTTACAAGCTCCTCCTCAAGTGCTTCACGGATTTCACCACAATAGTAAATAGAGAACAAACAGCTTGTCGCACAAATGGAGATCTATCTCCAACATGAATTGTCAAGCACTGGACAATCCAAATAGTGGAGTTTATGTATGCTTGCTGCCTATATCGTCAACTGAAGGAAGGGTTATTCTTCATCGTCCTGCTATCTTCTGGGACATGTAGTCTCTTTTCTCCTGAAGATTTGTTTGCAATCATACCACACTCGACTCCCAGTCACACGATGATATGCAAGTGGTGTGAGTAGGACATTTGCTTGTATACCTATTCTATTCTGACCCCGACCTGTATTTCTGTACAACACCATGACATTTATCTTTGTATAAATACCTGTCTCTAATTTCTTTATAATCGGCGACTTGTGACACACCCAGTCGCTGAGTATAAAGATAAAATATCAGAACTCGGCTGTGATTAATTTTTATAGTCGAGTTCTGACATTCCAATGCCTGCTGCCAGCAGCTCAGGTGAAAGGCAGGTCAGGTCATGTGGCACAAGGAAAACACAACATTGCTTTCCTTTCTACTGCTATAAAGTTTAGCTTACAATAACAAGCAGAGAGAACATGTTTACTTTTGCATTCATTAAATGGTTAGAGAAAAGGTCGAATCTTTCTGTATGCTAATTCCGAGCAACTGCAGCCTTTTTTGAACTGTTTCTGAGATCTTTTTGCAACAAGTATGTCACAGATTGTTAATATGTTTAATTTTGTTCCCAAGGTTTTATTTGAACTTTTCATGTTTTGCAAACATGCTCGCTCTTTTATATGAAAGAGCTATGCACCAAGGTTTTTATGTGGTTTGTGGGAAAGGTGATGATATGACCATATTTTATGTGAGAGAAAGTTCCCCTGGCATACTTGATATTGATATTACAAGTCAACTCGGAGTTCCATTACCTTATAAACAAAATACAGCTGTGACCCTGTTCTTCTATATGGTTATGGAACTCCTCAGTGATATGCAGTAGTAGTAGTAGCTTTATTCGATAAAAACATATCATAAAAGCATTTACACATCTATTTTAAAAAAACATTTTTACAACAATCATCAGCATAAAAACATTTCATATCCAGAACAGCATATTAGGTGAGTAGGCCCATTTACTGGATTAACAGTTGTCTTGCAGTTCTTAGACGCCAAGCCCAACCCAAGAATTTTGCCATGCAAGTGGAAAAGAAGGGTCTAGCATCTGTACGTAAAATACGCAGGGCTTCCAAGTGAGAGCGAGTTCCCAGACTTCTGCAGAGGGGCTTCAACCACCTACGTCTCGGGGCTACATAGACACTGCATTCGAACAACATGTGGGACACAGACTCTACCCTTAGATCACAAAAGGGGCAATAGGGTACAGTTTGAGCGGGCGGTTTCCATGTGGAAGTAAACTCACATAATGGAAGCACCCCCAACCTGAACTTGATGTACAATGCTCTGTCCCTTGGGCTCTGAATGGTGTCTAGATAAGGTTCCATTAACGGTAACTCCTTGGCTGACAAAAAAAAAACTACAGATTTACAATGGGTCGTGCTTCGGGCCCTCTCACTGTCTACCCATGCCCAATAGACCTTCTTTAGCTGTTGTTTCGTGGGTGCAGATTTATTGGACCAAGCCTCTCCTAGGCCTAATTTATAAAGCAGCTGTTTAACCTCCCTAAGCCAGATGATCTTGTGAGAGCCCGGTAATGACAAAATGTCGTTTAAGGCATCTGCGTAACTACTTAATTCCTGCACACTCCAGATTCTGGACCATAACAGGAGTGGGCGTAGTTTCGCTTGGTCGCAGATTGCCCGGGTACCTGCATCAATCAGCAATGGGATTGTTGGTGTGCTGTGGGGCAAACCCATTAGATCTTTGTGGAAGTTGTTCTCAAGGTGGGCCAGAGTGTCAACTTTTTGAGTGCCCCACAGCTCAGCACCGTAGAGTGCCGCGCTTACAACCCTTGCCCTATAGATATCTAGAGGAGCCCCAATAGGTTTTGATGATGATGCTCGCTGCTCCTTGAGCAGCACACCTGCCACCCTTTTGTGGGTAAGGAAGACTTTTTGGTGGTGTGCCTTCCAGCTCATAGTATCACTGATGCGTATACCCAGGTAGTCAAATTCTTTCACGCGATCAAGTGGGACGGAATCCAGGACCGGGGGATAAACAGATTTTTTTGGCGGGTTAAGGACTAAAAACTTGGTTTTGCCTATATTTATTGCCAAGCCCCTTTCATTGCAGAAGGTTTGGAACCTGGAAAGCAGCGATTGGATGCCCATTGGTGATTTTGAAATTAGGAGGGTATCGTCGGCGAAGAGAAGCGTTGGAATCTTCCTTCCAGCCAGGGTGGGTGCATCTGATGGTTGTTGTAGAAGATGCTCCACCACTCCGTTAATATAGAGAGAAAACAGAGTGGGGGCAAGCACACACCCCTGGCGGACGCCTCTGTCCACAGGGATACAGGATGTTTTCTCTCCCTGTGCACCCCATCTAATTTGGGCAAAATTCCTATCGTGAAATTTAACAAGCAATGACAGCAAATAGGGGGGAGGCCTAACCCATCGAGGACGTTCCATAGGAGCGCGCGTGGTACCAGGTCGAAGGCAGTCCGCAGGTCAATGAAGACTAAATACAGACTGCCCCCTCCCAGCACCACCACTTTCCAATAGATCATTAGAAGACGGAACGTCTGCTCGATTGTGCCTGTTCCTGTTCTAAAACCTGCTTGGAGATCTGACAGGATATGGTTATCATCTGCCCACTCGATGATCCTGCCCAATACCACCTTCCCTGCTACCTTTTGAGAAGAGTCTAATAAGCTAATTGGGCGGTAGTTCGCTGGGTCGTCCCTAGAGCCTTTTTTAAAAATAGGTACAACCTCAGCGCCCCTCCATGAGTCAGGAAAGACTCCACCCAACATCACTTCATTCAGAAGCGAGGCGATTAATGTACTCCAAGGAGATGGGTAGTTCTTAATTAGGTCTCCTGGGATTCCGTCCGGACCCGCTGCCTTGTTCGGGACAATGCATTGAATTGCTCTTTCTACTTCTAAGTTGGTAAAAAGGCCATCATCGCACGGGAGATTAGTTGTAAGACCCATAGATGGGCAAGCTGCCTGGGCTGGGCCTGAGGGAGCAGAGTACAGTTGCGAAAAGTGTTCGAACCATGCCCCCCCTGTAATGTTACAAGTTAGCTGCTGGTCTATGGGCTTTTCCCTGGATCTTAATAGGTCCCAAAACCTCTTGGCATCCTTACTAGTGCTGGCCTCTACTAGATCTCCCCAGAAATTAAAATCATAAATCTGTTTGGCTTCAGTTATGATTTTTGTATAAAATTTTCTAGCAGCCCTGATAGCAACCGCATCCTTAGACTTTAATGTCACAACCAGTTCCTTCTTGGCCTCACGACATTTTGGGGTATACCACTTGTCTGACTGTTTAGGCAATGATTTTGAAAGACCCCTTCGTGTGGTTTGGGGAACAATAAATAAGTCACTTAGCGCCAGTACAGTCTTAGTGAATAGAGGTAGGATCCTGTTATCGTTTTGGTTTGAAGTGATCATCCGGGACTCCACCTCTTCCAAGATTGTTCCGGCTTGGGCCATTCTTGTATCATCGGCTAAGACATTTGCCCACTTTAAACGCCTGCTGCAGTTTGTAGGGACTATTTCATGGGAGGATTTCCACTTGTGACCGGTTAGGCCTTGCCTTTCAGCCTGCCAGGGGGATGAAATAGATAGCGATAAGGGATTGTGGTCGCTATCACCCGACACTATAACCTCCATATCTAGGTGGTGTTGCCAGAGGTTGTAATTAAGCATGATATAGTCAATCCTAGACGTGTGATCTTGTCTGTTATAAGTGTGGGCACCCATATGGTCAGATTTGGATCGGCCATTTGTCGGTCGCAAGTTATGCTCCATGCACAGGGCATTGATCTCTATTGCATTTTGCGACCATTTGGGAATCGGGGCAAGATTCAAGATGGGAATGCCTCTCCTGGTGTCCTCCTCAAAAGTGTCCAAGATATCTTCATTGGCCAAAGGCTCAAAACAGCAGTTGAAATCCCCAACCAGCATTATATGGGAATCCGCATCGCAGGCGGCCAGGTTGCGGTTTAGACCTGTGGATGGTAAATGGGATGCACTGCCTTTGGCACCCCTCAGGTAGATGTTAAAGACTTCCATTCTTTTTCCCCCTTTGTGTGTTACCGTTAGCCACTGGAGATCCGAAGATTGGGTGTTTCTTTCCTTTACCCTAAAGCCTAAAGCAATACTAATCCATATTATAAGGCCGCCTGACGGACGACCTTTGGATCCTTGTTCCTGGACTGCGGGGATAAAAAAGGTGGAAAATCCCACTCGGTGTCTTGGCTCCAAACACCAGGTTTCCTGTAAAAGGCAGATGTGGAAGGGTTCCAGGAAGTCACTCCATTCGGGGATGTCAAAGTTGCGACCAAGACCAGCCACATTCCAAGATAAAATTTTTAGGACAGAGTCAGCTGGTGGAGAAGCCCTGGTGTGGTCGATAGACATAGGCATAGAAGCAAGCAGTCGCACCCACAGGTTTTGAAGACCTCACAAGCGGCTCGGTTTGCGGGAGATTGGAGGACACATAGGGGGCAGGGCAGGTAGGATCCAACTGTTCAAGAGAAGTGGGTGCAGGGAGGGTCACGCCAAGCGGGTTAGTCCAATCTTCCCTGTTACACTTTGCTATTATATCCAATGACGTTGTCACACCATCAACCCTTGCGTTGCTGGTTCGTCCAACTCGGCTTGTTGCAGATTCAGGGGCAGCACAATCAGTGGAATGATGCCTTTGCGAAGTTGAGAATACCTTTCGGGGTTGCTTGGCTGCTTGCACAAGGAGTCAATCCACCTCCTCTAGACCGCCAAATCTATTATAGGTAGAGAGGCCGTTCCAATGTAGCAGGGTCTCCCTGTGGCCCCGGGACTTATTCGGCCGTTGGTGGTGCTGAACCAATGTCCAATTGTCCCCCTGATTACAGCTAGGTCGGGGAGGATAGAAAAAGGATAGTAGCTTGGGTTTGACTAAGGAGTCATCATTACTGGGCCAACTGCAAATGTAGTGCGCCGTGTGTGGATCTTCAAAGGTCACTACTATGCAGTCCCCCGGACTGGATTTCAACGTTGGCCCTACCCAGGGGGTTCTGCGAACCATCAATACCCTACTTTTTCTGCCATTGGGGATTGGTCTGTTGACATCTAACCAGTGCATTATTTTATTTTTAAGTGACCAGTGGTTTTCAAATTGGCCATTAACTAACGTTGGAACACCCGTCAATACAACGACATAGTCGTTTGCCTCTGGGGGAAGGTCAATATAGCCACCTCTAAAGTTGTCTTTAACTGGGGGGACCTGGATTTCATTAGGGACCGGTCTAATTGGTGTTTCGTGTTTGGGGTTTTGCAAGTTACGTGTGGAGCCTCGTGGAGGAGCCTTTGGTTTAACGCGAACTTGCTCCACCGTGACTGTCCTTGGTTTAGGAACAGGTTTTATTGTAGGTGGTGCTGAAGAGGAAGCTAAATTGGTTTGGGGTGCGGTAGGTTGTGGCATTGGGTCAGCTGCAATAATGCCCTGGTTTTCTAGACTTTTCAACCCAAGAGTGGCCAACGCAATAATGCTCTTCTCCATTTCTAACAAGTTATTTTCTATCCTTGATAGTCTTAGGTCCAGAGGTGACAAAAGTTTTTTAAGTGTGTCCCAAACCACCTCTATAAATTCTTTATTGTTATTGGTTAGCCCGTCAACTTCAGGGGCCTCGCCTATTGTGGTATTAAGGAGGGGAATAGATGCATTGTTTCCCTGTACCTCACTACAAGACTGGGTATTAGGGGTAAACTCAGCTCCAGCATTAGATGCTGTGATGTTATTCGTAGGCAGATCTTTGGGAACAGCAATTTTCGCTTTCTTACGAAAATAAGCTGAGCGAGAATTGCGTTTCCTCTTTGGTTGTTTGCCACTGGAGATATTATGGGACAAATTCGAGAAAGATACAATGGGAGTAGGGATTTGCACACTAAGAGGTGTCAGTGGATTATCCTCATCCTTACTTCCTGATGCAGATATGGGAATAGCCGGGGTCGGTGAGTGGTGGATATCTACCTGAGCGACTATGCAATGTGGGCGTGCTGGGCGCTCAGGGGTAACAGAGGTGGCTATGTGGCCTAGGGAGGATTTCTTGGAAAGTGCAATTACTTGGGACACTCTTCTTGCGGCATCTAGTTCTAGCGAAACCCGGGTTTGGAGCTTAGATATTTCCTTGTCTATAGCTATGTTAGTGCGGGTTATAAAGTCATCCATGGGGCCACTAACTAGTGACCCACGTTTAGAAGACTTGCTACGGGTCACCCTTGGATCCATAGCACTGGGGCACTGTGACTAAGGTAGATCTATTTCCCCTCAGTTAATGATTTAATTACCAAAATATTGAGCCAAGGGGGGTGGGCCAGTCCAGTCCTCTCAGTCCTCGAACGGCCTCAAATGGCCCGCTCTTTGCCCGGTCTTAGCCCCGGGCGCTCCCGCGCGCTCCCGCGCGCTCCCGCGCAGCGTCTCTCTCTGATATTTATGGGCCAAGACCAATGGGGCGTGTGGTAAGAAGGTGGGGGCGGGGCGTTCAGGGAGAGCGGGGCCAGGTGACTCAGCCTCACGCTCGCAGCCCTGAAGCCTCGCACGCCCCCACAGAGCAGCCAGGCAGGAGACCACGAACTGGCGATGAGTGATGAGGTGAGTCCACAGCGGGACCCGCGAAGCGGGTTCCGCAAGTCGTGGCGTTTAGGCAGCCCTTAACAGGAAGCAGCTCCAGCCAGGTCCAGCAGGCAACAGGCAAACAGCGTCCCAAGAGGGGAGGGTCCAGGTGCCTTTTGGGCTGTAGGAAGGTGGGGGCGGGGCATTCAGGGAGAGCGGGGCCAGGTGACTAAGCCTCACGCTCGCAGCCCTGAAGCCTCGCACGCCCCGACAGAGCAGCCAGGCAGGAGACCACGAACTGGCGATGAGTGATGAGGTGAGTCCGCAGCGGGACCCGCGAAGCGGGTTCCGCAAGTCGTGGCGTTTAGGCAGCCCCTAACAGGAAGCAGCTCCAGCCAGGTCCAGCAGGCAACAGGCAAACAGTGTCCCAAGAGGGGAGGGTCCAGGTGCCTTTTGGGCTGTAGGAAGGTGGGGGCGGGGCGTTCAGGGAGAGCGGGGCCAGGTGACTCAGCCTCACGCTCGCAGCCCTGAAGCCTCGCACGCCCCCACAGAGCAGCCAGGCAGGAGACCACGAACTGGCGATGAGTGATGAGGTGAGTCCGCAGCGGGACCCGCGAAGCGTGTTCCGCAAGTCGTGGCGTTTAGGCAGCCCTTAACAGGAAGCAGCTCCAGCCAGGTCCAGCAGGCAACAGGCAAACAGCGTCCCAAGAGGGGAGGGTCCAGGTGCCTTTTGGGCTGTAGGAAGGTGGGGGCGGGGCGTTCAGGAAGAGCGGGGCCAGGTGACTAAGCCTCACGCTCGCAGCCCTGAAGCCTCGCACGCCCCCACAGAGCAGCCAGGCAGGAGACCACGAACTGGCGATGAGTGATGAGGTGAGTCCGCAGCGGGACCCGCGAAGCGGGTTCCGCAAGTCGTGGCGTTTAGGCAGCCCTTAACAGGAAGCAGCTCCAGCCAGGTCCAGCAGGCAACAGGCAAACAGCGTCCCAAGAGGGGAGGGTCCAGGTGCCTTTTGGGCTGTAGGAAGGTGGGGGCGGGGCGTTCAGGGAGAGCGGGGCCAGGTGACTAAGCCTCACGCTCGCAGCCCTGAAGCCTCGCACGCCCCCACAGAGCAGCCAGGCAGGAGACCACGAACTGGCGATGAGTGATGAGGTGAGTCCGCAGCGGGACCCGCAAAGCGGGTTCCGCAAGTCGTGGCGTTTAGGCAGCCCTTAACAGGAAGCAGCTCCAGCCAGGTCCAGCAGGCAACAGGCAAACAGCGTCCCAAGAGGGGAGGGTCCAGGTGCCTTTTGGGCTGTAGGAAGGTGGGGGCGGGGCGTTCAGGGAGAGCGGGGCCAGGTGACTCAGCCTCACGCTCGCAGCCCTGAAGCCTCGCACGCCCCCACAGAGCAGCCAGGCAGGAGACCACGAACTGGCGATGAGTGATGAGGTGAGTCCGCAGCGGGACCCGCGAAACGGGTTCCGCAAGTCGTGACGTTTAGGCAGCCCTTAACAGGAAGCAGCTCCAGCCAGGTCCAGCAGGCAACAGGCAAACAGCGTCTCAGTGATATGCAATATGCTTATAATGTACTGAATGGGGTACTTTATCCCTTATATTAAAGTAATGCTGCTAAAACAACCTAGTGGTGAGCTTATAATCGTTTTTAAAGGGATAGAATAATTGAAGAGGATTGCCAAAGGGAAGAAGTGAGTGGTTATTGAGAGTGGTGGACACATGCTTCTGTCAGTTGAAAGAATTGGATAAAGGAGGGAAGAGTTTGGAAAGGGTGTTTGTCCGTCCACAGTGGTCAGAGAGGTTTGGGATAAATCAGCGAGTGGAGATAAGACACAAGCTGAACATGACATTTTATGTTATTATTTTAACTCATCCAGTAATTAAAAATAAATATATAAATAGAGAGGGACATACCCACAAATCAAAATACAAGCATTATGTATACACACATGTATGAAAACCTTACAACTACTCAATTTTATGTACAGGGCACACATTCCACATTCCACTATATTTATCAATTTGAGGTGTTGTATAGCACGAACATGACCCGTTAGGGTATCGGAACGCTTTACAGGGATAAACAGGGATAAACACATTACGTACATCATGGCATAGGCAAAATGCAAGGATGGGGGCTAGAATTGACAATAGAAGGACAAGAGACAGAGATATATACAATAGTCAATACAGTTCCAAGATCAGCAAGGCTCATGAATACAGTAGGACAAAGGCCAGCAATATATACAATAAACAGTACAGTTCCAAACTCCGTGAGCGACATGTCAGTGATAGGAAGATAAAACCAGCGATTCTATATTAGGGGACAATGATATTAAAAGTCCGAGAGAGCTGGTAGAACAATGGTAGGGGTGAAAGTTGGTACACGGACATGGCTAGGCAATACAGGAGATTATATACAGAAACAAGCCAAGAAAAAGTCTGAATGCGCAACAAAGGAGCGTTATTGGACGAATTTGCTCATTAGGAAGGTTTTTGCTTACTTTTTGAAGAGCAACAGAGAAGGTATTCTTCTGATGAAGGAAGGAAGCGAGCTCCTGATTCTTGGTGCAGCCCCAGAGAATGCTTGGATATATGTTTTTGCATTGCGGAAACAGGGTAGCTGGAGCACACGGGGCGATATGCCGGGGAGTTCATGTACAAGGCTTTGTGAGTGATGCAGGCCAGCTTGAGTTGGATTCTGCCTTCAATAGGAAGCCAGTTCAAGGCCTTCAGATGCGGTGAGATGTGGTCAAATTGTTTGAGCCAGATAGGAGTCTAGCTGCTGCGCTGAGGCATGCTTTTAGAGGGGCTGTGGAAGTCTTTGGTAGGTGAGATAAGGTAGAGTAGCCGTATTCAATTCTGGAGATACCCAATGCCTCCACTGCAGTTTTGTGGTCTGCAGTTTCAAAGAAGGGTTTTTAGTTTACGCAAGTAGCTCAGATGGAACCTGGCAGTCTTGGCCATCGAGTTGATGTGTTCACGCATTTTCAAGTTGCGGTCCAAGGTTATCCCAAGAGATTTGGCAAATTTTTCCACTATGGTAGGGGTGCAGTTGAGTGCTGTGATCGAGTTAGTCCATTCCAGGATGTCATTGGATTTTTTAGGGGGAGATCAGAAGGAACTCCATATTTCTGGCATTCAGTTTTAGCTGGTTGTTGGTAAGCCATTGGACAGTAAGTTGCAGGGCATCATTCAGATAAGTGATCTCCTCAAAAGAGGAGATTTTGATGTATATCCGAGTATCATCAGCATACATGTGGAAGGAGATGTTGGCTGTGCTAAGAATTTCAGCTAAGGGTTCAAGGTAGAGATTGAACAGGGTAGAGGACAGAGTAGAGCCTTGTGGGGCACCAATAGAGATCGGGGAGGGAGCAGATAGGTTATTGTTGACTAGGAATCTCTGGGTGCGGTTCTGGAGAAAGAAACCAAACCATTTGATGACGGTACCTCCTAGACCCATCCTGTGTTCGAGGCGTTCAAGACGTTTATAGTGGCTGACAGTGTCGAAGTTGAGGAGAGATCCAGAAGGATCAGAAGACAGGTATTGCCTTGGTCAAGTGCTAGGAGAGAATTGTCTATGATGTGGAGAATAGTAGTTTCAGTGCTGTGCCCAGGCCTGAACCCAGATTGCAAGTCATCAAGTAAATTGAAATTGCCGATGTGTTGGCTTAGTTGTAGCTGCACACATTTTTTAGCAAGATGAGGAGTATTTGAAATAGGTCTCAAGTTGTCTGGTATTTTGTGGATTCAGAGTGGGTTATTTTTAGGATGGGGTTGACTTGCCTGGTTTTAAGGGAGTCAGGTATGGACCCTTGGAGAGGAGAAGCATTGATAATGGTAGTCAAGACAGGAACGATGAGTGGGGAGGTCGCTGCCAAGCAGTTGGTGGGGAGAGGGCAGTTGAAGTGGATGTTCGGTTTTAGGAAGGAGAGAATTTGCAAGATGGAAAGGTCATCACGAAGTTCGAAATAGGACCAGTGGGCCTTGTTTTTGAGTGTTGCTTTGAGGGGACAAGAGGAGAGATGGGTACCAGCATGAGGAGGAGGGAAATTAGAGGAGGCATTGATTTTATTACCTAGCGAGTTGATGTTGGCTGTGAAGAAGGAGGAGAAATTATTGCAGTTTATTAGGGATTTTGTTGTTTCTTTTGATGATTTCACTAGTTTGTTTGATTACAGATTGACTATTTTGAAGAGTTTACAGTGTCTGGTCATGACATTTTCCAGTTCTGATTTGAAAAAATATTTTTTGGACAGGAGGATATTCTTGTTGTAAGAATTTCTGGCCTGATGGAGAACTTTAAGTTGGGAGGCTGAGGGGTGCCTTCTCCAGTTTCTTTTTTTTTAGTCGGAGAGCTTTCCTTCAGTTATTGAGGGGTTAGCTGAACCAGGGGTTTTTGTCTTTGATTTGGGATCTTTTGAGTTTTAATGGGGCAAGCTGGTCCAAAATGTTAGTCATAGTGGAATTGTAGTGCTCTATGAGGTCGTTGACCTTAGATAGATTTGGGGGGAGGAAGTAATTCTCGTAACAAGCTGTCAGCTTCTTGAGGTCAAGGCTCTTAGTGTCTCTGAGCCAGCGTTTTGGTTTTACTGGTTGCCCAAGGCTTTTCAGGCAGTGATCAGCTATTATGAAGGTGATGGTGTGGTGGTCTGGCCAATCGCATGGCTCTATTGAACTCAACCTGACCGCCGAAGCATTAGCGATTATCCAATCCAATGTGGCGCCTTTTGTGTGGGTAGGTAGGGTGCATGCCAGGGTAAGTGATTGGTCGTCAAGGAAGACTTTGATAGCGTTGACCCGGGAGTCATTTGGGTCATTCCAATGCAGATTAATGTCACAGAGGAAAATGTAATTGGAGTGGATCCGAGAATGTGTCCTTCTTGCCTGCGGGGTAGAAGAAGGTTTGCATAACTGAGTAATGTTATTGCTAATTGGGGAGGGCAAAATATTCACAGGAGTCCGTGGGTTCTGCATGGAGTTCTGTGATGAGGAGTACAAGAGCGGTATATGCATGCAATGCCCCCTCCTTTTTTATTTTGTCTGTCGAGTCTGATAATGTTATAGCTAGATGGGACCAATAGGTCAAGGTAGGAAGAGGAGGATTCATTGAGCCACGACTCAGTTAGGATAGCTACATAAGTACTATGGCTGAGGATAAGGGCGTGTATCGCAGCTGAACGGCAGTTAAGAAGGAGGCCTGAGAGTGGGGCATCTGAACGAGTGTTGTAAGAAGGGGAGGTTAACAGTACTTGTGCTAAGTTATTGTTGTTTACCCCTCGATTGAGGAGGGAAAATGACCTAGTGGTGTTGATTGCGATAGTGGGAATCAGGCAAACGACATCCTTGTCAGGAGCACAAGAGGCAGCAGGGGGTCATATAGGATGAGAGGAGGGCTTAGGTCTCCTCCTCCGAGGGATAGTTATGAAGTTTGCGAGGGTGAAAGTGTCTGCTGTCCAGCGGCATGGGCCGGAGGGTGGGTGTGGTGAGCAGGGGAAGGACTGAGTTATGGGAGAGCTTGGGGGTGGTGATAGAGTGTTCAGTGAGGGGAAGGATGTTCATCAGATTAGATAGGGATTTCTGGATTGTATGAACTATGATGGATGCTCTGGTGTACAGGGTTTCAACGCCAAAGGTATGGGTTGTGCTTGTGGGCAGGGCACCTGGGGGTCAGGACAGGGACTAGTGGCTTGGGTGGGAGGCCAGGCGGGGGAGCTCGACCCCCTGTGGTTAGGTTAAAGAGAACCTGGGAGAGAGGAGAGCTAGGCAAGCTTGGAGAGGAGGAGGTTCCGGGACTGTTGCGGGAAAAGGTAGGTGAGCTGAGGGTGAGGCGATTGTTAGTTACTAAGTAAGATGGAAAGGAGCGAGGCTGGGGCCAGAGGGCGGTGGCCAAGACTTATTGGCGGCAACTAGATGTTGGGGGAGTGGAGGGAAGTTCTCTGAACACACTAAGGGAGATACTATCTCTGGATTTGGACTGGATTTGGACTGAATGGCAAATACGGTCGGGGTTCATGCCAATTTGACCTGTGGGAAGGAGAGAGGGAGTGGAAGAAGGAACGGTAACAGCGTTAGTGGGTCTAGATGGGAGGCCCTTACTCTTGGAATTGGGGTTGAGTGGACCGGTGCTGCGAGGGGAGTCAGGAGTTGACGGAAGGGATACATGGAGGAGTTAAGTACATGTTTCTTAAGGATGGAGAAGAAGTCAGCAAATTTATTGAGATCGACGTCTGATACTTGGATCATGATGATGCCGTTTTCGTAGGCGGTAACGGTAAGGTCAGCTTTAAGGGTTTGGGAAGGCACGATTGTGAGTTTGGAACCATGGGGGATGTTCCTGGTATTGTGTACCTTAAGTATGTTAAATATGATAGTGCGCCATAGTGCTGTTTTCCTAGTGTAGAAAATGAGGTATTTGGTGATGATGTCTCTGTTGGCTTTGAAGTACAGGTCAGAGATCGGAGTCTCAGGTATCTTCTCAGGAGGGAGTGTTTAAATTATTTTGCAATGGACTTGGAAAGGTTGGGAGGGTAAACGATGGTGAAGGAGTTGTATCCAGTAGCAATCAGGTCAGATCCAGCCATTCTGGAAGGATGGGTTGGAAGGCCAGAGAGTGCCCAGCAATGCAGATGTAGTGGGCAAAAATCTAATCAGGGAGCAAGTAGTGCAGGGAGATAGTCTGAGCACAGCGATGCCCAGAAGTTGTGACCCAGAGGCTGCCCAGGGTCAGGCGGTAGGGAGCAGGTCTAGATAGAGGTAGGGGCATCAGGAGGATGTGGGGTACCAGAAAGCTTACTGTAGGAATAGTGGGAGAGTCACTCTGACAAAGGGAAGGTGGACAGATAGAGACCCCCTGCACCGAATATTGAAGCAGTTTCCACAGGAGCTAATATGGCCCATGACCTCCAAAGCTGGTAACGGCTGGTTGGATCTCTCACAATAAACACAGTCTTCAATGTACTTGAGGACCTCATGCAGGTTAAATCACTAATACCCTTCTCAGTACCTTAAAGCTTTGATGAGGCTGGGCGTAAATAGTATTTGCCAAACATAGCAGTGGCTTGTAAAAGAGGGTATATAAACATCCATTTTTATAGACATGTCATAATATTTACATGCTCAGAGATTCACATATGCGTTGTGCAGAATTTTTTTTTTGGGGTATTTCTGTGAATTGTTAATAACTTCTAACCATATTTTCATACCAAGATAGATGTATATATCTACAAAGTTTTAAGAACACAGTAGTCGATGAATATGTTTATCGTGTAATATGGCATACATTTTACAATATATATATAGATGTTGGGCAAGAACATATAACTAGTGAATTTTATTTTGTATTTTTGTTTCTCTAAGCATGTGTGTGAGATATACACGCACATATTTATATATAACACAAATTAATATATGCATGTAAACAGACCAACTCACAAATATACATACATATATCCAAAGAAAATCCCCAAACCTCCACACCGCACGGCGTGGCGAAAGAAGGAGACAGACCCCACGGCTTCAGGCAAGATGTTGCTTTTTATTGGTAACCTTTCTGGCGACGCGTTTCGAGTAACGTGTACTGTTGATCACACATACCTTTATGTATTACACTTATGGTATTTCTGGACAATTAATTGATCCCTACCTATTTGCACCCATGTATACATATTTGTAATACATTTTACATAGTCAGACATATACATGTGTGCATAATTATACTTAGGCACTTTATATTCATTTATTTATTATTTTATTAGTTCATTTATGTATTCATTCAAAATCTTTATTCTGTTCAAAAACTGTAGACATAAAAGGTACATGATTAAGGTTAACTTAAAATCAGCACACAGCAATGGGACATTTTACTTCATCAGCATATATCATGAAGTAGAATAGTATGTAGTTAGACCTAAAACAATTCTAAATGTGTTTTAGTGAAAGGGACTTTAAACACAATTAAATAAATATTTAGGAACAGTACAAAACTTTAAAATATATATGGGTCACACACACACACATATGCCCGTGTAAGAAAACAATGCTAGAAACAGGGTGATGTGACTAACCAAGGGAGGGCAACTACGCTTTGCCAGTTTTGTTTACGTAGTTTTACCTACTCCGCGTTCCGTCGCAAATGTGGAGTTTAAGCAAAACTACGACTCTGTGGCAGAGTGTAGTTAGCCGGCCCCTCCAACCTCCCAAAGTGAATATAAAGTAATAAAAAAGGCACTTACCTGCCATGGCTGCCGCATTCTTGCAATGGCCTTTCTCCTTCCTCCTCCTCGCCATCCTTCTTCTCTGATAACCTCTACGTTGTACATCTTGCACATGCACAAACGTTTGCAAGTGCAACTTATTGTGCATAGAAAGTTTTGGGTGCTCCATTAATCGAAGGGGGTGCATGTTCTCCCCCCTAAGGCTCAGTTTTGCCCTGGGGACGACCACCTCTCTGTGGCTTTATAACTATAATAGGGTGGGGCCTCTCCAATGCCCTTACATGGGCTCAATGGAGCCACTAGGGCCACCACCTCCCTGGGGTTAAATTAAAATATCTAAAGAGGGACCATGCAAACTACCCTGTCCCTGTAGACCACCACCTCCCAGGGGCCTATGAAATATATAAAAGTGGGAGGAGGGCCTCACAGCCCTGGGGATCTCCACCTCCCCATGCCCGGACTGTGCCAATTACAGTAGGGGCCATGCAGCCCCCCTCCTGAAGCTTTTAATGGCCATGAGAACCGCCATCCCCGAGGGCAGGGTCTGGCTATCACACTTCATAGCTAGCACTAAGCTCTAGCTTGGCAGTAGCTTTAACAGCTTCCGTCAAGCGACAGCAGACACTAACTCCTCTCCCTGTTAAACACATACAGGTAGCAGTATTTTCGGCCGCTCCCTGTGTGTAGTAGCAATGCTGGCTCCTGTTGGAGGTGGAGAGCCTGCAGGGGCTGGGGCCAAAATCAGCCAGGGAGGGGAGCCATTTGGCTCCCCTCCCCATTGATTTTTGGCCAGGCCCTGGGGAATGGGGTCACCGAAGCTGGAAATTAGCAAGGGTAGAGAGGCCACGCAACCCCACTCCCCTCTGTATTAAGGAGGAGTTCTCTTTCTTGTCCTTCCCTGGTGAGAAGAAACTCCATGGTACTGCCATCAAATTACAACAGGTATGCAAATGTGCATATCACGTGGAAGCTCTGTCCATTTGGCCCCGCCTGTCCACCTTATTAGTATGCACAGGTCTTCCTGGATTTTGTCTGTGTGATGGGCAGCTTAACAAAAGAACCCTAGGGTTTTTTGCTGACTTTTTTTATGGCTTCTTGATGCCGAGGAATATGAGGAAACCTCCACCAAATGAAGAAACACTTATTCCATATAGTTAAGATGGAGGACCCTTGTTTGATGGAGATTTATCTCTTTGTAGTCTGGTTATCTTCCCCATAGGATGATTCAAGTTATCACAGATTTCTGGACAAAGATGATCAAGCAACAATCATACAGACACTCGGATACCCACTCACACACCCAGTCACAGACTCACACAAAAACTCTCACACCTACTCACTGACCCACTCATGATAAGGATATTCCAAGTCACCTTGGCGTTCATTACCTTTAAAGGAACTCGGCCTTCGGCCTCATTCCTCTCTTTAGCAATGGAACTCTTCCATGATGTACAATACATTTATAATGTATGGCATGGGGTATTTTATCGCCTATTTAAAAGAACGGCAGCTAAAAAAACTTGTGGTGAGGTTATCATTATAATAGTAATTTGTATTTAAATAGTGGTTACTAGAACTGAAAAAGTGTTGAAGCATTTTGGAGGTAAAAGCACGCTACTGTGAGTGGTAGGAAGATAGCAGACAAATAAAATTGTTTTTTTCTTCTTTGTGGGTGGATTAGCTGGGGTAAGTGTGTTAAGTTAGTGCTCATTGATATCTCATGTATTTACAGTAATTGTTTTTAAAGTGATAGATTAATGGAAGGGAATTTGTAGAGGGAAGAAGTGAGTGTGTAATGAGAGTGGTGGACTTGCCCCTGTTAGTTGAAACAATTGGATAAAGGGGGTGAGAGTTTGGAAAGTGTGTATGGCAGTCCATAGTAGTCAGAGAGGTTTTTGGATGAGTCAACAAGTAGAGGTAAGGAAACAAGCTGAACAAGATATTTTATTTTATTTTGTTTATTTCACCCAGAAATTAAAAAATAATACAGAAATATAGAAAGACATACCCATATATCTCTCTCTCTCTCTATATATATATATATATATATATATATATATATATATATATATATATATATATGTATATATATATATATATATGTATATATAATATATATAATATATATATATATATATATATATATATATATATATATATATATATATATATATATATATATATATATATATATATATATATATATATATATATATATATGTATATTCACTAAAAAAAACATAGGTTTCACACCAGTTATAGTTAGCTGGAAATTTTACTTGCATAAAACCATTGAAATTCCCACGTTATAGTTAGTTGGACTCACTGTAACTTGCGCGTGCAATGCACTGCTGATGACGTCACATATTACATCACTCATGACATGGTCAGTGACATCGCTCATGACATCACTGATGACACCATCCTTGTGATACAGTGACAGAACAGTTTTTCCAAATGATCAAAGCCCCCACCTTTTTTCCTCATTCTCGCTTTGTTATTTGAGTGAGGAAGACCTGCTTTTTCCTTACAGAGATGGCTACAGTCATATCAGCAGCTGGAGCATCTGCCCCACCACCACCACCATCAAAAAGACCACCAGAAGATCACTTTGGTGGTCAAGAAGAAGAGGAGGAGGATGATGAAGAGGAGGGACAGACAAGGCATTTCCTGCCTGAAGTTAATCAGCCCTACAAACCAAAAGAGCACTTCGTATGGCAGTTCTACAAAAACCCAAGGGGTTTTAAAAAAGTCAACGCTGCGAAGGTAACTTGTCTGATTTGTGATGCAGAGCTGCCCAGGGGGAACCCTAACAAAAAATATTCCTTCGGAAATCATACCATGATTCAGCACATGATCCGTTGGCACCCAATCAACTATTCTGTAGGGGTGGGCGGCCAGCTACGCTCCGTGCACGGAGTGTGCGTAGTGCCGCCTACTCCGCATTTTGCGGAGCGGGCGTAGCCAGGCGGCACTACGCACGCTCCGCAGACGGAGCGTAGCTGGCCGCCACCCGCCTCCCTCCCGCCCTCCCTAAATACTTTCAATTAAAGGAGGCAAATAATTAAAATGCACTTACCTTGCCCGCCGCTGCCTGCCGCGTCCCCGGGGCTCGCTACCTTCCGTCTTCTGTCTTCTTTACTAATGCGCATGCGCGGGCGGCCGCGCATGCGCATTTTCTCGTGAGAAATGTGCATGCGCGGCCGCCCGCGCATGCGCATTAGTAAAGAAGACGGAAGACGGAAGGTAGCAAGCCCCTGGGACGCGGCGGGCAGCGGCGGGCAAGGTAAGTGCATTTTAATTATTTGCCTCCTTTAATTGAAAGTATTTAGGGAGGGCGGGAGGGAGGCGGGTGGCGGGGCTGGCGGCCAGTGGTGTTTGCGGAGTGGGGCTACGCGGAGTGCGGAGGTGGGCGTAGTTTCTCGGCCACTTCGCGTAGCTCCGCGAAGCCCCACTCCGCCAACTCCGCCCAGGGCTGCTATTCTGCTGCAGAGTTAAGGGACCTCTGCAGTAAGCAACCCCCATCAACATCTAGACCCTCAACATCGAAAGAACCAACTCCATCGGGTTCAGAGGCAACAGAGACAATGCCTATCATACAACCAAAATTTACCGATTTTAAAATCATGTGCAAATATTGTGGAAAGTTACTTTGCTATGGTGAGCAAAGTATAAAACGTATCATCTGTGCTGGGGATAACCATAAGTGCCCGAAAAATCCCTAATTTTTTCTGTTTTTTTTTTGCTCCAGTTGAGCAATTTACAATTCCCTGTTTTTTGTTTCTCCCCATAAAAAATACAAAAAAAAGATATAACTGTTCCGAAAACCCCAAAAAAGTAAACATTTTCAAAAAAACAATAACAAAAATATAAAACAACAAAAAGAAAAAAAAACAGTTCTTTTTAGAACTACCTCCAATTTTTTTAAAAAAGACTAAATTTTTTAAAAACTCTGTCATTCTTTTTTCCCCATGGTAGTAATTAATTTTTTTGCCCCGCGGGGCCCTTTTATGGCCCCCACATCAATCCTAGGGGGTCAGGGGGGGTAAAACCTGCCCCTTTTGGTCATTTCCCCCATTGTTTTTGCCACCTCTTGTGTCTAGATCCTACCGAGACACAAGATGGCGGCCGCTCCGGACTATTTGGAATGTTTACAGACACCCGAGAGCCAATCAGCTTTCCGCGCGCGAACTCGCGTTGCGCGCTGGTACGCTCCCCGGTGCACGTACCGGGGCGCGCTTACAGATATATATATTTTTTTTAACCTAAATTACTCAAAATCCTCTGGAGCACATTTCTTGAGACCCAGCAAAGGCACATCGGGCTACTAGTCCCTACAATTTTGCCAAGTTTGGTGGAAATCCATTCAGCCGTTCGGGCTAAAAGTGAGGTCGACGCCCTATGGAAATTAACATGTGGAAAACACGTTTTGGGACCCCCCTTTTATCTTGGTCCCCGCTTGACGAATCCCCCCCTAAACTTTCAGGGAAGGACCGAAGCGCTGCGAGGCAAATTTGAGGAAATTTTCAGGCAGATTCCTCAACCGGCGCCAAAGTTATTCCCAATAGAATGTTGAGATTTTGCATTGAAAAAAATCCTAACTATAACTACCTACTGGCGACCGCCTATATATATATATTGGTTTTCCCTGATGTGACATCAATATGTAGAAAAAATGTCACAGGTTGTCATATGCTACTATAGCAGCAACATATTGTACATTTATGATGATGTTTTTATGTATGATTTTTTAAATTATTTATCATATGTATTTATTTGGGGAAATGCTTTTAACCACTTTTTTTAAAACAGTCCATTCAATGCTGTTTTTTAAAGTGTATGACTTAAGGACGCTAGGAAAGTATTTTGTCTATATTGGTTATGACGTGGATTACCCAATTGTTCACTGCCACTTTAAATTTCATTCTATCACTCCAAGGCGCTGTCATGTGATCAAGGGTCGAGGAAGACCTGAAACGCGTCATGGCTATGGTGCGGGGGCGCTTTTGCACTAAATAAAACTTTGCACCTTAAATTCCTGGGTCCGCTGTCGTCCTTCTGCATGCTACAAGGTTGCGACTTCCTGAGTTATCTATTACCGAGTGGCTTTCTCGGTTACAAGCGGAGCCCTTCCTTTGCTGCTGGGCGGAACAACTACCAAGCCACGCTACTGGGGTCTGACCTCGGAAGCAGTTTCAAGTTTCCTACACGGGAGTTCCTGTTGTTCCAGCCCCCGAGTCAAGTGCATTGTGTGGGCGGAAGGAGTGGAGCTGACGCCGAAGTCGAAGGACCTTGGAGGAACAGACCACCCTGACAAAGCTCACCAGCATCGTAGTATTCGGCAAAAGGAAAGTGCGGGTAAGCCAACGAGGACAGCTGTCCGATCGTAGTTGCACCGTGCATTAATATCGTTTGCCCCCCGATTGCACCATGGCCGGCACGCTAAGGAGTTGGGAAGAAGCCGCAATTGATATGTTCAGCGATAAACCGTCGGCGGCAGAACCCGTGAATCAACCCGGAGCCATAATAAATGTGGTTGATGCTACATATCATGAAAAAATCAAAAAACTTGAAAAATTAAAAAGAGGTGAACAAGCGAAATGGTGGGAGCATCGATCGTTGTCCCGCTATTTAGAAGTTGACAGAGTGCCACGTGGCTTGCGCATTATGTTAGTCCCCACGTATGAAAATCCGAACCCTGATTTGCTGAATGAGTGGGCACACTGCAACCTGCATTCGTCCAAGAACTTAATGACTTTACTTGTGAAATATGCAGAGATTGATCGCTTGAAACTGGAGGAGCAAATAATGACACTTGAAGGGGAACTGAGCAATGAACCCCAAAATGCGGTAAATATCAAACTGAAAGAAGACATGCTTGCACGGATTTGTAAGGAGGAGGAGGCTATTCGGAAAAGGAAAGCTTTTAAATTTCAAAGGGACAAACAGGACTATGAGAGGGAGCAAGTGTTCACATTTGCCAGGCGGTTTCAACCAGCGAAGAAGAGCAGCAACAAGCCACCCCCCCAAAGTGGTACCTCACAACCACAAGTTCCTGCTAATAGAGCTGAATCCTCCACATCCCTCTCTGACTACAGCTCGGTGGCAGAGAGTGGGTCAGAAAACGAACAGGCAGGCACAAGCAATGATTTGGGGTTTCGCAAATACACCTTGGCCCAAGAAGTCGATTGCATGAGACGGGACCGTCTCAATACTTTAAGGCCAAGAATAAAGAAACCCGCAAGTACTGTAACTTCAAGCGCCACCAACTCAGGAAGCACAAATGCGGGGGGAAGAAAGAAAAGGAACAACAACTATTGGAAGCGCAAGCAGACACAGGGCCAATAGCTGCAATAGAGACTTTGTCAGTGGTTAATTTGTCTAATATTGAACTGAGTGATGTTGATACACGTATTCTATCGTTGGGCCTGTCATATAGTCCTGCCAGTAATTTCAAGTACGCACAAACAAGAGTGGAGGTGTTCCAATTCGTGCGAAAACTGAAACTTAAGAAATTCTTTGCCACAAAACAAAGCAAAGACAAGTCAGCCACGGGTGGCCCTATGGCTATGGATGATAGACCAGGAGCCTTAGTGGCAGGAGATATGGCCCTTAGAATGGACCTTGTAGGCTTACAGGGGGAAAGTACTCAGTTGTCTGCCAGTGGCATGAGCCAATTAACTGTGGGAGCTGGCTTAACAAATTTTAAAGCCAAGTCGACATTTTGTCCAGTCATGTTGAAAGACAATATTGATTACTACCACGACTTGGTTACCACTGGCATTAAGAAATTGCAGCACAAGGTGGCACGCAACAGAAATGTCTATTCTAAAAATGATTGCCAATATTATGATCTTGTTAAGAAATTGCAAAATGAGAAAACTGTGATTATTCGCCAGGCGGATAAGGGAGGTAACGTCATCATCTGGCCCAGAGAGAAATATATGGAGGAGGCATGGAGACACCTTAATGACAAGGAGTGCTACAAACGTGTAGATATTGCGAATATCAAAGCATTTTGGAATAACTTCTACATAAAATTAGCAGCATGGAAAGGATTGGGACTGATAAGCTCGGACGAGCTTAAGTTTTTAAAAAATAACCACCCGACCATACCTTATATATATTTTATTCCTAAGATCCACAAAGATGCCCAGAACCCCCCCCGGAAGACCGATCATTTCTGCATGTGGTGGCCTTCTGGAAAATACTTCAAAGTATATTGATTTTTTCCTACAGGACCACATGAAAGGCCTACCAACATTTATCCAAGACACTGGTCATTTCCTAAGGAAGTAGGAACTGATACAATGGAGATAGGATTATTTGCTTATGACGTTAGACCTCACCTCCCTGTATACTAGTATCAATCATGGCGATGGCTTAAAAGCGGTTAAACACTTTTTGAACAATAGACCCCTATACTGTTACGAACACAATAATATGATTGTTGCTATGATTGAAATGTGCCTTTACAACAACTATTTTATGTTTGATAAGGTGTGTTTTCAGCAAACCAGGGGGGTGGCGATGGGTTCCTGCTTCTCCCCCAGCTACGCATGTTTGCACATGGGGCTGTGGGAGAAGCAGGTACTCGGGCACCAATTTGCAGAGAACTTGAATAATAACATCATATGCATATATCGATACATCGATTATTTATTTCTGATTTGGAGGGGAGAGGTGACATCGGCAAATACGTTCATTGAGGAAATTAATGTAAATTCCTTGAATTTGAAGTTTACCTCTCAGATTAGCAAAACATCAGTTAACTTCCTGGATGTAGAAGTATTTATTCACGAACAGACACTCCACACGAAAATGCACAGGAAGGCCACAGCAGGCAATACCTTGCTTCATGCCACCAGCAATCACCCGCGACATTTAATTCGTAGTATCCCCTACGGGGAGTTGCTTCGAATTAAACAGATATGTAGCAGGCAGGAAGACATGGTGGAAGCCCAATCTGCCTGTCGTGAACGCTTCCTAGCTAGAGGGTAAACAGACAAAAGCATTATGGCAGCTATTAGACGCACGCAGCTGCTGCCTAGAAAAGAGGCCCTAATTACTAAAGCGATGAGACAGAACAGTGTGGAGATTCCTGTTGAAGACACAATAAGACTGATAATCACATACAACAAGCAACATCTAGACATTAGGAAGATCATGACTGAACACTGGGATCTTATTAAGAACGACCCGGTGTTAAAAATGGGAACTGTCAATGCCCCAACCATTACTTTTAAAAAAGCGGGCTCTATGCAGAATAGTTTGACTAGTAGCAGCCCTGAGATCTTAGCCAAGACAGACTGGTGGAATAGCCGGAAAGGGTTTGTTAAGTGTACCAACTGTAAAGCCTGTCAGAATGGGGTGAATAAGAAAACTTATACCTCTCCCTTTTTCAAGAAAGAGATTTGCATTTCGAAATTTTTAACCTGCAAAACTGAGTTTGCAATATATGTCCTTGAGTGTCCTTGTGGGCTTAGATATGTTGGTAGTACGAGACTTCCGGTCCATAAGAGAGTAATTCAACATTTAAGAGCCATCATACATTGCGATGAAAGTTACCCTGTTGCCAGACATTTTAAAGATTGTCATAAACAAAACTCTAGTCTATTGAAGTATTATGCCATAGACGCAATCATGCCCCTAAGGAGAGGCGGCGACAGGGATGGGGCTCTCCGCAAACTAGAAATCTATTACATTTTGAACTTAGACAGTAAGTATCCAAATGGATTGAACGCAGGGGAGGACCTCTATACATGTTTGTAATAGGAAACAATCATGGCTATTCAGTTGTTCAAGACTTTGAAATCAAAGGTGCTATGCATTGGTTACAGGTTACTCAATAGCATTTGATTAATTTGCAAAAACTCTTAATTACATGTATGTCGCAGGAGCTATTTGAAATAATTCATTTTATGTTTTTAAATTATAAATCTATTTTACACTGGTTTTTAACATTTATTGTGTTATAAATGTTATTAAGACATGTCTTGCACTTTTTACATATGCACGGGTTGTAATTTGTATTGTTTACATTGCACTGCTTTGCACAATAGAATATGATACTATGATATTTCTGATAACACATATCATGAAATACCCCGTAATAAGCGTTTAATGTTGGGATAAGAAATAGTCTATACTGAAAGGCATTTTGCTCTATGGTTGGAATACCTGTATTTTACAGTTAGTATCCCAACAAGGTTTTCCCTGATGTGACATCAATATGTAGAAAAAATGTCACAGGTTGTCATATGCTACTATAGCAGCAACATATTGTACATTTATGATGATGTTTTTATGTATGATTTTTTAAATTATTTATCATATGTGTTTATTTGGGGAAATGCTTTTAACCACTTTTTTAAAAACAGTCCATTCAATGCTGTTTTTTAAAGTGTATGACCTAAGGACGCTAGGAAAGTATTTTGTCTATATTGGTTATGACGTGGATTACCCAATTGTGCACTGCCACTTTAAATTTCGTTCTATCACTCCAAGGCGCTGTCATGTGATCAAGGGTCGAAGAAGACCCGAAACGCGTCATGGCTATGGTGCGGGGCGCTTTTGCACTAAATAAAACTTTGCACCTTAAATTCCTGGGTCCGCTGTAGTCCTTCTGCTCGCTACAAGGTTGCGACCTCCTGAGTTATATATATATATATATATATATATATATTGCAAGCTCAAAACCTCGACAAACCATTCGAAGAGGAGACGACACAGCGTGGTGAAAAACCTTCTTTTTATTCTTTAGTCGCTATCAACGCGTTTCGCCTGACCCAGCAGGCTTGGTCACGATTATATATATATATATATATATATATATATATATATATATATATATATATATAATACCTCTATAGTAGGTAGTTATAGTTTGGACCTAGTTTCCATAGGAAATCCGCAACATTCTAATGGGAATAACGTTGGTGCCGGTTGATGAATCTTCGCGAATTTCTAAAAGAAGATGGCCCGCTCTGCTCCTTCCCTGAAAGTTTTGGGGAGATTCATCAAGTGGGGGCTGAGAAAAAAAGGGGGTCCCAAAACGTGTTTTCCTCATGTTATTTTCCATAGGACGATTAGACACGGCTACAGCCCGAACGGCTGAACGGAATTACACCAAATTTGCCAGGGAGGTAGATTTCGGTTCGCAGATTACCCTTTTGCTTAAATGGTGTAAATCCCTCCAATAGTTCCTGAGAAAATCAAATATATATATATATATATATATATATATATATATATATATATATATATATATATATATATATATATATATATATATATATATATATATATATATATATTACTAGAGGTCTCTCTCCAATGTTTTTGCCTATGTCAGGATCTTAAAGGCTTGCAAAATAGGAAAAAATGTCAACACTGTAACAGATCCAGCGGGCAAAGCATTCACAATAAGGGAAAACATAACCTGTGAAACCAGTTTTGTGATATATATGCTCCAGTGCTATTGTGGAAAAAGATACATAGGCAGCACAACATGCCTACTCAAAAAGCGCATCCTAGAGCACATCCGTGCGATACAAAACGGGGACTCAACATATGCAATGGCCAAACACATAGAGAGCCACACCAACAAATCATGGCTAGATGTGCAATTCTTTAGTCTTGCAACTATTCCACAACATGAACGTGGCGGAAACAGAAAACTAAAACTACGCAGAATGGAATCAAAACTTATTATGAGGTTCAAGACCAAGGTCCCGACAGGGTTGAACGCGGATGAGGAGCTTTGTTTCCACTTGTAAAAACATTTTTTGACAATTCCTATACATAGTAAATGACTAAGTATTATTATGAACCGTGTCATTATAAGAGATATGTATATGTAAACAGTTCACAGGCTCTAGAACTGCACATATATAGCAATTATCTGATTAATTGCACACATTTTATTGGCTGGCATCTCATGTAAGTTTTGTTCATGGCGACCTATTTGTGGCAGTGGCAAGGGCACTCAGCCCGAGTAACGAAAGAATTCTGCACACGTGAATGTAAAAACCTTCAATCATTCTTTGTAAATTGGAACATGCTTGTTTTTTTACAAAAGGTGTAGATTTTGAACACTGCCAGGCTGCCAAAAGTGCAAATCTTGGGACTTTATTTACAATTAAGGCACTCAGCCACTATTGAGACATTCAAGCCAAAAATGTTCTTGTCTGAATTTTATGAATATGAAACCAGTGTAAAATTCATTATATCTGAAATGTCAGTGGAAATCTCACAACCAACTACATGTCCCACAATGCACTAAGTAACTACAATCACTTAAATACGGAAAGTGAAGTAGGACAGTTGTTTATGCCGCCGTGAGAAGGAACCAGTAGGTTCGAAACGCGTAGGCTTGTACTTGTGCACTGAATAAATCTAAAACTTCTAACTAACGGAGTGCTGGAATAATTCTTTCGTGTGAAATATATATATATATATATATATATATATTACCTACTGATGATAGCCAGTAGGTATATATAGTTAGGACCTAGCTACCATAGGAAATACGCAACATTCTATTGGGAATAACTTTGGCGCCGGTTGAGGAATTTGCTTGTAATTTTCCAAAATTTTGGCCAGCTCTGCTGCGCTCCTTCCCTGAAAGTTTTGGGGGGATTTGTGAAGTGGGGGCTGAGAAAAAAGCGGGTCCCAAAACGTGTTTTCCCCACGTTAATTTCCATAGGACGATCTGACAAGTCTACAGCCCGAACCGCTGAACGGAATTACACCAAACTTGGCAAAATTGTAGGGACTGGTACGCAGATGTGCCTTTGCTATGTTTGGTGAAAATTGCTCCAGTGGATTTTATGAAAATTAACTTCAAAAACACATATATATCTGGGTGGAGCCTAACCGCACATCTCATCGTGAGATCTGATTGGATGTCAGCACTTCATTCAAGAAGTGTTGGCAGCCATCTTGGGACCAATATACATGATATACACGATATACATGATAGCACCTCATTAAAAAGCATTGTAGTTAATAGAGGGTTTTAGGACTTTAGTTACATTATAAATCATTTGTTGATGGTACCATACTCATTTTAGGAATTGTGGTGTGTTCTAAGGTGATTTTACCATGTGAAAAAGCCTTCTGCTGGGATATCATGAATCACGTTTGAAAGAAAACTATTATCTCATGCTTTTCCCACTTTGGTTTGGAAGGGGATCTATAAGCTAAACTGAAAGCATATTTTCTGTAAAATCACATTATCTTTCTCAGTAATGTGAGAATGAAGTCTGACATTCTCAGTAAAACATGTACATCCAACAAGGACAGGGCCAGGGTCAGACTAATTTGCATATAGCCAAGTTCTGAGCTGGGATGGTGCAGTGAGCTAAAAAACGGTGATGGATCAAGCCCTGATCCTTGGACTGGGTAAGAGTGGTCTGCTTAATTCAGACACTCTGTTCATCACCACCCCCTTTTCTGAATCACTTTTTGTCCACCATAAGCATGGAAGGGTATACTCAGATGTGAGTCCCTAGCTCATTGCACCATCAGGATTCAAGCAAGCCGGGCCGAAGACGGCTGAAATGCCAGAAACCGGTCCCCGGTAGCTTGTTTCCTTCCCAGTATAGGAATTGGCTTGGTAGTTTGGTCTGCCCTGTTCCCATGATGCACTGGGCCAGGGTCAGACTAATTTGCATATAGCCAAGTTCTGAGCTGGGATGGTGCAGTGAGCTAAAAAACCGTGATGGATCAAGCCCTGATCCTTGGACTGGGTAAGAGTGGTCTGCTTAATTCAGACACTCTGTTCATCACCAGCCCCTTTTCTGAATCATTTTTGTCCACCATAAGCGTGGAAGGGTATACTCAGATGTGAGTCCCTAGCTCATTGCACCATCAGGATTCAAGCAAGCCGGGCCGAAGATGGCTGAAATGCAAGAAACCGGTCCCCGGTAGCTTGTTTCCTTCCCAGTATAAGAATTGGCTTGGTAGTTTGGTCTGCCCTGTTCCCATGATGCACTGGGCCAGGGTCAGACTAATTTGCATATAGCCAAGTTCTGAGCTGGGATGGTGCAGTGAGCTAAAAAACTGTGATGGATCAAGACCTGATCCTTGGACTGGGTAAGAGTGGTCTGCTTAATTCAGACACTCTGTTCATCACCACCCCCTTTTCTGAATCGTCTCCCAAGATGGCCACCAGAGACAAAAGAGTCCAAATGTAGCCCAAATATCACCCAGATGTAGCCCAAGTATAGCGCAATGACAGAATGTCCCAGAGTGTTCTAAAGAGCAACTAGAGCGCTAACAGTCCTACTTATTACAAAGGTATGGCACACCTGAAGCCATCTTAATTGGAATAAAGTGGTAACTCTTAAAACATTTAATTTAAAAAGGAACAAAATGGGGGGTATATTTTGCCATAGAAAGCATGATTAGTGCTGCAGAAAGAAAAATTAGGGCACATTTTGAGTGACCTCTCAAATCCTCTTCAATTTCATTAAACAATTCTGACATGCAGTCTCCCAATATGGCCACCAGAGACAAAAGAGCCAAATGTAGCCCAAATATCACACAGATGTAGCCCATGTATAGCCCAATGACAGAATGTTCCAGAATGTTCTAAAGAACAACTAGAGCGCTAACAGTCTTACTTATGACAAAAGTATGGCACACCAGAAGCCATCTTGATTGGAATGAAGCGGTAAGTCTGAAAACATTTAATTTAAACAAAATGAGGGGGTTCATTTTGCCATAGAAAGTATGATTAGTGCTTCAGAAAGAAAAATTAGGGCACATTTTGAGTGACTTCTCAAATCATCTTCTATTTCATTAAAAAATTCTGACATGCAGACTGAAACATGCACTTTGAATACCAGCAGCAGACTTCCCTGGTGAGCAGTAGCTTTACTACAGTTATCTAATGAGCAACTAGAGTGCTAACATTCAGAATTTATGGCAAATGTGTGACACATCTGAATGCCTTCTCGATGGAACCAAAGTAAACAAGCATTGAAAATGCAATAGATCGCGCCCTCGTTTAAGTTAAAGCCATTCTGTTTGTAATGAGGTGGCTTTTTAGCTTTGCTTTTATTAGTGTTTTTAAAACTTTCATGTAAATAACATGCATATGTATGCATATATGTGTATGTATGCATGCATTTATATTTGTATTTATATAGATATGCAGATTATATATGTTTATATATGTATGTATATATATATATATACACATACATATATATAAATGCTTATGCATATATTATGCATATATATGTGTATATGTGTGCGTGTAGAGAGAGGTAGAGAGGTAGAGGTAGAGAGGTAGAGAGGTAGAGGTAGAGAGGTAGAGACTAGTAGAGAAAGAAGTAGAGAGAGGTAGAGAGGTAGAGAGTAGAAAGTGAGTAATAGAGAGTTGAGAGTGAGTAGTAGAGAGTAATAGAGAGCAGTAGAGAGAGTAGCAGAGAGTGAGTAGTAGAGAGTAGTAGAGTGAATAGTAGAGTGAGTAGTAGAGAGTAGTAGAGAGTGAGTAGTAGAGAGTGAGTAGTAGAGTGTGAGTAGAGAGTAAGTAGTAGAGTGAGTAGTAGAGAGCAGTAGAGAGTGAGTAGTAGAGAGTAGTAAAGAGTGAGTAGTAGATAGTATTAGGGAGTGAGTAGTAGAGAGTAGTAGAGAGTGAGTAGCAGAGAGAGAGAATAGTAGAGAGTAGTAGAGAGTGAGTAGTAGAGAGTAGTAGAGAGAGAGTAGTAGAGAGTGAGTAGTAGAGAGAGAGTAGTAGAGTGAGTAATAGAGAGTGAGTAGTAGAGGAGAGTAGTAGAGAGAGAGTAGTAGAGAGTGAGTAGTAGAGAGTAGTAGAGAGTGAGAAGTAGAGAGTGAGTAGTAGAGAGTAGTAGAGAGTGAGTAGTAAAGAGTGAGTAGTAGAGAGAGAGTAGTAGAGAGTGAGTAGTAGAGAGTAGAGAGTAGTAGAGAGTGAGTAGTAGAGAGTAGTAGATAGTGAGTAGTAGGGAGTGAGTAGTAGAGAGAAAGTAGTAGAGAGTAGTAGAGTAGTAGAGAATGAGTAGTAGAGAGTGAGTATTAGAGAGTAGTGGAGTAGTAGAGAGTAAGTGGTAGAGAGTAGTGAAGAATATTCCAAAGTTTGGCACAGCACCACTTGCACAATAAGTCCAATCAAATCATATCACTTAGAGTCCTTATTGAAGCGCTGAATCTTGGTGTATATTCAAATGCTTTAATTTTCCTTAAGTTTATGTACCACAGCCAGCTGACGCATTTCGTTCTGTACAACAGAACTTTTTCAGGGCGTTCTTATTTCCTTCAAGTTATGTCGGTATCCTGTTGTCATATAACTAGATATTTCTTCCAAATGTTAGACGAGACATAAGTACATTCTTATTCAAAGTGACTAGGTATCAATTTTACCCACACAATTCGGGCAGACTTGAGTAATTTATAGCATCCTCAAAGTCAGTCTTTCAAAAATTCCAGAGTATAGGGCATGATAATCCAAATCCAAATGTTTCTCAAGAAAAGTCATTTTCAATTGTTCGGAATATCGGCGTTTGGGCAGATATGACCCAGGGACCCCCAGTATGCAAGGGGAATTAGTCCCCCCTCTGCAAACGCGCCAGTGGCCTGCGTTGCAGAGAGGTGTGAAAAGGGGCATAGCCTCATTACACCTCTGTGGAATGCAGCCCCCTGGTGCATACTGGAGGTTCCAGGTGGGCTAGTTGGCTCCCAGGGACCCCTAGTATGCAAGTGGCATTAGTTCCCCCTCTTCAAACATGCACGGGGGCTGCGTTGCAGAGAGGTGTAAAAAAGGGTGTAGCCTCATTACACCTCTCTGCAATGCAGCCCCTGGTGCATACTGGAGGCTCCTGGTGGGCTAGTTGGCCCCCAGGGACCCCCAGTATGCAAGGGGAATTAGTTCCCCCTCTGCAAACGCACCAGGGAGCTGCGTTGCGGAGAGGTGTAACAAGGGGCATAGCCTCATTACACCTCTACAATGCAGCCCTCTGGCGCATACTGGAGGTTCCAGGTGGGCTAGTTGGCCCCCAGGGGCCCCCAGTATGCAAGGGGAATTAGTTCCCCCTCTTCAAACTTGCACGGGTGCTGCGTTGCAGAGAGGTGTAAAAAGGGGTGTGGCTTCATTACACCTCTCTGCAATGCAGTCCCCTGGCGCATACTGCAGATTCCTGGTGGGCTTTCAGGTCTTATATAGTTAGGAATTAGCATTACAAAAAACCTTTGAAATTCACTGAAAAAAACATAGGTTTCCGGCCTTATATAGTTAGGAATTAGCATTTAAAAAACCTTGCAAATTCACTGAAAAAACCATAGGTTTCATGCCTTATATAGTTAGGAATTAGCATTTAAAAAACCTTTGAAATTCAATGAAAAAATCATAAGTTTCAGGCCTTATATAGGTTGGAATTAGCATTTAAAAAACCTTTAAAGTTCACTAAAAAAACTATAAGTTTTAGGGGTGTTAGAGTTAGCTGGACATTCCACTCATACAAAACCATTGAAATTGCTCCTATATAGTTAGTTGTACTACCTATATTTCGCGCACCCGCAATCCACTGCTGATGATGTCACATATTACATCATTCATGACATGGTCAGTGACATCACTGACAATGATCATTCTCACCTCGGTGCTTATTCTAATCATGGGTCCCAATCTGCAACTCTGGGCAATAGCTTGCTTAATCTCCACAATGGCCCCAACAGCGCTTGGATGCCTGGCTTCACCTTGGGGGTGCCCAGGAGTGGACATTTCACAGGGAAAAGCCAGGAAGGGTTCCACAGTGGTATGCGTTACAACGCCAGGACACCCCAGTTGGGGTATTAGTGCGCTTTACAAGTACAAATTACATTTACATTTTACATTTACATGTATAAAAACATTTTAATTATGCAATTTTATGTACAAGCCACAAATTCCACTATATCAACACTCATATGTATACACATGTCCTAATACTTACATGCTCAGCGATCACATGTATGTTGTGTAGAAATAAACTTTTCTTTGCAGTTAAATAAATTGTTAAACTTAGATGTAACGACCTTATAATCATATTTTCGTACCAAGATAGATATATATGGCTACAAATTACTAAAATCACAGTAATCTACGAATATGTTAAGTGTATACTATATATAACAGAAATTGATATATACAATACATGTATACAAACAAAGCCACATATCTAAATATATATATATTCACTGAAAAAACCATAGGTTTCACACCAGTTATAGTTAGGAATTAGCATTTAAAAAACCTATTAAATTCACTGACAAAACCAGTTATAGTTAGCTGGAAATTTTACTGATATAAAACCAATGAAATTCCACGTTATAGTTAGTTGGACTCACTATAACTTGCGCGTGCAATGCACTGCTGATGACGTCACATATTACATCACTCATGACATGGTCAGTGACATCACTCATGACATCACTGATGACACCATCCAGTGAATATGTGTCTTTCTGAAAAATAAATATTAGTGAGTAATGTTTAAATATTTAAATATATATATTATTGTTTCACTTTGTTTATAAGTGGCTACATGTGTTGGTAAGTAGCTACATGCGTATGTATATGGGTTATTAGATGTTTCTCTTAGTATCAGTATGAGTGTCTATATGGTTTGGTGGGGGTATTACTTAGCACATAGATGCATGAGTGACTGACTCGCTGTTTGTATGTGTTTTGAAGACAGCATATGTGCAGGACTGTATGGATGGATGAGTGTGTATATGTGTTTGTTAGTGAGTGAATGACTGTCTCACTAGTGTCTTTATCAGTAACTACATATGTTTTAATCTAGTATATGTGAATATTGATGTATATAAGTGAGTATATGTGAGAGTAAGAGATTGTAAGAGTTCCTGTTTAAATAAGTATGTGTTTCTATAAGTGATTGTTTAAGAGAATAAATATGTGTAATTTTCAATACAAGTAAGGTTGTAGTGTGTGTATAACTCTATATTCAAATAAATGGATGTTCAATAGTTTATTTGCACGTGTGAGTATGTGTGTGAGTAACTTTTGGATGACTGTCGGTGTGTAACAGGATGTATAGGTGTATCACTTCATATGATAAGTGAGTATATGTATGAGTGACTATATAGAACTGTTGGTGAATGACTGGATGTGCATATAGATGGTGGAATTACTGAATTGCTTGTTGTAACTGATATGGGTATCTCCATTTTTTTTTAAATTTCAGTTTCTATTTTTGAATATGTGTTTCAAGGGTTACATTACACTGAAAGGAGGTCTGTCACTATGTCACAAGGATGGTGTCATCAGTGATGTCATGAGTGATGTCACTGACCATGTCATGAGTGATGTAATATGTGACGTCATCAGCAGTGCATTGCACGCGCAAGTTATAGTGAGTCCAACTAACTATAACGTGGAATTTCATTGGTTTTATATCAGTAAAATTTCCAGCTAACTATAACTGGTTTTGTCAGTGAATTTAATAGGTTTTTTAAATGCTAATTCCTAACTATAACTGGTGTGAAACCTATGGTTTTTTCAGTGAATTTCAAAGGTTTTTTAAATGCTAATTCCTAACTATAACTGGTGTGAAACCTGTGGTTTTTTCAGTGAATTTCAAAGGTTTTTTTAATGCTAATTCCTAACTATATAAGACCTGAAAGCCCACCAGGAATCTCCAGTATGCGCCAGGGGACTGCATTGCAGAGAGGTGTAATGAAGCCACAACCCTTTTTACACCTCTCTGCAACGCAGCCCCCGTGCATGTTTGAAGAGGGGAAACTAATTCCCCTTGCATACTGGGGGCCCCTGGGGGCCTATTAGCCCACCTGGAACCTCCAGTATGCGCCTGGGGCTGCATTGCAGAGGTGTAATGAGACTATGCCCCTTGTTACACCTCTCTGCAACGCAGCCCACTGCCGCGTTTGCAGAGGGGGAACTAATTCCCCTTGCATACTGGGGGTCCCTGGGGTCAACTAGTCCACCAGGAGCCTCCAGTATGCACGAGGGAGCTGCATTGCAGAGAAGTGTAATGAGGCCACACCCTTGTTACACCTCTCTGCAATGCAGGCCACTGGCGCCTTTGCAGAGGGGGGACTAATTCCCCTTGCATACTGGGGGTCCCTGGATCATATCTGCCCAAACACCGATATTCCGAACGATTGTAAATGACTTTTCTTGAGAAACATTTGGATTTGGATTATCATGTCCTATACTTTGGAATTTTTGAAAGACTGACTTTGAGGATGCTATAAATTACTCAAGTCTGCCCGAATTGTGTGGGTAAAATTGATACCTAGTCACTTTTAATAAGAATATACTTATGTCTCGTCTAACATTTGGAAGAAATATCTAGTTATATGACAACGGGATACCGACATAACTTGAAGGAAATAAGAACGCCCTGAAGAAGTTCTGTTGTACAGAACGAAACGTTTCGGCTGGCTGTGGTACATAAACTTAAGGAAAATAAAAGCATTTGAATATACACCAAGATTCAGCGCTTCAATAAGTACTCTAAGTGATATGATTTGATTGGACTCATTGTGAAAGTGGTGCTGTGCCAAACTTTGGAATATTCTCCACTACTCTCTACTACTTACTCTCTCCCACTCTCTACTACTCACTCTCTACTGCTCTCTACTACTCACTCTACTACTTACTCTCTACTACTCTCTACTACTCAGTCTCTACTACTCACTCTCTACTACTCTCTACTACCACTCTACTATTCACTCTACTACTCTCTACTACTCACTCTGCTACTCTCTCTACTGCTCTCTACTACTCTCTACTACTCACTCTCTACTCTCTATTACTCACTCTCTACTCTCTACCTCTCTACCTCTCTACCTCTACACCTCTACCTCTCTACCTCTCTCTACACGCACACATATAGACATATATGCATATATATATGTGCATATGCATTTATATATATGTATGTGTATATATAAAAAAAACATTTTTTTTTCTAATCAGCTACTTTTAAAACTGTCATTCTTTTTCCCCATGGTACACTCCCCGGTACGCTTACCGGTGCGCGTACCGGGCGCTCACCCCGCGAAAATCAAAATTTTTTTTTTTTTTTTTGCCCCGTGGGGCCCTTTTATGGCCCCCACATCAAACCTAGGGGGTCAAGGGGGGTCTACTCTGCCCCCTTATGGTCATTTCCCCCTTTGTTTTGGCCACCTCTTGTGTCTCGATCCTACCGAGACACAAGATGGCGGCCGCTCCGGACTGTTTAGAATGTTTACAGACACCCCAGAGCCAATCAGCTTTCTCCGCGCAAGTCGCGTGACGCGCCCGGTGCGCGTACCGGTGCGCTTACCGGAGCGCTGCTATAGATATATATATTTTTTTGAACCTTAATTACTCAAAATCCACTGGAGCACATATCTTGAGACATAGCAAAGGCACATCGGGCTACCAGTCCCTACAATTTTGCCAAGTTTGGTGGAAATCCATTCAGCCGTTCGGGCTAAAAGTGAAATCGACCGCCCTATGGAAATTAACATGGGGAAAACGCGTTTTGGGACCCCCCTTTTATCTCGGCCCCCGCTTGACGAATCCCCCCCAAATTTTCAGGGAAGGACCGGACCGCCATGAGACCATTTTCCTGAAAATTTCAGGCAGATTCGTCAACCGGCGCCAAAGTTATTCAAAATAGAATGTTGAGATTTAACATTGAAAATTATCCTAACTATAACTACCTACTGGCGACCGCCAGTAGGTAATATGTATATATATATATATATATATATATATATATATATATATATATATATATATATATATATATATATATATATATATATATATATATATATATATATATATATATGCATATATATATATAAATATACATATATGCTTACACTTAGTGATTTTTCTGTACAATGAATAGAACCCCATATATTTACACCCATGTGTACATATATGTTATACTTTTTACATAGTCAGACATAGACATGTGTGTTGTGCATAATTACACTTGGGCACTATTTATTTACTTACCTATTAGTTCATTAATTGATGTATTCATTAATTATTTTTTCTTTTTACTACCTAAAAATGTATTGTTAAATCTTTAGAGGTACATTCTCTATAAACATATTTCTGTACTGAGATATGTTTTATCATAGACAGAAGCACACACCCATATACAGAAAGCTCATATGCACATGTTATCAATATACAATGACATGCTTATATTTTTATGCATATCTTTATAGAAATATGCATATACAAATATGTGTGTGAATCTATATTTAAATAAAGGCATGACTAACCACAAGCCCCAGCATGCATTGCAAATGTCATTATGAGGGGCACACCGGAGGCCTATAAATTGATAGCAAGTGCTGGAAACTGTAGAAGCCTGGAGACTGTGTGTATGCAAAGTTAATCTGATGAAGGAGCATGAAGCTCAGAAAAACGTAAGGCAAGAGGATGTTATGAATCGGAGCAGGATGTCGGTTTCTTTTAATAAATTGGTTTGCATTACCTACCAGCTTTTGGAGTGGCGTTCTTAATGCAGGGGCAAAAGTTGGAAGATGTACAACATTGCACGCCTAGCCGTGGAGGACTGCACCGCCCTTTGAATTCTGCAAGAGTTCGACGGATTCAAACTGGATTGTTTCCCAATGTCGGCACAGTTGGTTTAACATTGTGAAACAGAACTTCTAAACTGAGACCCACTGGAGGGTTTTATTGGTCCTTTAATTAATTTTTCACTCACACAGCTCACTGGAGGGAAAAAGAAAGTCATGAGTAACCAAAAGTCCCAGCATGCATTGCAAATGAGAGACATTATGAGGGGCACACCGGAGGCCAATAAATTGATAGCAAGCGCAGGAAACTGTGGAATCCTGAAGACGGTGTGTATGCAAATTGCCTCTGACGAAGGAGCATGAAGCTCGGAAATGTATAAGGCAAGAGGATGTTTGGACTGGGAGCAGGATGTCTCTTTCTTTAATAAATGGGTTTGGATTACCTACCAGCTGTTGGAGTGGCATTCTTAATGCAGGGGCAAAAGTTGGAAGAATATATATATATATATATATATATATATATATATCACCTCCTTATGGCTCTCTCCTTCCCCTGTTAAGGCGCTGCAATCGTGGTCGCGTCGCTCCCGCAGTTGAGCCCAACTGCTATTTATTTACACAATATCTCTCCCCCGTGGGGCGAGAAAACGGAGTCGCTTTGAAAAACAATTCCAGCACTTCACTGCGTTTAAAGTTCCATCTTGGTTTATTTATCCATGGGGTCAAAAAAACAACAAACACCAACGCGTTTCGACAACGTCCGTTGTCTTGCTCACGGTCCGAAGTGCTGGAATTGTTTTTCAAAGCGACTCCGTTTTCTCGCCCCACGGGGGAGAGATATTGTGTAAATATATATATATATATATATATATATATATATATATATATATATATATATATATATATATATATATATATATATATATATATATATATATATATATATATATATATATATATATATATATCAAACATACAGGAACCCAATTCGAAACAGGCCACAGGAGGTCACATTAAAGTGTACTTCTTTTAATACTCGGCAACTTGCTTACAAAGGTTCAGCTCAGGCAGCCACATCCAATTCAAAAGTGCCGAACGCGTTTCAGGAAATAGCATCCCTTCGTCAGCGGCATGAGTTCATCAAGTTTGGAGAGCGCATAAGTCACTTTTCAAGCACACACCTGCCCGATAGGGCGTGGCCATCACAGTGGCCTTCTGGGGTGTGTAGTTTCATTAATCCCTCGTGGGTGCGCTTTCACCTCTTGCTCAATTAAACAGTTTAAAGACCCCAGTGGGTTGGGGTGAAGTCCTGGCAAACGTCTGCTTCTGCTTTGCTGTTGCCGAGTTGAACACAGACTGACAGCTTCCCTGTAAAGCCACAGCCTTCCTCCTCCCAAAGTTCGAACACCATTTGGTGGCAAACGGACCAGCAACAGCCGTGAGCCTTGTTTCACGACCAGGACAGCCGCCAGTAAATCCAAACATACAGGAACCCAATTCGAAACAGGCCACAGGAGGTCACATTAAAGTGTACTTCTTTTAATACTCGGCAACTTACTTACAAAAGTTCAGCTCAGGCAGCCACATCCAATTCAAAAGTGCCGAACGCGTTTCAGGAAATAGCATCCCTTCGTCAGCGGCATGAGTTCATCAAGTTTGGAGAGCGCATAAGTCACTTTTCAAGCACACACCTGCCCGATAGGGCGTGGCCATCACAGTGGCCTTCTGGGGTGTGTAGTTTCATTAATCCCTCGTGGGTGCGCTTTCACCTCTTGCTCAATTAAACAGTTTAAAGACCCCAGTGGGTTGGTGTGAAGTCCTGGCAAATGTCTGCTTCTGCTTTGCTGTTGCCGAGTTGAACACAGACTGACAGCTTCCCTGTAAAGCCACAGCATTCCTCCTCCCAAAGTTCGAACACCATTTGGTGCCAAACGGACCAGCAACAGCCGTGAGCCTTATTTCACGACCAGGACAGCCGCCAGTAAATCCAAACATACAGGAACCCAATTCGAAACAGGCCACAGGAGGTCACATTAAAGTGTACTTCTTTTAATACTCGGCAACTTGCTTACAAAAGTCCAGCTCAGGCAGCCACATCCAATTCAAAAGTGCCGAGCGCGTTTCAGGAAATAGCATCCCTTCGTCAGCAACATGAGTTCATCAAGTTTGGAGAGCGCATAAGTCACTTTTCAAGCACACACCTGCCCGATAGGGCGTGGCCATCACAGTGGCCTTCTGGGGTGTGTAGTTTCATTAATCCCTCGTGGGTGCACTTTCACCTCTTGCTCAATTAAACAGTTTAAAGACCCCAGTGGGTTGGTGTGAAGTCCTGGCAAACGTCTGCTTCTGCTTTGCTGTTGCCGAGTTGAACACAGACTGACAGCTTCCCTGTAAAGCCACAGCCTTCCTCCTTCCAAAGTTCGAACACCATTTGGTGCCAAACGAACCAGCAACAGCCGTGAGCCTTGTTTCATGAACGGGACAGCCGCCAGTAAATCCAAACATACAGGAACCCAATTCGAAACAGGCCACAGGAGGTCACATTAAAGTGTACTTCTTTTAATACTCGGCAACTTGCTTACAAAAGTTCAGCTCAGGCAGCCACATCCAATTCAAAAGTGCCGAACGCGTTTCAGGAAATAGCATCCCTTCGTCAGCGGCATGAGTTCATCAAGTTTGGAGAGCGCATGAGTCACTTTTCAAGCACACACCTGCCCGATAGGGCGTGGCCATCACAGTGGCCTTCTGGGGTGTGCAGTTTCATTAATCCCTCGTGGGTGCGCTTTCACCTCTTGCTCAATTAAACAGTTTAAAGACCCCAGTGGGTTGGTGTGAAGTCCTGGCAAACGTCTGCTTCTGCTTTGCTGTTGCCGAGTTGAACACAGACTGACAGCTTCCCTGTAAAGCCACAGCCTTCCTCCTCCCAAAGTTCGAACACCATTTGGTGCCAAACGGACCAGCAACATCCGTGAGCCTTGTTTCACGACCGGGACAGCCGCCAGTAAATCCAAACATACAGGAACCCAATTCGAAACAGGCCACAGGAGGTCACATTAAAGTGTACTTCTTTTAATACTCGGCAACTTGCTAACAAAAGTTCAGGAGGGGAGCGCTCGGTACGCGCACCGGGAAGCGGTCCGGGGAGCGTAATATAGGGAAAATAGAATGAAAGAATGTTCAAATAATGTATGTATATTGATTGTTCTTTTTTTATTTTTTTTATTTTATTTAAGTACCAACATGTAGGTACCAATGCAGAGTCTAAAAATACAAATACACCGTTTCCTTTGTAGATATCTTGCATGTTGTTTCAGAGGTTATTGTTATATATGGAATTCATAGCATAGTCTGCCAGGAAAGCAGAAAGAATATGGAGGCAGGAGATGAAAAAGAGATGTTAAATACACATTGGAGAAAAAATAGTGGGAGAAAGGAAGTAAGTATGAGCAAACTTACTATGTTACACAAAAAAGTTGCACAGTATATTTAAAGTCTGACTTTACATTATAATCAATTTGGTACTAGTTTAAAAAATACATATAAAAATGAATAATGTCTCAAACAATTTTTGAATTATTAAATATACATTTATTTCTCAGATTCGTTTTCAAAGTTAAATCTACTGATTCTACACATTGAAGAAGTTCATAGTCCCGTGATTCATCCATGAATTCTGAGTCATTGGGTTCAATAACACTATCTTTGTTGCTTTCTAGAACAATTTCGATGGTATTATTTTGCTCTCCTTCCATTTTTGTGCTGTAATTTGAATTTTAAAAAAAATAGATCAGTAGAGATAGGGAACTGTTGGGTTTAAGTTTAGACAGGTAGTTTGGTTTTTTTGACAGTGATTTTATCTTTGGGCAGTGTATGCTATCAGAGTGGAAGTAAAAATATAAAAAAGTGTATGTGATAAAGCCTAAGTAAATTCATAATTATACAAGACAAGCCTAACTCCATCCATAACTATCACAGAGAAGTCTATCTTATTCTATAACTATTACAGAGGGATAGTATATAACTATCAGAAAATGTTTTTCCTAATTAACTTAAAGTGCACAACATACTTCAGTTTTGGAAAGGGGCGACCACTCGGTCCCCCCGAACGTATGGTGGAGTGCCCCGACCCCCCCGGGAAGCCATCTTGGGCGGGAGGCGAGTCTCGGCTGGTATGCCCGAAGCGGCGTAGCCGGGGCGCGCTTTTTCCCGCCCAAGAGTGGGTTGTCCTAGACACTGAAGCCGCCAGCCACGCCCCCGGAGGCGGATGGAGGCGGGTTCACGCCCGCCCGAAGAAGGATAAAAGGAGCGACAAGCCAAGGAAGCATCCTCTTGTTCCTGTGCTCTGAAGCTGCACCTCCCCGTTGCACGTGAGCTCGAGACGGAACGAAGAGCCAATTTTGAACGTTTTAATTTTGTCTTTGTTCTTTCAGAGAATCTGCGGTGGACAATGCCGGGCAAGAAGGTCGGAAAACGGGTCGGTACCGATCAGATGCTCCGCATGCTCGTGAAAGACATGGCCGAGATGAAGAAACAGATGGCGGCAATGAACGGTGTAGGGGGCCCTAAGCGAGTCGTCGGACCAGCATTGCCGGGAGTAGTCCCTAACGGGAGAGGTAGAAGGGCCAAGAAGGGAGCGTCAGGGGGGGAGGCCCCGGTTCCCGAGGTGCCGCCGGCGCACCCTGATTCACCGACTGAGGCCCCGATCCCGGTCCCGAATGAAGGGCGACCAATTCCGGTTGTAGTCACCCCAGTGAATGGGGAGGATATGCCTCCCGAACTGGCTGCACAGTTGGCAGCATGGTTGGGGAAAGAGAGTGAGGGGGCCACGGCAGATGACGCCAGGGCAGTAATGAAGCAGTTGCGGCAATCAAGAGAGGCTGCGAACGCACCATGTCCTTTTGTTCCCCCGCAGGCTCCAGTAGGACAACCCGCAGCGGGCGTGAGTTCGGCAGCGACTACGGTCACAGCTTCCGGTACAGGTAAGCAGCTATTGCCGATTGCGGGGGAGGGGTCAGTACCCTCGAGAAGGGAGAAAGTTGCTCAGCATATTCCGATGGAAATCAAAGAGAGGATATGGGCTGAGAAATATATAAACATGTTTTCTTTATTAACGGATCATTACGAGATTGAGCATGTGAAAGTTCAAAAGGAGTTTCTGCACCCTAGTGTTTGGCGCGCTAAGATGGCCGCTTTCAGAGTTGATGAAACGATAGGTAATTGGGGCAGAGCGTTTGGGATATTCACTGCAATTATGGGGGAAAGAAGGCCTGAACTGTTGGCCGAGTTACCCGTGTATCAGACACGTATTATGGAGTTTTCTCAGACATATGAGGGTAATCAGTGGTTTTGTTACAATAACATATTTCGTAAGGCCAAGGAGTTCGACACATCGCTGACGTGGGATTGTTACGACTCCATTTCGTGGCAGAAAATGGAGAAATCAGGCATGGCAAAGTCGCCATTGTTGGGGGGGAACGGGGGCGAGTTTTCCCGCCACTCATCTGGGGCGCCCTTTCGGGCGGGATCAGGTAACGAGCACCATTCAAGGTCTAATGGCAACACAGGTAAAAAAGGGGTCTGCTGGAGTTTTAACAGGGGTAAGTGTACAAGGCCCCAGGGGTCATGCAAGTTTAGGCACGAATGTGAGGGGTGTGGACAGTCCTCGCATCCCGAGACCATGTGCAGAGCCAAGACGGGTGACACGGGAAGTAGGGGAAGCGCCAAACAGGTCTGAAATAGTCCGAGGGGCGCCTCTACCTACCCCGGTTGATACCATGGCAATGATTCCTTGGCTCAATGAATACCCGGATCATGTCTCCGCTGGGGTGTTGCGAGACGGTTTTTCGTATGGTTTCCGCATCCCGGCGGGGAATTTTCAGGGTAAAGCACAATGTAGGAACCAACTGTCGGTCCTGCAGAATACGGCGGTGGTACAAGAAAAGATTGGGAAAGAGGTGACCCGGGGTCGGGTTGCTGGACCATTTGACATGCTGCCAGTTGCTAATTTTGTTTGTTCACCCCTGGGAGTGGTCCCCAAGAAGGACCCGGGCGAGTTTAGATTGATACATAACTTTTCAGCCCCGAGAGGTCTTTCGGTGAACGATGCGATTGACCCGGGAGTTTGTTCGGTGCGGTACGCATCTTTCGATGAGGCCGTCGCCATGTTGAATCGCCTGGGGCCCGGAGCGCTGATGGCCAAGTCAGACATCGAGTCAGCGTTCCGGTTGCTCCCGGTACACCCAGACGATCAGCGTCTCCTTGGTTTCATGTTTCAGGGACGCTATTACATGGATAAATGTATGCCAATGGGATGCTCCATATCTTGTGCGAATTTTGAGAAATTCAGTAGTTTTCTTCAATGGGCGTTCACAAGAATAACGGGGTTTAAGCATGTTATGCATTATCTTGATGATTTTCTGTTCCTGGGGGCAGCCGGGGACCCGGAATGTGCACAGGCTTTGAATGAATTTTGTGATCTCATGAGACATTTTGGTGTGCCATTGGCGCCAGGTAAGACTGTGGGGCCGTCTACTTCGCTCGAGTTTCTTGGAATAGGGCTCGATTCCGAAGAGGGTTGCTTCCGGTTGCCCAAAGAAAAGGTAATAAAATTCAGGGCCTCGCTTGAAACATGTATTAGCGAGACAAAGGTAAATTTGCATCAATTACAACAGACTGTGGGTCAGCTGAATTTTGCCCTTAGAGTGATACCAATGGCTCGCCCTTTTTCCCGCTCGATTGCACAAGCCATGGTCGGCCTTAAAGAGGGGCACCACCGCACGAGGCTCTTGGCAGAGATTCGCCAGGACATGCGCATATGGTTGGCATTCCTGGCAGATTTCAATGGTCGTGTTGTCTGGAACAAACCGGCGGTGTCCTCCGAGGAGCTGGGGTTGTGGACAGACTCGGCAGGGAGTATGGGCTTTGGCGCCATATTTGGTAATCACTGGTCAGCTCAGACATGGCCGTCATGGTGGCATGAGTGTGGGCTTACAGGTAACATTGCGTTTCTCGAATTGTTCCCTATTCTGGTGGCCTTGAAAACATGGCCTGAGGGGTTTCGGGATCACTCTGTGGTATTCTGGTCGGATAATATGACTGTGGTTGAGTGTATCAATAGTCAGGCAGCACGATGCAAATGGGTTCTGAGATTGCTCAAGGAAATTGTCTTGCTATGTATGCAATTGAACGTGCTTTTTAGGGCAAGACATGTGCCAGGGGTGCTGAATCAGGCTGCTGATGCGCTTTCTCGTTTCCGTATGCAGGCCTTCTGGGGTTTTCTGCCCACAGCGGACCCGGTGGCAGCACCATTTCCCGAAGCTCTCTGGTCTCTCGGTGCCCCGAACTACAAAACCTCGTGGGAGAGAGTTTAGCACCCAGGACAAGGAAGGCATATGAAGGGGCGTTCCGTTCCTATTGGTCCTTTTTGGGTTCTGCTAGGGGGGAGCTTTGGGGCCAAGAGGAGTATGTCTTGAAATTTTTGCTGTCATTACATCAGGCAGGCAAATCAGTAGCTTCGGCCCAGAGGCATCGGGCCGCCATTTCTTGTATGTCACGGGCTCATGGTATCCAGGACCCCACGGCGTCTTTTGTAGTACAGAAAGCGCTGCGTGGGTGGCAACGCCTTGAGGGTCGCAGAGTGGATGAAAGGCACCCGATAGGTCTGGAAAGGTTGGCCCTGTTGCTGTCCGTACTCCCTGCAACATGTTCTTCTCAGTCAGAGACAGTACTATTCCGGGCCGCTTTTGCATTAGCATTCCATGGGGCTATGCGGGTGAGCGAACTGGTGGCAAAGAACAAGCAGGATACGGGGGGTGGTCTGTGCCGAGAGCACATTCAAGTTAAGGGGGAGACGATGATTGTCTCGTTTGCCAGGTCCAAGACCGATCAGGGAGCGATCGGGGACAGTGTAGTGGTCCAGCGGATTCGCGGATCTCCCATGTGCCCGGTGGCATGCGTTGAGGAATATTTGGCGCAAAGGGCGGCATCATGGGGGGGGACCTTGCTGAGACACGCCGATGCCACCCCACTGACGAGGTTTCAGTTCCAGCGGGTACTTGCAAAGGCAATTTCGGCCGCGGGCTTGAACCCGGGCGAGTTTGGGACCCATTCCTTCCGGATAGGGGCTGCTACAGAGGCTACAGCCAGGGGTCTGAGTGTGGGAAAAGTAAAACAGTTGGGGCGTTGGTCCTCGAATTGTTACAAAAGGTATGTGCGGTTGCACATGTTGTGAAGCTGATATCATGTACTCACGCTTCTTGTTTTTGTTTGGTTTACAGTTTCGCAAGCTTACGAGGCGGGGCGGACTGTGCAGTCGACCCGACACCTGGGAACCAGCGGTCAAAGATCACCGGCTGAGGAAAGAGTGGTGTGGGTCGTGGGCCACTCATACGTGAGGCGTGCCACGGACGTATTCAAAGCAGGTGACATGATTCACATGGCTGGGGAATACGGGTACAGGGTGACCTTCTACGGAAGGGGCGGGCTCTGTATTGACCAGTTTCAGACTTTTATGGAGGGTTTGTTAGGGCGGACAAGGTCACCGCCAGCTATAATCATAGTACATCTTGGGGGCAATGATTTGGTGACCACTGGTCGACGAGTACTTCTCGAGTGGATACTATCCACTGTAAGTTGGTTGGCGAGAAGGGTTCCGGGGTGCACGATTGCATGGTCCCATATGATTCCACGGAAGGTGTGGCGGGGGGCTAATTCTGTGAATGCTATCAATCAGTCGGTGAATAAAGTGAATAACAAACTTGGTAGATTGTTCCGTACAAGTACATTGCATTCGATTCCTCATGGATGTATCAGGGGGGATCATATGTATCTAGAAGATGGGGTCCATTTGTCCCGGGTTGGGAATTCCTTACTCATAGGAGACCTCGTAGCCTGGTTAAAGAGTTTACAGCATGACCTTTAGGTAGGAGTTTTGTGGGGGTTCCGGATAGCCGGTCAACTATCCGGCCTGTGGCGGTAAGGTCATGATCGGTGAGCAGTAATTGGAAGATCCCTAGGGGGGGGCGTCACCCATTACGGATGGGAGCGCCCGGGGGGAGGTGGCCATTGGCCCCTCAACGGGGAGGCGGCCCCTTCTAAGGATGGGACGCCGAAAGGAAATGGAAGGCGGTCAAGGCCCCTCCCTGGGTAGGAGGGGCTACGGGCCCCTCCTGGGAATTTCCCGGGGCCAGGACATCTGCGACGGCAGATGTGGTAAGTTGTGTGGGGTGGGAGGGGGGTCTACGCTACCTTCTAGACACCTCACACGAGTCCTCGGACGACCATTAAGATGGCGTTGAGTTAACAGGGGCCCCCGTCAAGACAAGGGAAATTGGAATGTGCACAGAGGTGCAGTCCTCTGTGCGGCCGCCCCTCACAAGTGAGGGGGGAGTTCTGGTTTAGGGATCTGACACCGGTTACGACCTTGCCGTTGGCCCATAACGTTAGGATGTACAATTTCAATTTTGAAAAATGCATTTGCAGGATGTTAGTATCGGCTAGGAGAACCTTTGTATTAGAGATGTGTTAAGGTCAGCCAAAACATCGTAATGTGGAAATGAAATTGTACATGATATGAAACTGTTATTTTAATCTTTTAATTTTGTTTCATATTTTTAATAAATACGGCCGGGAGGGTAACTCCCTCCTGCCTCCAAAAGTTCAGAACTGTTTCCGTATTCCCATTCTTGGGGATTGTGTTGAGAGGGGGTGGCGGGTATCTCAGCCATATGGAAAGGGGCGACCACTCGGTCCCCCCGAACGTATGGTGGAGTGCCCCGACCCCCCCGGGAAGCCATCTTGGGCGGGAGGCGAGTCTCGGCTGGTATGCCCGAAGCGGCGTAGCCGGGGCGCGCTTTTTCCCGCCCAAGAGTGGGTTGTCCTAGACACTGAAGCCGCCAGCCACGCCCCCGGAGGCGGATGGAGGCGGGTTCACGCCCGCCCGAAGAAGGATAAAAGGAGCGACAAGCCAAGGAAGCATCCTCTTGTTCCTGTGCTCTGAAGCTGCACCTCCCCGTTGCACGTGAGCTCGAGACGGAACGAAGAGCCAATTTTGACCCACCCACCAGCCCCTGAGGACAGCAAGTTGTTTTTGAAATAAAGTCATGTGACGTGGTAATTGTTTTCTTACAGGTTGTTCTGAATAAAGTTTGTGATTTAGTATGCAATAAAGTGGATAATTTCTTTACAGTATGCTTTATTAAACAAAAGTAATGGCACCAGAGTTGGTCAGTGATGTTTTAGAGAGTTCATACTTTGAATTGCTTAAACTATAATTGTCTTTCTCCTCTTTAGTACTTAGTTTGTCGTATTTATTTTTTGGTCGGGCGGTAAGGTCATGATCGGTGAGCAGTAATTGGAAGATCCCTAGGGGGGGGCGTCACCCATTACGGATGGGAGCGCCCGGGGGGAGGTGGCCATTGGCCCCTCAACGGGGAGGCGGCCCCTTCTAAGGATGGGACGCCGAAAGGAAAGGGAAGGCGGTCAAGGCCCCTCCCTGGGTAGGAGGGGCTCCGGGCCCCTCCTGGGAATTTCCTGGGGCCAGGACATCTGCGACGGCAGATGTGGTAAGTTGTGTGGGGTGGGAGGGGGGTCTACGCTACCTTCTAGACACCTCACACGAGTCCTCGGACGACCATTAAGATGGTGTCGAGTTAACAGGGGCCCCCGTCAAGACAAGGGAAATTGGAATGTGCACAGAGGTGCAGTCCTCTGTGCGGCCGCCCCTCACAAGTGAGGGGGGAGTTCTGGTTTAGGGATCTGACACCGGTTACGACCTTGCCGTTGGCCCATAACGTTAGGATGTACAATTTCAATTTTGAAAAATGCATTTGCAGGATGTTAGTATCGGCTAGGAGAACCTTTGCATTAGAGATGTGTTAAGGTCAGACAAAACATCGTAATGTGGAAATGAAATTGTACATGATATGAAACTGTTATTTTAATCTTTTAATTTTGTTTCATATTTTTAATAAATACGGCCGGGAGGGTAACTCCCTCCTGCCTCCAAAAGTTCAGAACTGTTTCCGTATTCCCATTCTTGGGGATTGTGTTGAGAGGGGGTGGCGGGTATCTCAGCCATATTAAAATAACATCTTACCTTTCAAAAAGAAGTTTACGTTGTCAGTTGAAATGCACTTGAAATGTACTTCAGGAAGTAGTAGTCAAAATGGCTGTGTTTCTCTCTCTTTCTTTATATATATTCAGGTACATAACCAATCAAATGTCATGAAATAATAGAAGATAATGAAAGTAGCATTTTAATTGGTTGTCAATTCTAACACTTCATAAGTGTTTTTGTTAGGTAATTTACCTCAGGATATTTAGTCAGGCCTACAGCATAATTTTCTCAATGGAATTCCATCAAATTTGGGTAAATGGTAGGGACTGCTATGTAGTAGGGCCTATTCTATATTTGATGAAAGTGTCTCTAGTGGTTTTTCTGTAAATTACTTTCCCACCTTTTTTTAGAGAGCGCTCACCGGTGCTCGCCCCGGTACGCGAACCGGCAGCGTTACGGGAGTCCACCATTTTGTGTATCGGTAGAATTGAGACACAAGATGGAGGACAAACAATGTTCGGAATGGGTAGAAGGGGGCACGGTAGACACTTTGTGACCCTCTAGGTTTTCTGAGGGGGGCTTAGGACGCTCATATAGGCAAAAAAAAATCACGTGGGAAGCGCCTGGTACGTGCACCGGTAAGCGAACCGGGGAGCGTACTTTGGTGAAAAAAATAAAAAAAAGTTAGAAAAAGATAAACGTTTTGAATGATCAGAGGTAGGGTAGCAATGAAAAGAGCTATTGGGTTCTGTGGCTAATTAAGGTACTTACAAGTAGGTTACAGTGCACAGTTTTAAATTCAGGAGGAATATTCTATTCCCCTCATCGGAGAAGTGCACACCATCTCCTCTGTAGATGTCTTGCATATTGTAACACAAGTTATTGTTGTATATTAAACCCTTTGTAAATTCTCTCATGTAAGCAGAAACAGATTTATTCACATGTTTCCGTGCTTTCTCAAATTGTGGAAAAAATTGGTTGGACCACTTCCATTTCTGTCATTGGCATATATTGGAATATACCAAGGCAGTTTGGGGAAAAAGTGTCATCAATTGATTAAAGGTGTCCTTTAAAAGCATTTCCAGAACAACCCCAGTCATAGTCCAAAAATCAATTCCACCACAGTGCACTATTAAGAGGTTAGAGTTTGGCAGATGCATAAAAAAATTATATTACAAACATATAAAATATATTTTTCATTTAAAAGAATAATACATTTACCAGTTTTTGATATTTGCAATACAAAAAACATTGAGATTCACTGAAAAAACCATAGGTTATAGACCATATATAGTTAGGAATTAGCATTTACAAAACCTTGAAAATTCACTGAAAAAACCATAGGTTATAGACCATATATAGCTAGGGATTAGCATTTACAAAACCATATTTTACTCACACAAAACCATTGAAATTCGCATATATAGTTAGTTGCACTAACTATGTATCGCGCACCCGCAATCCACTACTGATGATGTCACATATTACATCATTCATGACATGGTCAGTGACATCACTGATGACATCACTGATGACATCTCATTTGACATTACTCATCACATCACTGATGATATCATTCATGTGATAATACGATGAACCTCTTCAGATTCTAATATAACCGTAGATACAATCAGTATAAACAGACACTCACAGACTGTCACTCATCCATGGAGTTACTCACACACCTAGTCAGTCATGCAAAAAATCAATCACACCTCGATTTCCTCAACTATACAGTTATACACACCTTACTTATTCAAACATATTCTAAAACATATTTACTCTCTTATACAATCCCTGATACAAGTTTACAATGATCCATACAGCCACTCACACATTCACTGGCTCTTATGCACAGTTATTTATATATGTCAACTCTCACATGTACTGTGTTTTACATATGTACTTACTTTGACATGTTGCACTGAGATATCCATTCACTCACCAATACACTCATGCACACAGTCAAACGCCCATACAGTTGATTCCACATGCACTTTTGAACCCATACATCTAGTGAATCAACTGCTCACACATCTATGCACAGAGTTACACACCTCCCAGCCACCCACACACACACACTCAGTCTCCCATACAAATACTTGGGCAACCAATCAATAACCCATATAGTTACTCATATAGCTTCTGATCAACACATGCAGCAGTTTGCAGAACAACAGACATAATGATGCACAAATTAAGACAGTTTAGTCACTAACCCATGCACTCAGTGAGACACATTTAATCACTCACTCATACAGTCAGTCATGCACCTACTAAATCCTTCATCCAGACACTTATACATCCACTCATTCTTCAATATGTAAGACATATTTTAACTTTACAGAAACATACAGTCACTGGATGTTGTCATCAGTGATGTCATCAGTGATGTCATTTGAGATGTCATCAGTGATGTCACTGACCATGTCATGAATGAAGTAATATGTGACATGATCAGCAGTGGATTGCGGGTGCGCGATATATAGTTAGTGCAACTAACTATATATGCGAATTTCAATGGTTTTGTGTGAGTAAAATAAGGTTTTGTAAATGCTAATCCCTAACTATATATGGTCTATAACCTATGGTTTTTTCAGTGAATATATATATATATATATATGAAAACCCAGAGTTGCCCCAAATGAAGAATCCACACGCAAACAAGTTCAATCCTTATATTTGCAGAGTTGTTGAACAAAAAATCTTGTGCCCTTTACACAAATAACATCAGCCATACGCGTTTCGGGCATTATCCAGCCCTTGATCACTGGCGGTAGAAGGCAGCATCAAAGCGGAACCATCTGCGCGCTCTTTAAATGTCCCCGCCTATGTAGGCGTGTGCGCTAAGGATGTTGGTAAGTGTAGTTCTGCCCAAATCAACCCAAGTGGGTGTTGCCGCACTACCAAATGTTAATGTTTTATTTTATTTTAAACATTGAGGCAGGAACGGAGCCACTTGGTTAATGAACTTTGAGTTAAATGGCAGCTATATGGACTACCAGGACCAGCATGCCATGCAGCCCACTGGGGTGGGACTCTCTATTTAAATAAATCTATGTTCTCAATTCCGTTTCCTGTCTCTATGCTGCCAGTGAACAAGAGCTATAGGAAGCTCGAAACGCGTATGGCTGATTTTGTGCGCACTGCTTGGCTGCTACTCACCTGAATATACGGATTACTACGCCGAGTAATGGCTTCGTCATCTGGAGGCAACTTTGTTGGATATATATATATATATATATATATATATATATATATATATATATATATATATATATATATATATATTACCTACTGGCGGTCGCCAGTAGGTAGTGATAGTTAGGATTATTTTGTATAGGGATTTCGCCACATTCTATTGGGAATATCTTTGGCGCTGGTTGAGGAATCTGCCTGAAATTTTCCTCAGATTTGCCTCGCATATTCCTGAAAGTTTGGGGGGGATTTGTCAAGCGGGGGCCGAGATAAAAGGGGGGTCCCAAAACGTGTTTTCCCCATGTTAATTTCCATAGGGCGGTCGACTTCACTTTTAGCCCGAACGGCTGAATGGATTTCCACCAAACTTGGCAAAATTGTAGGGACTGGTAGCCCGATGTGCCTTTGCTATGTCTCAAGATATGTGCTCCTGCGGATTTTGAGTAATTTAGGTTCAAAAAAATATATATATCTATGGCAGCGCCCAGGTACGCGCACCAGGGAGCGTACCGGGGAGCGTACCATGGGGAAAACCAAGTGAAACAGTAAAATAATAATTTAAAGTGCTTAGAGGTAGGGAGCTCTGAATATAGTTGTTGTGTTGTGTTGGTGATTTAAGTACCAACATGTAGGTACCAATGCAGAGTCTTAAATCCAATGTACACCGTCTAGTCTGTAGATATCTTGCATGTTGTTACAGAAGTTATTGTGGTATATGGAATCCATACCATAGTCTGTCAGGAAAGCAGAAACAGATCCTTTAAGCACTCCCTGAGAAGGCCTAGGGGATCATGGGTAGTCTACCCTGCTCCCTTATGATGTTTTCAAGTATGACATTTTACTCTCGTCTGAATCTTCACAACATTGGCGGTGATATGGTGCATTAGAGACAGACAGTGAGAGAAAGGAGGCAGGAGATGAACAAGAGATGTCAAATACACATTGGAGATAATATAGTGGGAGAAAGGAAGTAAGTATGAGCAAACTTACTATGTAACACAAAAAAGTTGCACAGTATACTATAAGTCTCACTTTATATTATAATCATTTTGGTACTACTTCATGAATTACATATAAAAATGAATAATGTCTCAAACAATTTTTAATTATTAAATATAAATTTATTCTTACGAATTTTCAAAATTGAATAATACTTCCAACATCAGATTGTCTGGAATCTCCTCATAATTTTGATTGCATGATTCTATTGTTTACAAACAGTCAATTAATTGTTCATCTAGAGACTCCTCCATGAAATCCAAGTCAACTATATTTTCTTCAGGATTGTTCTCAACCATAATTTCGAAAGAAATGTTATTGGACTCTTCTTTGCCTTCCATTTTCTTTCTGTAAATTGCATAAAAAATAACTATATCAGTAGAGTTAGGGTACTGTTGGGTTTAAGATCAGACATGTACTTCTGAGTTTTTAACAGTGAAGTAATCTTTGGGCAGTGTATGGTTTCAGGCAGGAAGTAGAACTATTAAAAAGTGCATGTGTTGAAGCCTAAGTAAATTCATAATTTTACCAGAGAAGCCTAACTCAATCCATAACTATAACAGAGAAGCCTATCTCAATCTATAACTATGACAGAGGGACAGTAAATAACTATCAGAAAACGTTTTTCCAAATTAACTGAAAGTGCACAACATAGTTCCCCTTACAAATTAACAACTTACCTTTGTGAAAAGTAATTGAAGTTTTGAGTGAAAATCCTTTCCAAATGTACCTCAGGTAGTACTAGTCAAAATGGCTGTGTTTCCCTCTCATTTTTCATATATATTCATTTACATAACCAATCAAATGTCAGCACATAAAAGTGCAAAAAGAAAGTCAAATTTTAATTGGTTGTAAATTCTAACACTTTCATATGTGTTTTTTTATGTAATTTACCTCAGGATATTTAGACAGGGCTACAGCCCAAATGGCTCAATGGAATTCCACCAAATTTGGGAAAATGGTAGGGACTGGTAGTAGTAGGGCCTATTATATATTTGGTGAAAGTGTCTCCAGTGGTTTTTATGTAAATTAACTACCAAACTTTTCTGGGATGGCTAACCGGTTCGCGCCCCGGTACACCAGCAGCGCTACGGGAGTCTGCCATCTTGTGTTTTGGTAGAATTGAGACACAAATGGAGGACAAACAACGTTGGGAATTGGTAAAAGGGGGCACGGTAGACACCCCCTGACCCTCTAGGTTTTCTGAGAGGGATTTAGGACGCCCATATAGGCCCCAAAAATTTTTAAAAAATTAAAATAAAATTTGCAGGGGGAGCGCCCGGTACGCGCACTGGGGAGCGTATCGGGGAGCGTACTTTGGTGAAAAATAGTGAAAAAAATTAGAGTAAGATAATCATTTTGAGTGATCAGAGGTAGGGTAGCCCTGAAAAGAGCTTTTGGGTTCTGTGGCTGATTTAGGTACCTACAAGTAGGTTCCAATGCACAGTTTTAAATTCAGGAGGAATATTCTATTTCCCTCATCTGAGAAGTGCACACCATCTCCTCTGTAGATATCTTGCATGTTGTAACGCAAGTTATTGTTGTATATTGAACCCATTCCATAGTCTCTCATGTAAGCAGAAACAGATTTATTCACATGTTTCCGTGCTTTCTCAAATTGTGGACAAAATTGGTTGGACCACTTCCATTTCTGTCTTTGACATTTATTGGAATATACCAAGGGAGTTTGTTGAAAAAGTGCCATCAATTGACCAAAGGTGTCCTTTAAAAGCATTTCCAGACCTACCCCAGTCAAAGTGCCCAAGTCATTTCCACCACAATGCACAATTAAGAGGTCAGGGTGTGGCAGATGCAAAAAGGTTTTCACCAATGGTATCAATTGGTGACATCTCAATCCTCTCTGGCCAATCCACTTGATGTCCACATTTGGTAAATCAAGGTTGTGAACATTTCTGATAGCTGCATACCTTTGAGCCCAGTGGATGTAGCTATATCCAATAATCCAGACAGAATACATGGTGAGAGAAGGTTCTGGTGCAGTCAGATGAAGTGTGGGAATTAAATGGCAGTTGGAACAGTAGTAGTTTACAAAAAAATAACTGTGGAGTTTCACTGCTCTTGAATCACAAGCAATGATTGGTGGATTCAGATAGTTGAAAACTGAAAGTTAGGGTGCATGGGTCTGTTCTGTGAAAGAAGTAATTTGAATGGTTAATAAAAAGTCATTTAAAGAAACATGGCACCGGATAAGCTGGTGGTTTGAGAGGTCAAACATCCTTGCTGAATTCATTTGCAACATTGTAGAATAAACGTTTAAACCTGAGAGTTCAGTGAGGAGGGAGTTGCTATGGTAACAGGTAGAAAGGGCTGAGGGGGGAAGGGTGTTGGTTTGAAAATAGTGAGGGAAGAGTTTTAATTGGTTGACATGAGGCATATATGTGTAGAATTAGAGGTTTTCTGTTCCAGTCATGGTTGCAGTGTCTGGAATGCATACGTTTTGCTCTGCTAAAGAAAAATTGGTGTGTGTGTCTAACACTGTTCTCAATCTCCCAAAGCATTTGTAAAGGTAAGTAATGATTCATTTAATATAGATAGAGACTTGTATGCTCTATGGAGAAGATTTGGAAGCAGATTGTGGTTTTTTAATGTTGCTTTGTGACATGTTTTTTGATAATGCTTGGTAAAAAGATTTTGCTGCATAGAGGAATTGTATTTTGTGAAATAGTGAGGTTTCAGTAGTGATATGGAATGCTTGTACATAGGACCTGCCCTGTGTTTCTAAAGTGTTATTTAAAAAACGATTTTGGGGTAAATGAATGGCTTTTACATTTTTGTGAAGGAATAAATAGTGTCTGCATGATTAAATAAATATATTTGAATCTTTCACAATGATGTCACCTGCGTAACCTCAGATTAGGAAGCAGATTAAGCTTCTTTCTTGTTGGTTTGTGTCATGTTTTTTGATAATGCTTGATATCAACATATGCAAGATAGAGGAATTGTATTTTGTGAAATAGTGAGGTTTCACTAGTGACATGGAATGCTTGTACATAGGACCTGCACTCTGCTTCTAAAATGTAATTTAAAAAACGATTTTGGGGTAAATGAATGGCTTTTACATTTTTGTGAAGGAATAAATAGTGTTTGCATGATTAAATACATATATTTGAATCTTTCACAATGATGTCACCTGCGTTACCTCAGATTAGGAAGCAGATTGAGCTTCTTTCTTATTGGTTTGTGTCATGTTTTTTGATAATGCTTGATATCAACATATGCAAGATAGAGGAATTGTATTTTGTGAAATAGTGAGGTTTCAGTACTGAAATTGAATGCTTGTGCATAGGACCTGCGCTCTGTTTCTAAAATGTTATTTAAAAAACGATTTTGGGGTAAATGAATGGCTTTTACATTTTTGTGAAGGAATAAATAGTGTCTGCATGATTAAATAAATATATTTGAATCTTTCACAATGATGTCACCTGCGTTACCTCAGATTAGGAAGCAGATTAAGCTTCTTTCTTGTTGGTTTGTGTCATGTTTTTTGATAATGCTTGATATCAACATATGCAAGATAGAGGAATTGTATTTTGTGAAATAGTGAGGTTTCAGTAGTGAAATTGAATGCTTGTACATAGGACCTGCGCTCTGTTTCTAAAATGTTATTTAAAAAACGATTTTGGGGTAAATGAATGGCTTTTACATTTTTGAGAAGGAATAAATAGTGTCTGCATGATTAAATAAATATATTTGAACCTTTCACAATCATGTCACCTGTGTTTCGTCAGATTAGGACGTAGATTGTGCAGATGAGGTGAGGCCTGTCCAGGGGTGTAGATGAGGTGAGGCCTGTCCAGGGGTGCAGATGAGGTGAGGCCTGTTCAGGGTTGCGGATGAGGTGAGGCTTGTACAGGGGTGCAGAGGAGGTGAGGCCTGTGTTCAAGAGTGTAGTGGGAGAGAGGCCTGTCCAGGGGTGCAAAGGAGGTGAGGCCTGTGTGTAAGAGTGCAGTGGGGGAAAGGCTTCATGAAGTCCAGTCCACTGCACTCTTAGACACAGGCCTCACCACCTCTGCTCCCCAGGACAGGCCTCACCTCCTTTGCACCTCTGGTCAAGTGTCACCTCATCTGCATCCTGTTATGATCTATTATATCTAATACATTGAGGCTTGTCCAGGGGGCACGGAGGAGGTGAGGCTTGTCTAGGGGTCAGAGGAGTTGAGTCCTGTCCATTGCACTATTGGACACAGGTCTCACCTCCTCTGCACCCCTGGACAGGTCTCACCTCATTTGCACAATCTGCTTACTAATCTGAGAAAACACAGGTGAAATGATTGTGAAATGTGCTAATATATTTTTTAAATCATGCAGATACTATCTAATCCTTGTCCATAATGTAAAATCAATTCATGTGCCCGAAATCTTTTTTTAAATACCATTTAAAAAACAGAGCGCAGGTCATATGTACAAGCATTTCATTACACTACTGAAACCTCGCTCATTTACAAAATACAATTCCTTTATGCACCAACATTTCTTTACCAAGCATTATCAAGAACGTATTAGTCTCTCTTATATTCTCTTCCTGACTTACTCTATTTTTTCACCTGTCCCCTTCTAACACCCTCTCTATTTCTTTTTACATCCTGACTCTGTGTTATACTCTCTCACACTCTCTCTTTGACTTACTTTCTCTTACACCCTGTCTCTGATTTATTCCCTCTCTCTCTTTTTTACAGCAATTTCTAAGTCATACTTTCTCTTCCTGATTTACTCCGTCTTACAACCTTTCTCTTTATAACATTCTCTCCCTGACTTACTCCCTATTACACCTTTTGTCTGTTTTACACCCTCTCTCCCTCTTTCTGACTTTTTTATTCACTTCCTCTCTTCCTGTTACACCCTCTGTCTGACTTACTCCTTGTTACATCCTCTCTCAGATGTACTTCCTCTTACACCCTCTCTCAAACTTTCTCTCTCTCTCTCCCTTTTACAGGCTCTCTCTGTTTTAGTCTCTTTTACATCCTCTCCCCTTCTAACACCCTCTCTCTGTCTTACATCCTCTTACACCCTCTCTCTGTCTTACACCCTGTTACACCCTTTTTCTGACTTACTCCCTTTCTCCCTTTATTTGACTTACTCCCTCTCCCTATTACATCCTTTCTCTGTCTTACAACATATTATACACTCTCTCTGTCTTACTCCTTCTCTATGTTTTACTCCCTCTACCTGTTTCTTTGTCTGACTCTCTCTGTCTCTTTGTGTTACTCCCTCTATCTCTTTTTCTCTGTCTTACTCCTAGTTACATAGTTGCTGTGGTATACACTTAGATATGTTGTAAACTAGTGTTTATATCGTTTAGTTATTGTCATTGCTTTGTTGTTTGGTAATAGTGGTCTATAATGTGTTATTTTTTTCTTTACCACAGATTGAAATCAAGATTTCCAGAGTAAGGAAATATGCCCTCAAGGCAGAGGAGAAGGAAAGATGCCAAGCGGAAAAAATCAAAAACAGCAACGGAATTAAAGCACTCCCCTACAACAAACTTCAAAAAACTCAAAAAAAGCTCCTGGTAAGACAACTAAGTCTTTTTTTCGGAACATATGTAGATAAAAAAAAAAATGTTAATGGGAATGTGAATATACAGAAGGAGAGAGTAAATTTGAAAAGGAAGGAGAGGCCCCCCAAAAATGTTACTACTGGAGCAGGCGAGAACAGTATGTATAGGAATAGAAGGCAAAACCAATTTAGGGACATTCGTAAACGAATGTTTCGCAATAGGGTAGTTTTAAATTTGTTAAAAAATGTCAAGAAAGGTAAACAGAGAGCTGCTTTTTACAAGAAAAAGAAAAGTATAGAGAAGATTGTTGATCAGGCTTTTGAAGTTAAGGAAAAAATATTTATTTTAGTAATCAATAGAATTAGGATACTTAACAAGGCAATTGATGTTTTCAAATCGAACCATAGATGGAAAAGAATAATTAATCGGACTAATTTGTGTGAAGTTTTTTCTGGAGAATGGATGCATAGTTCAAGTTCTGAGCCATTTTTTAATGAGGAGAGTTACTTCCAGGAGAATGTTTTGGTGCATGCAGTTTACACCAGTAGTCGAGCATATGAGGTGAAAGACGGTTGTCCGATGAAAAAAGAGAAACTTGTGTCTAGAGATGCAGAAGAGGTGTTAGCTGATGAAGTTTTAGGGAGACGTACTAAGGGTCCAATCTACACTTGGAAATGTAGTAGTATTTGTAGTGCGCGACAGGATTCAATCGATTTGCTTCGTAATTTCTTACGTACATATAGTAAGAAAAGTCTAAAACAGAAAATGAAGATGTTGCAAGACTTAGATCCTTGCAGAGTGAGAGAAAACACAGGTTCGCATGGGCATTCACTGGCTTGTCTTTCTAGAAAAGTATGCCAGAGTGTTTTTCATCATTTTAGGATGTTAGCAGTGCATCATAATAAAATGAGGAAATTAGTGAGAAGGTTGTATTATGCAAAAAGTCCAGCACTTAAGCTTAAACAGTTAAACAGTGCTCTTTTGCATGGATTTGAATTAGATGTGAAGAATATTTGTGAAGAAATTGAGTTTTGTTATTTTGGTGAAAATGTACAGATTTCAAGTACAGAAAAGTTTGACCAGGAAATTACCAAGTTTAAGGTGAAATCAAGTGAAAGGCCTAATTTTACTTGTGTGTGTTGTCGATGGACTCATTATAAGATTCAGACTAGGTTAGTTGATTTATATGCAAAAAGTGAAAGGGAAAATAATAGTGAATGGAAGGATTTTGCAACTTATTTGTTGGTTGAGAATTCTTTTGATTTGAGTTCTGATCAGCATATTTGTAATTATCGTTTAAAAAAATTAAATGAAAACAGAATGCCTGCTAGAGCTGCTCATAATGATCTTGAGTTGGTAGACATTCCTTCCGAATTGATGGATTTAAATACCTATGAATCTATTTTGATTCAATGTGTCCATCCTTTTCAGGCTATTGTTCGCATGAAGCCTAAGATAGGGAAATTGCCTCCTTCAGATTTACAGAGAGGATTAAAGGGAAGAGTTGTTTATTTGCCTCTAGATTTCAAGAAAAATATTGATACAATTGGTGTAGAAAAAGAGGAAGAGGAACCTCTGGTTATTCTAGCTAATGGGGTTCAGACAAAGAGTAAGAACATCTGGCAAGATTAAGTGGATGTTAGGAAAGTCAAAAAGGCAACGTTGTATTTGGTCAAAAACATTGAGTACTACAAACATGTATGTGGTGGAGCAGAGGAAACAGCTTCAGAAGAAGACAGTGATTGTTCAGCCGGCCAAATTGAAAAAGTTGATGTGTCTAGAAGTGAAGAAATATATGAACATTATACTGTTCATCCTTTGCATTCCAAAGAAGTAATGGGGAATGCAATTGACTTGTTTCAAATGAAAGCAGCAAAAGGAAGTCCCATTACTGTATGGGAAGAAAGTTTGGAAGCTTGTTGTTTTCCACAGTTATTTCCAACAGGTCGAGGTGGACGATATGACGATCGACCAGTTCAAATTCCTGCAGCTGAATACCGGACTTTAAGATTACATGCTGAAGATCCAAGGTTTCGTCGATGCATACCGTATTTGTTTCATCTACTGTATGAAAGTGACTATTCTGGGCTTTCTTATGCAGTGAACCATATACTGAAAAGTGGAGCACATCTGCAAAATGTTTCGGCGAGGGACTTTATGGAGAAAGTCAATCTGCAAGGCAGTATTTTGTAATCTCAGCTAATCAATCCCATGGCATGTCAGCGTGGTACAAACGAGTATTGGTTCCGTCGTCATGGGGAATTTAAATGCATGCTTAGAAACTTAGGAACTCCTACATGGTTCCTCACTCTTAGCTGTGCTGAGTATGCATGGGACGACTTACTTAAATTTCTACGAGAGGCAAATGGAAACATACAAAATATGGAATTCAAAACACCTGGAGAACTGTGTTCTTTGGATCAAGTGAATGTATGCAGATATTTCAACCATAGATTTGAAGCTATGATGTCTTTTATTACCAACAAAAAAAATTCTCCCCTTGGAGAGGTTTTGGATTTCTTTTGGAGAAAGGAGTATCAAGGGAGAGGTGCTCCTCACATACATATGTTGTTATGGATTAAAGATGCACCCAAATTTGGAACTGATTCGGATGACAAAGTGATGAGTTTCATTGAATCATATTCAACATGTGCTGTTCTGAAAACTACAGAAGAAAACAGTTTAAGGCAACAAGTTTTACGCTTTCAATACCATCGTTGTGGAAAGTACTGTCGTCGAAAATTCAGAAACAAGGACAAATTCTACACAAAATGTCGTTTCTGGTTTCCACGACCAGTGATTTCTAAAGGAAGAGTAAATCATTTGATGTCTTCTCTGCAACATACTGTGACGAGGAAATCACCAAAAAATACATACAATTTAAAAAGAAACGAAGAGTCCATGTACATCAACGACTACAACCCAGTGATTTTGTCCATGTGGAATGCTAACATGGATATTCAGTTCGTTGCAACAACTCTATTGCTGTGGCTCGATATGTGACGTCTTACATCACAAAAAAAGAAAAGACAGAACTGAAGGAAATGTGGGAGGACATTTCACATGAAAAGAGAATAAGTAAAAAATTATACAGTTTCAGTCTGAAAATGTTGTCGCATCGAGAAACTGGAGCATATGAATGTTCTGATCTGTTATCATCAGCAAGTCTCTATGCCAAATCTAGAACAATCATTTGGGTGAGTCTAGGTCTTGCTGCAACACGAAACCGAGTTTTGAAATCTGTACAAGAAATTGAGTATTTGGCGGAGGAAGAACCAAACAGTACAGATATTTTGAAGACAAACATGTTGGATACATACTTTCCAAATAGAAGTAGTCATCTTGAGAACACTTGTTTGTATGACGTTCTGCAAAACTATAGTTTTAAGAGGAACATCACAGAAGATATCAATAATGGAATATATGCTGTCATTGAGTGTGAAGGATGTCTAGTGAAGCAGAGAAAAGGCCATTTGATTAATCATCAAAAATTGAGTTGCGAATCTCCAGACAAAAGGGAATTTTAGTATTTAGCTCTTTTGCAACTCTTTAAGCCATGGCGTAGGGAAGAGGAACTACTTGGAGATTTTCTTTGCTATGAAGATTCTTGTAATGCAACCAAGGATACCATAGAATGTCCTGTTTTTCCAAATTATCTGCAAATGTTGAACGAAGACATAGAGCAAGAAGCCACAATTGCTGCAGAGATTGCTAGAAACAGTTCCCAAGACAGTCAGAGTTCTACTTCATTGAGTCAGGATCCACTAGGAAGACCAATTATCCAAAATGAAGCTGCCACTGCCATGGATGAGGTGGAAAGAGCTATGGAACAAGCTCAAGAGGATGTAGTTAACTTAGAATATTTGGTGAAACAACTAAACATTGAGCAGAAACAGATATATGACGAAGTCACAGAACAGATTGAACATGGATTCAGTCAGGAGAAAAAAGAGTGCTCATGTACATCATTTAAGCCTGTCCGACTGTACGTGAGTGGAGAAGCGGGAACTGGAAAAAGCTTTCTGATTAAAGCAATTGCAACTTATCTGCAGAAAAAGACTGAATCACCGCTGTCTTGTGTTGTAACCGCTCCAACTGGGCTGGCAGCACATAACATTAAAGGGATTACTCTACATCGTTTACTGATGCTACCAGTTGAGCATGATAATAAATTGCAATACAGCAAGCTATCTGGAGATGCGTGTTCTGAAGTTTCCAGAGTCCTGAAGAAAATGAAACTTCTTATCATTGATGAAGTAAGCATGGTCTCAAATCTAATGCTTGCTTTTGTGCATTTGAAAATGCAAGAAATTCTTAGAACAGAGTATGATGTGTTGTTTGGAGGGAAACACATTATTGTTTTTGGAGATCTACTGCAGTTGACTCCAGTGAAAGGACAACCAGTGTTTAAAATGCTCACACATGAAGATACCAGGAAGTCCCTAGGAAGCATTGGAAACGTTAATATATGGTTATATTTCAAATATGCAGAACTGCTTCAAAATATGCGACAGGCAAAGGATGAAGATTATAAAAATATTCTACAAGATGTAAGAATCGGAAAACTAAGTGAGCATGGGAAAGAAGCTTTACATGCACGATTAATTTCAAATTTGTATCCAAATGAAAACATTCTTCCAGAGAATATTTTTAAGAAAATTACTGAGAACAAATCTGGGATATGTTTGATGCCAACTCTGCAAGAATGTTCCATTTTCAACAACAAAATGTTAAAATTAGAAAATGAAGAGACTTGGAAACTGGAAGCTATAGATAAAATAGAGCATATGGGAGCAACAATTATTTTGTCAGAAAATTTGAAAACAGTATTGGATTCATTAGAGAGGACTATATCTAAAACTGCTGGTCTTGAAAAGACTCTGAATGTGTGTTTAAATTGTCGTATCATTTTGAGAAGGAATTTAAATGTTGAAAGAGGTCTGGTAAATGGAGCAATGGGTCATGTTGTTGATTTGGTGAATTTTAGAAATAAAGATGGAATTTAATTTTTTTTAATTAAATTTGATGGCATTGAGCAAGTACAACAAATCAGTCGTTGTTCTGCTAGATTTTTGCTTGTAAAAGACCTTTATGTTCGCCGAAAACAGTTTCATGTTTGTTTGGCATATGCGGTGACAATTCATAAATCTCAAGGTTTAAGTGTAGATAGTGCTTTGGTGAACATTGGAAGTTCTGTGTTTAAAGAGGGTATGGCATATGTGGCATTATCACGAGTCAGAACTTTATCAGGATTGTACTTGATTAAGTGTGATGAGACAAAGATTTGTGCAGATTTAGATTGTGTTAAAGAATACAATAGGTTAAGAAGAGAGTATGCTCTACATTTGCCTCAATATCCTCTGTTTGAAAAACGTATGGTAGGCCGAAAAAGAAGAAATGAGAATAATTGCAGTGAGGTAGTAGCAAAAAGACAAAAAGTAGATGAAACTATAATTGTAAGCAGAAAGAAAAAGGATTCTGTTGAAGATGTTGTTGGATTTCAGTTTGAAAACAGTTCTAGTGTCAACTGCTATGCTAATGTAGTGGTTAATGTTGTTTTTTCTGTTCAAACTTTACAAGAACAGATTGTTGAAAATCGGGATCAAAGATTCTACAGTTTATTGAATTCTGTGTTTGAGAAATGTAGCAGTGATAGAGCAAAAATAGAAAGTGATTCAGAAATTCGAAATCTTTTAGACATATGTTCTGGTCAAAAAAAAGTTTCACAGAACATTCAGCAGGATTGTCAGGAATTTTTAATGTATATGTTTGGTGTATTGGAAGATGAAGGTGTAGATGTAGAAAATCTTTTTAGCCTTTCTTATCAATGGCAGCATGACTGCGATAATTGTAGTTTATCAAGTAGTACTAGAATAGACACTGAAAGATTTATATATTTGACTTTACCAGACTGCAAATCAGTGTCTTTTAATAATCTAGTTAAAGCAGCTGATCATAATATGGTGTGTACCCAATGTAAGTGTCCAATGCTGTCCACATTATTTATACAAACCTATGGTCAGTATGTCATTTTAATGTTCCAACGATGTAGACCTGATGGAACTAAATTGACAACTTCTATTAAAAATTTCGTGGCTTCTCAGTTATCAATTTCAAAAAGAACCTTTGCAACTGTAGCTATTATTTATCATGACGGTCCTTCGACAACATCAGGGCATTATACAGCTTATTTAAAATGTCAAAAAGACTGGACTTACTGTAATGATACTCATTTAACTTTCAAACAACGTTTGCCTTTAGACTTAAAAAATTCTTACCTAGTGTTTTTAGAACCAAAATTTAAGTAAAGGTAATTGTTTATGAAGACGGGAGCAGGTTATAAAAGTTAGTCTACTGTTTAAAATTATATTGTGAGTAAAAGTGATCAACATAATATAAAAAATCAAGTTCTCATATAGGTACTGTAAGTGGATCTCATAGTAAGTGATATCAGTATTATAGGAAATGTTGAACATGAGTGATCCAGAGATGGGAATATGAATATTTAAACATTGTGAAAACGTTGTATGAGCTTTTCTTTCAGAACGTCGGGAAAACGGTAATTTCAGAGTTTGTTTTGAATAATTTGAAATCATACTGATATATCTGACACTATTTGGCGGTAAGGAAAGGTGAAGGAATGTGCAAAGAGTCATGACTTAACACAAGGAGGAAATGAAAACATAAAGACATACTTCAGAGCTTTGTTTATAGAAAGTCGATGAAATGGAAGTTTTTGAGAACAGCAGAGTATTTTCCAACGAAAAGGACCTTCACGATCTACTATTTGGCCTCAAGGAAAAGTAAGTGAATCAAAGATTAGTGTACATCTGTGATTTGTAAGTTTATATGGGTTTTTTTAAACACAATCTTTTAGATTGTGTTTTTTTCCCCGCTGTCATATGATGAATAGTTTGAACTCACTGTTTTTAGTGAAATTCAATATATTCTGAGAACAGCAAAAATAAACTATCTAACATGTTGCACAATTTATTCTATAGTTCACTCCTTTTCCCTCAATCCTTCTATATTATCCTCACTCCCTTCATCCCTTCACTCTGTGACTCCTCTTCACTCACTCTCAGTCATCTTCTATTCCTCATTCTTGTCAATGCATCCTCAATCAGACTCCTTTCTCTCTCACTCATTCCCCTTTTATTTACTCCTCTTTCCTGATTTAGTTTTGCTAACTCACATTCTTTTAGTATCTTACTTACCTTCAGTTCATTTCTCTCTTCTTTTCTTCCTCTCTGTCACTGAATGTATCTGCCTTACTCTTAGTAATTTGCCCTCCTTCTATTTCTTTTTCCCTCTTTTTGTCCTTCTACATTACTTTAATTCCCTTTCTGTGTCCTTCACTCTTACTTCATTTCTTAGTACACTTTTATGATTTTTAACCTCTTGACCTGTCTCTTCTATTTTAAAATATATATTTTACTAATTATAACTTATTTTTTCTTCTCTCTTTCACAGATATAAAGTGTAGTAAAAACATGTAATTAAGTTTACATTAAATATATGGTAAGTGTGACTAAAAAAATGTAGTTTGTCATCGCCCTTTGCTTTAACCTCACTACTTTTCTCTCACCCTACCTCACCCCTGTTTCCTTACTCTGCTTCCCTCACTTATTCTTATTCTTATCCTCCATGTTTACTTCTCTTTTCCTTACTTTCCTACCACATTCAACTTCTTTCAGTCCCCCTGCTTTACCTACCTTACCCTGTGTTCGCTTCGTTCACTCCCTCACTCATTCCCTTTCCCTTACTCACTTACTCCACTCCTCTCACTTCTTCTCTCAGTCCCTCTGTCCTCACAGTTCCTCACTCCCGTTCCCTCACTCCGTCTCTGTTACCCTCAAAGTCTCTGTCCTCTCACACTGTCACTACTCTTTCGTCATGCTCACTCCCTATAACTCACCCACACTCCTTCACTTACCTTTCTTTTCTGCTTCACTCAGGCCCTTTCTGTCACTCCTTCCTTTACTCTCTCTGTCTTTTCTCCCTGTCACTCCCCATGTTTTACCCTTATTCACTTTTATCCACCCTTTTTCACCCCTCTTTACTTACACTCACTGCTCTTTTCTTACCCTCCCTCACCGCTGTTCCTTTACTCCGGTTCCGTCACTACCCCTCATTCCCCATCCTTTACTCTCCTTCCCTTTACTTTAAACACCCACTCACATTCTCCCAGTACCTCTGCTTTAGTCTTCTTCCTCTCTTCTCTTCTTTTGCTCCCTTATTCATTTTCCTTTTCTCAGTTACACCCTCTTACACCTTTTCTCTGTCTTAATATATATTACACAGTCCCTCTGTGTTCCTCCCTCTAGCTCTCTTTCTCTCATGACCATGTCATGAGTGATGTAATATGTGACGTCATCAGCAGTGCATTGCAGGCGCGCAAGTTATAGTGAGTTCAACTAACTAACGTGGGAATTTCAATGGTTTTATGTCAGTAAAATTTCCAGCTAACTATAACTGGTGTGAAACCTATGTTTTTTTCAGTGAATATATATATATATATATATGTACATATATATATATATATTTATACGTATATATATATATCCTTCCACTTGATGCTGTTTGCACGGTCCAGGCGCTGCGTGTAGCTGTGGTAACCCCGCGGTTGAGTACACCGCCGTAAATATCCAAATCCCTTTCTAAACAGAAAGAACTGGGTCGCACTCCATCAATAGTGTTTCAAAAGTTCAAAACAATTTATTTCATTAGTTTCCCAAACGTCCAAACCACCAACACGTTTCGATCTTCTGCCGAGATCTTGTTCACGGTACCACACACCTGTGTACAACTACATTTAAAGGACACATGTTTTGTGATGTCATTTCCTATATCCTTAAAACAGGGCATTATGGTACATGTAGTGCTCTATGTGCTGAAATATTAAACAAATTATAAACCGTACTGCTTTTCATTTTCCTCATGAATGCAAAAATCATTTGTATATATATATATTTTTATATTTTCGTATAAACCCGCTTTTGCCATCAATTATTAACTGCTTATTCTCAAAATTCATCAAATTCATTTCATGGCCTCCGGTGGCCTATATCTCAATTCATGTTAGAATGATTCATCATGTATTTTGCCATTCCTTTTGCCTCCAGAGGATAATCTATTTACACTGTGCTGTATCTAATAAACTCAATGTGGTGTTTATAACTATATGCAGTAACTGAAACGTGATTGTGAAATTAATACCTAAAACACAAAAATTTAAAAGCACATGATTATATCGCGATGCATTAAGACAAATCATCAATCATTAATAATTCAGATTCATATACCCATCCTACAGACTGTGTGATTGTACTCCTGATTTCTATCTCCACTCCATGACCTATTTACAAGTGTATATACATTTCTTCGCACTGATTAAGTCCATGCGGCGTCATAGATCGTAGGCTGAGAATGTATCTTGATTCTTTCATTCTCAAAAACTTGTCTCTATCCCCTCCTCTTGCCTGTTTTTTCACTGTGTCAATACCATAGAATATCAAGCTTTTCCAATTGCTTTCGTGGTATGATTCCATGTGCTTGTCAACTGCATTTCTTCAGTCCTGGTGTACAGTTGCCCTTACATGTTCCAAAATTCTCTTTTTAACTTCGCATTTTGTGCTGCCCACATATTTCAACTGACATGGGCATTCGATGACGTAGACCACATACTGAGTTTTACAAGTGATAAGTTCCTGTATGTTCCAGACTTTACCATTTGCTAACATTACTTCTTGTATGTTTTTGGCAATTTGGCATACCTTGCAGTTATAACACTTTTTGAAGCCCTTACTTTGTAAATGATTCAGAAAAGGGGTGGTGATGAACAGAGTGTCTGAATTAAGCAGACCACTCTTACCCAGTCCAAAGATCAGGGCTTGATCCATCACCATTTTTTAGCTCACTGCACCATCCCAGCTCAGAACTTGGCTATATGCAAATTAGTCTGACCCTGGCCCAGTGCATCATGGGAGCAGGGCAGACCAAACTACCAAGCCAATTCTTATACTGGGAAGGAAACAAGCTACCGGGGACCAGTTTCTAGCATTTCAGCCGTCTTCGGCCCGGCTTGCTTGAATCCTGATGGTGCAATGAGCTAGGGACTCACATCTGAGTATACCCTTCCACGCTTATGGTGGACAAAAATGATTCAGAAAAGGGGGTGGTGATGAACAGAGTGTCTGAATTAAGCAGACCACTCTTACCCACTCCAAAGATCAGGGCTTGATCCATCACCGTTTTTTAGCTCACTGCACCATCCCAGCTCAGAACTTGGCTATATGCAAATTAGTCTGACCCTGGCCCAGTGCATCATGGGAACAGGGCAGACCAAACTACCAAGCCAATTCTTATACTGGGAAGGAAACAAGCTACCGGGGACCGGTTTCTGGCATTTCAGCCGTCTTCGGCCCGACTTGCTTGAATCCTGATGGTGCAATGAGCTAGGGACTCACATCTGAGTATACCCTTCCATGCTTATGGTGGACAAAAATGATTCAGAAAAGGGGGTGGTGATGAACAGAGTGTCTGAATTAAGAAGACCACTCTTACCCAGTCCAAAGATCGGGGCTTGATCCATCACCGTTTTTTAGCTCACTGCACCATCCCAGCTCAGAACTTGGCTATATGCAAATTAGTCTGACCCTGGCCCAGTGCATCATGGGAACAGGGCAGACCAAACTACCAAGCCAATTCTTATACTGGGAAGGAAACAAGCTACCGGGGACCGGTTTCTGGCATTTCAGCCGTCTTTGGCCCGGCTTGCTTGAATCCTGATAATGCAAAGAGCTAGGGACTCACATCTGAGTATACCCTTCCACGCTTATGGTGGACAAAAATGATTCAGAAAAGGGGGTGGTGATGAACAGAGTGTCTGAATTAAGCAGACCACTCTTACCCAGTCCAAAGATCAGGGCTTGATCCATCACCATTTTTTAGCTCACTGCACCATCCCAGCTCAGAATTTGGCTATATGCAAATTAGTCTGACCCTGGCCCAGTGCATCATGGGAACAGGGCAGACCAAACTACCAAGCCAATTCTTATACTGGGAAGGAAACAAGCTACCAGGGACCGGTTTCTGGCATTTCAGCCGTCTTCGGCCCGACTTGCTTGAATCCTGATGGTGCAATGAGTTAGGGACTCACATCTGAGTATACCCTCCCACGCTTATGGTGGACAAAAATGATTCAGAAAAGGGGGTGGTGATGAACAGAGTGTCTGAATTAAGCATATCACTCTTACCCAGTCCAAAGATCAGGGCTTGATCCATCACCGTTTTTTAGCTCACTGCACCATCCCAGCTCAGAACTTGGCTATATGCAAATTAGTCAGACCCTGGCCCAGTGCATCATGGGAACAGGGCAGACCAAACTACCAAGCCAATTCTTATACTGGGAAGGAAACAAGCTACCGGGGACCGGTTTCTGGCATTTCAGCCGTCTTCGGTCCGGCTTGCTTGAATCCTGATTGTGCAATGAGCTGCACTATCAGGATTCAAGCAAGCCGGGCCGAAGACGGCTGAAATGCCAGAAACCGGTCCCCGGTAGCTTGTCTCCTTTCTGTTGAAGAATTGGCTTGGTAGTTTAGTCTGCCCTGTTCCCATGATGCACTGGGCCAGGGACAAACTGATTTGCATATAGCCAGGTTCTGAGCTCGGATGGTGCAGTGAGATACATAACGGTGATGGATCAAGCCCTGATCTTTGGACTGGGTAAGAGTGGTCTGCTTAATTCAGACACTCTGTTCATCACCACCCCCTTTTCTGAATCGTTTTTGGCCACTATAGGTGTGGCAGGGTATACTCAGACATGAGTCCCTTTCTCACTGCACCATCAGGATTCAAGCAAGCCGGGCTGATGACGGCTGAAATGCCAGAAACCGGTCCCCGGTAGCTTGTCTCCTTTCTGGTGAAGAATTGGCTTGGTAGTTTAGTCTGCCCTGTTCCCATGATGCACTGGGCCAGGGACAGACTGATTTGCATATAGCCAGGTTCTGAGCTGGGATGGTGCAGTGAGATAAATAACGGTGATGGATCAAGCCCTGATCTTTGGACTGGGTAAGAGTGGTATGCTTAATTCAGACACTCTATTCATCACCACCCCCTTTTCTGAATCGTTTTTGGCCACTATAGGTGAGGCAGGGTATACTCAGACATGAGTCCCTTTCTCACTGCACCATCAGGATTCAAGCAAGCCGGGCCGAAGACGGATGAAATGCCAGAAACCGGTCCCCGGTAGCTTGTCTCCTTTTTGGTGAAGAATTGGCTTGGTAGTTTAGTTTGCCCTGTTCCCATGATGCACGGGGCCAGGGACAGACTGATTTGCATATAGCCAGGTTCTGAGCTGGGATGGTGCAGTGAGATAAATAACAGTGATGGATCAAGCCCCGATCTTTGGACTGGGTAAGAGTGGTCTGCTTAATTCAGACACTCTGTTCATCACCACCCCCTTTTCTGAATCATTTTTGGCCACTATAGGTGTGGCAGGGTATACTCAGACATGAGTCCCTTTCTCACTGCACTATCAGGATTCAAGCAAGCCGGGCCGAAGACGGCTGAAATGCCAGAAACCGGTCCCCGGTAGCTTGTCTTCTTTCTGGTGAAGAATTGGCTTGGTAGTTTAGTCTGCCCTGTTCCCATGATGCACTGGGCCAGGGACAGACTGATTTGCATATAGCCAGGTTCTGAGCTGGGATGGTGCAGTGAGATAAATAACGGTGATGGATCAAGCCCTGATCTTTGGACTGGGTAAGAGTGGTCCGCTTAATTCAGACACTCTGTTCATCACCACCCCCTTTTCTGAATCGCCCTTACTTTGTAGCCAAGATAATTACAAAATTTCAATGACATTGTATAGTTTCCCAAACAGAAAAACAATATGGAATCTCGTAATGCCAAAAGGCAAATATTACTAGAAAAACCGGAATGTTTTTTAAACAGGAGGAGCGGAAGGGGGTGACCCCAAGACCAACAAGAAAACAGATATAAAAACAAAGTAAAAAAATTGGGAGAACTGCCAAGCACATGGAATCAAACAACGAAAGCAATTGGAAAAGTTTTTGTTACAAGCGGTTGTAAACATCCGAAACCAGGAACTGTTGGTAGCCATTTTGTGTCTTGGCTGAGGAAGTCTGTGGAATATGTTGACAAAACGTAAACAGGGGCAAGTTAGACACACCATGACTCCCTAGGTCTGCTTAGGGGGTGACATAGGGACCCGCAGGGCCAAAAAAGTAAGATAGTTTTTTTATTTTTTTTAAAAAGACACGGGATGCGCGTAGTGGCAGGAAACTGCCACTAAAGCGGCGATAATGGGATTGATGGTATACTCTTGTGAATTCCTTTAGCAGACTCATCTGCTCGACTCGCTATCTTTGGCGATTTTAACTATTGGTACAACGATAGCGATGCCGGCCCCCACGCTGCAGAGCTGTTCGAAGTCCTCTCTAATTTCAACATGAGTCAACTCGTCTCCTCCCCCACTCACATCAGGGGTCACATATTAGATCACATCTGGACCTATAACCTCACGCTCTCCTGTCCTGTGGTCACCCCCTGTATTTGGTCGGACCATCACTTAATCGACACGGTGATCACAGTCAGGGGACGTGTCAAAGCTCCTACCGTAGCAGATGGGGTCGCTCGCAAATGGGGCACCCTCTACTCGCAAGGTTTTCTGTCTTCCCTGGCTGACACTCAACCTCCATTGCGCAGTAACGCGACTGTCCAGGTTTTGGAAGACGGCTTTTCTAGCTGGATCACAAAGGCTAGTGATCTCTACGCCCCTCTCTCCAGATTTCCCCGTTCTCGCCAAGGTAAATCTCACACGTGGTTCAAGACTTCCCTGAAATCCCAGCAACTCAAACTGCGTAAGATGGAACGCAGGTGGAGGCGTTTCTACTCACCGCTCGATAGAGAAGCATACGTCGAGGCACGCAAAACATACAAGTCAAATCCGGCTCCCCTAATGATTGCTGTCCTCCCGCCGTCTTCAGGGACATCTGCCTGGCTCTGCCGAACTGCATCTTGCCACTATTAAACACCTCCCTTGAGGCCGGCACGGTACCTAACTCCTTTAAGGAGGCTGCTTTGGTACCATTGCTGAAAAAACCCGGAGCTGATCCGGATGACCTTGCCAACTATCTGCCTATTTCTCTCCTGCTTTATCTTTCCAAAATCTTGGAGGCACATGTCACCAGTTGCCTCTCTCAGTTCGTCAAGCGCTCCGGCTACCTTGAGCCTAATCAAGCCGGCTTCAGACCTGCCCACTCTACCGAGGCTGTGATCTTAGTGGTCATGGACTCTCTCAGGAGCAATTCCGACAAAGGATCTCCCCAGGCTCTGGTCCTACTAGATCTGTCGGCAGCGTTCGACACGGTGGACCATAACATCCTTCTCCACGGTGTCGAGCAAGCCGGCATCCGGGGCCTGGCCCTGGCCTGGATCAAATCTTTCTTGACAGGTAGAACCCAGGCTGTTCACCTGGGTCCTTTCACGGCTACTAGGGAACCATTCATCTGTGGAGTGCCTCAGGGTTCCTCTCTGTCCCGCCTGCTTTTTAATCTTTATCTTCGCCCGCTCATCCATTCTTTGAAGAGTTGGGACATTACCGTCTTCAATTACGCAGAGGACCTGCAAATCATCTTCCCTCTTAATACTCCTAACGCAGCTCTCGATTGTCAGGCAGTCATGCTACATATCCAGCAATGTATGAACCTCAATCAGCTCAAGCTGAACCCAGGGAAGACAGAGCTAATTCTTCCGGGCAACAGTTCCATCTACTGAGGGCCACAGTTCTGGCCTGCAGAGTTGGGATCCCCGCCCACCCCGGCTAAGTCGGCAAAGAGCCTGGGGATTATCATAGACACAGAGCTCTCCCTTAAGCCTCAGGTTGGTGCAGTCGTATCATCCTGCATGTTTCAGCTTCGGAGAATTAGGAAAGTTTCCCACCTCCTCTCGCCTGAGGCCCTGATACAAGTCCTGATTGCCCTAGTGCTCTCTCGCCTGGATTTTTCCAACTCCTTGTATCATGGCCTACCGAAATATCTGCTTCACAGGCTGCAAGTTGTGCAGAACCAGGCGGCCAGACTGGCCTACAAAATCCCGAAGTGGCAGTCCGCAAAACCACTGCTGTGCAAACTCCACTAGTTGCCGGTTGAACAGAGAGCCGCATTTAAGATCGGCTGCCTGACCTACAAAGCCGTGACTGGTACTTCTCCCGCTTTTCTCAGATCCCTAGTGATTCCTTACCGTCCGGCACGTAACTTACGGTCCTCTCATTGCCAACTCCTGACTGTCTTTCCAATCAAACTCAAAAAATACGGTGGCTGCAGATTTGCTCATCTGGCTCCTAAACTATGGAACCAGTTACCGTTACCGCTCAAATCTTCCAATTCCCTGCTGAAATTCCGAAAACTCCTGAAAACCAATCTCTGTACACAGTCTGGCTAGCTCCCCTATCCCACATTCTTCAGCACCACCCAGCGTCAGGAAGCTTATGATGACAGAGCGCGTTATAAAATTCCCTTAAGATAAGATAAGATAAGATAAGGTTGTGGTGTTAACCTGGACTGCTATGGGAATTCACAAGGGCATATTATCAAGCCCATTATCGTCGCTTTAGCGGCAGTTTCCTGTCGCTAAAGTGGTGATAATGTTATCGCGTTCTTGATAATATGCCCCACAGTGTGTCCTCTGTGCATTTAGGAATCACTCTGAGAGAAGCATTTTGGAACTTCGGGACATATTGTGAAGCAGAACGTTAAAAATGATCGTCGTTTTAGCGACAGAAAACTGCAGCTAAAGCAGCAATAATGGGCTTCATAATATGGAATTGTGAATTCTAATAGAAACCTATGTTCTAGTGTGAACATGGGCTTCTATTGGAATTCTTGATGGCATACTATCAAGGCCATTATCGCCGCTTTTGCTGCACTTTTCTGGCGCTAAAACAGTGATCATTTTAACGCTCCGATTGATAATATGTTCCTTCATATGTTATTAGTTAAAAATGTATCGTGTTGTCACATTTTGGTAGAATTAGAAAATAGTCATTGGTTATGTGTTTCCAAAATGAGTTTAGTATTAATAGTAAAATGCAGTCCTGAAATATGTATAATGTATGGTTGATGTTTTTGATGACAGATAAGTACATGTAGTCTTGCACTGACAATTCTACCAGTATGATTTCCTACACTACCCACACACTATTGTAAACCCTTAATCTACCTGCAACATGACCACCTACACTACTTATTCAGCACTTTACTACCCTAAACTTTAAATCTACACCTGTCAAACTTCCTATACTAGCCAAACACCAGTTTATTTCCTAGAACATTCCCCTACCATGACCACCTACACTACACAAACACCACAGCATTATCTTAAAGCCTGAAACTCCATCCCCACCATGATCTGTTATGGTACATAAACACCACTGCACTATGCTAGAACATTACCCCAGTATGAGTCCTTATACTACCTAATCACCATTTCAATTCTCTAAAGCTTAAATCTATCACAGCAGAATCCCTTACACCACCCAAACACTACTATAGTATCTTACTAGTGTATTTATAAGGAATATTGTTATTTGTCTAGAATCACACAGTGAGTCTGTGCATTTAGGATTCAGTCTTAGAAAAGTTTTTTGGTATTTCATGTGTCCTTATGTGACCCCCTGAGGAGGATTAGGGTGTCAGGGTGTGTCTACCCTGTCCCCTTTTCACATTTTGCACACATAATTCACTGACTTCCTCAGCCTCGCTTCTACTGAGGCCCAAAATGGCTGCCAACAGTTGGTGACTTCGAATGTTTACAACCGCTTGATAGCCACTTAGAAGTCAGCGTGTCATCGGGACGGTGCGCTTATCCTACAAAGCCAATCCTCACAAAATCCGCGGATCGATCGCGCCCATAGATATATAAATGACTTTAACCGTAATTTTCAAAGAAACTACTGAACAGATTGACTCCAGTTATGCCAAAGGCACAAGTCGGAGCTGAGGACTACCTCTCTGCCAAATTTGGTGTAATTCCGTTCAGCCGTTCGGGCAGTAGCCGTAGCTAAAAGTCTTATGGGAGATTGCATGGGGAAAATGTGTTTTGGGACTCCCCTTTTTTCTCGGCCCCCGCTTCACCAATCACCCCTAAACTTTCAGGGAAGGAGTGGAACTGAGCTGGCCAAAGGTTTGGAAAATTTAAAGAAGTATCATCAATCACTTTTGTGCATTTTTCAAAGTTTCATCTTGCGAACACACATGCCCTAAGGGCATGTTTGTGTGCAACATATGTGCACAGATCAATTTCAGGGGTGCAACAGGGTGTCCTTTGGACACCCCTGCACCCTTGAATTGTATTCTCAATTTGCGATTCGCTAATTACAAATCGCAAATTGAAAATGTATCCCATTCATTCCTATGGGCCTATAGGCCCATAGGAATGAATGGGGAGATATTCCTTAATTGGGACTCGCAATTTGCGACTCGCAATTAAAGAATATTTAGAAATCACAATTTTTTTAGCGATTTCTTCATGGATAGCCTTTTGCTATTCCTTATTAGCAAATCCTTATTTTTCGCTAATAAGGAATCGCAAATGGCATTGTTGATGCATGTGGGCCTAAAACTATCTCACCTCCACCTCCTACACTACCCAATCAGGACTGTACTATTGTAGAACACTACTCCAGTATAACCCCGTACACTACTGAAACACTACTGTTCTGATGTTAAACACTACTGCAGTACAACTCCATACACTACACAAACACCACTACAGTACCTTAAACTCTAAACCACTATCCTTATTATGACCCCATACACTACATAAACACCACTGCACTATTCTAGAACAGTACCTCACCACGATCTTCTACACTAGTTAAACATCATTGCAGTACTCAGCATGACCACCTACAGTATACAAACACCACTGCACTATCTTAAATCCTAAAACACTATCCCTAGCATGACTCCGTACATTATATAAAGACCACTGCAGTGTCCTAGAACACTGTCCTAGCAGGACCCTCTACAGTACACAAAGTCCACTGCACTACCGTAAATCCTAAATCTACTCCCAGTACAACCTCCTACACTACCCAAGCACCATTGGGCTATCCTAAACATTAAATCAATCACAGCATGACATCCTACACTACCCAATCACGACTGCACTATCCTAGAACACTACTCCAGCAGGACCCCCCTACACTACACAAAGACCACTGCACTACTCTAAACCCTAACTCTACCCCTAGTAACATCACCTACACTATGCAATCACCAGTACAGTTCCCTAAATTATAATACATTAACCCAGCACGATGTCCTACACTACCCAAATACCACAGCGCTACCCTAGAACACTACCCAAGCATGAGTTCTTACACTAGACAAAGAACACTGCACTACTATAAATTCTAAATCTGTAGTGTTCCAAAACCATAGTCACTGTTTATGTACCATGTAGTAATCTATTTACTAAAGTAACAGTGAACCAATTATGAATTAACTCAGTATCTTTCCTTATAGTATTGTGATCATTTAGATAATAAGTCCGTACTCATAGACTGATTCAGGTTTTAGTGTGATGGAGTGCTTCAAACTGGTATGCACTATGTATGTAGTGCTCTTACAACTTTTACAGTTCTGCTTCTGGCCTACAATTTTTTAGTTAGAATTTGTATGAAATGTGTTTGTATAGTAATAAAAATGAATATTTTTTTACGTTTTTTAGAAATACTTATATATGTTTATTTTTTACAGATACTGTTTATCATCCTTAAAAAAAAGTTATCATGCCGCACAAAGAAAGATGAATAAAAAGTCAGAAAAAGGATACTTATTTGAAAAAAACTCAACCACAACTCTTGGAAGACCAACATAATGTAGCGAAAAAGAGAACAATTTCTGGTAAGACTTCAAAAGACTTTATAAAAAAGATGACTAGACTGAGAAAAAAATAGAAATGTGGAAAGCAGTTAATATGTTCTAAGCACAAGAAAAAGTGAAAAGAATAGGAAAGGCAAAAAAGGCAATGTTAAAACAAAGGTTACAACTTATAGTAAAAGAAGAGAAAATCAATATAAAGAAATCCGCCAAAAATTATTTTTCAACAGAGTTGTGAATAACTTACTGAAAGACACAAAAAAATATAGATAGGGAACACAGTTTTATTAAAAAAAAGAAGAAGCATATTGAATCCATTGTTGAAAAGGCTTTTGAAGTAAAGATAAAACTCTTCATTTTAGTACTGAAAAGAATTCGATCATTAGATAAACCAATACATTTAATGAAGGCCAAAAGTAAGAGGAAAAGAGTAATTAACAAAACTAATTTTTCTGATACTTTTTTAGGACGATGGAAGCACAGTTCAAGTTCTGAGCCTTTTTTAATGAAGAGAATTAGAAATGGTTGTCAAATTGAGAAAGAGCAAATGGTTCCTAGAAATGCAAAAGAAGTGATAGCTGATGAAGTTCTAGGCAGATGTCCTAAAGCCCCAGTGTACACTTGGTTTGTAGTAGTATTTGTAGTGTACGGCAAGAATCTATTGATAAATTACGTAATTTCTAAACAAAGGATTAAGCTGTTGCAAGGACTAGACTCTAGCAGAGGGAGAAAAAATACTGGTTTGCATGGTCATTCTCTGGCTTTTCTTTCAAGGAAAGTATGTCAAAGTGTTTTTCACCATTTCAGGATGTTGGCAGTACATCATACTCAAATGCGGAAGTTAGTGAGAAGATTGTATTATGCACTAAAGTTAAGTGAGTTGAACAGTGCTCTTTTGCGAGGGTCAGTATCAGATGTGAAAAAGGTTTGTGATGATATTGAGTTTTGTTACTTTGGTCCTGAGGAAAAGAGTGAAGAAACTCAAACAATAATAGAAGAAAATGTTGCAGAGAATGTTGAACATGGTTGTACCAAAATTTTTGAAAATTAAATTACCAAGTTTAACATGATTTCAGGTGACAGGCCAAATTTTACTTGTATTTGTTGTCGCCGAACTCACTACAAAAATCAGACTAGAAGTGTTGATCTGCATTTAAAAAGTGAAAAAGAAAATAATGATAAGTGGAAGGAATTTGCAACTTATTTGTTGGTAGAGAATTATTGTGATTTGGGTTCTGATCAGCGTAGTTGTAAATATTGGTATAACAAGTTAGATGAGAATAGAATGCCTTCTAGAGCTGTGCATAATAATTTAGAGTTAGTTGCTATTCCTCCACAACTGACAGATCTCAATACCTATGAGTCTATTCTCATTCAGTGTGTGCACCTGTTTCAGGCTATTGTTCGTATGGAGCCTAAAACATGTAAATTGCCTCCTTCATAATTACAAAGAGGATTAAAAGGAAGAGTGGAGTATTTACCGTTAGATTTAAACAAAAATATTGAAACTATTGTTGTAGACAGTGCAGAAACTGAACCTCTAGTTATTCTTGTTAATGGTGTGCCAACTAAGAATAAGAAAATCTGGCAGGAGTTGGTGGATGTTAGGAAAGTGCAAAAGGCAACATTGTATTTGATAAAAAAACAATTCATACTATAAGAATGTTTATATAGGAGAAGAAGAAATACTTTTAGAAGAAGATACTGAAACATCAAGTGGACAAATTGAAAAAGTTGACATGTTAAGATGTGAAGAAATCTATGAACATTATAGTGTGCATCCACTTCAGTCAAAAGAAGTGATGGGAAACACACTTGATTTGTTCCAAATAAAAAAGGCAAAAGGAAGTCCCAGGAGTGTATGGGAAGAGAGCTTGGAAGCTCGTTGTTTTCCACAGTTGTTCCCTACTGGAAAAGGAGGACAATATGATGAACGTCCTGTGCAGATTCCGGCATCTGAATACTGGACAACAAGATTATATGCAGAAGATCCAAGATTTCGACAATGTATCCCTTATATGTTTAATCTTTTGTTTGAAAGTGACTTGTCTGGACTTTCATATGCAGTTAACCATATTCTAAAATCGGGAATACATCTGCACAATATATCTGCAAAAGTTATTATGGATAAAGTGCACCAGAGAGATGATCATCTAGAATCTCAGCTCATTAATCTGATGGCATGTCAGTGTGGGACTAATGAATATTGGTACAGTCGTCATGGAGAACTGAAATGTATGCTACGGAACTTAGGAACCCCAACATGGTTCCTTACCCTAAGTTGTGCTGAGTACGCTTGGGATGATTTGCTAGATTTTCTTCGAGAGGCAAATTTGAATATAAAAAACATTGAATACAAGACACCTGGAGAATTGTGCTCTTTGGATCCTGTTAATGTCTGCAGGTATTTCAATCATAGATTTGAGGCTAAGATGTCTTTTATGTGCAATAAAAAACATCCTCCTCTTGGAGAAGTTGGGATTTCTGTTGGAGAAAGGAGTTTCAAGCAAGAGGTGCTCCCCATATACATATGCTGTTATGGATGAAGGACGCTCCTAAATTTGAAACATATGCAGATGATACTGTTTTGAGTTTTATTGAAGATTAGAACATTGGAATGTTGGGAGCTCCATTGAAAACAATGGAGTGCTCTGGGCTTATAATGGCTGGTATAAGCCTGCAGCTCCAGCATTTCAATGTTTCTTTGTTCACTGCTCTGGCTGTGAACAAAGGCTTCAGAGAACCTGAGGGGATTCCATTCCCCTCACGCTCCCAAAAGGCTTTGTTTTTTTGTTAGAACATTCTGTCCTCTAGTGACAGAATGTTCTAATAGCCTTATAGCCCTTCGTAGATGGGCTATACCGCTATTAAAGTCCCTCTCCCTTGTTAAAGGCCCTCGCCTTCGGCTCAGGGCCTTTAACGCTGGAGAGGGCCTTTAATAGCTGGTATAGCCCTCTACGGCCACATGAATTCCAAAGTCACCGATGTGGAAAATACTGTTGACGAAAGTACAAATCTAAGGACAAGTTCTAAACCAAATGTCGTTTTGGATTTCCACGTCCTGTAATATCGAAAGGAAGAGTAAATAGTTTTATGTCATCTTTGCGACATACTATCACAAGAAAGTCTCCAAAAAATACCTACAACTTAAGAAGAAATGAAGTCAAAATACATAAATTACTACAACCCAGTCATTTTGTCCATGTGGAATGCTAACATGGATATTCAATATGTTGCAGACAATTCCATTGCTGTTGCTCGATTTGTAACATCTTATATTACAAAATCAGAAAAGACAGAATTGAAAGAAATGTGGGAAGAGATTTCTCACGAGAAGACTCTAAGTAAGAAATTATACAGTTTCAGTTTGAAGATGTTATCACATCGAGAAATCGGCGCATATGAATGCTCAGATCAGTTATCATCGGCAAGTCTATACTCCAAATCTAGAAGAATCCTTTATGTGAGTCCAGGTCTTGCAGCAATGCGAAATCGGGTACTGAAATCTTTTCAAGAAATTGAATATTTAGCAGAAAAAGATCCAAAAAGTACAGATATTTTGAAAACTAATATGTTGGACACATATTACCCAAACAGAAGTCATCATCTTGAGAACACGTGTCTCTATGAAGTGCTGAAAAACTACACTTTTAAGCGGAATACTACATAGAACATCAATGATGGAAAATATGGAGTCATTAGTTCTGAAGGTTGTTTGGTGAAACAAAGTAAAGGAAATGTGATTAATCAAAGGAAGCTGAGTTGCGACACTGCTGATAAAAGGGAATTTTACTATTTAGCCCTTTTACAACTATTCAAACCATGGCGTTCAGAACTGGAATTACTTGGAGATTTCCAGAGCTATGAAGATTCCTTTAATGCTTGTAAAGGTAGCATACAATGCAGTGCTTTTGCAAATTATGTGAAAATGTTGGACAATGAAATTAATCAAGAAGGTACAATTGCAGCTGAGATTGCTAAAGACAGTTGTCAAGGCAGTCAAAGTTCTGCTGCGCTGAGTCAAGATCCACTAGGACAACAAATTGTTGAAAATGAAGCAGCAATCGCCATGAATGAGGTGGAAACAGCAATGTATCAAGCTCAAGAAGATGTAACAAACTTAGGAAATTTGGAAGAACAACTTAATGTTGAGCAGAAAGAAATATATGAGCAAATGAGACAACAGATTGACCAAGGATTACTTCTTGAAAAGAAAGAGTGCTCATGTACGTCATTTCAACCTATCCAAATGTACGTGAGTGGCAAGCTGGAACAGGAAAACGTTTTTTAATTAAAGTAATTACAAGTTATCTACAGAAAACAACTGAGTCGCATTTTTCTTGTGTTGTCAATGCTCCAACTGGGTTGGCAGGACACAACATTAAAGGAATTACTTTACATCGTTTATTAATGCTACCAGTAGAGCATGAAAACACATTGGAGTATCACAAGATATCTGGAGAAGTTTGCTGTGAAGTTTCAAGAGTATTGAAGAAAATTAGACTTCTCATTATTAAACTTCTCATATGGTCTCAAACTTAATGCTTGCCTTTGTGCATTTAAGAATGTAGCAAATTCTTAAAACAGAGTTTGATGTATTATTTGGAGGAAAACACGTCAAATTTTTGGGAGATCTACTGCAACTGACTCCTGTAAAAGTTCAACCAGTTTTTAAAACACTTGCGCATGAAGACACCAGAAAGTCTCTGGGTAGTGTTGGAAACGTGAACATTTGGTCATATTTTGAATACAAAGAACTCATTACAAATATGCGACAGGCAAATGATGTTGATTATGGAACTATTCTTCAAGATATAAGAATTGGACTATTGACAGAACATGGCAAACAAGCTTTACAGACTCGATTACTTTCAAATTTGTTTCAAAATGAAAATATACTTCCTGAGAAAATATACATGGAAATTGCACATAAGAAATCTGTAATCTGCTTAATGCCAACACTGCGTGAGTGTTCTATATTCAACTAACAACTTTTGAAACTGGAAAATGAAGAAATAATAAAATTGGAAGCCATCAATAAAATAGAACATGAAGGAATCACTATTATTTTGAACGAAAAATTGAAGACAAAATTGGATTCTTTAAAAAAATCAATATCTAAAACTGCTGGTTTAGAAAATAATCTTTATACATATAGGAACTGTCCGATCATTTTAAGGCATAATTTGGATGTAGAAAAAGATTAAGTTAATGGAGCAATGGGCAAAGTTGTGGATTTTGTTAATTCTCAACATAAAGATGATATTGAATTCTTAAAGATTAAATTTGATCAGATTGAAAAAGTGAAAGAAATCGTTTTTTGCTTGTTAAAGATTTTTATGTCCGTAGAAAACAGTTTCCATTTTCTCAGGCATATGCAGTGACTATTCATAAATCTCAAGGTTTAAGTGTTGACAGTGCTTTGGTGAACATTGGAAATACTGTGTTTAAAGAGGGTATGGCATATGTTGCTTTGTCCAGAGTCAGAACATTATCTGGTTTGTTTTTGATTGATTTTGATGATACCAAGATTACTGCAGATGCCAACTGTGTCAAAGAATACAATAGGTTAAGAAGAACATATGCCCTAATTTATGTCAATATCCTGTATTTGAAAAGTGTGTGGTTGCTCGAAAAAGAAGGTATGAGAATATCTGAACTGAAGGTGTAGAGAAGGGAAAAAAATCAAGAAAATGTTGTGATTGCAAGCAAGAAGAAAAAGGACACTGTTGAAGAGATTGTTGGTTTTCAGTTTGAAAACAGTTCTGGTGTCAACTTCTATGCTAATGTAATGGTCAATGTTGTTTTTTTTCTTGAAGGTTTGCAACAGCAAAGTATGGAGAATCGGGATAAAAGATGTTGTTCTTTGTTACATTCTCTTTATGAAAAATTGAGAACAGATAAAAGTAAAATACAAAGTGTTTCTGATGTTTGTAATCTTTTGGATGTATGTTCTGGTTCTACACAATTTACACAAAATATCCAACAAGATGCTCAGGAGTTTCTAATGTATATGCTTACAGAATTGGAAAATGAAGGTGTAAACATAGAGAATATTTTTGGCCTTTATTATAAATGGGAACATCAATGTGAAAGTTGTATGTATACATGTAGCACTAATGTAGACACTGAAAGATTTTTATATTTGACATTACCGGACTGTAAATCAGTGTCTTTCAGTAAATTAGTTGAAGCTGCAAACCAAAACATGGAGTGTAGGCAATGCAAATCAGAAATGTTATCAACATTATTTATCCACAGATATGGAAAATATATAATTTTAATGATGCAACGTTGTACAGCTGATGGAAGAAAATTGGACACTTTAATAAAACATTTTGTTGCTGCACAACTATCAATATCTGGACGGACTTTTGTAGCAGTAGTAATAATTTTCCACAATGGTCCTTGAATAACATCAGGACATTACACTGCATATCTCAAAAATGAGAAAGGCTGGAGTCTTTGTAATGATGCAGAGCTGGTTTTCAAACAATGTTTGCCTTTCGAATTGCCAAATTCCTATCTAATATTTTTAAAGCCAAAGTTTAGAGAAGATAATTCAGCCTCTGAGGAATTTATTGTTATCATTTTATAGGATTATCACAGGATAATTTACATAAAAATTACTGCAAACATACAATTTGGCCTCAAGGAAATGTATTTATTTGAATTATGGACTTTTTGTTGCACATTGTCTCGATGTATAATTTTAAGTGGCATTATTTATAGTGTTTATAAATTTAAGTAATAACATTTTCTTAGCAGTAATCATTTTATATACGTGTGATTTATATTATCTAGTATTTTACTATAGATGTATTATTGGTTTTTTTAAACAATCTAATCGATTGGTTTTTTTTTGCCCGCTATTATGTGATGAGTACAATTGAAATCACTGTTTCTAGTAAAATTCAATATGTTCTGAGAACAGCAAAAAAGGCAAAGAAATTACTTTGTAAAATTTTCAAATTATGCTGTGCTGTTAAAAATATAATATTATATGTTATAACTATTTATTCATTTTTTTACAGATCTTATATTCAATACCATTTAGATTATAAAAAACAAGTGAATAAAATGTGTTCTGTTTTTTACGTGTATTACTGTTGAGGTAAGTTTTAGTAAGTCTTAAAATGGAGAATGAACTGTGTTTCCACACAGTGGAAGAAAATGAACATGGATGGACTGGATTTCTGTCAGAAAATTGGAATGCAAAAAGGTATAAAATAGGGGACAGCCTCAGAACACCTGCAAGATATATGGTATACTACAGAATAGACTAAGTTCTTATTTAAACCACATCAGTCAGTGTTTTTGCAAATGTCATATTAGGCAGCATCTCTTCCCTTCATAATATATAAACATATCCTATTAGTTCCCTAAAACGTAAATAGTTGTAAATGTATCTTATTATCTGTTATAGGTACCAAAATTTACTACTATAATAACTAAGTATGGGCGGAAAATTCGTTCCGCTCGTGGAATTTGCGGATTTGCCGCGATTTCGTGATCCGTGAATCACGCAAAATCACGGCAAAATCTGTGAATTCGCGAGCGGGACAAATTTTGCTCAGGAAGCACTTATAGAGTTACAGCAGGTGCCCAAGTTGAAGCTCTTTTCTTTGTAACATTTACAAAATGGTTACAAAGAAATAAACTTCAACTGGGGCACCTGCTGTAACCCTGTAAGTGCTTCCTGAGCGGCGCCTCGTTGCCTACTTGCAACTATTCTCTGACCCTGCTCTGACCCTCGAAGCAGGGTCAGAGAATAGTTACAAGTAGACAACGAGGCTCCGTGAACAGGAAGCACTTACAGAGATAGATAAAGCAGGTGCCCGAGTTGAAGGTCAAATTCAGTAACTCCTTAATCAGCCCCAAAAAATCGTGCGCTTTGTCGAGGCTGGGCAGGTGTGCTTTCTCCCCATATCTAAAGTCGAAAATTAGCTATGATGCTTGATGGAGGCCTTTGCATTGCAATTCCTGTAACCAGTAGCTTCTTTCTAATCATCTGCTGCTCTGATCTGTGCCTGACCTTTTAAACACCCAAAAAGAGGCATGTGAACTCGCAAAGAGGCCCCCCATTTGCCCCCCCCACACACTAGCGTTGTGCACCGTCTTCCCGCCCTTTACACACTATGATGGACAGCGCACTCGAGGGACCTCGGCTGCCCTTCGGCGCGATGGCAAAGTTATTCAGCCCCAAAAAATCCTGCGCTTTGTTGAGGCTGGGCAGGTGTGCTTTCTCCCCTTATCTACTGTCGAAACTTTGCTATGATGCTTGATGGAGGCCTTTGCATCCTTGACTTTCACGAGTGCAATCTCCGTGCAGGTCCTGTGACCAGGAGCTTCTTTCTCCCCATCTGTTGCTCTGATCGGTGCCTGACCTTTTATACACACAAGAGGCATGTGAACTCACAAAGAAGCCCCCCCACACACTAGCGGTGTGCACCGTCTTCCCGCCCTTTACCCAATATGATGGACAGCTCATTCGAGGGACCCCGGCGCCCTTCGGCGCGATGGCAAAGTTAATCAGCCCCAAAAAATCAGGCGCTTTGTGGAGGCTGGGCAGGTGTGCTTTCTCCCCATATCTACCGTCGAAAATTAGCTATGATGTTTGATGGAGGCCTTTGCATCCTTGACTCACGAGTGCAATCCCCGTGCAGTTCCTGTAACCAGTAGCTTCTTTATCCCCATCTGCTGCTTTGATCGGTGCCTGACCTTTTATACACACAAGAGGCATGTGAACTCGCAAAGAAGCCCCCCGTTTGCCCCCCCACACACTAGCGGTGTGCACCATCTTCCCGCCCTTTACACACTATGATGGACAGCTCACTCGAGGGACCCCGGTGCTCTTCGGTTCGATGGGAAAGTTACACACACATGGTCACTGGAGGCAGCTCTTCTGGCCCTACGCTGCTGTAGTGCAGGAAAAGGACTATACATTTACCCAACGAGGTAGCACTTACTGATTAGCCAGTAGAAAGTACTCCAGTTAAGTATGGTGCAAAATCGCAAATAAATCCGCGATTTCACGGGGAAATTCGCGAACCGCTGCTTCCAAAAATTCGCCCATACTTAATAATAACAAATGGCCTAGCCAATAACTCTCTTTCTTATTTATAAGGTGAGGAAAAGGAATCTGTATACCTTTTCTTTTTCATGTAAATAAAATCTCATTATACACAGTACTTTGTGTTGAAAAGGTGTTCTATAAGTTTTGTTGTGCGTGTTTGCACGGAGCACTCATAAAAGAAGACACATTTCCAGATTTATCATAAATCATAAATCTGGACATGTTAGTGAATGCTACACCATCCTTCTATTGGTATAGCAAAGCACAACTTCTCCTCATTTTTTCACTGTCAATATATGCTGGAATGCACAGCATATATTGAAGGAGAAAAATGCCTTTCCTGATTGTTTTTGTGCAGGAAGGTGCAGGAAGGTGTCCCTTATTTGACAGAAAACAATCTCCACATGACATGGACATCCTTGCTCCATGGTGCAAGGGTGCCTGTGTAACCACATGCCTGCAGTTTATGCAGCTGTGCAGAGAGAAGCACAGAGTTTCAACACATTTATGTACATATGTTACATCCTTGTGCTTCGGAAGTACCACAGCTCGCTGTAGTTAAACAGTTTGCAGTTCTGCATAAGCATTGTTTGTTGGGGTGTCCGCTTGAAAGCACTTCATTGCATATTCGGCAAGTAACTTTTGTTGCAGTCCCCTTTTTAAGCCTGGTGGAAAAGTGAACAATTTCCAGACAATGCTGGTATATTTTTGCTTGAGTGGAGGTTCAGAAACAGATTCTTGCTATGATGAGTTCCCTGAATCAGAGGATGATGGTGGATTACCAGCCATAGTATCTTAAATGAATCTCTTCTTCAAAAAAGAAAGAGCAGCAGATTTTCACAGGAGGTCTTTCCCTCAGAAAAGTTGTAATAATAGTGATTGAAATGGATGGGGTCCTATAATAGTTTCAATAAGACGTGTAATGAACCAATCAAATCTCTGTTTTTAAAGTCACATGGGGTCCGCGTAGGATGCGCGTAGGATGTGGACAGTCAATACGCACCCTACTTGCATCGTGCTCGCGTCCAGCGCAAGTTCGTGAGATTGCATAAAAAAGTCATGAACTTTTAAAGAAAGTTAAAGAATATTATCAGAAAATGTCTTCTCTTAATATTTATATTAAATATATAGAAATAAGTTTTCCAACATAAAAAAAATTGCTGAAGCAGCACACCCATCACTTGCGATATGCAGATAACGTCACACGCTACAGCGCGTACGTCACATCACATTATTCGTAAATGTCGCGTATGCGCCATGTATCGCGCACAGGTCGCATAGCAACCGTGTTGGAAAAGTCATACCTGTCGCACACCCTACTCGGATCCTACACAACGACGTAAAATGGCGGACACGTTTTGCACAGTAAATGAGCAGGGTGTTAGTAAGGTGCGCAGCTCCATAAAAAAGAAAAAAGAAATACAAAAAGTGTATGAACAATATATAATGAAAAAATATATATTTTTGTGTAAAAAAATTAATTAAGAAAATGTGTAAGGTAATTTAAAAAATAACATCTAAAAATAAAATGATTAAAAAAATATTGTTAGAAAATATAAAACAAACAATAAATAAATCTAAAAATCATGATATAGTTATGAATTAGCATTTACAAAACCTTTGAAATTCACTGAAAAATAAATAGGTTTCAGACACGTTATAGTTAGGAATTAGCATTTAAAAAACCTTTGAAATTCACTGAACAAACCATAGGTTTCAGACAAGTTATAGTTAGGAATTAGCATTTAAAAAACCTTAGAAATTCACTGTAAAAAACATAGGTTTCAGACATGTTATGGTTAGGAATTATCATTTAAAAAACCTTTGAAATTCACTGAAAAAACCATAGGTTTCAGACAAGTTATAGTTAGGAATTAGCATTTAAAAAACTTTAGAAATTCACTGAAAAAACCATAGGTTTCAGGTGTGTTATAGTTAGCTGGACATTTCACTCATATAAAACCATTGAAATTTTTATAGTTAGTTGTACTAACTATAACTCGCGCGTCTGCAATCCACTGCTGATGATGTCACATTTTACATCATTCATGACATGGTCAGTGACATCACTGATGACATCACTTATGACATCTCAAATGACATCACTGATGACATCACTGATGACATCATCCATGTGACAAACTATTACACCTCATCATACAGTAGCATAACCTTTCAACACTCATTATAAAATATGAAGTACCATATTTGAAACCATTGACACACCAGTACAAGTTTCAAAAATCCCACTCAGTAATTCCTACATCTACACACATCTAAAAACTTACATATAGATACACTCATACATGCTAACAAAGATCAATAGAACACTATTAAATATACTTATAAACCTATATCAACATTACACACCAGCACATATTCTATTCCTTTATGTATATATTCTACTCACTTATGCAAACAATTGATCATACTTATATTTATTAAGCTATTCACTTACACAAACACCACTTTATGTCTTCATATAGATAGTAACTAATACTTAGTGTGTTATAAAATTAGTATCACAAGTATACAGTTATCCATACATCAATCATAAAATCACTGAGTATTACGTATACTTATTTTTATACAATAACTGTCACACACACTGCCTTTTATATTTCTAGTTTGTTGGAAATGTATCATTGAGAAATATATGTACTCATCACCACACCAATAAAGAGATTCACTCACCCATACAACTGTTTCCACATACAGGGCCTCATTAGGATCGCGGTTTTCCCGCATCCTCCGGGCCGGCGGAAGCCACCGCCGGCCCGGGGGATGCAGGAAAACCGCTGCTGAGCCTCAAAAGACCCACCACGATATTAGGATGGCGGTGGGTCTTGAAATCTGTCCACAGCTTTTCCGCCGCGGTCGCCTTCCGACCGCGGCAGAAAAGCTTTAATATGGCTGGCGGTGTCTATCAGACACCGCCAGCCATATTATGATGGTGTAAAATGTATGCTTTTCCGCAGCGGCTTTTCCGCCGTGGAAAAGTATACGGACCTTCAATTCGGGGGCCCGTTGCGGGCCCCCTGGGTGAAGGGGGGGTGGGGGATGCTCATGGGGGGTACCTATGGTACCCCCCTGCATTTGTGTGAACAAAGCAGCAGGCACCGCACAGTGCCTGCCGCTTTGTGCATGCAAATGCACAACTTACATTTTTAACATTGCGGCGGGTGCTGCTTGAAGCAGCACCCGCCGCAATGTTAAAGATACAGGATGTGACTGCCAGGGTGGCGGTAAAATCCTAATTTGGATGGAGGGACCGCCGCTGCCCCTGCGGACGGTCCCTCCTACTCTATGGTGGCGGACGGACTCAGGTCCGTCCGCCATCATAATCGGCCCAACAGTGTTAACCTCATATACCTACCGAATCAACTTTTTACACATCTTAGAACAGTCACACACCTCCCACCCAACCACACACACATTCATTCACTATCCCATACAAATACTCACTTAACTAATTATTAACTAATATAGACTTTCACATAGCTAGTAACCAACTTATGTAGTAGTTTACACAACAAGAGATAGAGTGATACAGGTAGTCATACAGTTTAATTATTATCCCATATATTTAGTGAAACACTTTAAATTCGTCACTTAGACAGTCAATCACATTGCCACTAAATCCTCCATTCAGACACTTATACATCCACTCAGTCGTCAGGGCAGATTGATATATATATATATATATATATATATATATATATATATATATATATATATATATATATATATATATATATATATATATATATATATATATATATAAATATATATATATATATATATTCACTGAAAAACCATAGGTTATAGACCATATATAGTTAGGAATTAGCATTTACAAAACCTTTTTTTACTCACACAAAACCATTGAAATTCGCATATATAGTTAGTTGCACTAACTATATATCGCGCACCCGCAATCCACTGCTGATCATGTCACATATTACATCATTCATGACATGGTCAGTGACATCACTGATGACATCACTGATGACATCTCAAATGACATCACTGATGACATCACTGATGACATCACTGATGACAACATCCAGTGACTGTATGTTTCTGTAAAGTTAAAATATGTCTTACATATTGAAGAATGAGTGGATGTATAAGTGTCTGGATGAAGGATTTAGTAGGTGCATGACTGACTGTATGAGTGAGTGATTAAATGTGTCTCACTGAGTGCATGGGTTAGTGACTAAACTGTCTTAATTTGTACATCATTATGTCTGTTGTTCTGTAAACTGCTGCATGTGCTGATCAGTAGCTATGTGAGTAACTATATGGGTTATTGATTAGTTGCCAAAGTATTTGTATGGGAGACTGAGTGTGTGTGTGGGTGGCTGGGAGGTGTGTGACTCTGTGCATAGATGTGTGAGCAGTTGATTCACTAGATGTATGGGTTCAAAAGTGCATGTGGAAACAGCTGTATGGGCGGTTGACTGTGTGCATGAGTGTATTGGTGAGTGAATGGATATCTCAGTGCTACATGTCAAAGTAAGTACATATGTAAAACACAGTACATGTGAGAGTTGACATATATAAATAACTGTGCATAAGAGCCAGTGAATGTGTGAGTGGCTGTATGGATCATTGTGAATTTGTATCAGGGATTGTATAAGAGAGTAAATATGTGTTAGAATATGTTTGAATTAGTAAGGTGCGTATAACTGTATAGTTGAGGAAATGGAGGAGTGATTGATTCTTTGCATGACTGACTAGATGTATGAGTAACTCCATGGATGAGTGACAATCTGTGAGTGTCTATTTACACTGATTGTATCTAAGGTTATATTAGAGTCTGAAGAGGTTCACCGTATTATCACATGAATGATATTATCAGTGATGTCATCAGTGATGTCATTTGAGATGTCATCAGTGATGTCATCAGTGATGTCACTGACCATGTCATGAATGTTGTAATATGTGACATGATCAGCAGTGGATTGCGGGTGCGCGATATATAGTTAGTGCAACTAACTATATATGCGAATTTTAATGGTTTTGTGTGAGTAAAATAAGGTTTTGTAAATGCTAATTCCTAACTATATATGGTCTATAACCTATGGTTTTTTCAGTGAATTTTCAAGGTTTTGTAAATGCTAATTCCTAACTATATATGGTCTATAACCTATGTTTTTTTCAGTGAATTTTCAAGGTTTTGTAAATGCTAATTCCTAACTATATATGGTCTATAACCTATGGTTTTTTCAGTGAATTTCAATGGTTTTTTAATAGCAAATATCAAAAGCTGTAAAATGTGAAGTACGTGGTAGGTAAAAACATTTTCGTGTTTATGCACGCTGATGTGCTTTGAACGCTGCCACCCCTCCCCCCGCCCCCTCTTTTTTTTAAGGAGTATTCTCTCATTGCAGATAGTGAAGGGTAGGTAACGCAGGCCTTTGCCCCTGTTGTAATCTGTCGTGCCTACTTCCCTCTCCATTTGATTGATTGTTATCCAAGCATTTACTGTTTTGGAATTGGTTCTCTTTGGTTCATTCTCTATTTACAAACAAGCACAGAGTCGCAATACTCTGTTTAGTCTTTGCAGATAGTGAAAAATCGTTAGAAAAAACAAAAGGAATCAAGCAAAATCAGTAGGCCACTAATGGGATATCTTTTTGACCTCGCTAAAATAGAAACATTAGGAACAACACCTCATGGGAAATATGAAACTAGTGAGAGGAACTGAGCTCGACGCCATGATGGCTGAAAGACAGCTTGGCTCCGCCGCCCACCCCGCCCAAAATAACGACAAACCCTATGCAAATATTATAAATATATACAACACACCAGCAAAGTAACAGGGTAAAACGTTTTATTAAATAACTATTTACATGGCAGCCTGCTGCAACATCGATCCAAATGCATGCCGCCATTCCCGGGATTTCTCCCCGACTACTCTGTGGCCTAAAAGATGGATCAGTATGGGCAAATATACACTTGGGGATTCACAAGCAACAACAAGCCTTTGTATTTGGGGCTCAAAATCAACAACAGTGACAGAGAACAGAAGCGAACTAAGCACTCAGGGGCTACTTTTAAACGTAACATCATCTCCCCAAAGGTTCATCACCTTACACAGACATGCACTCTGATCTCCTTGGCCTCAGTCAAGCATCAATAGTAAGATTTTCATAGGTGAGTGTAGGTTCATGGTTTTCCAACCACAGACTAAAAACCTGGAGTGAGACTGAAAGAACCATAACTAGGTAAGAAGGAAGGCAGAGGCTGTAGGAAGGACTCTGGATATGGTATGTTGCTTGGTCCCTGAGATGCTTCGATGTCACTGCCTTGCACAAATGGCATAAGTCCTGGATGTTGGGTGCCATAGTTGAGGGTTCCGAGCAGCGTTTGTACCACTGTCTGAAGCTCATTTGCACCTGCTGCAGCTTCACTATTCTCAAAGTAAGTGGGGGCTGTTTGATGACCTGACTGCATTGGAAAGCAATGTGATGCGGTGCCTCCCTGAACCGCTTGACGGAGGCCCCGAGGGGCGGTGTGGTGGCGCGGACTCGGAGGGGGCGCTTGGCTCCTGCCCCCTCCCCAAGTCTTGTTGCCCTGGTGTGGCCTGAGATCGCCTCCGACATAGGCGGCCGGCTCCCGGGGTCAGGCGAAACTTTTTGCCTTTTGGTGACTCTTCCATTCTGGACCTTGTCCCACAATCCGTTTGACCTGAAGACACGTCCTGCGGTGCCCTGGTCCGACCATCACATATACCTGCGCCAGGAGACTGCGTGGGGTGCACTAAAAGGGAGAGGCGGCACGAACGAGCCTCCCCCACCTCCCCAGGTGAAGGTTTCTCAGCTACACCCCAGCGCTTCACTCGACCAGCTGACTTGCGCCCGCTCTTGCGACACAGTGCCTCGCTCGGCCAGCTGAATTGCGCCTGCTCTTGCTATTACAGCGTCTCACCCACCATCCAACGGAATTGTACCCAATCTTGCGGTACAGCGACAGGAGGCTGCCACGGAGCTCACAAAATGGCGGTCGGCTCCACAGACTTGTTGCCTGTCCCTTCTGCTGTCATTTAACAGAACTTTTTGGACTGCTGAAAGGGGTGCTGTTCCGACCGCTGGTTGGTGGAGACATTTTGACTATATTCTGGACCTGCATTGTCGCGTAATGCGTCATATGACGCGCCGCGTTAACGCACCCGGAAGTGCTCCGGTGCGCGAGGCGCGAAGCGCAGCTTCCCGGAAGCGATCCGGGGCGCGGCGCGCATAACGTAAGCATAACAATTCATGTGACTTGTTAATAAAACTTTTCATTGGTTCCTTTTACTTTTGGTTTCCTAATGATGGAAGGCTTGGTCATATGACCTAAAAATAACACTTTTCATTGGTTTAGAAAACATTTTTTTTCCCAAATGATGAAAGCCCCACCTTTTATTTCTCACTCTGAATTGTAAAGCAAAGGACCCAGATGCATTTACAGTTTATCACTAACAATGTTCCAGGCTAATGTATTTTCCCGGGAAATTTACAACTGTCCTGCAAGTAAAACATTCCTATTTCGAGAAAAAGGGCGTTTCTTCGTCCCATGAGGGAGCCCTTGAGCAAAAGAGGCTCGGCCTGCTGTCTTAGTCGCTGATAGGCCTGAATATCGGATTCTTATCGATCACTTTATCTTGCAGGAGTGGAAAACACAACAGCCCTTTACCATTTATCTTTACTGCTTACCTGCGTATTATACCTTTTAACCGTCATGTAATCGGGCTGCTTTATTTCACTTGCCTTTTACTGATTCGAAAACAGTGGCTATGATTCAAAACTGTACCAATCTAGGTACTACTACCATGTTTTGTTTTAAAAACCTTTATTGTGAAAATGTCAGTATACAAATACGGGCCTATAATCACGTGGGCCGGCCACGGAGCAAACTGTAATCGTATATGATGAGGGGACATTTACACTGTAGAAGAACGTAACGGGCGGGCCATTAGGTTGCAAGAACTAAGGTGTCTAACAGTTGCGGAACCGGTGGACGTACATTTAATAATTAAAGTACGACAGGGCCAGTTACAATAAAATTATCTAGATATACATTTGCGGGCAAGTACCATGGGTGACATTAATTCGAACTTTCAATAGTACAGTAATCAATAACACATCAGAACTTAATATCAATAAGGATGTCCAAATGTTCAATCAGTACTCGTTCCCGCCCGCCATGTGCTTCAAAACTGCATACGTATCTCGTGATATCAAGGCTGGGCAACCAGTACACAACAAGGAGTTACGAGTCCCATTTATACCGGCGCCATTTTGGACGAGGCCGGGCAGGTCCAGGATATAGTCAAAATGTCTCCACCAACCAGCGGTCGGACCAGAACACCTTTCGGCAGTCAAAAAAGGTTCCGTTAAATGACAACAGAATAGATAGGCAACAAGAACAATCAGTCAAAAGAGGGGAGGGTAAGTTCTTCCCTACCGGGTCACGTTGGGGCTCCATCGGAACTGATCGAATTGGTGGTCTACAGTGTTTCTGGATGTTTCAGACTGAAGCTGGCGTCTGCATGAGAACACCACCATCTCGTGGCTCCGTCGTGGCCATTCCGCAAGCAATCATGGCAGACGCTCCCCATCGGAAGCCTGCGGGAGTCGGGGCCCCGGTGACTTTTGTAGAATCTTCACGGCTGAGGGGACGCTTTCGGGAATGGGGCCCATGCCCTAGCAGGCAAGCGTCGGAGTTCCAAGGTGTCCCAGGGCCATTTTAGTGGACCAGGCCCAAATCCAAAGAGCCGGCCGCCATTTTGAGAGTCCTGTTGCAGCCGCCTATCGCTGCACCGCAAGAGTGGGCGCAATTCAGCTGGATGGAGGGCGAGACGCTGTGCCGCAAGAGCGGGCGCAACTCAGCTGGATGGAGGGTGAGGCATTGTGCCGCAAGAGCGGGCGCAATTCAGCTGGATGGCGGGTGAGGCACTGTGCCGCAAGAGCGGGCGCAAAGCAGCTGGATGGCGGGTGAGGCACTGTGCTGCAAGAGCGGGCGGAACTCAGCTGGATGGCGGGTGAGGCACTGTGCCGCAAGAGCGGGCGCAACTCAGCTGGATGGCGGGTGAGGCACTGTGCCGCAAGAGCGGGCGCAACGCAGCTGGATGGCGGGTGATGCACTGTGCTGCAAGAGCGGCCACAACTCTGCTGGATGGCGAGTGAAACGCCAAGGGGCGCCCCACTGCAGCTGAGGAGCCTCCACCTGGGGAGGCGGGAGAGGCCCGTTCGTGCCGCCTCCCCCCCCCCGGGGCGCCCCACGCCGTCTTTCAGCGCAGCATTGTAGGATGGCCACACCAGTGCAACTTGCTGGACACCACCTCGGTGCCATCCGGATCTCGGCGCGTTGTGCTGCCTTCGGCCTATTTGCACATTGGTCCACTACTGACGCCGCCTCACAGGCCGACGGATTTTGTAGGCTTTTTATAGCCCAAAGCCGCATAACAGGTCATGTGACTTGTTTTTAAAACTTTTCATTGGTTCATTTTACTTTTGGTTTCCAAATGATGGAAGGCTTGGTCATATGACCTAAAAATAACACTTTTCATTGGTTTAGAAAAATTTTTTTTTCCCAAATGATGAAAGCCCCACCTTTTTTTTTCTCACTCTGACTTGTAAAGCAAAGGACCCAGATACATTTACAGTTTATCACTAACAATGTTCCAGGCTAATGTATTTTCCTGGGAAATTTACAACTGTACTGCAAGTAAAATATTCCTATTTCGAGAAAAAGGGCGTTTCTTCGTCCCATGAGGGAGCCGTTGAGCAAAAGAGGCTCGGCCTGCTGTCTTAGTCGCTGATAGGCCTGAATATCGGATTCTTATCGATCACTTTATGTTGCAGGAGTGGAAAACACAACAGCCCTTGACCATTTATCTTTACAGCATTCCTGCGTATTATACCTTTTAACCCTCATGTAATCGGGCTGCTTTATATCACTTGCCTTTTACTGATTCGAAAACAGTGGCTATTATTCAAAACTTTACTAATCTAGGTACTACTACCATGTTTTGTTTCAAAACATTTATTGTGAAAATGTCAGTATACAAATACGGGCCTATAACCACGTGGGCCGGCCACAGAGCAAACTGGAATCGTATATGATGAGGGGACATTTACACTGTAGAAGAACGTAACGGGCGGGCCATTAGGTTGGAAGAACTAAGGTGTCTAACAGTTGCGGAATCGGTGGACGTAAATTTTATAATTAAAGTACGACAGGGCCAGTTACAATAAAATTATCTAGATATACATTTGCGGGCAAGTACCATGGGTGACGTTAATTCGAACTTTCAATAGTACAGTAAATGTGTCACGAGATACGTATGCAGTTTTGAAGCACATGGCGGGCGGGGACGAGTACTGATTGAACATTTGGACATCCCTATTGATATTAAGTTCTGATGTGTTATAACACATCAGAACTTAATATCAATAGGGATGTCCAAATGTTCAATCAGTACTCGTCCCCGCCCGCCATGTGCTTCAAAACTGCATACGTATCTCGTGATATCAAGGCTGGGCAACCAGTACACAACAAGGAGTTGGGAGTCCTATTTATACCGGCGCCATTTTGGGCGAGGCCGGGCAGGTCCAGGATATAGTCAAAATGTCTCCACCAACCAGCGGTCGGACCAGAACCCCTTTCGGCAGTCAAAAAAGGTTCCGTTAAATGACAACAGAAGAGATAGGCAACAAGAACCATCAGTCAAAAGAGGGGAGGGCAAGTTCTTCCCTACCGGGTCACCTTCGGGCTCCACCGGAACTGATCGAATTGGTAGTCTACAGTGTTTCTGGATGTTTCAGACTGAAGCTGGCGTCAGCATGAGAGCACCACCATCTCGTGGCTCCGTCGTGGCCATTCCGCAAGCAATCATGGCAGCCGCTCCCCACCGGAAGCCTGCGGGAGTCGGGGGCCCCGGTGACTTTTGTAGAATCTTCAAGGCTGAGGGGACGCTTTCGGGAATGGGGCCCATGCCCTAGCAGGCAAACGTCCGAGTTCCAAGGTGTCCCAAGGCCATTTTAGTGGACCAGGCCCAAATCCGAATTGCCGGCCGCCATTTTGAGAGTCCTCCTATCGCTGCACCGCAAGAGTGGGCGCAACTCAGCTGGATGGCGGGTGAGGCACTGTGCCGCAAGAGCGGGCGCAACTCAGTTGGACGCCAAGGGGCGCCCCACTGCAGCTGAGGAGCCTCCACCTGGGGAGGCGGGGGAGGCCTGTTCGCGCCGCCTCCCCCCCGGGGCACCCCACGCCGTTTTTCGGCGCAGCATTGTAGGATGGCCAGACCAGTGCGGCAACCTGCTGGACACCACATCGGTGCCGTCCGGATCTCGGCGCGTTGTGCTTTCTTCGGCCTATTCGCACAATGGTCCGCTACTGACGCCGCCTCACAGGCCGACGGATTTTGTAGGCTTTTTATAACCCAAAGCCGACTAAAAGACAGGCCAAAGCAGCCCATTGTTGCTACTCCGGGGAGGGAGGAGCAAGGACAGTGTCAAGCGGACGGTGAATACTTTGAGATGGATGTTGCACCAGGCTGCCATGTAAATAGTTGTTTAAAAAGTTTTTTTTTATTGTGTTTACTTTGTTGGAGCGTTGTATATATTTATAATTTATTAAAGTGTTAGAATCCTACTACTTTGTTGGAGTGCTATATATTTGTAATGTGACACATTCTTGTGAAGACTTTGATGTACAGAAAGGCATCCCTGAAATCTTCCGCTTCAGGCTCGGTCCCACACACCCTTACAGTGAGAATCCCCTACCCAATCACAATACAGGATCGTTATCAGATAGTAGGAATGCGTGTGGTGTGACAGATCTCATGGGGTGGGGGCATTGATCTACTGTAACTCCTTTGAAGAGGGGTGATTCTTTACAGTTGGGGCCATAAACTACTTCCGCAGGGCTAGGTGATAGCCTGGGACCGGCCTGAACAATCGGACACAGAGGAAGAGGAGTGTCAGAGGGTGCGGTAGTGAATAGGGTGAAAGGGAGGTGTCGGGCGGGCACGGGGTGTGTTTCTCAGGTAAGAGCAGCGCAGATGGGGGGAGGTTTATGGCCCATGCATGAGAGAGAGAGCGGGGGTGACCAGTGCATGGGGGAGATGCTTGCGAGGGTAGGGAGCCGTGCTGAGGATCGGCGGCGTGCAGAGAGTGGGTCTGGTCAAGGCATCTAAAATGGCTGCCGAGCACGACAAAAGTGTGGCAGGGAAAAAAGGCAAGATGGCGCAGACAATGTTTATCAATACGGATTAATTTTCCACAGAGAGAACGGGAGAGGTCAGAGAGGGGGGGTGTTCGTAGCGCCAGGGAGACGCGCTGGGGACGGGCGACGGGCAGAGGGGCCTTAGCGCTTTCAAAATGGCTGCTGCTTGCTAGAGCGTACGTGCCTGAGTGAGGAGACAAGGTGGCGCCGATTATGTTGACATCGCAAACCAGATTTTAACACTTAGACATGAAAGTGAAAACTGCACCATTGCTCCCCCCCCGACTGACACCCTCCTTTGCCTCAGCTTGGATCATCATTTGCTAAAGTGTTCAAAGACCCCACCGTGACTATAAGCACAACCGGGGCCTTACTGCACACCCTGAGAAAAACTACGCAGCAAGACAATCTCTACCTTCTCCCTTTTCCATGTTCCAACGCTTTTAAATGAACAATATATTTACTCGCAGTGACAAAATGGCGGTCTTCACTTCCTGATTTCCTTCGAATCGAACGTTAACAGACGTCACGCAGCAAAAAAAAAGTTCCGCTCACGCGCAGCTGCTGGAAGACATGTATCAACATATATGAGCATCCTCAGCCACCCTCAGAAAACATAGGGGGTCAGGATACGTCTCCCGTGCCCCCTTATACCCATTTCCCACATTGTTTTCCCTCCATCTTGTGATTTAATTAAAACGAAACACAAAATGGCGAATTCCCGTTACGCTACAGGTTTGCGACCCAGTTCGCGTACCGGGAAGCGCTTCTACCGCGAAAAATCAAATTTTTTGTATTTGCCCCACGGGACCCTTTAATAACCCCAACATCATTCCTAGGGGGTCAAGAGGGGTCTACCTTGCCCCCTTTCATTAAATTCCCCCTTCGTTTTTCTCCTCCTCTTGTCTCTCGATCCTACCGAGAGACAAGATGGCGGCCGTTCCGGACTGTTTAGCCAATCAGCTTCGCTTCACGAAGTTGCGTTACGCGTCAAGTTTGCGAACCGGGGCGCTAACCGGGACACTGTCACAGATATATCTGTTTTTTAAAATGTTAATTTCTCAAAATCCACTGGAGCACATATATTGAGACCTAGCAAAGGCACATCGGGCTAACAGTCCCTACAATTCTGCCAAGTTTTGTGTAAATCCATTCAGCCGTTCGAGCTAAAAGTGAGGCCATTCGCCCAATGGAAAACTCAATGTTAAAAACGCGTTTTGGGACCCCCCTTTTTTCTCGGCCCCCCTTGACAAAACCCCCCCAAATTTTCAGGGGCTGCTCAGAAACAGAATGTGCCATTTTCCTGAAAATTTCAGCCAATTCCGTCCACAAACGCCAAAGTTATTAGACATAGAACTTTCAAGAATCCCATAGAGAAAAAATCCTAACTATATATACCTACTGGCGACCGCCAGTAGGTAATATATATATATATATATATATATATATATATATATCCAAAAAAGCAAATGCCTTAATGAACTAATTGATGAAATGTGCACGAGTGCTGAAACCTACTCAAGGGAACTATTTTTTCACCGATGAAGGACCACAGTTACCATCATGCCTAACGGCATTACCTGTGAGCAACGCCCACAATAGGCGTTTTGTCAGCAAATAAAAGTGTTGTCATGCTCGGTGAACTTCCAGTACCTGCACACTCAGCCCATGATTACGAGGCGGGTCTGCCTCGAAACGCGTCGGGCATGGTGAAATGCTTCAGGAGACTTGAAAGGCAAGCGGCAAATGGGGCGCGCAGAACCGGATGGTGAGGTCGGCATTGTGAGCCCTCTGCAAGCACAAGGGCATTTGCTTTTTTGGATATATATATATATATATATATATATATATATATATATATATATATATATATATATATATATATATATATATATATATATATATATATATATATATATATATATATATATAAATATATATATATAAATATATATATATATATATATATATATATATATATATATATATATATATAAATATATATATATATATATATATATATATATATATATGTATATATATATCGAAGCAAACCGCATTCACTGGATGATGTCATCAGTGAATTCATCAGTGATGTCATTTGAGATGTCTTCAGTGATGTCACTGACCATGTCATGAATTATGTAATATGTGACATCATCAGCAGTGGATTGCGGGCGCGCGAGTTATAGTTAGTACAACTAACTATAACGGGGGAATTTCAATGGTTTTATACGAGTGAAATGTCCAGCTAACTATAACACCCCTGAAACCTATGGTTTTTTCAGTGAATTTCCAAGGTTTTTTAACTGCTAATTCTTAACTATAACTTGTCTGATACCTATGGTTTTTTCAGTGAATATATATATATATATGTATCACTCGAACTAGTAACACTTTACCTATGCTTTCATGCAGAATGACAAGCGCAGACCATCTAGTGTGCAAGCATTATTTTATTCCAGCTTGTTGCCTTGATGCGTTTCAGACATGCAGGCGGCCTTGATCACATGACTGCGCTGAGCAAGTAACCCCATTTTAAAGTGCCAGTGCCTGACATCATCAAAAAACATAGAAGAAATATTCAGTGAATTAATACACAATGTGGGTCATTTCAAAACAGTATCACTTTTTGAAAAGTAATTTTGTTTTAAAAAATATGCATTTATATTAGCATAAATGCTTCATGATGCTAAATCATCACAGTTTCAGTCATGTCGCCCAATGTATTGACATTTCTAATTTTTGGCATAAATACATTCATGACCCTGTTTTTATTGTTCAAAAATGGTACAATTCATAATTTGATTAAAATAACAAAAAGTGCTCCACAAAAGTGAAAGAAATTATAAAAGCATATTTTCCTGCATCATCCAGACAAATCTGTCAAATGCAGAAATATTACGTTCCAAAACATATTGTTGTAAATTACTCCACTTACTTTACCCTTGCCTTTAGCTCAATCCAGAAGTCAATATTAGTCTTCATCAAATCCAAGATTTATAAAGGGTATGACTCCTATTTCCACCATTACCCCAAGTGTTATTGAATTGTTGAGGTACATTGTTCCATTTGGTAGCATAATGCTATTTATGTACCTTCTGCAAATTCTTTAATAACCCAATATTACAATTTCTTTTTAATTGGATGAAAAAAACCATCAAAGTGCCTGTGTGCTACAGTACTTGGGATTAAAGTGACTAATGCCAATAAAGTGCAATTACGGAGACATTCTTTATTTACAGTTTTTCAGATGTGCAAAAGTATACTGTATTTTATGTAAATCATCTTTTTCGTTTGATTATATTCAACGTGGGAAAGTGGCTGATGTTAAGAACCTATCTAAAAAAGTTTTATAACCAAAATAAATATCTGCTACATAGGGACCTTGCTTAAAACTAACAAGTAAAAAGACAATCGGATAAAAACTACTCACTTATCTAAAAACCAATTATTAAAACATGGGTCAACAGTTAATTATGTGCAGGGATACTTCTTGATTTTAACTTGAGGTAAGAAAGTTTACAGTTTATCAATTCATGATTATTATTCCTTTTAAGCTCAACAATCAGTTCTTCCTAAGTTATTGTGTTCAGACTGATTGATCATCTTTCAGACAGCTAATTGCTCTGGATGGCTATATAACACTCATAAAAAAGTGTGAAGGTCTTCCGTTGCGTTGAGCCCCCCCAGGAGACTTGGAGTCGAACTCCAAAATATAGCTCGTCTCCAGGTGTCTTAATCTTGCCTCTCTGTCCCCCTCTCTTTTTGTCAAGGGTATAGCTTCTATACCAAAATAGCGTAGATGTTGGGGATTACTATGATGTTCAGCTTGAAAGTGTCTTGCAACTGGGTAACTCTGATCTCTGTTGGTTATTGCTCTTAAATGCTGCAAGATATGCTTGTAAACCGCCAGCTTGGTGCTGCCTATATACTTTATATAGCAGTCACATTCCAGAACATAAACACAGTATTCGGTTTTGCAGGTTAAGTGTTGCTTAATTTCTCTAACAGTTCCGGAAAAAGCAATAGTATAAGCCTGTGTATTGCTACCAAACTGACAACCTTTATATGAAATACATTTAAAAAATCCTTTTCTGGTTGTCAACCACATGTATTTTCGAAAACTCTACTGACTGTTCCTAGCCAGCATATTGCCCATATTCAATGATCTCCAAAAGGAGATTGAAGGATTTGAGGGCATCAGGTCACCTATCACCGGGTCATCCTGGATGAAGTGCCAATTATGTCTTATGATGCTCCTCAATTCCTTCTCCTGTTTTAAATATGTTAAAATGAGCCTGACCGGTTGCGCCTTTTGTTCTACAGCCCCCTGAGGGATTTTAGTTCTGTATATAAGGAGATCCTCCCTAGGCCTTGCTTGCAATTTTCTCATTGCAGCCTCCACTATTTTGGGGCTGTACCCTCTTGCTAAAAACCTGGCGCTACTCACCATTTGTTTAACCTTTGCATCTTCTTGGTCACTGCAGATGCGTAAGATACCAAGCATCTCCCCATACGGGATGCTCCTAATTAGATGTGGAGGATGTGCACTTGTTGCGTGTAAAAGTGTGTTACCTGCTGTCGGTGTTCTGTTTAGACCTGAACATCTAAAAAGGTCACTGAGTGCTTAATGATGTTAAAAGTAAATTTGAGATTAAGATCTTTTTGGTTATTTTCATCTATGAATTTCAACACACTTTCCTCACTCCCACATCACACAATAAAAAGATCATCTATTAAGCGCATCCAGGAGACTATATTTGTGGTATATATACACGCTCAAACTTCCGCATGAGGACCAGTTCCTCCCACCAACCCATAAACAAGCAGGCGTAGCTGGGGGAGAAACTGACCCCCATTGCGACGCCTTTTACTTGTTGGTAGTATTGGACATTGAAAAGGAACTGATTGTTTTCCAAACAGAAAGAACAATTCTTCTGCGGCGAGCTTGTGAGTTCTAAGCGCGCCAACAGACATCTTGCTGGCTGTTTAAAATATGCTCCTAAAGTCACAATCACAATGTTTTTCTGGACTTTTTCATACAATGAGACACCAAGTCCCAACAATGTTTTCTGGTCCCACCAATATCTTTGGATTGTAAAAAATGCACACATCCCGACCCTCACAGCAATACAATGATACGGGTATTGGTCTCACCTGCGTTGAAACTTCCAGGCGCTGCCCTCGTCGTATACCTGCTCAGCCGAGCGATGCCTTCCGAAATAGGGCAGCTTCCCTTGTTCCCCACTGTCACACACCGATTATTTCAGTTTCAAGACGTTTTTGCTGTGTCCAGGGGGCTCCGTCTGTTTCCTTTCCTAACCTCTTGACAGTGCCCCTGGGGTCCCCCAGTAGCAGTACCACAAGCCAGAGATACTGCCTGCAGGAAACCTTGACGGGCAAACAGTCTTTTTGCCCCATCCCGCCTTCTTTCCGGGATGGGGTACCAGCAGTAGGTTATATATATATATATATATATATATATATATATATATATATATATATATATATATATATATATATATATATATATATATGTATATATATATATATATATATATATATTACCTACTGGCGGACGCCAGTAGGTATATATAGTTAGGATTTTTTTCCTATGGGATTTCTGAAAATTCTATGTCGAATAACTTTGGCGTTTGTGGACGGAATTGGCTGAAATTTTCAGGAAAATGGCACATTTTGTTTCTGAGCAGCCCCTTAAAATTTGGGGGGGTTTCGTCAAGGGGGGCCGAGAAAAAAGGGGGGTCCCAAAACACGTTTTTCCCATTCATTTTTCCATAGGGCGGTTGGAATCACTTTTAGCTCGAACGGCTGAATGGATTTACACGAAACTTGGCAAAATTGTAGATATAGTTTGCCCAACGTGCCTTTGCTATGTCTCAATATATGTGGTCCAGTGGATTTTGAGAAATTAATGTTTTAAAAAACAGATATATCTGTAACAGCGCTCCGGTTAGCGCCCCGGTTCGCGTACCTGACGCGTAACGGAACTTCGCGAAGTGATGCTGATTGGCTCTCCGGTGTCTGTCAACATTCTAAACAGTCCGGATCGGCCGCCATCTTGTCTCTCTGTAGGATCGAGAGACAAGAGGTGGAGAAAAACAAAGGGGGAAATTAATGAAAGGGGGCAAGGTAGACCCCTCCTGACCCCCTAGGAATGATGTGGGGGCTATTAAAGGGTCCCGTGGGGTAAAAAATAAAAAATAAAATGTTTTCGATTTTTCGCGGTAGAACCGCTACCCGATACGCGAACCGGGTAGCTCACCGGTAGCGTAACGGGAGTTCACCATTTTGTGTTTTGAACAAATTTAATCACAAGATGGAGGAATAACAATGTGGGAAATGGGTATAAGGGGGCACGGGAGACGTATCCTGACCCCCTAGGTTTTCTGAGGGTAGCTGAGGAGGCTCATATATGTCAAGAAAAAAAAATTGGGAATTTTTCACGCGGTTAGCTGCCGGTACGCGAACCGGGTAGCGAACCGGGAAGTGAACATAAGTGAAAATTAGTGAAAAAAGGTACATTCAAAATTTTAAAAGAGTAATTATAGTTAAGGTAGCTCTGAAAAGAGCTTTTGGGTTCTGTGTAAGTTCTAGGTACTTATAAGTAGGTACCAATACACAGTCTTAAATTTTGTATGAAAACTCTGTTTCCCTCATCTGAGAAGTGCACACCATCTCCTCTGTAGATAACTTGCATGCAGTAACGCAAGTTATTGTTGTAGATGGCGCCATTCCATGGTCTCTCATATAAGCTGAAACAGACTTATTTACATGATTCCTCGATGTTGTTTTCTTGCGCGGCAGTTGCGCTAACGGAACGTTTCCCGGGTTGCGGCACCAAATTGAGCTAACGGGAAGCTACCCGGTGCGCGGACCGGTAGCGAAATAAAAAAAAATAATAAAAAAAATATATAAATAAAAAATTATATTACAAACATATAAAATATATTTTTGCCTTAAAATAAGAATACATTTTACAGCTTTTGATATTTGCTAATAAAAAACCATTGAAATTCACTGAAAAAACCATAGGTTATAGACCATATATAGTTAGGAATTAGCATTTACACAACCTTAAAAATTCACTGAAAAAACCAAAGGTTATAGACCATATATAGTTAGGGATTAGCATTTACAAAACCTTATTTTACTCGCACAAAACCATTGAAATTCGCATATATAGTTAGTTGCACTAACTATATATCGCGCACCCACAATCCACTGCTGATGATGTCACATATTACATCATTCATGACATGGTCAGTGACATCACTGATGACATCACTGATGACATCTCAAATGACATCACTGATGACATCACTGATGACAACATCCAGTGACTGTATGTTTCTGTAAAGTTAAAATATGTCTTACATATTGAAGAATGAGTGGATGTATAAGTGTCTGGATGAAGGATTTAGTAGGTGCATGACTGACTGTATGAGTGAGTGATTAAATGTGTCTCACTGAGTGCATGGGTTAGTGACTAAACTGTCTTAATTTGTGCATTATAATGTCTGTTGTTCTGTAAACTGCTGCATGTGTTAATCAGTAGCTATATGAGTAACTATATGGGTTATTGATTGGTTGCCCAAGTATTTGTATGGGAGACTGAGTATGTGTGTGAGTGGCTGGGAGGTGTATGATTCTGTGCATAGATGTGTGAGCAGTTGATTCACTAGATGTATGGGTTCAAAAGTGCATGTGGAAACAGCTGCATGGGCAGTTGACTGTGTGCATGAGTGTATTGGTGAGTGAATGGATATCTCAGTGCTACATGTCAAAGTAAGTACATATGTAAAACACAGTACATGTGAGAGTTGACATATATAAATAACTGTGCATAAGAGCCAGTGAATGTGTGAGTGGCTGTATGGATCATTGAAAACGTGTATCAGGGATTGTATAAGAGAGTAAATATGTGTTAGAATATGTTTGAATTAGTAAGGTGTGTATAACTGTGTAGTTGAGGAAATGGAGGAGTGATTGATTCTTTGCATGACTGACTAGATGTATGAGTAACTCCATGGATGAGTGACAATCGGTGAGTGTCTGTTTACACTGATTGTATCTAAGGTTATATGAGAGTCTGAAGAGGTTCATCGTATTATCACATGAATGATATTATCAGTGATGTGATCAGTAATGTCAAATGAGATGTCATCAGTGATGTCATCAGTGATGTCACTGACCATGTCATGAATGATGTAATATGTGACATCATCAGCAGTGGATTGCGGGTGCGCGATATATAGTTAGTGCAACTAACTATATATGCGAATTTCAATGGTTTTGTGCGAGTAAAATAAGGTTTTGTGAATGCTAATCCCTAACTATATATGGTCTATAACCTTTGGTTTTTTCAGTGAATATTTATATATATATCTATATATATATATATTCACTGAAAAACCCATAGGTTTCAGGCCTTACATAGTTAGGAATTAGCATTTAAAAAACCTTGGAAATTCACTCAAAAAACTATTAGTTTTAGGGGTGTTATAGTTAGCTGGACATTTCACTCATACAAAACCATTTAAATTGTTCCTATATAGTTAGTTGTACTAACTATATTTTGCGTACCTGCAATCTACTGCTGATGATGTCACATATTACATCATTCATGACATGGTCAGTGACATCACTGATGACATCTCAAATGACATCACTGATGACATCACTGATGACATCATCCAGTGAATGTGGTTTGCTTCGTTATTTAAATATGCATTATATATATTACAATTTGCATTGAAGAATGAGTGGATATATAAAAATAAATATCTGGATGGAGGATTTAGTAGCAGTGTAATTGACTGTTTACTTTAACAATTTATAGTGTCTCATTAAATATAGTGGATAGTGACTAAACTGTGTGAATATCTGTATCACTTTGTCAGTTGTTGTGTAAACTGGTTCTCCAGTTGGTTACTAGCTATGTGAAAGTCTATATTAGTTATTGATTAGTTAACTGAGTATTTTTATGGGAGAGTGAATGTGTATGCGGTTTGGTGGGGGGTGTGTGACTGCCCAAAGACGTGTGAATAGTTGATTTAGTAGATATATGAAGTTAAAACTACATGTTCTAACAGTTGTTTGGGTGAGTGAATATCTTTATGGGTGTGGTGATGAGCAAATATATTTCTCAATGGTACATGTCCAACGAGGGAACTATGGTACTGGTATTGATTTATCGTCCACCTATACCTATGCCGTCTTTCCCAGTCTCCATATCTGAGCAACTGGCCGGTCTGACCGTTGATTATGATAGAGTCATGCTGATAGGGGATCTGAACTATTGGTATAACAACCTGGAAGCAGGTCCTCACGCTTCAGAACTCTTCGAGCTTCTTTCCAACTTAAATTTTCATCAACATGTCCTGATTCCCACCCATGACAAAGGTCACATCCTGGACCAGATCTGGTCGTATAATATCCCTATTTCCAGTCCCAGGGCATCACCCTGCATATGGTCTGACCATCATTTGCTGCAATTTTCCATCACTCTGCAGGGCAACTTGAAAATCCCTGTGCCCCTAGGAGGGTTAGCCAGGAAATGGAGATCGTTAAGCATCCCAGATTTCTTATCTACCTTGACTAACTCCCTTCCGACCCAGGCTCTGGACATTAACCTGATGGACAAAGCATTCACTAACTGGCTCTCATCTGCCTGTGACGTACATGTCCCCCTAACAAAGTTTTCCCGCTCTTGCAGAATGGATGCACATAGGTGGTTTTCCACAGACCTAAAAATTAAAAAATTAGAACTCCGCCAACTAGAAAGAAAATGGAGGCAGGGTTATCTTGAGTCAGATAGACGCTTATTCACGATTGCTCGGAGGAATTACAATAGCTCCATCTTAGCTGCTAAGGCAGCCTTCTTCTCTGATAAATTCTCCATGGCCCATAATAAATCGAGAGAAATTTTTAATGTTGTAAACAAGCTATGCAATGACACCCGTACCTCCCCTTCTCAACCCCGACTCAACTGATGTGTAATCAGCTTAACGATTTCTTCAAGGAGAAGATTGATATTATAAAAGCTAGTATCCAAGCGACTCAGGTCATGGCAACCAGCAAGGAAATCTGTGGAAACCCACACACACTACAGTTTTTTCCCCATATTGATTGTCCCAAATTGGTGGAGCTTATGAACCAGGTAAAGTCTGGGTCTCCCAATGATCCCTGCCCCCCGCATATACTGAAGGAAGTTTATTCTACATTACCTCAAGGAATACTCCCACTCCTGAATAGCTCTCTTTCACAGGGAAAAGTCCCCAACTCATTCAAAGATGCTATTTTGGTCCCATTAATTAAAAAACCGGGCGCAGATGTATCCATTCTCTCTAACTATCGCTCCATATCTCTCCTTCCGTTTGGCGCCAAGTTGCTCGAAGCTCATGTGGCTAGCTGCATTTCTAACTTCATTGAGACATCCGATTACCTGGAGCCAAACCAAGCCTGGTTCCGCCAGGCACATTCTACCGAGGCGGTTATTCTTGCTGTCTTGGATACTTTAAGGTCCAACGCCGATAACGTCAATCATCAGGCACTTGTACTTTTAGACCTATCGGCCGCGTTCGACACGGTGGATCACACCATCTTATTACACAATGTCGAACAAGCCGGCCTTAGCGGCTCGGCTCTCGCCTGGATTAAGTCCTTTTTGAAGGACCGATCCCAGGCAGTTAAGCTGGGGAATTTTATGGCACCCTCCACTACTTGCGGTGTTCCGCAGGTTTCATCATTATCCCCCCTCCTATTTAACCTATACCTTAATCCATTGCTGCAGTCCCTAAAAAATAGGAAAGTCACCATCTACAATTACGCAGACGACTTGCAGATGGTTTTTCCTCTAAACTCAGCGGACGCTGCGGAAGAATTCCAGTCCACTATGTTGCATATTCAGGGCTGGATGGATGAGAACCATCTAAAGCTCAACCCGGGAAAGACCGAGCTGGTACTCCCTGGGAACAGTGCAACAAGTTGGGGCCCTCACTTTTGGCCATCCTCGATGGGGTCCCCTCCAAACCCTTCCCAGTCGGTGAAGAGCCTTGGGGTCACTCTTAACTCCGACCTCTCACTGAAAAGTCAGATCGGAACAGTGATCTCTTCTAGTTTCTTCCAACTTCGAAAGATCAAGAAAATTGCCCATCTATTGACACACTCCGCCCTCATCCAAGTGGTAATCACCTTGGTTCTTTCCCGCCTAGATTTCTCCAACTCTATATATCTGGGCCTCCCCCTTACTCTTTCAAAACCTCTGCAGATTGTCCAAAACCAAGCTGCGAGATTAATATTCAAAAGCAATCGCAGGAATTTGGCGAAACCTCTGCTAACCTCTCTTCATTGGCTTCCTATCACTCACCGGATCACCTTCAAAGCGGGATGCTTAGTTCACAAGGCCCTCTATGGCAAAAGCCCAAGGTTCATTAATCATCTAATAAATAAATATGAACCGCCCCGTAATTTTCGTTCTGCCCACCAGTCCCTCCTTAAGCTGCCACTGTACAAAAGAAAACGTCTGGGCGGATGTCGATTCGCTTACCTTGCCCCTAAGATATGGAACTCTTTTCCCCTGTCTCTCCGGACCTGTACTAACCTGGTGAAATTCAGGGGTGCTCTGAAGACCTGGTTATTCAAGCAAGCGCACGGTTAGGCTACCGCTTTACCTATTCTACAGTTTTACCATCTGTCTCATCTTAGCGCCATGAAACCTCTGGGTGACCGTGCGCTTGACAAATTCCGAATAACATAACATAACAACAAACTAGAAAAATAAAAGGTAGTGTATGTGTCAGTTATTGTATATAAATGAGTATACATAAGACTCAATGATTGTGTGACTGACTTTATGGATAACTGTATACTTGTAATAATGATTTTATAATACACTAAGTATGACTTACTATCTAAATGAATAGATGAAGTGGTGTTTGTATAAGTGTGTAGCTAAGTAAGTATGTAAGTATGATCCATTGTTTGCATAAGTGAGTAGGATAACTTCATATGTGAATAGGTTGTGTGCTGGTGTGTAATGTCGATATAGGTGTATAAGTATTTTTGATAGTGTTCTATTGCTCATTGACAGCATGTATGAGTGAATCTACAGGTAAGTGATTAGATGTGTGTATACATCTAGGAATCACTGAGTGGGTTTTTAGATACTTGTATTGCTGTGTCAATGGATTCAAATATGATACTCTGTATTTTACAAAGAGTGATGAAAGATTTTACTAGTGTATGAAAAGGTGTATGTGATTGTCACGTGGATGATGTCATCAGTGATGTCATCAGTGATGTCATCAGTGATGTCATTTGAGATGTCATCAGTGATGTCACTGACCATGTCATAAATGATGTAATATGTGACATCATCAGCAGTGGATTGCAGGTGCGTGAAATATAGTTAGTACAACTAACTATATAGGAGCAATTTCAATGGTTTTGTATGAGTGAAATGTCCAGCTAACTATAACACCCCTACAACTTATAGTTTTTTGAGTGAATTTCAAAGGTTTTTTAAATGCTAATTCCTAACTATATAAAGCCTGAAACCTATGGTTTTTTCAGTGAATTTCAAAGGTTTTTTAAATGCTATTTCCTAACTGTATAAGGCCTGAAACCTATGTTTTTTTCAGTGAATTTCAATGGTTTTTAAATGCGAATTCCTAACTATATCAGGTCTGAAACCTATGTTTTATTAATTGAATTTCGAAGGTTTTTTAAATGACAATTTTTAAATGTATTAATAATTATTTTTTTTGTATACTGATTTACTACATTTTTGCAGGCAGGTGTTCAGAGGGCACGCCCCCTTTTTACAACACTCTGTAGCGCAGCTCCATGGCGCTTATTGGAGATACCTGTTGGACTAGTCCCTCTAGGGGACCTTTGGATTGAACAGGAATTAATTCCCCAACCTAAACTGTGCAAACGCGCCCTGTAGAGTGTTCTAAATTGGGGGATTAAGTTCCCTTGCAACTGGGGGTCCCTGGGGGCCAACTAACCCACCATGAGCCTCCATTATGTGCCAGGGGGCTGCATTGCTTTTCTCCGGGGGTGGCGGTCCCCGGGGCAGTGTAGGGGGGATTGGGCCCCCCCACACTTCTTTATCACTATGCCCCCGCGATTTTGTCCCCTCTGGGGTAATTTGAAGAAAAAAAACAGGTTTAAAAAAAAAAATTGGGGCCTTGGGGGTCCTTGTGGGACCACCTGGGGAGGCCTAGGGGGTCAGGGTGTTTCTAACCTGCCCCCTTTTTGTGTTCTACACGTTTGTTTTTCTGCTTTCTTGTGCCTCGGTCTACCGAGCATAAGATGGCTGCCAACACTTCCTGGTTTGAAGTGTTGAAAGCCAATGAGCATGTAGCTCCTGCTCGGAAAGTTTTAGAACTCAAAAAGGGGGCAGGGTAGAAGCACCCGACCCCCTAGGCCTGCTCAGGGGGTCCCACAAGGACCCCCAAGGCCCAAACAAAATGTTGTTTTTCTTTAGGACAATCGCGGGGTGCGCGTACGGTGCGCGTACCCCGCAATTTTCTTTTTTTTTTTTGCCTTGGGGGTCCCTGTGGGACCCCTTGAGCAGGCCTAGGGGGTCAGGGTGCTTCTACCCTGCCCCCTTTTTGAGTTCTACGCGTTTGTTTTTCTGCTTTCTTGTGCCTCAGTCTACTGAGGCACAAGATGGCTGCCATCAATTTCTGTTTTGGAGTGTTGACAGACAGTGGCAGCCAATAAGCATGCAGCTCGTGCACGCACGGTGCGCGTTTATAGATATATATATTTTTTCTCTTTTGATTTTCTCAGGAACTACTGGAGGGATTTACACCATTTAAGCAAAAGGGTGATCTGCGAATCAGACTCTACCATTTTGCCAAATTTGGTGTAATTCCGTTTAGCGGTTCGGGCTGTAGCCGTGTCTAAAGGTCCTATAGAAATGAACATAGGGAAAACACATTCTGGGACCCCCCATTTTTCTCGACCCCCACTTGCCGAATCTACCCGAGACTTTTAGGGAAGAAGCGGAGCGGAACGGGCCATCTTCTATGAGAAATTTGCGCAGATTCAACAACCAGCGCCAAAGTTATTCCCAATAGAATGTTGCGGATTTCCTATGGGAACTAGGTCCTAACTATATATACCTAGTGGCGATCGCCAGTAGGTTATATATATATATATATATATATATATATATATATATATATATATATATATATATATATATATATATATATATATATATATTACCTACTGGTGGTCGCCAGTAGGTATATATAGTTAGGATTTTTTGAATAGGGATTTCTGAAAATTCTATGTTGAATAACTTTGGCGTTGATGGATGGAATTGGCTGAAATTTTCAGGGAAATGGCACATTTTGTTTCTGAGCGTCCCCTGAAAGTTTGGGGGGGGTTCGTGAAGTGGTGGGCGAGAAAAAAGGGGGGTCCCAAAACGTGTTTTTAACATTGAGTTTTCCATAGGGCGGTTGGACTCACTTTTAGCTCGAACGGCTGAATGGATTTCTATGAAACTTGGCAAAATTATAGGGACTGGTAGTCCGATGTGCCTTTGCTAGGTGTCAAGATATGTGCTCTAGTGGATTTTGAGTAATTTAGGTTCAAAAATATATATATATCTGTAAGCGCGCCCCGGTACGCGCACCGGGGAGCGCACCAGGTGCGCCACGCCACTTGCGCACGGAAAGCTGATTGGCTCTCGGGTGTCTGTAAACATTCTAAACAGTCCGGTGCGGCTGCCATCTTGTGTCTCGGTAGGATCGAGACACAAGAGATGGCCAAATCAAAGGGGGAAATGACTATAAGGGGGCAGAGTAGATCCTCCCTGACCCCCTAGGTTTGATGTGGGGGCTGAATTTTCAAGGTTTGGTAAATGCTAATTCCTAACTATATATGGTCTATAACCTATGGTTTTTTTTAGTGAATTTTCAAGGTTTTGTAAATGCTAATTCCTAACTATATATGGTCTATAACCTATGGTTTTTTCAGTGAATTTTAAAGGTTTTGTAAATGCTAATTCCTAACTATATATGGTATATAACCTATGGCTTTTTCAGTGAATTTTAAAGGTTTTGTAAATGCTAATTCCTAACTATATATGGTATATAACCTATGGTTTTTTCAGTGAATATATATATATATATATAATATATATTTTTTGTTCCGAAATTCCTCTCGTGATTGTAAAAAGGAAAACACCACTCTAGAAGTCTGATTTATTCACGCAGATATGACAGACGCATTTCGGAACAAGTCCTTCTTCAGTGTCAAGGCGCATAACATTGCGAGGCGCCATGTTTTATACACGTAATCACTTTGGGGCAGTGAAATAGAAGAGAGGATGGCGGATAGTATATCGCAAATGCCATATTTAAATGATATACATCTATCGTAATACATTTTTGTTACATACAAAAGCTGTAAGTTTTCAACAAGGAATATAAAAAATCAATCAATTCCCTCACATTTATACATGGAAAACAAACATTGCTTTCTAAAATGTCGCCGTGGATAGGCAGTTGGCAACCTCAATTAAGGGTTGCTTACTCCCCCTCATACATTCAGTTTTGCCACCGTATATCGGTCCCCCCATAAAGATGCAGAATACGCCTAAAAAAAGGAGAAATATAAATCAACAAAGAATCCTAAAAGTAACATTTCCTTGTCCATACAATAGTTTTGCTCATGTTTACCATACTGTACAACTCAGAATTAGTGACTGGAAAAGACTACGTACACTCTAGATCCCCAGATGTACTGTTAACTCTTCCCCCGAATTTAACCCATTTGGGGTTTTGTCTGGAGGTCGACTATATACCTTGATTCCAGTCATCTAAGTTTTAACACTCGATCCCCCCTCTAATACTCACGAGACTCAGTCAATGGCAAAAACTGTAATACATTTCTCTCACTTTTATAGCGAAATTTCATGCCACTGGAAAGTTGAAGTCTTTTTTCACTATAGCACGCATGTGTTCTAAGATTCTGATCTTTACACTGTGTATTGTGCTGCCCACGTTCCTGAGTCCACAAAGGCATCTCAGGCAGTAGACAGCATGTGTAGTGTGACAGGTCATAAACTTGCTAATTGCCTCCCCTGTTTTTAATCCTTTTCACATCCTAAGTCAATACCCTTTTGCTAAAAGCGCAAGCCTTGCACTTTCCGCAAGGAAAAAACCCTTTCATCTCATTTAGGGTATCTGTTTTAGATGGAGCTGGATCCAAGTGGCTGTGGACCAGTCTGTCCTTCAGTGAACGTGCCTTCCTAAAAGTGATCATCGGAGCAGAAGGAATATCAGCTCCTATGACTGGGTCTGTTTTCAACACATGCCAGTTATTCTGTATCATTTTTCTTAGGCTGAAGGCATCTACGGAAAAGGTTGCTATCAATCTATATTGCTTTTCATTGGGTTTACACATCTGTTTTTGTTTTAGAATCTCCTCCCTAGAGAGCTGTTCTACTCTTTTCAAGGTGCTTTCTAGAAGTTCCTTATCGTAACCTCTGACTAAAAACCAACACAGGCTTTCTTTCGCAGCTTGCTCAAAGTCACACTGTCTCGAGCAGTTTCGTTTTAATCTCAGGAACTCCCCTTAGGGTACTGGAAGCATGCAGCATGCTATTGCCCGCTGTTGCCTTCCTATACAGGACTGTTGTTAGTTCCCCATCCTTAACCCCTTCAGTGCTGCGCGAATTCCGCTGCGGTGCTGAAGGTTCTAAAGAACCTATGGAACCATGACGGAACGGTTCCGTCATGAGCACAGGCCAACCGACGCTCATGACGGAACCGTTCCATCATGAGCACCGAAGGGGTTAACTTCAACCTTAAGGTCGAGATAGTTTACTGCCACTAAACTGATATCCCCCGAAAAGTGTAAGTTAACCTTGTTACAGTTTAGATGTTGAATATATTCTTCTGCTTTGCTGACTGAACCCTTCCATATTAAAAAGAGATCATCGATGTATCGATGCCATGACACTATCTCCCTGATCCAGTCGGCATTCGCCGCAGACCAGGCTACCTGCTCCTTCCACCAGCCCACGAACAAGTTTGCGTAGCTGGGGGCGAAACAGGTGCCCATCGCGGTCCCTGATACCTGCCTGTAAAGATCTCCCAGGAAGAGAAAAATGTTGTTGAACAAATAAAATTAAATTAGCTCTAACAACATTCTATTATGTGTCGCAAATTTTAGAGCTCTTTTCTGTGGGAAGTATTGTACCGCACTGAGTCCTTGTTAGTGATTAATACAAGTATAAAGACTTGTTATGTCCAACACAATCAAACTGTATGATGGATTCCACTTGATCTTTTCAATGTGTTGGATGAAGTCATACAATATCAACTTTAAGACTGATTCAAATAAAAAATAATCTAAGAATCTGGAGAGATTTTCAGTAAAACTACCCAAAGAAGAAAAAATTGCCCTCCCCGGTAGTTTCACAATGTCTTTTTGTATTTTCGGTAAGTGGTAAAAAGTTGGTATGATAGGATTAGTCATTCGCAGAAATAGATACTCATCGAAGTCTAACATTTTTTTTTCATGCCATTTCTTTATTATGATGTGCATTTGCGCAATACTTTCTTGATATGCTTCTTTTGTCGTTAACTCATAACAGCTTAGATTTTTTAGCTGTCGCATTGCTTCAATTATATATTGGTCACAAGAGATCAAAACAATGTTTCCCCCTTTGTCCGAGGGTTTGGAAATCACTGAAGTGTCTTTCTGAAGATTGTTCACTGCAGTTTTCTACACTTGGGTTAGATTGTTTCTCACTTTTGAGGTTCTTCCGTGTTCTCTAAATTTACCTAGATCCTTAATGACAGGTTCAGAGAAGGTGTCTATTGCGTCTAATGGCATCTGGGGTAAGAATTGTGAAGGTGGCTTAAATCCACTTCCTGTGGCTTTTTGTTCTACATCAGACCCCTCAATTCTTTGTGTTGTTGTTGCTATTTGCAATTCTTCGATGGTTCCTTCTTGTCGCAGTTCTTCCAACACCTCTAGAGTAGTTAAGTCATTAACTGCCAACAAGTCCTTGACTTTGTTGTTAATTTTTAGGAGTCTTGCCTCCTTCACTGTTGGTTTTAATTTAAAATATTTGTGCAATTTGAGTTTGTGAACTAGTTTGAACAAATCAATTCTGGTTTGCGTGTACTCAAGGCGGTTTTGTGAACAAAATGTTAGTCCCAGTTTTAATACTGATTCCTCTATGGGGATTAGGACTTTAGATGTCAAGTTCACTATGGTCAGTTGGTCTGTTTCATCTACCTGAGGAAACAGGAATTTTAGGTAGTCAGTGTGTCCCCCCCCTCGCACCCTATCCATGTACCTATGCCCCATGCATGTCCATGTCATCATGTAATTCCTTTTCCGTGCCTGTCATAATAATGCCCCTGCATTTCCGTCTAATGTTAGCATGTCAGCTATTAGGCCCTCCATGAATGAAACGTTAATTCTGTATTGAAATGTACGTTTCCAATGCATTTACATGGTGCACTTTTAAATATCGCAAAGCACACGTTTTTGTGGCTCAGCCGAGCCAGGCCCTGAATTCAGGCTCCGAGCCTCTTCTGTCTCTGAACACTGCAGCTTTGGCATGCATCCCTGACCTCTACCTTACTCCCTGCCCAGCCGAGAGGTGCCCGGCCTGGCCTGCCTGCCAAGACGATATTTTGCCCACAGTTATCTGCTCAGCCTCCGCAAAAACACATTCCAGTCTAGTGAAATAGGTAAACATCTTACCGCCTGCAGAGCATAGGGCCTAGCCTTCCTGTCTCCATATAAGTGATTTACTGCACCCGTTGCCATAGTATGCCCATGGCCCGTGCATTGCATGAAGAAATATACGCACACACTAGCATTCAGTGATGAACGGCCTCTGCTCGAGAGACCTTTACTTCAGACAATACATCCTCCAAACACAAGATATCAGATATGCCCAAGGTGCAGGTCGTTCTAACATCCCAGACTCCAGACTCCTCTACTAGTGCAGAAGTCAAACCCCCCAGTTCTCCCCAGTTACACGTCAATCTCACGTCATGTTCAGTTGCGCGCACATGTAGGGTAAAGGTTTCTGCTGACCCTGCAAATTTCCTCTATGCATCCACCCACCTATGACACCTCTATGACTCATCAAGTGCACACCTACGTGTACGCCTCCTTACACGCCTTCTTTTACGCCCATATGTTCTTATCTCTCTCTCTTTTCACTTGTTACGCCTACTGTATTCATTACAATTGTATGATTTTGCTATATATAATGTGTGATGTTAATAAAACGTTAGATATCCCTTCCTGAACCTTAGTGGTGATGGAACCCGATTCTCGTTGACTCGAGTCATCTTAATTAAAGCCCGTATGACTCAGATACCACGGACTCTGCCTCTCATTTTATGAGCTATTCCTATTGTTATTAATGTATGGAAAAATAGTCCCGGTAATATTATTTACCACATACCATCTGCCTCCCCTCTTGCTTTGTGTTACTCGAGGTGTTTGGTTGTTTCTGCCCTTCCTCTTCCAGCTGCCCCTTCTGGTTTTTCTTCTCCTTCCGAGGGTTTGCTCTTTCCCTCAGCCATGACTGACCGATTATATTGAACTCCTCCTGAAAAGGGGTCTTCTGCTGTCTCCGGGAGGGTCCTGCCGTATCTTTTTCAGAATGTTCATTCTCAGTCATGACTGATTCTGAGATTTCAACTCGAGCTGATGTTGGTATGGGCACCGCCTTTCTTCTTAACACTTCCTTTCTTGGTTGTTCAAAATTCTTTGCAAAGGTCAGAACTCACCCCATGGCATAATCCTTCTTGTCACGCTCAAACATTTCTTGTTTGCGTTGTTTAATCTTGATTTCATACTGGGAGAGTCTCTTTTTCATTGATGTTTTCTACTGGTCTTGCTGGTTCTTATCTGTGATCTTTATTAATTCTTCCTCCAAGGACTCAATCTCCTTTAGTGCTTTATCTCTATCGCTCCATGCGAATTTCATAAATATTTCCAGTGTCCCCTTACTGAATAGTGCTGTGTGCACTGCCCATTCCTCAGTGAGTTCATGGGTGATGTCACTGACCATGTCATGAGTGATGTAATATGAGACGTCATCAGCAGTGCATTGTGGGTTTTTTAAATGCTAATTTGTAAGTATAACATGCCTGAAACCTATGTTTTTTTCAGTTAATTTCAAAGGTTTTTTAAATGCTAGTTTCTAACTGTGCCTACAGAGGTAGGACATACGAAGAAAGAAGCAAAAACACACAGAAAGAAGAAATAGAAATGCAGAAAGAAGCAACAGAAGTCCTCAAAGACGAAGAAAAGTGCAGGAAGAAGGAAGACATGCAGAAAGAACAAACAGAACAGCAGAAAGAGACCTTGTTGCAAATCAACCTGTACCCTCAACTTTTTCAAAAAAAAACATCCATTTAGACACTTATTTAAAAATGTATTCTTCCATCGACCTTTACAAATACATTTGTAAAACATATTTATTTTACAGAAAGACACACATTCACTGGATGGTGTCATCAGTGATGTCATGAGTGATGTCACTGACCATGTCATGAGTGATGTAATATGTGATGTCATCAGCAGTGCATTGCAGGCGCGCAAGTTATAGTGAGTCCAACTAACTATAACATGGGAATTTCAATGGTTTTATGTCAGTAAAATTTCCAGCTAACTATAACTGGTGTGAAACCTATGGTTTTTTCAGTGAATTTAATAGGTTTTTTAAATGCTAATTCCTAACTATAACTGGTGTGAAACCTCTGTTTTTTTCAGTGAATTTCAAAGGTTTTTTTAAATGCTAATTCCTAACTATAACTGGTATGAAACCTATGGTGTTTTTCAGTGGATTTCAAAGGTTTTTTAAATGCTAATTTCTAACTATATATAGGGCCCAAAACCTATGTTTTTTTCAGTGAATTTCAAAGGTTTTTTGATAGCAAATGTCTATAGTTATGAAATGTAATATTTTTGAAAATGAATCCTATTTTGTATATTTATATAATACAATTTTTTTTATGTATATTGTTCATGTTTTTTTTTTTTTTTTTTTTACCCTGGAGCGCTCCCTGTGCGTGTACCGGTGAGCGCCCTGGAAAGCGCAGTCTTTTGAAGCGCCCCGGTGCGCGTACTGGGGAGCGTCCCATTAGCGCCAATGCCGCGTACGAAAACATCATTGTGACGTACCGCGTAGCCGTGTCCGCGTGATAAGCACAGCGTAAGCGCACCCGGAAGCACCCACGCGCATACGAACGCGCTACGTAAGCGCCCCAGGTCGCGCTCCGGGGCACACCCCGGGGTGCATAGCGTATCTTCGTTGGTTCATGTGACCTGAAAATAACACTTTTCATCTGTTCATAACAGTTTTGGTTTCCAAATGATGAAACCCCGGGTCATGTGACCTGAAAATAACACTTTTCATTGGTTCAGGACAGTTTTGTTTTCCAAATGATGAAAGCCCCCACCTTTTTTCCTTATTCTGACTTTGTCCTTTGACTAAGGAAGACCTGTTTGGACCTCTCTGTACCTTTTTGTACTTTAAAATGGCTTCAGTAGCAGCAGCAGCAGGAGCATCTCAGCCACCACCACCACCACCACCACCAAGAGGACCACCACAACAACACAGTGGTGGAGATGAAGAAGAGGAGGAGGAGGAGGAGGAGGGGAGGAGGTGGCTGCAAGAAGATAACACCCCATATAGGCCAAAGCAGCACATTGTATGGGAGTTTTTTTCCTTCCCAAGTGGCTTCAAAAAGGTGAATGCGCCAAAGGTGACTTGCCTAATCTGTAAGATGGAACTTTCAAGGGGTAACCCTAATAGAAATAATCCTTTGGCAATAACACCATGATTCGCCACATGCAGCGCAGGCATCCCAACAACTATGCTGCGGCAGAGGTCCGAGAACTGGCCACAAACCCTCCCGAATCTTCACCCAGCACCTCCAAAAGAAAGCAACCCACTCCATCGGGACCAGAGACAAGGGAGATGGTCCCAAACATTCAACCAAAGTTTGGGCAATACAAGTTCACTTGTATTTTTTGTGGTAAGACCATCACCTATGGTGAGCAAAGTATAAGGCTCATCAACCGTGCTGGTGACAACCACAAGTGCCCCAAAAATCCATAATTTTTTCCTGATTTTTTTTTGCTCCAGTTGAGCCGTTTTCAATTCCCTGTTTTTTGTTTCTCCCCATAAAAATAACAAAAAAAATATAAAATAGTTCATAAAAGCCCAAAAATGTACAAAATGTTCAAAAAAACATTAAAAAATATAAAACAACAAAAAGAAGAAAAATATTATAAAAAAAGGCTACATTTTTTGAAAACTCTATCATTCTTTTGTCCATGGTCCGCTCCCCGGTCCGCTCCCCGGTGCGAGTATCGGGCGCTCCCCCCGCGAAAATCAAAAAAAATATATATATTATGCCCCGCGGAGCCCTTTTATGGCCCCCACATCAAACCTAGGGAGTCAGGGGTGGTCTACTCTGCCCCCTTATGGTCATTTGCCCCTTTGTTTTTGCCACCTCTTGTGTCTCGATCCTACCGAGACACTAGATGGCGGCCACTCCGGACTGGTTAGAATGTTGACAGGCACCCGAGAGCCAATCAGCTTTCCGCGCGCAAGTCGCGTAGCGCGCCCGGAGCGCTCCCCGGTGCCGTACCTGGGCGCGCTTATAGATATATATATTTTTTTAACCTAAATTACTCAAAATCCACTGGAGCACATATCTTGAGACATAGCAAAGGCCGTTCGGGCTACCAGTCCCTACAATTTTGCCAAGTTTGGTGAAAATCCATTCAGCCGTTCGGGCTAAAAGTGAGGTCGACCGCTCTATGGAAATTAACATGGGGAAAACACGTTTTGGGACCCCCCTTTTATCTCGGCCCCCGCTTGACGAATCCCCCCCAAACTTTCAGGGAAGGACCGGAGCAGATTCCTCAACCGGCGCCAAAGTTATTCCCAATAGAATGTTGCGATTTCCCTATTGAAAATAATCCTAACTATAACTACCTACTGGCGACCGCCAGTAGGTAGTATATATATTTATATATATATATATGTATATACATATACATAGAATGTTTACACATACAGTAGGTATGAAATTTACAAATAGTGCATTTTCAACACAAACTGAAACCTGAGGACTCCTGCCGAATAAATATATAGAAATGTTATAACCATTTTGAAAGAGTGATTGAGCAAGATCTTATACAGTCTTCCCACTAATTACTAATGTAGATGAGCAACCTTCAGAATTTATACTGGAGTCCTTCCCAGCATACACTCTCAGGCTGCATGTGTAACCCAGAGAAATCCTGCACAACATGTACAGCTTGATGTCACAGAGGTCTTTTGTTTGGTATGCACTACTTCAGCAGGTGCCAGCCTCTGTACAGGATCAGCAATGTGTGAAACACTATGAGGCATATTTACAAAATTTGCCTTTAAGCAGTTTTTGCACTGTTTAGGGGCAATTTGTTTACCACTGCTGATCACCCAATCCTAACACTATGTTGGCAACGTATTTACAATATGTGGCGTTAGGATCAGCTAGTGCGCACGAAAAATTACGCTAACTCTATTGTCAGTATAATAAAAAAAATCATGTTAGAGTGAAAAAAGTGAGAGCTGGCCAATTAGCAGTTAAAAGTAAGTATGGGTGAATTTTGCGAATCAGCGGTTTGCCAATTCGCGCGAAATCGCAAAAAAATCTGCGAATTCGCTGATTTTTTTGCGATTTTGCACCATCGCTAGTGTGTGTGGGGGGGCAAACGGGGGGGCTTCTATGCGAGTTCACATGCCTCTTGTGTGTATAAAAGGACAGGCACCGATCAGAGCAGCAGATGAGGGGAAAGAAGCTTGTGGTCACAGGAACTGCACGGGGATAGAGCTCGTGAAAGGCAAGGATGCAAAGGCCTCCATCAAGCATCATAGCTAATTTCCGACGGTAGATATGGGGAGAACACACACCTGCCCAGCCTCGACAAAGAGCACATTTTTTTGGGCTGATTACCTTTGCCATCGCGCTGAAGGGCGCCGGGGTCCCTCGAGTGAGCTGCCATTATAGTGGCTAAAGGGCGGGAAGACGGTGCACACCACTAGTGTGTGTGGGGGGGGCAAACGGGCGGGCTTCTATGCGAGTTCACATGCCTCTTGTGTGTATAAAAGGACAGGCACCGATCAGAGCAGCAGATCCGGGGAGAAAGAAGCTCGTGGTTACAGGAACTGCACGGGGACAGAGCTCATAAAAGTCAAGGATGCAAAGGCCTCCAAAAAGGATCGTAGCTAATTTTCGACGGTAGATATGGGGAGAACAAACACCTGCCCAGCCTGGACAAAACGCACATTTTTTGGGGGCTGATTAACTTTACCATCGCGCCGAAGGGTGCCAGGGTCCCTCGAGTGAGCTGTCCTTCATAGTGGCTAAAGGGCGGGACGACGGTGCACCCCTAGTGTTTGTGGGGGGGCAAACAGGCGGGCTTCTATGTGAGTTCACATGCCTCTTGTGTGTATACAAGGACAGGTACCGATCAGAGCAGCAGATATGGGGAGAAAGAAGCTCATGGTCACAGGAACTGCATGGGGATAGAGCCCGTGAAAGTCAAGGATGCAAAGGCCTCCATCAAGCATCATAGCTAATTTTCGACAGTAGATATGTGAGAACAGACACCTGCCCAGCCTCGACAAAGCTCACATTTTTTTTGGGCTGATTACCTTTGCCATCGCGCTGAAGGGCGCCGGGGTCCCTCGGGTGAGCTGTCCATTATAGTGGCTAAAGGGCGGGAAGACGGTGCACACCACTAGTGTGTGTGGGGGGGCAAACGGGCAGGCTTCTATGCGAGTTCACATGCCTCTTGTGTGTATAAAAGGACAGGCACTGATCAGAGCAGCAGATCCAAGGAGAAAGTAGCTTGTGGTCACAGGAACTGCACGGGGATGGATCTCGTGAAAGTCAGGGATGCAAAGGCCTCCATCAAGCATCATAGCTAATTTTCGATGATAGATATGGGGAGAACACACACCTGCCCAGCCTGGACAAAACGCACATTTTTTGGGGGCTGATTAACTTTACCATCGCGCCGAAGGGTGCCCGGGATCCTCGAGTGAGCTGTCCATCATAGTGGCTAAAGGGGGGGAAGACGGTGCACACCACTAGTGTGTGTGGGGGGGGCAAACGGGCAGGCTTCTATGCGAGTTCACATGCCTCTTGTGTGTATAAAAGGACAGGCACCGATCAGAGTAGCAGATCCGGGGAGAAAGAAGCTCGTGGTCACAGGAACTGCACAGGGATAGAGCTCGTGAAAGTCAAGGATGCAAATGCCTCCATCAAGCATCATAGCTAATTTTTGACGGTAGATATGGAGAGAACACACACCTGCCCAGCCTCGACAAAGCGCACATTTTTTGGGGCTGATTACCTTTACCATCGGGCCGAAGGGCGCCGGGGTCCCTCGAGTGAGCTGTCCATCATAGTGGCTAAAGGGTGGGAAGACGGTGCTAGTGTTGGGGGGGGCAAACGGGGGGGCTTCTATGCAAGTTCACATGCCTCTTGTGTGTATAAAAGGACAGGCACTGATAAGAGCAGCAGATGGGGGGAAAGAAGCTCATGGTCACAGGAACTGCACGGGGATAGAGCTCGTGAAAGTCAAGGATGCAAAGGCCTCCATCAAGCATCATAGCTAATTTTCGATTGTAGATATGGGGAGAACACACACCTGCCCAGCCTCGACAAAACGCACATTTTTTTTGGACTGATTAAGGAGTTACTGAATTTGACCTTCAACTCATGCACCTGCTTTATCTATATCTGTAAGTGCTTCCTGCAGGAGCCTCGTTGTCTACTTGTAACTATTCTCTGACCCTGCTTCGAGGGTCAGAGCAGGGTCAGAGAATAGTTGCAAGTAGGCAAGGAGGCACCGCTCAGAAAGCACTTACAGGGTTACAGCAGGTGCCCAAGTTGAAGTTAATTTCTTTGTAACCATTTTGTAAATGGTTACAAAGAAATTAACTTCAACTTGGGCACCTGCTGTAACCCTGTAAGTGCTTCCTGAGCAAAATTCGTCCCGCTCGCGAATTTCGCGGATTTTGCTGTGATTTCACGCGATTGGCGGACCGCGAAATCGCGAAAAATCTGCAAATTCAAAAGCGGAACGAATTTTCCGCCCATATTTAGTTAAAAGGTTCACGCTAGTCAACCCAGCATCACTTTTCAGCGTCTAACGGCAAAAAGAGCTTAAACATTCACCACTAAGAAAATCCCAAATGCATAATGGAGCAGTCAGGACCAAGTTCAGCACAGGACAACAACCACCTCCAGCCCCCCTCCCCAACAGCCAGAATGACCAGTCAGAGTCCCAGGGAAAGATAAAGAGAAAACAAAAATTCTGTCAAAATTAGAATGAAATCTTGGTTGCGGAGGTGACAGAGCATAAACACCAGCCCTTTGTCACCTCCTATGTGTCATTGAGAACAAAAAACGCTATATGGCTGTCCATAGTCAACAAGTTGAACTCCATCATTGAAGACAAGAGGACATTGACAGCAAGAAGTTACCTGTTCAAAGTGTGTATGTTTATAGGCCCAGGTGAGTATGGTAATTGAGCAGGTAACTCTGCGCGCCATCACTGCTGTAAAGTAACTAGGCCTGGATGTAAGGGCTTATACCACTTGATCTTCAATATGCTGGCAGATACATCAAGCAAAATACCTCCCGGTAAATTTGCGATTCGGTAAAACAGGCAGATACCGAACGCAAAACCTGAAAATGCAATGCATCAACCCAAATCCCTTTAAAAAATAAAGAATTGCTAAATAACCCCTGCGGTAATTTACTGATTAGTAAAATAGCCAATCGGTAATACCGAGAGAGAAATCAGCCTCCGGAAATACCGAATCGCTATTAAAGAATCGCAGTGAAATGCATCAAAACTCGCAAATACCGAAAATGCCCAAAATCGCTATTTTGCATGAGCAAAATAAGGGGAGTCACAAACTGGAGGTAAAGTTATTGGAAGGAAGAAAAAAAATGTTAACACTGGTGCAGATAATCTGAAACCCTTCAAATATGCCTCTGGAGACCCTGTATGTCTACCAAAATGGCTGCCCCCTACGTGCTTGTCAGGAGGAGGAGAATCAACGCCCTTGCACAGCGCAGGAGGATGATCCAGGACAGAGTCTTCAGGGTGCGCATCACATTGCTGGGCCAGACAGAGGAACTGATCTACGACAAGTACAGGTTGAACCGGGCTATGATCATGCGCCTCATTGTCGACCTGGAACCACTACTGCAGCACCAGACCCGCAGGACCAACGCCATCCCAGCCCATGTCCAGGTCCTATGCAGCCTGCACATGCTGGCGTCAGGAAGCTTCCAGGGGGTCATAGCAGAAGCTGGAGGCGTGTCGCAAAGCGCACTTTCACGCATCTTCCACAAATTCCTAGATGCCATGCAGACATTGATACATCACCACATCACCTTTCCCACAACCCCACAGCAGTTGAACCGCACCAAACAGGAGTTCTACCAGGTGGCACTATTTCCACATGTGATAGGATGCGTTGACTGCACCCATGTCCTCATCTGTCCCCCCTCAGCCAACGAATACATTTTCCGCAACGAAGTCATACCATTCCATCAACGTGCAGGTCGTGTGCAATGCCAAGCACATCATAACGGACATCGTAGCCCAATTACCAGGAAGCACACATGGCACATACATATTCAGACACAGTGGCTCCACAGGCGTCTGATCAACGGTGAATTTGGAGAGGGACCTCTACTAGGTACATATAAATGCCTCTAAATTAACTCCATCCTCACATATGTAAATACAATCATGCAGCTAACCCTTTGCTCCCAACCCTGCAGGTGACAACGCCTACGCCTTGCGTGAATATCTCCTCACTCCCTACCCCAACCCTGCAACACCTCAGGAGCAGCGCTACAACACAGCACACATCAGCACCAGGAATGTGGTAGAGCGAACCTTTGGCATCCTCAAGAGTCACTTCCGGATACTACACAAGACAGGAGGAGCCTTTCAGTATGACCCAGTTACCTGCTGCCGGATGATAGCAGTCTGCGCCATGCTGCACAACATTACCACAAGAAGGGGTATACCAATAGAGGTGGACGGAGAGGACGACTTACGTGCACAGCAACCCCCCCCAACACCAACAGGCACACGCGCCTAACACAGCTGAGGGACAAAGGAGGCGGACATACATTACACTACATCACTTCTGAGACAGGTATGAACGAGCCATCACAACATGTTCTGGTTTGCAAATTTTTAATGCACATGAGCACAGCTTAGTGATGGCCCTAATTGAAGCATTTGAATGGAGCATGTTCTGCTGATGCCTCCGGTGCTCCCTCTCTTGGCCTGCAATTACAGCATGTGTGAGTTCCTGCAGGCAATGTTTGATGTCTCTGTTGCCCTCAGCAACGGCTGTGGTCATCTCATGCATTGCGTCATTCATGGTGCCAATTTTGTTTGTCAATTTTGTGATGTTAATGTTCATGGCACCCATGTGTCTCCCCTGCAGGCGCTGGACACGCAGCATCTGTGTCTCTACCACTCCATATCCGTGTGTTGGATCATCAGATCTCTCTGCAGCTCTACCCAGGGGTCTTGCCTGCTGTCGGACTCGGACACGTGCTGGTACTTGGGCGGTCGGAGTAACGACTGTCTGGTGTTGGACATTTCTTGTTGCTGGCCTCTGCTACGTCTCCATCACCTGCAGGGAAGGGTCATTTGCCCTTCGGCTTTGTGTAGTTGTCCGCTGTGGTGGTGGTGGTGTTGTTGTCCGCGGTGCTGGTGGTGGTGGGGTCGCCCGCCATGGTGGTGGTGGTGGGGTTAGTGGTGATGGTTGTGGCGGTGGTGATGGTGGTGTTGTGAGTTCACGTCCCTGCGGGGTCTCAGCATCTGTCACCACTGGGGTTTCAGAGATGACGAGGCGTCCGCTGTCTTCTGACTCAAGGGGTGATGCATCTGTGTGTGAAACAGTGCTTTGTTATTAATTTGCCATTATGTATTTGTTTTGCATACTTTCATATACATAAAGGACATTTTGTACTGAAATTTGGCCCTGTGCTGCTGGTTTCATTCCATTTACATTAGCGGTCAGACATGCATTCTTTCATGATATGACTACAACTCCCATGATGCAACACTCTGGTGAGGGGATATGCTTTAGGCACGGCTACATATGCACTGTGTTTGGCCTGGGGGAATGGGCAGGGGAGGACCACACGCTGCATATCTGCGCTGGCATCCATCTTACCTTCTCCTCCTGCTGCAGCGCCGGAAGTGGCCAATTGGGTGAACCCCACAACAGCTTCTGGCTCAATTTTAGCCTCAACGAGGTCCTCAAGGGCTGTGTTTGGTGTGACGCTGGATGTTCCTCCTCCTGTGCCAGCTGTATCCTTCACCCTTTCTGCTATCCTCTCCTTTGTCGTCTTCTTCAAATCGTCAATGCTGCGGTGGGTGACTCCTACAGCATTGACTCTTTCTTTGATGCGAAGCCACATTTTGCGCTTCTCTGCCTCTGGCACCTTTAAGGACAGCTTGCCAAAAAGCCTGTCGTGCTTGCTGCTCACCCCCTCGATGAGCAGTTCAAGTTCTTTGTCCGAAAACCTTCGCTTTCTCTTCCTGGGCGTCTCCTTGTCCTGGGGTGCATCCTTCTCCATCCTGGTTGTCTGGTCAATAGCTGGTTTTGCTGTCACTGTCTCACTCCTCAGCTCCTGTGCTCTGCCTCCTCCCCTGAGCTCCTCGGGGCACTGAATGAAGCATGGGCTGTGTTACTTCCTGGTTGTGATGTCATCAACCTGCTTCCAAAGCGACTTTTCTTTATTTGCGAATTCGCTAATACCGAAATCGCAAATACCGATTCGGTATTTGCTACTTTGATATTTGCTAATCTTTGATTTGGAGTCTGGCTAACGTGTTTTCCGAATTATTTAATGATTTTTAGCGATTCGGTATTTAATACCGAATCTGTTGATGCATCGCGGTATGCGACTCCTTATTAGCGATTCCTTATTTTTTTGCTAATAAGGAGTCGTTTTACCGAATTTTGATGCATATGATGAAAGTTTTCAAGGAGAAGCAAGACAGACTTGCTTAAAGTTCTATTATCCCACACTGACTCTCACATGATCTCATCACTGACCCTTCTAGGGACCCCTTTCGGTTGCTCTGCAAAGTCCGACCTAAAAAACAATGCATCCTTGGCCTCCTTCAACACATACAACAAAGAAACTATACTAAAAATGCTCACATCCCTAAATCTGTCCAACCACTTCACAGACCCTCTCTCAGCAAACTACTTAACAGACTTAATTCCAATGCAAGTGCCTCTATCTTAAAGAAGGCATTGGCGGGCCCGGCAGACCTGAATAACTATTTCCCAATATCCAACATCCCCACCTTGGCCAAACTGCTAGAAAAATGTGTTCATACACAACTTCAACCTGCTCAATCAATTCCAATCAGGTTTCCGTGCAAGGCACAATACTGAATCAGCCATGACTCACATAATTGATGACGCATTAAAAATCCTATACCAAAACAAAGCCTGTTTAAATTCTGCTTGACCTATGCTGGGCCTTTTTACACTGTCAAACACAACAACTTTCTAGATCTACTGAAACACAGATTGGGACTCTCTGGATTGGTCCTAAACTGGTTCACCTCCTTCCTTCAAAATAGAACACAAAGATTCAAGGTCAATTAATCCTTGTCCAATCCCCCCCCAGGCACCTTAGGAGTACCACAGGGATCCTTCCTCTTCCCTAAACTTTTGAGCCTGTTTATGGAACCACTCAACAAACTTCTCACCTCCTCGAATGTCCACTATCACATGACACTCAACTCTAGATAAAGATCCATTCACTTGAGGACATCAAATCTCTCAATTCAATGCTCCAAAAAACGTAGACCTGGTTGGCCAAAAACCATTTAAAACTAAACACCCTTAAAACCGAATTCCTCCTATTCGCTCCCCCAACCAATCATCCACTATCCTTGAGTGGATGAAGCACCTAACAGCACTGAACGGTCAACCTCTCAAAATCACTGGGAATAACTCTGGACAACAAGGTAAATATGCAGAAACACATCAGTGCCGCGACAAAAGGAGCAAATTCTCATGTGAACACCCTGAGAAGACTGAAACCCTTCCTGCCCTCAAATGACTTCAAACAGGCAGTTCAGGCTCTAGTAATTTATAGAGTGGAGTATGGGAGTGTCGCTCTCTGCGGCCTTCCGAGATTGACGAAAAGGCCCCTTTAAGAGCCTCAATCAATGCAGCAGCTAGACTCATCACAGTCTTAAAAAGTATCTGTCACATCTACCCTGACCTTCGTGCCCTCAACTGGCTACCTTTTGATGCCAGAATTCATTTGAAAATCGCCTGTATGATGCACAAGGCAATACATCATAAAACCCTGCAATACATAGCTGAGAAATTGGTGCTATTGGGTGGTAACAGAATCACTAGGAGGTCCTATAATCTTCTACTGAAACCACAACAATTTACCAAGAAGAAAACATACAACCGCACTTTCTCAGGAATGGCCAACAGGATTTGGAATGCCTTGCCCCCAGAAATGAGATAGAACCCTTCCACAGCATTTTTAAAAAAAGAAGTGAAATCAAATCTCTTGGCAAAATTCACTTTAACTATTTGCACATTTCTGTATAATTTTGCTAGTCTGTAATAGTTACTACTTTTGTAACAGTCTAACTTAAATTAGTAGTATGCTTGTTTCTGTGACCTTTATTTGCGATGTAAAGCGTTCTGATACCCGCAAGGGTCTTGTTCGCGCAATACAAAACCTTCGAAATAAATAAAGGTAAAAGTAACATCATGATTCTTATGGGTTAGTAATTTATCTCTTAGCCAAAACCAAGCAAGTTTATGTGCTCACTTAACCAGCCAGCAACAATAACCTCTCTTGGTCAATCTTTAGCCTTTGATTACAAAAATAGTGAACTTTGATGTGCAGGATTATCTTGTAAGAGCATGAACTGTCCAAAAAGGAGGCTATTGCAAAGGGTCTGAAGATGGTGGATGTCCTGTTGTATAAGGGAATTGCTTTTTGCAGGTTTTTACAGAGTAGAATGAGTATTATACACATTACGTTTAGTTTCCTGGTCAAGTTAGACTTGGTCACTTTTTAAGGCTTGAATCAAGATATTCTAACCAGCAGTCCGTTGTTATTATCGGCCTCTGCAAAGGTTCAACATAGCATGACTGTATTAGAGAATGCTTAGGGAAACATGTACAAAATATAATCGAGGTAACACATGATGAATTCTTTAGTGTCCCAAATGTTGTACTAACAGCTCGATTTACAAAAGGGGGTGGTGATGAACAGAGTGTCTGAATTGAGCAGACCACTCTTACCCAGTCCAAAGATCAGGGCTTGATCCATCACCGTTATTTATCTCACTGCCCCATCCCAGCTCAGAACCTGGCTATATGCAAATCAGTCTGTCCCTGGCCCAGTGCATCATGGGAACAGGGCAGACTAAACTACCAAGCCAATTCTTTACCAGAAAGGAGACAAGCTACCGGGGACCGGTTTCTGGCATTTCAGCCTCTTCGGCCCGGCTTGCTTGAATCCTGATGGAGCAGTGAGAAAGGGACTCATGTCTGAGTATACCCTGCCACACCTATAGTGGCCAAAATCGATTTACAAAAGGGGGTGGTGATGAACAGAGTGTCTGAATTGAGCAGACCACTCTTACCCAGTCCAAAGATCAGGGCTTGATCCATCACCGTTATTTATCTCACTGCCCCATCCCAGCTCAGAACCTGGCTATATGCAAATCAGTCTGTCCCTGGCCCAGTGCATCATGGGAACAGGGCAGACTAAACTACCAAGCCAATTCTTTACCAGAAAGGAGACAAGCTACCGGGGACCGGTTTCTGGCATTTCAGCCTCTTCGGCCCGGCTTGCTTGAATCCTGATGGAGCAGTGAGAAAGGGACTCATGTCTGAGTATACCCTGCCACACCTATAGTGGCCAAAATCGATTTACAAAAGGGGGTGGTGATGAACAGAGTGTCTGAATTGAGCAGACCACTCTTACCCTCTTACCGCGTGGAGTCCATGTTCTGGACAATATTCGAGCCTTCAGGCAGAGGTGGGGGTTGTCCTAACATTCACCTTGACAATAGCAATGGACCATATTTCAATGCTGTGTCACTCATATCATTTTAGGCACTAATCTTACGGCTGCGCTGAGCTGTTAGTACATATTTACAACAAGGGGTGGTGAGGGACAGAGTCTCTGAATTAAACAGAATACTCTCACCCTGTCAAGAGATCAGGGCTAGATCCAACACCGTTTTTTAGCTCACTGCACCATCCCAGTTTCAGAACCTGGCTGTATGCAAATTAGTCTGTTCCTGTCCCAGTGCATGATGGGAACAGGGCAAACCAAACTACAAAAGCCAATTCTTACACTGGGAAGGAAACAAGCTACCGGGGACCGGTTTCTGGCATTACAGCCTCTTCGGCCCGGCTTGCTTGAATCCTGATGGTGCAATGAGCAAGGGACTCACATCTGAGTATACCCTTCCACGCTTAGGGTGGACAAAAATATTTACAACAAGGGGTGGTGAGGGACAGAGTCTCTGAATTAAACAGAATACTCTCACCCTGTCAAGAGATCAGGGCTAGATCCAACACCGTTTTTTAGCTCACTGCACCATCCCAGTTTCAGAACCTGGCTGTATGCAAATTAGTCTGTTCCTGTCCCAGTGCATGATGGGAACAGGGCAAACCAAACTACAAAAGCCAATTCTTACACTGGGAAGGAAACAAGCTACCGGGGACCGGTTTCTGGCATTACAGCCTCTTCGGCCCGGCTTGCTTGAATCCTGATGGTGCAATGAGCAAGGGACTCACATCTGAGTATACCCTTCCACGCTTAGGGTGGACAAAAATATTTACAACAAGGATGGGGCAGTGAGATAAATAACGGTGATGGATCAAGCCCTGATCTTTGGACTGGGTAAGAGTGGTCTGTTTAACTCAGACACTCTGTTCATCACCACCCCCTTTTTGTAAATCGTTTTTGGCCACTATAGGTGTGGCAGGGTATACTCAGACATGAGTCCCTTTCTCACTGCTCCATCAGGATTCAAGCAAGCCGGGCCGAAGAAGGCTGAAATGCCAGAAACCGGTCCCCGGTAGCTTGTCTCCTTTCTGGTGAAGAATTGGCTTGGTAGTTTAGTCTGCCCTGTTCCCATGATGCACTGGGCCAGGGACAGACTGATTTGCATATAGCCAGGTTCTGAGCTGGGATGGGGCAGTGAGATAAATAACGGTGATGGATCAAGCCCTGATCTTTGGACTGGGTAAGAGTGGTCTGTTTAACTCAGACACTCTGTTCATCACCACCCCCTTTTTGTAAATCGTTTTTGGCCACTATAGGTGTGGCAGGGTATACTCAGACATGAGTCCCTTTCTTACTGCTCCATCAGGATTCAAGCAAGCCGGGCCGAAGAAGGCTGAAATGCCAGAAACCGGTCCCCGGTAGCTTGTCTCCTTTCTGGTGAAGAATTGGCTTGGTAGTTTAGTCTGCCCTGTTCCCATGATGCACTGGGCCAGGGACAGACTGATTTGCATATAGCCAGGTTCTGAGCTGGGATGGGGCAGTGAGATAAATAACGGTGATGGATCAAGCCCTGATCTTTGGACTGGGTAAGAGTGGTCTGTTTAACTCAGACACTCTGTTCATCACCACCCCCTTTTTGTAAATCGTTTTTGGCCACTATAGGTGTGGCAGGGTATACTCAGACATGAGTCCCTTTCTCACTGCTCCATCAGGATTCAAGCAAGCCGGGCCGAAGAAGGCTGAAATGCCAGAAACCGGTCCCCGGTAGCTTGTCTCCTTTCTGGTGAAGAATTGGCTTGGTAGTTTAGTCTGCCCTGTTCCCATGATGCACTGGGCCAGGGACAGACTGATTTGCATATAGCCAGGTTCTGAGCTGGGATGGGGCAGTGAGATAAATAACGGTGATGGATCAAGCCCTGATCTTTGGACTGGGTAAGAGTGGTCTGTTTAACTCAGACACTCTGTTCATCACCACCCCCTTTTTGTAAATCGTTTTTGGCCACTATAGGTGTGGCAGGGTATACTCAGACATGAGTCCCTTTCTCACTGCTCCATCAGGATTCAAGCAAGCCGGGCCGAAGAAGGCTGAAATGCCAGAAACCGGTCCCCGGTAGCTTGTCTCCTTTCTGGTGAAGAATTGGCTTGGTAGTTTAGTCTGCCCTGTTCCCATGATGCACTGGGCCAGGGACAGACTGATTTGCATATAGCCAGGTTCTGAGCTGGGATGGGGCAGTGAGATAAATAACGGTGATGGATCAAGCCCTGATCTTTGGACTGGGTAAGAGTGGTCTGTTTAACTCAGACACTCTGTTCATCACCACCCCCTTTTTGTAAATCGTTTTTGGCCACTATAGGTGTGGCAGGGTATACTCAGACATGAGTCCCTTTCTCACTGCTCCATCAGGATTCAAGCAAGCCGGGCCGAAGAAGGCTGAAATGCCAGAAACCGGTCCCCGGTAGCTTGTCTCCTTTCTGGTGAAGAATTGGCTTGGTAGTTTAGTCTGCCCTGTTCCCATGATGCACTGGGCCAGGGACAGACTGATTTGCATATAGCCAGGTTCTGAGCTGGGATGGGGCAGTGAGATAAATAACGGTGATGGATCAAGCCCTGATCTTTGGACTGGGTAAAAGTGGTCTGTTTAACTCAGACACTCTGTTCATCACCACCCCCTTTTTGTAAATCGTTTTTGGCCACTATAGGTGTGGCAGGGTATACTCAGACATGAGTCCCTTTCTCACTGCTCCATCAGGATTCAAGCAAGCCGGGCCGAAGAAGGCTGAAATGCCAGAAACCGGTCCCCGGTAGCTTGTCTCCTTTCTGGTGAAGAATTGGCTTGGTAGTTTAGTCTGCCCTGTTCCCATGATGCACTGGGCCAGGGACAGACTGATTTGCATATAGCCAGGTTCTGAGCTGGGATGGGGCAGTGAGATAAATAACGGTGATGGATCAAGCCCTGATCTTTGGACTGGGTAAGAGTGGTCTGTTTAACTCAGACACTCTGTTCATCACCACCCCCTTTTTGTAAATCGTTTTTGGCCACTATAGGTGTGGCAGGGTATACTCAGACATGAGTCCCTTTCTCACTGCTCCATCAGGATTCAAGCAAGCCGGGCCGAAGAAGGCTGAAATGCCAGAAACCGGTCCCCGGTAGCTTGTCTCCTTTCTGGTGAAGAATTGGCTTGGTAGTTTAGTCTGCCCTGTTCCCATGATGCACTGGGCCAGGGACAGACTGATTTGCATATAGCCAGGTTCTGAGCTGGGATGGGGCAGTGAGATAAATAACGGTGATGGATCAAGCCCTGATCTTTGGACTGGGTAAGAGTGGTCTGTTTAACTCAGACACTCTGTTCATCACCACCCCCTTTTTGTAAATATGTCTAAAGTGAAGCACCAGGGTCATGAGTTACACAGTATTGTGGGAGTGCAATAAAAATGTAAACTCCAGGAAATGGGAATCAACTGGTTGGAGCTGGTTTTACCAGACTTTAATGCTCATATTTAACACGTTGTATGAGACAAAACTGTGGTGAATTTATATACTGACAATGTATTACTAAATGTTATTAACAAACCTTATACCTCACTTTCTTCTCTTTAATTAAGATGGCTAAACTGGTAAGAAATTATTTTTTAGTACTTACTGTCTTCATTTTCCAATATATCAGTGGTTGGTTGACATTTGCGGCCCATTGGCAGTTTGCTGGTGCCATGGAAAATCATGTTAACGTTTTCTGACATCGAATTATAGTGTGAATACTATTAGGACTCCAAGGGTCCTCTAGAAATTAGTAATTCCATATTTCCATGTGTTTACACTAATCGAGATTGAGTCTGCTCTAAACAAATAAAGGCCCCCATTAGGATGGCGGGCGGACTTTGCCCGCCCGCCACCCTTGCAGAAAATGGGACCGCCCGCCTTAAGGGCGGGGGTCCGAGGTTAGCATTACGATGCGCCTGACACAGTGGCGGGTGCATCCCTCATTTCTAACATTGTGGCGGGCGGTGCTCACTGCACCGCCCGCCACAATGTCAGAAATGCATGCATGCATTTGCATACACAAAGCGGCAGGCACCGCACGGTGCCTGCTGCTTCGTGTATGCAAATGCAATCCCCACCCCTCCTTCACTCTGGGGGCCCACAGGGGGCCCCCAGAATGAAGACTGCATGCCTCCCCCATGGAAAGGCATCTGATTTGGCCCATCGTAATATGGCTGGCGGTGTCTATTAGACACCGCCACCATAATAATCCCTCTCCGCCCCGGCCGCAAGGCGACCGGGGTGGAAAAGCGGGGGGCGGTCTTTCCGTCCGCCGCCGTCCCCCCGCCATACTAATATGGCGGGGGAATTCACTTGCTGATGTCGGGCGGATTGCCCCCGCCAGATCAACTGGTTGGAGCTGGTTTTACCAGACTTTAATGCTCATTTAGCCCCTTATATGAGACACAACTGTGGTGGGTTTGTATGCTGACAATGTATTACTAAATTGTATTAACTAACCTTAGACCTCACTTTCTTCTCTTTTAATTAAGATAGCTGAACAGGTAAGAAAAGATTTGTTTACTTACTGTCTTTGCTTTACATTATAGCATTGGTGGTTGACATTAGCGGCCCATTGACAGTTTGCCGGTGCCATGGAAAATCATCTGGTAACGTTGTCTGCCATTGAGTTAGAGTGTGAATACTATTTGGACTCCAAGGATCCTCCTTGAAATTAGTAATTCCTTATTTTCACGTGTTTACACTAATCGTTATTGTGCCTGCGTTGAGCAAATAAAATCTCTACGAAGAAACAACTGGGTTCTCATTAAATCCATAGACCTTGCCATCTCTATGGCACTAGAAATAGGAATTACTAGCAGCATCAGATTTAAAGGGCAACTCACAATGAGGCTCTTAAAATGACCTTTTCAAAATTCATTTTAACATGTTTGGTTAAAGTTGGCATTTGCGTTTGAATTTTTGGTTCCACCTGCAGCTTGGATGGGTAACTGCCTGAATGCAACTTGTGAAACATAATCAAACCTAATGCACTGCTCTCTGGAAATGAATTGGAAAGACCATGAAACATGAGACTATGGATATCCAGCACTGACAGCCCCGCCAAGTGCCATTATTCTCTGGTTGAACTAATGTATTTAGAGTCTGTTTCCTTCATCACCACATTCAAATTTAATGTCAAGTAAATAGTTCCTTGCCTCTCTGCAACACAATTCATCACTGAGGGATTTTGAGACATCTGAAGCAGACGCCCGGGCCTCAGGCATTGAAAAGCTATGATCAGAGAGAGTTTTTTTCCCAAGAAGTCATGTGACAGGATCTTCACCATGTTCATTACAATAATTGACATTGTGTAAGTTCCTTTATAACTGCATGATTATTATAACAACACAACATAGACAAAGGTGCATTTGAGATACCACCTAAATTATGATGCTGACTTTGAACGTTTTGAAATGTAATACTTGCCTCAATTGTAGTGAGTGGACAAAGCTAGAAAGCAGGCTTCTCCTATGGGGTTATCTTCCCCTGAAATCATTTTTCAAGGTATGTGGTCAAATAGTGCCTTTTAAACCACAATCCTTGCAAAAAATTGCTAAAAGGCCATAGGCTCTAAAAGGGCACTTATTACATGTTTTAAATCCTCTTCTGATGTGCCAAGATATCTAAACCTAACACTCCGCAGGAGTTGACCGCATTTTTCCAAAGTGTACTATGGATGTCACTACATTTAAAAAACTAGCACCATTGTGCCAGGGCTAGCATTTTGCTAGCCCTGGCACAAGTGTCCCTATGTGAAAAAGCACCTCAGTATGTAAGGGCTAGCTGGCTCAAATTAAGTCTGTCCTGCACTGGATCCCCGTCAACAAAAGGATCACCTTCAAGCTCCTCACACACGCTCACAAAGCACTCCACAATGCCGGACCATCATACCTCAACGAACGACTCACCTTCTACACCCCGAACTGCCAGTTTCGCTCCGCTGACCTTGCCCTCGCCACCGTCACCCGCATCTGAAAAGCGCCGGCGTCGGCAGATCTTTCTCCCACCTCACCACCAAGACTTGGAACACCCTCCCCCTGCACCTACGACTGACCCAGGACCTGCTGGTCTTCAGGAGACTCCTCAAGACCTGGCTGTTTGAGCAGTAGCAGCACTCCAGCCCCCCGCCCCAGCACCTTGAGACCCTTACGGGTGAGTAGTGCGCTCTACAAATGGATTGATTGATTGATTCTTATTCATTCTCAGTCACTTGAAGTCACTAATGTTCACTCACTTAGACTCACCAATACTCACTGACAATTAAAATTTTTAACTCACTACCTGTTACAGACTCTCACTCATACACAAATACATTCATACTTTTTCACTCATTCACACGCTCGCTCTCACGCAAACACTCTCACCCACAAGCACATATACATATATTTAAGATAGATAGAAAATAAGTCGTGCACAGTCCCCCCTATGTTCTCAGCACTGAATTTAATCCTCTAAGAACAGGGGTCGCAAATGCGGTGCCAGGGATTACAAGGGCCAAGTGGGGGTTCATAGTGGTGGCCCTTGGCAAACTCTAAATAATGCCCATTAGCAGTCCACACATTCCCTAGGACTTGAGGTACAGCAGTACATGAACACATGCACAGACTTTTGACAGCATCTCTTATTGCTCCTTCTCAATTCTTCCCAATCCTCCCAAAACCTACAGGTGAAGTATGTTCCTCACTGGTGGAGATTTGGGTGTGAAAGACATTGAAGGGTTTGTTGCTAGCTGATGGGACAACATTGCAAGATCAGGGGTCACAGGAGAATTTCAGGGTTTGCAGGCGGAAAACTAACGGCCACAATTGCGATCCTTGGCAATCGCCAAATGACGTTCATAATTAAGCAGTGCCATGGATACAGCAGTCCTTCCACAGCGTGCCATGGTCTTGGCCTGTCTCATTACATGGCCGAAAAGTACAGCTTCCATTTGTATGGGCCCTCTGTGTTGCAGGAGAGCTGTATAGCAGTAACCAAGTAGTCACAGGTTTCCTTTTGACGGATTGTTGACTGAAGAGGCTGGTATCATGTTGCTCGTCGATATCAAAGTGGTCATGTCTGTACCTGGGTGACTGTGGTTATTTACCAGCAATATCATCGCCACGTGTTGCCTGCTACCAATGAAAATGGCAAGGCCCATCCCGACCAGAGCAACCATGGAATTCCAAGCTCTCCTGTGGTATTTCCCTGGTCAAGTATAGCCAAGGTGAGCAAAGCTCTCTAAGTACACCACTGTAGTCTCTGTCCTCAATAACCAGAGGCTGCCACTATTAAACCTGGCCTCATGTAAGACAAAACAATAGTGGTCACATTTGCTGATGCTGATTCAAACACTTCCTAAGCCAAAATGAATATATATATGCTGAGTGTGGAGCACTGAGAATTGATATGAAATACACAGCATACATTTTAATTTACATTCAGTCAGATCAGTGTTTACTAAACTCAAGTCAAGATTGGCAATTCCAGGATGAAGAGTGGCTTGGAATGGGTAAACATGATATGTATCCTGGGACTGTGGCACTTCAGTGTCCAAGTGTTAGCAGGAGGGGCCTGATGAAGCAAAGCCAAGTGTGTTTGCGGCCAAATGCTGCAATTTCCATGAGACAGCCAAAGTGCTGTTTGGTGATGCACTTGCAAGGCTGTCCATATGATATATATTTAGCAATGGTTTGACATCTCCTTGCAGCACTTAAGTTATGTTATGGTATGTTAATTTTGACTTATATAGCGCCAAATCACACTCAGGTCTCTAGGCGCTAATAACAGGTGGGAAGAAACAACAGCTGAATGAATGAAAAATACGTGTGGCGGTTAAAAATACGCAGTGCTTAGGGCTTCTCTAAACAGGAGCGTTTTTAATGATTTCCGGAAGTGCAACAGATTTGATTCTTTGTGGAGAGGTTCCGGTAGTTTGTTCCAGATCTGTGGCACTAGCACAGAGAAGGATCTCCCTCCCTTGGAGGCCAGTTTGTACCGGGGACAAGACAGCAATTGTGCATTGGAGGACCTTAGTGATCGTTTGGCGTTGTAAACCTCAAGACGTTCCTTGATGTAGGTGGGTGCTTGGCCATGGTTTGCTTTATGAGCTGTGCATAAACTTTTAAACTCCACCCTCTGCTTTATGGGGAGCCAGTGCAGTTTACGCAGCAATGGGGAGGCATGGGTCCGTCTTGGTAGCCTAAAGATCAGTCTAGATGCGTCATTTAGGACCACTTGTAGCCTACCAGTCAAGGTTTTAGTCAAGCCCAGATAAAGGGCATTCCCGTAGTCCAACCTTGAGATTATTGTTGCAGAAACAATTGTGCGAAGCGTAGGAGTGGAGAGAAGAGGGGCTAGCTTTCGTAGCTGTCTAATTAAATTTGTACAGGTCCCTACTACTGAGGAAATTTGGCCGGCCATTGACAGCTCATGGTCAACCTTTATACCAAGGCTTTTCACATTTGAGCATGGTTTCGGGGTAGGACCTAAGTCCTGAGGCCAGAACAGGTCACTCCAAGGTGATTCAGCGGCTGAAATCACTAGGACCTCTGTTTTGTCCGGGTTGATCTTTAACGAGTTCGCTGTCATCCAACTCACAGTGTGTCTAAAGATGTTTTGGGCCTGGGTCTGTGCAGATGCCGTGTTGTCGATGCTGAGTAGCAGCTGAATATCATCGGCATAGTTGAAAATTCTGCAGCCCATGTTTACCAGGGAATCAATTAGGGGCTGCAGATAGATGTTAAATAGAAGTGGGGATAATGCAGAGCCCTGAAGGACTCCACACTCAATTGTACCCAGGTCAGATGTAAAGTCCCCTAATTGAATCCTTTGAGTCCTCCCAAAAAGGAAGGATTTAAGCCATTGATAGGCTAGATCTTGTATCCCAAAAGCGACCAGTCTGTCCAGAAGCAGGGTGTGGCTGACAGTATCGAATGCCGCTGACAGATCTAATAATATCAGGGCACACAGTTTCTTACTGTCAGCCATACCTCTGAGCTCATCAAGCACTGAGAGCATCACCAGCTCAGTGCTATGGTGCGCGTGAAACCCCGCTTGGCGCTCCTGGAGCAGGTGGTGAGTGGTGTGGTGGTCAGTGTAGTTAATGGACCACCACTTGGAGCACTGCTTGGTAGAATGTGTTTTGTTGGTTTATCCTTGGTGTATCCTTAAACATTGTACAGGTGAAGCACAGGTGCAGCTCTTAGACTTCTCTATTAACAGTTGATAACCTGAGCAAAAAAACACAAGAGTGAAAGCACATATAGAGTCCCAGTCTCAGTTCCCAATGTTTTCTTCTTGCTTTATTCCTTGTTCTTATACATCCATATTTTAATCTTCTTAACACTTGTTGTCCAAGACACAACCCATGCCAACACGTGTTATGTCTATACGGCTGTAAACCATAGACTTCATCAGGGCACTAGAAAAAGTTATAAAGCGAATGCAATCAAGCAATCAGGATCAATTCTAATAAAGCGATAACCCGGTAACCTTGTAAAGATGTAGCTTTATTTACACCCACCAGAGAGGCGTGCAACAGCAAAGTGGTGGCTCAAACTGGCATCAGCATCCCATATCATTCTTGCTGATGTCATATAACATTCCTAACAAGGAATGCTAAACTTAAAGGTAAAGATACAACAGATCTCCCTTTTTATAATAATATAAGTAAAAGGAAACATTGAAACAAAATAGCACACTAATAAAAAGAATCAGAAAACGATAATGAAAAGAACATTAATTGAGATAATAATCTAAATATGAATTGGGATAATCGTCCTGTAAATACAAAGGAGATCTTTTAGCTATAGTACTGCGGAAAGAAACATTTTGTGACAGATTGTCAAAACATTTCGGCTTTACATTATCATTTGAACATTTCAGCTTCACATTACCATCCTCCCCCGTACATTTTGTTAACCAAGACATACTCCAAACGTCTCCACCAGCAAGCATGACAACATTTTTCATGACTTTTACAATACGTCTAGGCCCAAAATATTTAGATTCACCTTCCGGTGACCAGACTGCTTTTTTATGAAAACCAGATCTCCAACTTTCCATAAAATTTCCTTTGCTCCCATTTTAATATCAAACCTCTGCTTGTAATTATTTTGATAATTTCTCACTCTCCAATTTTGTATAACACAACCTCTATCTTTTACACTTAACCATAGAGGATTCAATTTTGAACCCGCCGTTCCACCCTTTAATTTTTTTAATGGGGAACAACCAGTCACAGTGTTGGGCGTGTTTCTATGCGCAAGGGTAGAGGGAACTCGCTCAGCAATTTGTTGATATGGTGAAGTGGTGCAGGGTTGTAACGGGCTGTAGTGTGCTACGAGAGGATAAACACTGTCTGGCCAGGCAGTGTGAAAGTCAATAGCAATAATCCAAGGCTCCCCCGTCTAGGGAGAGAACACCTCTGTGCACAACCGAAAAGACGAAGTCTCATTCCATACACAAAATTATATGAGAGTCAAAGTTAACCATCTCAAGGTTTTATTCGAAAATGTGGAATTTTTAGACATTCCAATCCGGAAGCGATTGAAGTCAAAAACATGTCTCTCTGTTAGTCATATTGCAACATAATAATCCTCAAACATCCCGATGTATTTCGGGCAGATGCCCTTCGTCAGGGATTACTATGCGTGAAATTACGCTAAAACTCAGCGGAGTTCCAACGGAGCAGTTCGACCAGTGAAACGCTGTACGTCACGTCACTGTACGTGAAACAGCGTTTCATATTTAGATTCACCTTCCGGTGACCAGACTGCTTTTTTATGAAAACCAGATCTCCAACTTTCCATAAAATTTCCTTTGCTCCCATTTTAATATCAAACCTCTGCTTGTAATTATTTTGATAATTTCTCACTCTCCAATTTTGTATAACACAACCTCTATCTTTTACACTTAACCATAGAGGATTCAATTTTGAACCCGCCGTTCCACCCTTTAATTTTTTTAATGGGGAACAACCAGTCACAGTGTTGGGCGTGTTTCTATGCGCCCATAATCTTTCCCTGAGAACAGGCTTAAGTGGAACTCTCATCTCTAAAGCAGTTTTAGCAGAAACCCTAATCAATCTGTTCATACTCTCAACTAAACAATTTGCCTGGGAAGCATAGAGAGCAGTTCTTTGATGAGTGATGGACAAGTCTTTCAAAAAATCAACCATCTCCTGTGAGGTGAATTGTACCCCATTATCAGAAACAAGAACATCAGGAATCCCCTCACAAGTGAAAGCATCCTTTAGGAGTTCAATGATATTCTTAGTTACAACAGAACGTATACAGGAAGCGGAAATCCATTTAGATGTGTAATCAACCAGAAAAACAACAAATCTCTTTGAAGAAGCCAAATTATCGAAAGGACCAACTATATCCACTGCTAGTTTTGACCATGGACACTCAGGTATAGCAACAGGGGAAAGGGGAGTGGTCCTCACCTTCCTTGATTTACCATTTCCAGCACAAATAGTACAATCTCCAACAGTTTCTTCAACTTGCCGGTCTAACTAAGGCCACCAATAAGACTCTCTGATCCTAGCCTTTGTGAGACTATGACCCAGGTGTCCCTCATGTGCTAGGTTTATTATTTTTTCTCACATCATCAATGGGGTTATCAACCTGTCACCACGAAAAAGCTCGCCCTGCACAATGTTTAATTCCTCTCTGACATTCCAAAACCCTTTGGCTGAATCAAGAACATCTTTCAAAAGAGGTCAACCATTTACAGTGAAATCCATAACTGGTGCTCTGGCTTGGTCACTCATAAAACAATTTTTCCATTCAACTTCATTAAGTGTTGATTCTTTCACCCAAGAAACACTCTGGCACTCGAAATCATTTACCACATACTTTTGTAAAGGTGATCTTGAAAGGAAATCAGCTGGAACATTCTTGAGACCAGGTAAATATTCTACACAAATATCATACTCCATAAGTCCTTCAATCCACCTCTTGATTCTCAGAGTAGTGCACTCAACATTCATACAAGAAAACGTCTGTACAAGGGGTTTGTGGTCAGACCTGACAATAAATGGCAGACCCCACAAATAAAATCTAAAATGCTTGATGCCCCATGAGCAGTCCAAAGCTTCGCGTTCGATCACCGAATAACGTTCTTCAGCAACCTTCAGCGATCGAGAAGCAAAACCAATGACCCTTTCAGTGCCATCAACCATTTGGGAAAGAACAGCCCGTAACCCTTGAACACTTGCGTCAGTGGTCAAAATCGTCTTTTTGTGCACATCAAAATGTCCCAAAGATGGCATCTTTGCAATTTCAGATTTCACTACTTCAAAGGCATTAACACATTCTTGATCCCAATTAAAAACAGAGCCCTTCTTCAAAAGAAGTCTAATGGGTTACATGACACTTGCAGAATTATAAATAAACTTAGAATAGTATTCAGACAAACCAATAAATGATTTGACTTGGTCTTTGTTAGAAGGAGGTGGAGCCTGCAATATCGCCTCCGCCAAATCAATTTTAGGACTGATTCCCTCCCCAGAAATGGAATGCCCAAGATAAGATACTGAGTTCACCCGAAATTTGCACTTTTCACGTTTCAGAGTTAACCCATATTTCTCCAATCTAGACAAAACTTCACATAAAACTTCATCATGCTTACCCTTGTCACATCCATGTACGAGAATGTCATCCTGGAAAAACAGTACAGAATCAATTCCAGACAAAACAATTTTCATTACTCCTTGGAAACAAGCAGCCGCGCTCGCAAGACCAAAAGGCATTCTAATGAATCTGTAAGCTCCTACAGGGGTTACAAAGGAGGTTAAATGTCTAGAGCCTTCATGAAGCATAATTTGGTGGTACGCTGCCAACAAATCCATTACACTAAACACACTAGCCCCATCTAACTTGGACAAGATCTCATTTATGTTAGGAAGAGGTTATCTATCTACCCAAATTGAACCATCCAAGCTTCTTAAATCCACACACATCCTAATTTTGCTTCCTTTATCCTTAGATGCCAAAACAATGGGCGTGAGCCACTCCGAGGACTCTATCTTCTCAATTACCTCAAGCTTGAGTAACCTGTCACTTTCTTCCTGAAGTGGTTTCAACATGAGGTTTGGTATCTTCCTTACTTTATGTACAACAGGGTTCATATTGTCTTTTAACATTATTTTATGCTTGAAACCACTCAAAAGACCAAGTTTGTCAGAAAAAACTCTAGGAAACTTTCCTACAATATCTTGAATATCATTCTGTAGAGAAACCAACATGACTTGTTCAGGTGCATTTGGATTTAAAACAATCCCGAGGTCCCTTTGGTGAGCCAACCTAGAACATTATCCCCCCGCTTGGCAACATAGACTTTGCCCACAGTTTCCCTGTCTTTAAACAAAATGGTCTGAACGGAATAACCAATTTAGGTCAATCTTCTGACCACCATATCCAACGGGATTTATGTCAGGAGCAAAAAGTTTTATTTTATCAGTCCCAAAAGTTGAGAACCAAAACTTGTCACTGATTAAGGTAAACAAAGAACCTGAATCAGCCAAAACAGGAACGACTTCATTTCCAATATGTATATCACATTGTGGCATTGTCACAGTATCAGAGTCTACAGACTTCACATCATTCACAGTATCAAGTGGAGTGTCAGTTATACAATGAACAGCTTGCTGAACACATTCTTCTTCCTTGTCCACAAAGTTCACTTTGTTGTTTCTGTACATTGGAGCATAGAGACCTTTTTTCCCGCAATTTCTGCAAACGGTGCTCTTCACAAAGCAATTTGGAAAATTTGGCCCATGATTTTGACTTCCACATCTGGGACATCTAAACTTTCCATCTTTATTAAAATTAAATTAGGTTTTGCTTTGTCATGTCTTGAAAAAGATTTATCCTGCTTCACATTTGTTTTATTGACAGATGCAACATGTATTTCAGGTTGAAAAATCTCTTGGTTCTCATTGTTGATACTAGAAACAGGGCTAGTCTGACTAGGGCCTTTCCGTATTTCTTTTACCAAATTAGAAGTATGCTCAACACTCTCATCTATGAATATAGCTTCTTTCAAATTCGGATTTTTTGATAACAACTTCTCCTGAAATTTCTGATCATTAGTACAACGGACAAGTTGATCACGAATGAGAGAGTCAGTCAGTTGCTCAAATTCACATGTTTCTGTGAGTGATTTAAGTGCTGCTACATAATTGCCGACTCTCTCACCCTTTCCTTGGATGCGCATGAAAAACTTGTGCCTTTCCATAACCACATTAATGCGTGCCCCAAAATGTCTCTGTAAAAGAAGAACACTCATCTCGTATACATCGTTTGGTTCTCCTGCACCTCTGCCTATAGGTATCGGATCTAGACTGTCATAGATATTCCTTCCTTCAATGCCAAGATTATTTAATAGAACTGCTTGCTTCCTAACAGCGGAGAACTTTTCACCGCCTATGGCAAGCAGATAGGAATCAAAAATCGGTTTCCACTTTTTCTAAGGTAAAATTGGTTCACCTTGTGGAGGATGATTCATCCCACTCGCCGTTGACATCGTGAAAGTCTAAATGAACTTAACAAGCTAACAAAACAGATTAAAACAACAACCAAAAAATAACAACTGAAAATAAATAGGAAAAAATAACAAGCTAACTCAAACTTCCATGAAATTCTGAGAATGTTCTCCAGTGAATAAAGTAATTAAGTTAGATTAAAACCAAATTAATAAATTAAAACAATTAACGCAGCTGTTTGAAACTATTCCCTTTTTAAAAGGGTTGTTTCACTAATAATTCAATGAAAAATGCTTGTTGTTCCGAAGTCAACATATAATCCTCGTAAATGTTTTGCACTTCTACCTGTACTTCTTGCCACTTATGCCTCATACACAAATACAAATATTGCCAAACAAATAATATTTACCTTATTATTTTCAAAATATGTAATAGTTAGTCTTCTTCTGATATAAAAACTGTTTCCTCTATATTCTCCAAGGAATACTAGTTCGCCTGCTCTCTCTCGCACTACGTTTTCGTCTTCACTTTCTAATCTCTGAGGCGAAATACTCACGTCTTTGCGTTGCGCGTCACGTGGTGTTCCACGTCACATACGTTGGATGACTCCTGGACTCAGAGAAGAAAAACAACGTTACTGCCAGCTCGCGTCTCTGCCCGCGCTTGGAATTCTACACCTTGTGCTTCCTTCAATGCGCACAACAATGATTTAAAAGATGCCGCACAGTGTAATCACGAGGACAATCCCACAGTAAGCATGTCTTTTGCATTTCTTTCCAAAACAGAACAGATTACAAAGCGCTTCTGTCTTCCACTTTACGCTGACCTCGTAGATGTTAAAAAATATGCAGCGCTTTTCAGGCAATACTTTTCCGATACAAAACATTGACTAACCACACCACAACTTACTAGATATACTGAAACATAGAATGGGACTATCTGGATTGGTCCTAAACTGGTTCATCTCCTTCCTTCAAAATAGAAAACAAATATTCAAGGTCAATCAATCCTTGTCCAAGGCAGCCCACCCCAGTCACCTTAGGAGTACCACAGGGATCATCCCTCTTCCTACACTTTTGAACCTGTTTATGGAACCAATCACCGATTTCTCACCTCCTCGAATGTCCACTATCGCATGTACGCACATGACACACAACTCTAGATAAAGATCCATTCACCTGAGGACATCAAATCTCTCAATTCAATTCTCCAGAAAACGCAGACCTGGTTGGCCAAAAACAATATAAAACTGAACACCCTTAAAACCGAATTCCTCCTATTTGCTCTCTCCAACCAATCAGCCATCATCCTCGAGTGGATGAAGCACCTAACAGCACAGAATTGTCCAGCAGTCCATTGTTATTATCGGCCTCTGCAAAGGTTCAACATAGCATTACTGACCTTAGATTGTATTAGAGAATGCTTAGGGATACGTGTACAACCAGGGCTTTAAGTGGGATGAAAAAACTGGGGGGTCTCTCAAAGGGGCGTGGCCAGTGTAATTAGGGGCGTGGCTTTAAATCACTTACACAAAAAATCTGTGCTTAGCATAGTGTGCCGCCCGACTTGTAATTTGCTGTTTCCGTCATTGCATCCAGATATTTGATACAAGTAACATCATACCTACAATAAGTAAGTAATATTGGCTTTGTCAATGGTTATTACTTGCAGAAGATAAATAAGCTGCAACTATAACTTATATATAATATTGACAAAGCTTCCAATTAAATTCTTGGTGACCCTACCACAATGTTGCTGCTCCTGAGTTTCAGAAAGAGAAGGGAAATCCAGAAAGAAAATGACTCTTAAAGGATTTCCCTTCCCCCACAACGCTCCCCTGGCATGACGTCATGCTGTAACTTCTCTACTACTGAGAAGTAGTAAAGTGTGAGCAGCGCACATCCTTGTGCCTGGTGCTGTCTCGAAACGGGTCTCTATTGGGCTTTGTTTTGAGCCATGGCACTTTTTTCCGGACTGAAGTGACAGCAAACAGCGGTCCGGGAAAAAAAAAACGGGCTGCCTGTGTCAGGGCTCAAAACAGAGCCCGATAGAGACCCGTTTCGAGGCCCCCAGAAAAAAACTGCCGGTGCTCAGACCCCTTGAGACCCGGCCCACTTAAAGCCCTGACATATAATCGAGGTAACATGTGATGAATTCCTCAAAACAAATAAAGATAATGCCCCAAATGTTGCAATAACAGCTCAGCGCAGCCGTAAGATTAGTGCTTAAAATGATACAGCGGTGAAAAATGGTCCACTGCTATTGTCGATGTGAATGTCAGGATGACCCCCACCTCTACCTGGAGGCTCCAATATTGCCCAGCACAAAGACTCCACGCTTGGTGGAAATGGCAAGGGTGGATATTTTCTACACGTATCCCTAAGCACCATCCGGAGTCCCTACCAGACATAATTATCCATTTATGAAATGGTCCTTTGCAAGTACACAAGGAGTCAATTCTTATGTATGCTGGCCACCCAAGCACGGATCTTGTGAAATCCACGGCCGCATTAAACTGTAACCATATAATTCTGGTTTATTGTTTCTATTTTGAAGAAGCCAACAATACATTTATTGGTGTTATCAGCCTCGACTCCACGTTTCTTAGTTAGAAGCTATTTTACATCTTACAAGACTCAAATGGCTACCTAATGAAGGCGTCCCGCTGAAACACACGTAGACTCAAAATATGGTAGCCATAACCATATGTTTGGTTGTTTGTTAAAAATGAAGTATTGGGGGGCGTGGCTAGCAGCATGGTGGACTAGACGTGTCCGACCGCTGCTCCATGGGCCGCTAATAAGATCCTAGCATTAATAGCATGCACATTTGTGCTCCCCGCGCACAACTTAGCTACAAGGTGTCGGGACACAAGACCTGTGTTCTGACTGACAGATACCTTGGGAAATTCTCCCGGGCAGCCGTGGAGCTTGATTGGCAGCGGTGGCCGGGCGGAGGAGAAAATGGCGGCGAGTAGGAAGAAGTGTTCAAGACGGCGACTGCTGCGGCAGAGAACCGGCCTTGGGACTCTTGGCTAGAAGGCAGAGAAAGGTGCGGGGGAGAGCGGGTCACAGTGAGTGGCAGAGGGTATCCCGGTTGTTCCTCCCGCAGTCCTGGGGCGTTCTGGAGCCTCCCCACCTCGTCTGCAGCACGTTAATTGCATAGCTATCAATTCATGCTCCGGGCGGTGGAAGGTGACGCCTGAAGCTGCAGACACCGATGCCCTGGAGGCCGTGCAACAGATGGAGGGCTGCAGAGGTCCCAAATTCTGCGCCGGGGTTGTGGCTGACGGCAGAAGCAGCAGTCTGTATTAAGGAAGGACACAGCGGTGCCTGAAATAAAAGTGGAGACGGTTTAGATGAAAGGGGGGTGCAGCAGCGCTTGAGATACTAGTGAAGACCCCGGGGCCCAACACAGTAGGAGGCAAGGGGTTCAGAGGAGAACCCAGTGATGCCAGAGCACTTGAGGTGGAGGGCCCACCTTTTCCGCTGCCCCGCCCCGCCCTAGGATTGGCCCCACTGGTGGAACAGTGACTGAAGTGTATAGCTGCCAGAGCGCTGTTAAGTGGGGAAAGACACAGTGACTGCAGGCAGTAGACACGTGGCGGTGGATCCTCCACACTGCGACACCCCTGGCACTTGGGAAGAGCAAGAGCATAGTAGCTGGAGGTGGTTTTCTTCCCACTTCTCTGTCGGAGGAGCCCCAGGCTGCAGCAGGGTGGCGCTGGTGTTCGGCAGGCTATCGGGCAGGACCTATACTCTCCCAGGGACCAAATCTGCACCGGGTATTCTGCGCAAGGAGAGGCTGTGGTTCTGAGGAAGGTTGCACCGGAGGATGAAGACAGGGGGGCACGAGGGGCCAGTGCAGCCTCAGGGTCCCTGGTGAGACGATCGCCTGCTGGAGGAAATGGCCGTGGGGGACAGCCACTCACCCTTCCTATTGCCATGCCCTCGCAGACTGCCAGGAGGTGGGCACCAGGACCTGCAGTCAAGGCTGGGCACCCATTGAGAGAAGCTGTGGTTAACTGGCTATAAAGGAGGGAGAGCGGCAGGCAGTGTCCAGGAATAAGCGGCACCCAGTCCAGGATACACTTGGTCGGCCCATGTGGGTGATAGCTCCAGATGGCAAGAGATAAAGATCCCTAACACAGAAAGAGGGGAAGATGGATAAGTTCACTAAACCTTTGCCTGTGGGAGATCCGCTGGACAACAACATCCTCCTCCAGGCAATTCAATCCTCCAGGGAGGCACAGGTGGGCAAAATCGACGTTAATTTGTTCCGCCAGGATCTACGTAAAGTGTTAGAGAAGGTGACGCAAACGGAACATCGCATATCAGAGGTTGAAGACACTCCGACTGGCCTTAAAAATGAAGTCGCTGCTCTGTCGGTGGCCATGAAAGACGTGGTCTGGGGTGTGGATAATGCAGAAAAATGGACCTGCAGGAACAATCTCTGCTTTCTTGGATTTCCAGAGGCTATTGAAGGAACGGATGCTGGGGCCTATCTGAGGGGGTAGTTGATGGACACTTTCCCTCATGTCCGCTTCTCGCAATGCTTTGTTATCAAAAGAGCGCATAGATTTCCTGGAGCATGGCCAACACCAGGGGCCCGCCACAACCACTGATCGCGAAATTTCTGAATAACTAGGATAGGGACCTTGTCCTCAGGGAGTTCAGGCAAAAAGGAGACATCCGTTTAGACAATAAAAAGATCATGGTGTTCCCGGACTACTCTCGCAGGGTGCAAAAACAACGCAAGACGCTTGGCTCCGTAAAATATAAGTTACGTCAAATGCAGATCAAGTACATGCTTCTGTTCCCAGCCAAACTTAAAGTGATCTATCAAAGTAAGACCCTATTTTTTACTACTCCAGAGGAGGCCTGGCACTGGCTTGAGGAACGCCCCATGCCAAGACCATCGAGTGGCGAAGTGGCTCTTTCAAGGAAACCCAGTCAAGAGACAATACTAAGCTCAAACAGCGGCGGCTCAAAGGCAGGAACTTGGAGATGGCCCATAGTGGAATGCTGAGAGTGACGCCATATTGTAGTAGAAGAACACCAGGATCAGCTCCCCGGGCATCAGAATCTGAGAGTTTGCATCATGCAGAGAACCACAGGGTGCCATCAAGGAGCGAAGACATGGCACATCAGCGCTCGACGGAATGCACAGATCAAGATATCATGACAGACTCGGAGGAAGAACACCCACTGTTGCAGAACATCAACCTCCTAGAGGCTCAGGCAGAGACAAACACTAAGACCACCGCAGATAACCGGACTTCTCAGATAGGCGTGGAGGAATGATGTGCAGGAACCAGCCCGGAGAATCACATGGTCAGTCTAAAGACAGTGCTTTACACGCCACCCCACGTGTGCTGTATATTCGTTTCTCAATTCGATTTTTTCTTTTTAAGGGGAGGGGTTTTGTTGTCCTTTTGGGGCTCTGTATTTGAGGGCAATTTAATTTGCAGGTTTCACAGTTGAGAAGGGTGGGCGGCAGACCTCTCCCGATCCAATGCAACAAAGTTGGTCATGTTGACCCATAGGGGAGTCGATTGGGGGGGTGGAGTGTGGGGTTGGGGGTGGGAGGTAGGGAGGGGATGGTGAGTTCCATTGAGGTTTTTGGGATGGGGACAAAATAGGAGGAATGTATTATGTGTAAATATATCACTTGAGGCTACTCAGGGGGATAAGGAGGGAGGGCACGCAGTGGGAAGAGGTGTGGGAGTAAAACGGACATTGCTAGAATGACAGGTAATCACAACTCTTATTCGGTTCTCTCATGGAATGTCAACGGGATGGGGAACAAGGTTAAATGTGGACTTGTAGTCGCATATTGAAAAAGGCTGAAGCCGAATGTGATCCTCCTACAGGAAACCCACTTAAAGGGCACTAGATGTAATTTTCTGGGCTGCAGACCATACACCACACTGGCGCATGCGGGCTTCTCCACTGGGGCAAGAGGGGTTGGGATATTAATTAAGAAAAATCCTCCATTCAGGATAGAACGCACCTGGAGTGACCCCAACGCGACATATGTGGCGGTGCAGGGACTCTGGGGCAGAAGTCACATTATGCTTATCAGCGTGTATGCCCCCCCAGGCTACAGAAGTAGACAGGCTGGTAGCCATTCTCCTAGAAGCAGGTTCCCACACCCGTATCATAGGGGGCGATTTTAAAGATGTGATGGATCCCACATGGGATCGGACAACGATCCACCAAGGGGATCTAGGGAAACCCTACCTAAACTATTCATAGACACACTGACACTCACTGACCTGTGGCGGAAACAGCATCCCCAGACCAAAGCGTACTCATTCTATTCCGGGGCTCACAGGGCATTCTCGAGGATAGACTGCATATTCACCCTGGCAGGAGAAGTTGGGGAAATATAGAAAATTGACTACCTAGCGAGGGGTCTTTCGGACCACTCGCCGCTATGGCTAACGATTGACGTGCAGGCACGGCACCAACATAGAGACTGGAGGTTGAATGTGTGGAAACTAGGGGATCCACAGGTGTCCCAAGAGGTTAGAGTGGATACAGAGTTATACTTCCGGGAACAGGTATGGTCGGTAGAATCCGCCATTACTCTATGGGAAGCTTATAAGGCAATCCTCCGGGACAGGGAACAAAATATTATTGCGCATAAGAAGCGTAAACAGACAGAGGAGATAGGGAAACTGGAACAGCAACTACAAAAGGCCGAGTCGCAAGCCAGCACAGGCGGAGATGTCATCAGGTTAAGACAGCTTAAACTTTTGCAGCATGAATATCTTGCGCTCGCCAAAAAGATGTGCAAAACATGATACAAGTCATGCATAGGAGACTTTATGATGCCAGCGACAAAACAGGTAGATTGCTTGCTTGGCTCAGCCGGAAAGAGTAGGAAAGTAGATGGCTAGCCCAAATTGATACAGGAGTGGACCAGGTTCACAAGACCCCAGACGCAATAGCACAGGCTTTCGTGGGATATTACGAAGCTTTTTATGCATGGCGACCTCTAGAGAGTTCCGACCAGATACACACATACATACAATCTATGCAACTTCCTCAACTGGAATCCAATGACGTGCAAGCAATGGACGCAAAATTGACAAAAAAAGAAATAGTAGATGCCATCGGCCAGTTGAAAACAGGGAAATCCGCGGGTCCTAATAGGCTCCCACCTGAACTCCTTAACCACATACTGCACATATTCCTCTGCTGTGCTGGACAGCAATAAAAACGGGTGTGGTAATGACGAGCTCAGCACACGAGAGGTGTACGTCATGACGAGCTGAGCTCGTCATGAGCATCAAAGGGGTTAAGCAGCACGGGTCACTTTTTAGCATGCACCTCCTGCAGATGTATCTCGAAGCTCGGGAAAGGGGTGCACTTCCTGGAGATTTGAGGACTGCCACTATCGTGGTGATACTTAAGGAGGGGCGACCCCCACAGAAGTGTGGTTGGTATAGGCCAATTTCCCTCACAAATGTGGAGATGAAGATCTTGGCTAGAATTCTGGCCATCAGATTGACCACGGCCATTACTTATTCATAGGGACCAGTCTGGCTTTATGCCTCACAGGTCGATGAGATTCAATCTCAGACGGGTCTCCAACTGGTGCCGAGAAGGCATTTGACACGGTTCACTCGCCGTTTCTTATGGCAGTACTAGAGAGACTGGGATTTTGTCCCGAGTTCATGAGATGGATAGTTCTTCTGTATGAAGGACCGTTAGCCAGGGTCAACGGGGTGACATCCCTGAAATTTGCGATCGAACGGGGCAATAGACAAAGTTGCCCCCTGTACCCTCTCCTATTCGCAATAGTTCTGGAACCCCTGGCTTGCGTCATACGTGCGCACCCACACATTAGCGGTTTTCGGGTCACTGATAAGGACGACCTGGATGAAAGCATTTCGCTGTATGCCAACGACATACTGCTGTATGTCACACGCCCTGCAATAACGCTTCCTAATATTATAGAGGGCTGCGAGGACTATAAACTAAACTTAAAACTTAAACTATGGTAGGTATGCGGGGTATTGAATTAATTGTGAGAAGTCAAGTGTATACCCGGTAGGACGTGAGGTCGATCATAGTACTTATCCCAGCCAACTACAGGTTGCAACAACTGGGATAAAATATTTAGGTATCCACTTTACACTAGACAGGCAACTGGCGCTGGAACGCAATTTTTATAGAGTATTGGGGGAATTCCGTTTAGATGCAGACCGATGGGCCTCCCTACCTCTAACACTGCTTGGAAGAGCTGCACACTTCAAAATTGTAACCCTCCCTAAGTTTTTATATGTCATGCAAAAAAACTACCATCCGATATGAGAAGAGGTGTTCAGTAAAATTGACAACATTCTAAGGAAATTACTCTGGGGAGGGAAGCCCCCCAGGGTGGCACTGGGGAAGCTGCAATGTAACCAGTATGGCAGTGGCATTTCCCTGCCGGATCTACGAGCTTACTATTGGGCGGCTCACCTGATAGTAATTAATGAATGGGCCTTTGGGGAAAGGGACCATCCAACATATGCGCTTTGAGCACACACAGTTCATGCACAGGCCATACACACACTACCTTTACGGAGGGAAGGGTGTTGCAAAACTGCTACCGGCCACACAAATAGGGGTAATTGCATGGAAAAAGGCGGGGAGGGGCATGAAGTGGGAATACGGGGTTACTAAGGAAACCCCACTTTGGGTGGGAGCACGACTTAAGGAATTTCTCAAGTTGAAAGGTTTTCAGAAGTGGGATCTTGTGGGTATCTCCCAGCTCAAGGATGTAGTATATCGTAAAGAGTTGATGACGTTCCCGCACCTCCAGCAAGAATATGATATGAACATGACACAATACTTTAAGTATCTGCAACTGAGGCATGCCTGGTGAGCGCAATGTATTGATATCGAGGGTCTCCCAGCATATGCTCCATTAGAAGGGAGACTTTTCATAGGCGACATAGGAGGGAAAGCGGTGAAATGGACCTACAGGACAATCATGAACAACACACCTGACCCACTACGAAAATTGAGACTGCATTGGGAGGCGGATCTGGTGGACCTAGAAGATCTGGACTGGGACTGGGAAATGGCCCTGATGCACCCCAGGGAGGTGGCCATTAGATCTAGGCTGCGGTTGATCCAGTTTAAATATTTACACAGAATGTACTGTGATAGAGCTCAACTGTATAAGATGGGTAGAGCGGAGTCCCCCAATTGCTTGAAATGTAAAACTATGGAAGGAACCTTCTTCCACACTGTATGGGGATGCACACAATTACAGTTATATTGGGGCAAACCTCTGAAGGAATTAGAACTTATATTGAAAGCACCAATATACCCAGAACCCATATTCATTCTGTTGGGTATTCCCACGGAGATGAATCTCCCTAAAGTGAAACTGACGTTCCTTCAACTGGGTCTGGTTGTAGCCAAAAGAGACATGACAAAGGCCTGAGGAGCGACGACTAATCCGACACTTGAGGAATAGCGGAAGGGGATGGACATGTATATGCTGGGAGAGAAAACAACGTAGAAAGCGAGGGGGTGCCCTAAGAAATTTTGGAAAATATGGAAGCCATGGCTTACCTATTATGGTTTGACACTCACAGACTAGAGTAGTTCAGGGAATTGGTGTACTATGCAGGGAGGGGGGAGGAGGGATGAGGGATTCCATTGACAGGCAATTTTCGTTGTTGTTAATTATTTCAATGCTAATATTGTATAATTTTGCTATATCTATAAAGAAAACTGAATCAAGATGTTTTGTATACTCGTTGAGGTATTGTAATGTGATCAAGAAAATGCAAATAAATACATCCCTCCCAAAAAAAAATTATGTATTGATTGATCTATTTTGAATTTAATCTATTGTATTCATCTATGTTTCTTTAGCAAAACTTTTTTTTGTCTTTTGTGTTTGATTGATTTCGAAAACAAATTATATTACACCAACAAGTCATGTATCATTTGATAAATATGTGTGAAAACTGCCAACAATTATCTATATATTTCATGTTTACCACATACATAGGTGAAAATAAATATTGCATGTCTATTTGACTTTGTCGATTATGCTATGCTTTATGTATCTTTCATCATCTCTTTAATTTAATAGTGAAAGCATTTAAAATATTTCGTATATCAATAATAAATAAATTAATATATTTTTGAATAATAAATCTTTTCTGGCCACATATTGTCTTTGTTTTGTAAAGGTCCACTTCTTATCCGTTTCCTAAATGGTTATTTACAAATAATAGTGCATAAGATTTGCATCACAGTGGAAGGTATCATTCCCAAGCAACTTAAAATGCACAAATAAGTAATTGTAACTTCAACAAAGGAATGAGTTCAATGGAATAAAGTATTTAACAATCTTTAATCACAAAAACAAAATACATTCTAATAAAAATACATTTCAATGACATTGGTATTTCATTTTCTAAAAACAAATAGGTGGCAAAGGTAAAATCTTCGACACGCTTTTCGACACGAAAAGTCTCTTCTTCAGGTGTAGCCAACCATGCACTTGTAGTTTATTATGAAGCAATAAGGAAGTGGATTATGTTTCACAGCAAGGACCTCGGGACTTGATAGGGAGGTCACACGTTGGATGATGTTTTGGATGATCGGTATTAAGGCCACTGGAGACCCAAGGGGCAGGATTTCATTTGTTGGTAGTAAATATTAAAATGGCTTTCTTAAAATAGTCACAATTAGTGCAGTGAAGCCCACCTATATCCTGCGTTTAAAGCTATCACAATTTAATTCTCAATCTTTTTATAGTGCTTCCGAACTGCAGGATAAAGGCATGTAGAATTTAAAGCATGTTAGTGCGATTTGTCTCCCAAAAAAAAGGTCCTTCAAAGCAACAGGAAATCGGGTCCGTATTGGCGTGCATATTGCGCGGTCGACCTCACATATAAGAGTTGCATCATGCATTTGTGGAAGTCAATCCATTTCTTTTAAATTCAATGTACTTCCATGTCTTAGTTGTGTGAACTAAAAGACTTCTAGAACAAAAGAACTGAAAGGCAAAGTGTACTTCAGGAAAAGATTACTTTTTGCTAGATCTGTCAAGACTTATGGTGGTCTTCCCCAACTTTTTTGCCCCTCATCTTCACCCTTTTCGCTGCTCTTATTTTTGTTAGTCTTAGGACTATGTGCACACTACCACTGCTCCCCAGTGGTAAACAGCTTTTGCTCACTCTCCTAAACCATACTCACATTGGCTCATACCCAATTGCATATTTAATTTACTTAGATGTTCCTTGCAAAATGGTTTACCAAATACACAGGGCCTATAAATTAAATTCTACCAGTGGGCTTGCAGAACTTATTGTGTCACCCAATTAAGTAGCACCTTACAACATATGTCAGGTCTTCTGCCTGAATGCAGTTTCAACACGTAAAGTCAACTTTACATTAAGGTCCCTTGCAAAGCCTTAAACTACCCTTTACTTATATATCATTCACCCCAACGGGCATGGTGCTGTGTAATTGAAAGGTTTTACATGTCCGGGAAGGGAAAAACTCCCACATTTGTTTTTCACTACTGTGAGGCTTAGACCTCCTATAGGTTAACATTGGAGCTTCCTTATTGCAAATGGGAGCAAGTAGATATGCCATGATTGGTGCCTTTGGAATTGTGGTGAAAAGCCAGCTGCTGGGACCTGCCATGAACTCTGCAAAACCTCTACCTGAAGAGAATGCTTTGCTGCCTGGAGCCTGCTTTGAACCCTCAAAGGCCAGCCCTGCAGTTGAGCCCTTCACCTTCACCTTAACCCAGGACACCAAAAGTAACTCCTAGGGAAAGTTTGCTGGTCTCCTGTTTAGAGCCACAATGACTCAAAAGGCACCTACCATCTTGGAACCGCACCAGGACCCAACCTGAATGAGTTCTGAACCTCCAAGAGGTGTCCCACCAGCCCTGGACCTTTGGTAGTGGTGCTAAAGGTGTCTAGATGGCCAAATCCCAAAACTGATGATAGATACATTTGGCCAAAAAACGCCATGAAAGCCAGGAGCAGACCAGCTTCTCATGCTACATTATTATTAGCAGCAAATCCTTTTCAGCAGTCCTTCGACAAAGGGTATCAAGCCTCATGGAACTGTCTTTGCTATAGCCCACTGCCTCTTCCAACTGGAGATTTTTGACTTCCATTTCAAAGGCTAAGACTAAAATCAGAAATCTTCACAGTGGGTTCAACCCAATGTTACCTGAAGATAACACTCCCTCCTCGAAAATCTCCTGCAGCCTTGCTCTGCTCAACTTTACCATCTCAGGCACTTTTTTCAGAATTTCTTCTAAGTCTGAAGGTAAGCGCTGACTGGGCCTAATCTACTTTGTGTTTCTGAACCATGCTCCATCGCAGTTGGTTATATTTTTTTACTTTGACCTGATTTCGTGCTACTAGATGTCCACGGTTGGTGCTTTGACATTTTCAGTACTAGTTTTTACAAAACAAAAACATAAAACCAAATAAACTTATTGAAGATTTGTTTGTTTTGGTGTCAAATAATTGATTAACATTTACTTTGTGTTTCTAAATTCTTTTGCGATTTTTCTTGTTTTATGTTTTTGCTATAAAACTATTTATGTACTGCATTAATACATTACACATTGCCTCTAAGTTAAGCTTGACTGGTTTTTGTGCCAAGTTCCACTGGTTAATTTAGTGACTCTTCATGGTTCATCCTGCAAGTGATTGTGACTGTTGCTTGACCGGAGCTCACACACTAGTCAGCCAACAACCCAATTTCCCATACCTTCTTATTTAAATCTGGGTGATTTAAGAGCAGGGAAAGATTGGGGGAATAGATAAGCAAATCAAAGCTAGCCATGAGACAGTTATATAAATGTCTATGTCTAAAGTGAAGCACCAGGGTCATGAGTTACACAGTACTGTGGGAGTGTAAGTAGAGTGCCAAGCAGTATCACCACTTCCGTAATATGCATTTAAAATTGAATCTCCAGGGAATGAGGCTCAACTGGTTGGAGCAGGTTTTACCAGACTTCAATGCTCATATTTAACACGTTGTATGAGACAAAACTGTGGTGGATTTATATGCTGACAATGTATTACTAAATGTTATTAACTAACCTTAGACCTCACTTTCTTCTCTTTAATTAAGATAGCTGAACTGGTAAGAAAACATTTTTTTTTACTTACTGTCTTTGCATTACACTATAGCATTGGTGGTTGACATTAGTGACCCATTGGCAGTTTGCCGCAGCCATGGAAAATCATCTGGTAACGTTGTCTGCCATGGAATTATAGTGTGAACACTCTTAGAACTCCAAGGGTCCTCTAGAATTTTGTAATTCCATATTTGCATGTGTTTACACTATTCAAAATCGTGCCTGCTCTGAGCAAATACAATCTCTATAAAGAAACAACTGGGTTCTCATTAAATCCATGGACCTTGCCATTTCTATGGTATTAGTAACAGGAATTACTAGAAGCATCAGATTGAAAGGCAACTCCCAATAAGGCTCCTAAAATGACCTTTTCAAAATGCATTTTAACATGTTTAGAGAGAGTTGGCATTTGTGTTTGACTTTGTGGTTCCACCTGCAGCATGATGATGTATTCAACCGAGATATGTGACTGAGGGTGAGTGTCTGAAATGTTTCATGTCCATCATCTCCTTGTGTTTGCTTTGTTCGCCCTATGTTGGCTGGGTATGCCCAGTCGTGGGTCCCTTGCCCACTTTGCCACTGGATTCAAGCTAGCCTGACTGATAAATGTTGTTACCCAGAAACCGGTCCCAGGATGCTTGTTTCCGGTTCAGGGAAGACCTGGCTTGGCAGTTCAGGCTGGACTGTTCCCATGAAACACAGGGTCAGACTGATTTGCATATAGCTGGGGCTGAACTGAAGTGAAAAAGTGAGCTAAACAAAGATGATAAATTCAACGCAGATCAGTGACTGGGGATGAGTGTCTGAAAAGTTTCAGCACTCGGTCCAACATCTCCTTGTGTTTACTTTGTTCGCCCTAAGTTGGTAGGGTATGCCCTGAGGTCAGCCCCTTGCTCACTTTGCCACTGGATTCAAGCTAGCCTGGCTGATGAAGGGTGTTACCCAGAAACAGGTGACAGGGTGCTTATTTCTGTTTCAGGGAAGACCTGGCTTGGCAGTTTTGGCTGGACTGTTCCAATGAGGCAGGGTCAAGACTGATTTGCATATCGCTGGGTCTGAACTGAGGTGGCGAAGTGAGCTAAAGAATGATGATGGATTCAACCCAGATCTATGACTGGGGGTGAGTGTCAGAATAATTTCAGTGCTCTGTCCATCATCTCCTTGTGTTTGCTATGTCTAAAGTAAAGCATCAGGGTCACGCGTTACACAGTACTGTGGGAGTGTAAGTACAGTGCCATGCAGTATCACCACTTCATTAATATGAAATAAAAATATAAACTCCAGGGAATGGGGATCAACTGGTTGGAGCTGGTTTTACCAGACTTTAATGATCATTTAACCCCTTATATGAGACACAACTGCGGTGGGTTTATATGCTGACAATGTATTACTAAATGTTATTAACTAAACTTAGACCTCACTTTCTTCTCTTTTAAATAAGGTAGCTGAACAGGTAAGAAAATATGTTTTTACTTACTGTCTTTGCTTTACATTATAGCATTGGTGGTTGACATTAGCAGCCCATTGGCAGTTTGCCGGTGCCATCATGGAAAATCATCTGGTAACGTTGTCTGCCATGGAGTTAGAGTGTGAATACTATTAGGACTCCAAGGTCCTCCTAGAAATGAGTAATTCCTTATTTTCACGTGTTTACACTAATCGAGATTGTGCCTGCATTGAGCAAATAAAATCTCTGTAAAGTAACAACTGGGTTCTCATTAAATCCATGGACCTTGCCATCTCTATGGCACTAGTAATAGGAATTACTAGCAGCATCAGATTTAAAGGGCAACTAACAATGAGGCTCTTAAAATGACCTTTTCAAAATGCATTTTAACGTGTTTCGTTAGAGTTGGCATTTGCGTTTGAATTTGTGGTTCCACCTGCAGCTTGGATGGGTAACTGACTGAAGAACTGAATGCAACTTGTGAAACATAATCAAACCTAATGCCTGCTCTCTGGAAATGAATTGGAAAGACCATGAAACATGAGACTATGGATATCCAGGACTGACAGCCCCGCCAAGTGCCATTATTCTCTGGTTGAAAGAATGCATTTAGAGTCTGTTCCCTTCATCACCACATTCAAATTTAATGTCAAGTAAATAGTTCCTTGCCTCTCTGCAACACCATTCATCACTGATGGAGTTTGAGACATCTGAAGTAGACCCCCGTGCCTCAGGCCATGAAAAGCTAGGATCAGAGAGAGTTCTTTTTCCAGGAAGTCATGTGACAGGACCTTCACCATGTTGTTTACAATAATGGATGCTGACTTTGAACGTTTTGAAATGTAATACTTGCCTCAATTGTAGTGAGTGGACAAAGCAAGAAAGCAGGCTTCTCCTATGGGGTTATCTTCCCCTGAAAACATTTTTTAAGGTATGTGGTCAAATAGTGCATTTTAAACCACAATCTTTGCAAAACATTGCTAAAAGGCCATAGGCTCTAAAAGGGCACTCATTGCATTTTTTAAATCCTCTCCTGATGTGCCAGGATATCTAAACCTAACACTCCGCAGGAGTTGACCAAGTTGAACAAGTGCCCCTTGGATGTCACTAAATTTAAAAAACTAGCACCATTGTGCTAGAGCTAGCATTTTGCTATAGAAGTCCCCAGTATAACCGCCTTAGAATATTTCAATTTATGCCATCCAAATACCACAAGTGTCCCTATGTGAAAAAGTACCTCAGTATGGCAGGGCTAGCTGGCTCAAACTCATTCTGACCTGCACTGGATCCCCGTCAACAAAAGGGTCACCTTCAAGCTCCTCACTCATGCCCACAAAGCACTCCACAACGCCGGACCAGCGTACTTCAACGAACTACTCACCTTCTACACCCCGAACTGCTAGCTGACCTCCTCCTCGCCACCGTCACCCGCATCCGCAGAGCGCCGCCGTGGCAGATCTTTCTCCCACCTCGCGGCCAAGACTTGGAACACCCTCCCCCTACGCCAACGACAGCCCCAGGACCTGCTGACCTCAGGAGACTCCTCAAGACCTGGCTGTTAGAGCAGTAGCAGCATCCTCGACACCCCCAGAGCCTTGAGACCCTCACAGGTGAGTAGTGCGCTCTACAAATGGATTGATTGATTCTTATTCATTCTCAGTCCCTTGCAGTCACTAATGTTTACACATTTAGACTCACCCATACTTACTGACACTTACAATTTCTCACTCACTACCTTCTACAGACTCCCACTCATACACACATACATTCATACTTGTTCATACATTCATATGCTAGCTATCACGCAAACAGTCTCACCCACAAGCACGCACATAACATATATTTAAAACAGACAGAAAATAAGTAGTGCCCCCCTATGTTCTCAGCACTGAATGTAATCCTCTAAGATCAGGGGTCGCAAATGCAGTTCAGGAATTATAAGGGGCAAGTCAGGGTTCAAAGTGGTGACCCTTGGCAAACCCTAAAAAATGCCAATGAGAAGTCCACACATGCCCCACGGCTTGAGGTACAGCAGTACATGAAAACATGCACAGGCTTTTGACAGCATCTCGTGTTGCTCCTTCTCAATTCTTCCCAATCCTCCCAAAACCTACAGGTGAAGTATGATCCTCACTGGTGGGGATTTGGGTGTGAAAGACCTTAAAGGGTTTTTTGCAAGCTGATGGGACAACAGATTAAAATATGCATGTATAAGAACTTGGAATAAAGGAAGAAGAAAAGATTGAGAACTGAGACTCAGACTGTATATGTGCTTTCACTCTTGTGTTTTTTTTGCTCAGGTTGTCGACTGTTAATATTTATATTATATGTGGACCTAGGTCTACATCCTCACAGCACGGGGTGGTATCTGTACAATAACCTTGAGCACTTAAACACATTGGAATATTTCCATTGCAGAAAGAAGTGCACTACTCTGCGCGGATTTGCCCTTGCAACAGGGGCCTTAAAGAGTAGATTAAAATGTGTCGGTAACCATGAAATGTCACACATAAACAAACTGAAAACCTGGCACACATGTACTGGCTCTGCATAGCGTGTAATTGAGAAGAACTTTACTTGTGAGGATCATCACCCCAATGGACTACATAAACTTAATGCACTTGAGAGGACTGGTGATAATAAGCAGCTTCAATCCCACAACCTAAATGTTTAAAGTCTGGGTAAATGAGAGCAGAGGCATGGTACCTGGCAGGGATTTCAGGAAGTGGGGTGGGGAGGCTCCGAGCAAATGATTAGTATCCACCTCGAGTGTAACATGCCCGCATCGATCTGACCCCTGTAACTATTTTAGTCTGAGCTCTAAAAACTGAAATTGCAGAAATATGATGTGTACAATATAGTTTGCAGGTAAATGGGAGCACATGGCCAGTGGGTCGCAGGGGTTGGAGAAAGTGAGGTGGAGAGGTTGTCCGAGGACTGCTCTGAACAATATAGTTGTGCCCAGTCTGGGTGCTGCACCACAAAACTCAATGCAGGGTAGAGCCGGAACATAAACTGTGCAGGTTTTGACTCTCTCAATTGACAAGCATTGTTTTGTTTTTTTAACCAAAAAGTATTCAAGCAGGAGTAAAACCACCAGGCCTACCACCCAAACTTCGGTTAGCTTTATTTGTCGCAGCTTTACAGGATCTTCTGGCCACATTGGTGGTCAACAACTCTTCGGTTATCCTGCTTGGCGATTTTAACTTCTGGCCAGGTGACCCCAGGGAAGACGCTGCTTCTAAAGAGTTCTCTGCTACCCTCCAGAGCCTGAACCTTACCTCCCACATCTTGGCTCCCACCCATGCCCAGGGCCATATCCTGGACCAACTTTGGTCACTACGCTGCAACGTTTCACCTCCTTCTATACTCCCTTGCGCCTGGTCCGACCGCGCCATGATTTCATTTCGCATTCACTCGGCTTCCGCCGATAAGCTGCCTCCACCCAAAAATATTCTGGCTCCCAGTTGGAATCAAACTGACCTTAACTCTCTTTCACTTTCCCTGGCTTCTTCTGCTCCAGATCTTACTGACCTTTCTTTGGATTCGCAGACAGATGCCATTAGTACCTGGCTCTCCTCTTCCTGCGATCAGGTTGCCGCGTTTAAAAAGGTCAAATCTGTTCGCCCTTATGATGCGCACAAATGGTTTACCAACGAGCTCAAAGTTCTCAAACTTGATCTTAGGAGGTTGGAGGGTCATTGGGGACGGAACTATTGGCCTAACCTTCGCGCTAAATACAAACTTCGTCTGAACGACTATAAAAGAGCGATCCTTGCGGCCAAAACCAAATACTTTACCGAGAGAGTTGCCCTATCTGCTAACAAATCCAGAGAAATCTTCTCCCTGGTTCACAACCTGGCTACCTCCGACCGCACCAGTACCAATACTGTTCCATCTCAGACCCTCTGTTCTTCACTCAATGACTACTTCATTGATAAAATCACTAACATCAAGGCCAACATCCCTACGGTACCCCAACCTGGCCTCTCATGCTCCCTCCCCCTGCCTCCCTCCTCTCTGGATCATTTCCCTCCCATCTCCACAGACCGGTTCCTTAACCTGCTTACAAAAGTCAAGTCCGGATCTCCGGCGGACTGTGCTCCTGCACGGAGCCTCAAAACTATTTTCACTAGCTGTTCTGCCCCCCTCTTGCCCTTCTTAATGCCTCCATAGCTCTAGGCTCTGTTCCTTCATCTTTTAAATCCGCTATTGTTCTCCCTATTCTTAAAAAACGTGGCCTCGATCCCTCTCTCCCTTCTAATTTTAGGCCTATCTCTCTTCTCCCTTATTTGGGTAAGATCCTTGAAAGCTATGTTACATTTTGCCTGTCCAGCTATATTGAGGAGCACCACCTCTTGGCCTCCCATCAGGCGGGCTTTCGCCCAGGCCATTCCACAGAGTCAGTGGTCATCGCGGTCCTGGATGAACTCAAAGGGAAAGCTGATATCAATCTCCCTCAGGCCCTGGTCCTCCTCGACCTGTCCGCTGCGTTTGACACGGTCGATCATTCCATTCTTCTCGACCGTGTCAGCGCAGCGGGCATCCGGGGCACTGCCTTTTCTTGGCTTGCGTCCTTTCTCCAGGGCAGGTCCCAAGCGGTTCAACTCTCGGGCTTCTCCGCTCCTCCCCGCCCGGTCACCTGTGGGGTCCCCCAAGGTTCCTCCCTTTCCCATCTTCTCTTTAATCTTTACATTCACCCCCTCATTGCCTCTCTTCTCGAGCTGGGGGTCTCTGTGTATAACTACGCGGATGACCTCCAGCTCATCTTTGATCTTTCTTCCCCTTCTGTTTCTCTTCCTAAGTTTTGTTCCACCTTAGTCTTCATATCTGAATGGATGAGCATTAACCATTTGAAGCTCAATCCGGACAAGACGGAGCTTCTCCTCACGGGTGGTCCCTCTAACCCACAGCTTTCCAAACTTTTCATGTTGGTGACACACCTTTTTGTAAAAAAAATTTCAGGGACACGGTAAAGCGAGCGAGCGCAGCGAGCTAGCCCGAACCACCCACAACCCCACATACACACACGCCCACCGACAGACACCCACACACACCCACACAACCCCCCCACCCACACAACCCCACCCCCACACACACACAACCCCACAGCCCCACACACACACACACACCAGAGCTGGAATTAAAACCAAAAGTTCCAGATCACCAGGTCACCCGTAGTTTCGTCCCTAGACTAAATCTCTGTGGTCAAGAATCCCAGAATGTTGCATGTTCTTGGAGGAATTCTGTCTCGTAAAACTCTGCTCTTCATGGCCACACTTTTGATCTGGTATCCTGGCTTCAGCTGGGTTTGCTTTTCCTCACAGTGGGCACTGCCCTCACTGCAGTGAGAGCCACCACTTCTCCCCTTTCTTATGCTTTCCGCGTGGTTTTCTCTCACTTTAATCACCCGGCTCTCTTCCTCTTGTTAAATTTCTCCTCCTGTGTTTCACCTCCTCCCCTCCCCTATTACACCTCTGCCCCCAGAGCTCACCCTTCAGTGCAGAGCCTCTTCCCAGAAGCTGCTCTTAGAATGTGTGCCTTTCCATTCCTAGTGCACTACAGCTCTCACTCAGTCGGACCTCTCTCCAGGGCCACCTCCTGTCTCTGCCAAAGACTAGAGGGCGCATGTCCTGCACCCCCTCCTTTCCCCCATGCCACATCTCTACTGCCCCCTGTGCTCCCCTGCCCCGATCTCACCACTCTTCCTTTACCCATGATTCCCCTGTGCACATCTATAATGCTGCTCCCTTCTTTTCCACGCCCACCTCTTTCTAGCCCGGGCTGTGCTGCCCACCTTTATTTATCATCAAGAAATGCTAAAAATCTACTGCTTGAACCTCCCACTTTCAAGTGTCATTGCTTGATTTTGCTCCTTGGAAAGTGTCACTCATAGTTGATAAAATGTCACTCATAATTACACTGACATTATAAAAATGTCACACATAGCGATCTGAAACCATGGCAGCTATGGTGAAGAGTCACTCCTCCCATACAGATAACTGCCTGCTTCCCTCTCATGACCCCTGCTGTGAACAGTCACTGCGTCCCTGCACACTTCTGCCTGCTTCTTACCGACGGCCCTGTGTAATTACTCCCTTCCTGTGGTTGTGGCCTTGTCACTGCCTACCCATCTTTCTGAGAATGGTGGAAAATATGGTGAATTTCCATTCTATGCCTTTTAGAAATTACCAGTGATTGCTTCAATCTCAAACTGTAGGACAAGGTCGAAAACACAGACACCGCCTTATATAAAAATCATTTTATTTCAATAAATTCGTTCACAACAGAAGCAATGTGCACACTCATATTTGAAGCAGGTGTTGCTAATGGCTGCATATCAACAATACTTTGCCCGATATTTTTGTGCCTTCAGGCACTCGAACATTTAGCAAATGGAAATTGGTACAGAAACGTGCGATTGCGCTTTCGCAGTCAGATTCTTTTATTACACGGGCAATAAATTGAAGAGGGCGACGGATGATTCATTAAAGGCAGTCCAGCTCAACATGTTTGCGGCACTATTTATAGAGACCCTGCCAGGTGTTGTCAGAACAATAATTTTCGGGTAGAAGTTAGAAGTAAATAAAATATCCTCTCGTTTTTTTGTGGCTGGCTGGCTGCAGGTAATGCCCGCTCTTGTACTGACGCCGACTTGAAAGCTGCATTTCTTATCATAAAGGAGCGCAGCTGGGGGCCGATTTTGGGCCATTGTGAAAATATTTGTTAATTGCAGCGCATGATGGTGCTGTAATTACCAAATATTTTCACAAAGGCTCACTAACAGCCTCTGGCTGCGCTTCATTAAGAAATAAATGCAGCACTTGCAGAAGAAGAAAGGAAATTAGCATTTTTCGCGACGCCACTTTTAAATGCGAGTGGCGGAATGCTCTCCTGGGATGTGCTGTGTGTGCGCGCTTCACACACAGCACTGCACGCTCCTGGGAACAGTGGTGATCACATCACATCCCGCCGCGACACACCTACGCATGGGGCGCGACACAGTAACGTGTCGCGCCACACAGTTTGGAAAGCTGTGCTCTAACCCCTGGTCCCCGGCTCACTCACCACCTTCTTTTGGTTCTCCCCCCTCACCGGTTTCTTCTGTTCGGACCTTGGGCATCAAGGTCAGCCATGACCTTACTATGCATGCCCAAGTTAGCTCAGTAGTATCCTCCTGTTTTCTCTCTCTCCGCCTCATTCGGAAAATCTCTCGCTATTTTTCTACGGATGCCCTCAAAACCATAGTCATGGCCCTTATCACCTCTCGCCTTGACTATGGGAATGGCTTGTACATGGGCATACCCGCCTACGAAACCCGCCGTCTTCAGTCCATTCAAAACCAGGCTGCCCGTCTCATTCTTCCCCTTCCCAAATCTTCCCACATTACTCCTGCTCTCAAGTCCCTTCACTGGCTTCCTGTCCACTTTAGATCTTTCTTTAAATTGGCTTGTGTGGCCTTTCGCGCTCACACCCACTCAGCTCCCCTCTTTATCGGATCTCTTATTTCTCCTCACGTCCCCAGTCGCACTCTCCGCTCCTCCTCTTACTCCCTTCTCCATGTTCCCTGCTTTCGTAAATCCAGAACGGGAGGCACCCGATTCTCGGTTTTGGCCCCCCGGTTCTGGAACAGCCTCCCTTTGTCCATCTGTTCCATCCCCATCTACACTCACTTCCGCAAAGCTCTTAAAACTTTTCTGTTCTCCCAGGCCTTCCCTTGTTAGTTTTCCCGAGTCCCCTCTGTGAGTCTGGTCTAACCCTCAGCGCCAGGAAGCCGCTTGGCCGCAGTGCGCTTAATTAAGTCCTTTTTTTCATTTCATTTCATTTCATTTCATTTCATAGTTTATTCCTAACAAAGCTAAAACTTGGGAAATATTTTATATACGGTGTCTGAAATGGCAAGGTCATTTCTATTGGATCTAAAATGGAACTCACCTGTTTGATATCTGGCAAATTCCATTATAATATTCCAAGGACTGTTTATTTTAACAAGTCATTTTGATGTGCTGCCTAGGTCGAGCATAAGCGTACAACCTTTTGTATGCTTCATTATACTTCTCTGTGGGCTTAAAGCCAACCCCCATGATATTCATTTGTTTGTTTGAGTTTCCTCTTGAAATCCTTGCTTGCTAGTGGTTAGTCTTGCCTCTTTGTCCTTCGTTTTTCTCTTTGTTCCTCCCTGGCAGCAGTGACTAAGTACAGTATCAGTATGCTTGGATATGTTAATCTGTTAGTAGGGGGGACTACTTAATCACTTTTTTTCCTGCCATGCTCGTGTTACACTGTGGGTGCTTCGGCCAGTAGCTGCTTGAAATTTAGCAGCGCTTTCATCCCTCCCACCTCCTCCCAAGCTGGAAACGACAAACTGTTATGCTCCAATCCGAGCTGCTACTGTAATGTTATGACATTCACAATGAAGACGCTGCAGCAGTGGTGAGGTTAATGGTATTTATTTATATATTTTCCTCCCTAAAGAGCGCGAGCCGATCTGGTGTTTCCATCCGCGATGCGCGTGCAGCCGCAATATGGCCGCCGGCACGTCACGCCGTGACGTGACATGCAACAACTAGAGCGCGCCACCACATATCTCCCCTTTTTCCCAACAATGAAACTGTTAACTCACAGTCCGCCGTTCATGTCAAAGTCTCGGAACCTTGCCGGTTTAACCACCGCTCTACCCCTCCGGGTCAGCCTCACCGGGGTGGGTAGGGTATCCCTCTCCTGAGTCTCTCCTTCTACTCCTCCACTTCCGAGCGCATCCGCGCTACCATCGCGTCTCCTCATGTCTCTTTCCCTCGCAGCCCGCTGATTACCATCATCAGCTCTCTCCTCCTACTGTTCTCCTCTTCTCTCATCCAGTTCCACATCTGCTTGTTCCTGCTCCACGTTTCCTTCCTCTGTGTCACCTAGGTCAGCTCCACCTTGGTTCCATCGTAGAACCCTGTTGCATCTTGCCATGCGATCTTGGGACCACATGTTTCCGTCGCTTAACAAAGCCGCTCTGCTGAACACTTCCTTGACCTGCATGGGCTTACTGTACTTGCTGTCGCCCTTTCTTTGTAGCGTGGCCAACTTTACTCGTACCCACTCGCCTTTTTCCAAGTCTGTCTCCTACACGTTTCTCCGGTTGTTGTAGTGTCGAGCGTAAATGGCCTGTGCCTTTTCCAAATTGGCTTGTACTACTCCTGGGGACCACTCACTTGTTATGGTTTTTTCCTTCCATACGCGATTGTCTCGCGTGAATGGTTCACGGCCCCTCAAAATTTGGAAGGGGCTGTATCCTGTCCCTTTGGGGGTAATCCTGTACGTCCACACCATTTGCCATATCTCTCTTTCCCAGTCCTTGTTGTTGGAGATGGCTGCCTGAACCTACCCCATCACCACTCTGTTAAATCGCTCTACTAGTCCATTTCTGGCCGGATGGTAGACGAACGTGTGTTTGGTTAGTATTCCATTCCTCAGCATGAAGTTGCTCCATTTTTCTGATCTGAATTGGGGGCCGTTGTCGCTCAGGATGGACTTGGGTATGCCCTCTCTCACGAAGGTCTCTGACAAGAACTTTATGATGGTCTCTGTATCCATCGCTTCATCCACCTTCAACTCTGGCCATTTGGAATATCTATCCATGAGGACGCACACATATTTTTGAACCCCGTGTTCATCCAGGATCGGACCCAGGATGTCCACCGACAACTCCTCCCACGGGTCAAACTTTCAAAAGGCTGGGCGTAGGAGTTTGAGTGTTTTGTCTGCCCCTTGGCACTGTAAGCAGTCCCTGACGTGTCTTTCAGCTCGAACATCCATCCCTGGCCACCAGTAATTTTGTTTGGCCCTCAACTTCATTTTTCCTATTCCCAAGTGTCCTTCATGGAGCATGTTTAGTAACCTGGGGATGATGTTTGCCGGGGGGAGGAGCTTATCTCCCCTGTACATGAACACTCCTTGGTCGTCCATCGATAACTCCTCCCTGATCTCGTAGTATGGTTTGAGGTCCTCACTGGTCTGCTTTTTGTCTGGCCATCCCTTTGTGATGAATAATTTCACTTCCTTTATGGTCTGGTCTTCGTCATACGCTTCCTTCCATTCCTGATTTCCAATTACTCTTTCTTGGTCTTCTGTGAGTGCTACCAATTCTTCCATCCCTGCTTGGTCTTCCTCGCTCTGTTCCATGGCCGCCGCCCTACTTAAGTAGTCCGCTACTCTGTTCCTGCTGCCTGGGATGTACTCTACATCATATCTGAATTCTAGTAGTTTTAGGGTCATTTTCGAGATCCTGGGCGTGGCGTTGGCATGCCCGCTGGATGTTAGTACTTTCAGTAAGGGCTTATGATCTGTTTTTAACTGGAACCGTGTGCCCCACAGGAATTGCCTGAATCTCGTCATTGCCCACACGACTGCCAGCATCTCTTTTTCTATCACACTGTATTTATTTTCCGTTTCGCTCAGTGTGCAGGATGCAAAGCTAAGGGTCTCCATCCTTCCTTGTCCTCGGTCTTGCATCAATACCGCACCCAACCCCTTGTCGCTGGCATCGGTGGTGAGCACTGTCTTGCCCTGGGGGTTGTATCCTTGGAGTGGTACTGCTCCTACTACCTCTCTTTTGATGACTTCAAATTCACTTTGTGCCTCCTCCGTCCAGCGGAACTCAGTGCTGTCTCTCGTCAGCTGCCTCATGTTGTGTGTCTTGGTGGCAAAGTGCTGCTCAAATTTGCTGTAGTATTCCGCCATGCCTAAAAATGACCTGACTTCCTCTATGTTGGTGGGCGGTGGTGCTTCACAAATCGCTTTCACGTTCTCCGCTTTCGGGGTCACTCCTCCTCAGGATTCAAGCAAGCCGGGCCGAAGACGGCTGAAATGCCAGAAACCGGTCCCCGAAGCTTGTTTCCTTCCCAGTATAAGAATTGGCTTGGTAGTTTGGTCTGCCCTGTTCCCATGATGCACTGGGCCAGGGACAGACTAATTTGCATGTAGCCAGGTTCTGAGCTGGGATGATGCAGTGAGCTAAAAAAAGGTGATGGATCAAGCCCTGATCTTTGGACTGGGTAGGAGTGTTCTGCCTAATTCAGATACTCTGTCCATCACCACCCCCTTTTCTGAATTGTTTTGTCCACCATAAGCGTGGAGGGGTATACTCAGATGTGAGTCCCTTGCTCACTGCACCATCAGGATTCAAGCAAGCCGGGCTGAAGACGGCTGAAATGCCAGAAACCGGTCTCCGGAAGCTTGTTTCCTTCCCAGTATAAGAATTGGCTTGGTAGTTTGGTCTGCCCTGTTCCCATGATGCACTGGGCCAGGGACAGACTAATTTGCATGTAGCCAGGTTCTGAGCTGGGATGATGCAGTGAGCTAAAAAAAGGTGATGGATCAAGCCCTGATCTTTGGACTGGGTAGGAGTGTTCTGCCTAATTCAGATACTCTGTCCATCACCACCCCCTTTTCTGAATCGTTTTGTCCACCATAAGCGTGGAAGGGTATACTCAGATGTGAGTCCCTTGCTCACTGCACCATCAGGATTCAAGCAAGCCGGGCCGAAGACGGCTGAAATGCCAGAAACCGGTCCCCGGAAGCTTGTTTCCTTCCCAGTATAAGAATTGGCTTGGTAGTTTGGTCTGCCCTGTTCCCATGATGCACTGGGCCAGGGACAGACTAATTTGCATGTAACCAGGTTCTGAGCTGGGATGGTGCAGAGAGCTAAAAAAGCGGTGATGGATCAAGCTCTGATCTTTGGACTGGGTAGGAGTGTTCTGCTTAATTCAGATACTCTGTCCATCACCACCCCCTTTTCTGAATCGTTTTGTCCATCATAAGCGTTGAAGGGTATACTCAGATGTGAGTCCCTTGCTCACTGCACCATCAGGATTCAAGCAAGCCGGGCCGAAGGCGGCTGAAATGCCAGAAACCGGTCCCCGGAAGCTTGTTTCCTTCCCAGTATAAGAATTGGCTTGGTAGTTTGGTCTGCCCTGTTCCCATGATGCACTGGGCCAGGGACAGACTAATTTGCATGTAGCCAGGTTCTGAGCTGGGATGGTGCAGTGAGCTAAAAAACGGTGATGGATCAAGCCCTGATCTTTGGACTGGGTAGGAGTGTTCTGCTTAATTCAGATACTCTGTCCATCACCACCCCCTTTTCTGAATCGTTTTGTCCACCATAAGCGTGGAAGGGTATACTCAGATGTGAGTCCCTTGCTCACTGCACCATTAGGATTCAAGCAAGCCGGGCCGAAGACGGCTGAAATGCCAGAAACCGGTCCCCGGAAGCTTGTTTCCTTCCCAGTATAAGAATTGGCTTGGTAGTTTTGTCTGCCCTGTTCCCATGATGCACTGGGCCAGGGACAGACTAATTCGCATGTAGCCAGGTTCTGAGCTGGGATGGTGCAGTGAGCTAAAAAACGGTGATGGATCAAGCCCTGATCTTTGGACTGGGTAGGAGTGTTCTGCCTAATTCAGATACTCAGTCCATCACCACCCCCTTACTGAATAGTTTTGTCCCCCATAAGCGTGGAAGGGTATACTCAGATGTGAGTCCCTTGTTCACTGCACCATCAGGATTCAAGCAAGCCGGGTCGAAGACAGCTGAAATGCCAGAAACCGGTCCCCGGAAGCTTGTTTCCTTCCCAGTATAAGAATTGGCTTGGTAGTTTGGTCTGCCCTGTTCCCATGATGCACTGGGCCAGGGACAGACTAATTTGCATGTAGCCAGGTTCTGAGCTGGGATGGTGCAGTGAGCTTTCTGAAATCTGATTTCTGAATCTGACAAATTCTCAGTCCTTCCGGGCCTAGGTTGAGCAATAGGATGCGCTTTTTTCTCTTGGGGTTGAACTGTTCCTCGTTTTAGTCTTCCAAAACGCCTATGAAGTTATCAATGTATTCTCTCCAGTCCTCCCACTTCATTAGTGGTTCACCTGGTCTGGGCAGAAATGGCACTGGCGCCATTGCATTTCCTGCTTGCGCACTCATCTTCTCGCTTTTGATCGTGGGTGGTGTGCTCCCTTGACTTCTGGGACTGCCCGGTGTATTGTCTTGCTCTTCTTTACCCGCGTGGGATTGGGGACTACCTTTGTAAGTCCCCTCGCCCTTTTGTAAAGCAGCCAGCGCGGTTCTCCCTGTTTTATGGTTAGTAGCGTGATCTGGCGCCCTTTGCTTTGTTCCTCTGGGGTCTGTTCACTCCCCCTTAGGTTAATTGTCTTTCCCTCCGGGTGATACTGGGCTCTGCCACGCTCGTTAGGGTAGGGTACCTGTGTGGTGGCTTGTTGGTCTATTCTTGACCACGTGCTTCCTTTGGCCACCTGGATCCGTGGTCCTGCTTACTGCTGTGTGTCTTCTGTTCACCGGTGTAAGTGATATTTCCCTCGGTGACTTCTTGTTGCTGGGTTCGTCCCCTATGGTATGCAGGGGTTAAGCATCCCGCCCTCGTCGCCATTGTAATGTTATGACATTCACAATGAAGACTCTGCAGCAGTGGTGAGGTTAACGGTATTTATATATATAATTTCCTCCCTAAAGAGCGCCGAGCCGATCCGGCGTTTCCTCGGCTTTCGCGCCTCTCAATCGGCGATGCGCGCGCAGCCGCAATATGGCCGCCGACTAGAGCGCGCCACCACAGCTGCGACTAGGGCGTTCTGCTGATCGTTCAGGCTGTGCTTGCTGTCTCTGAGGAATGTGGTTAATGAGAGACTGAGGCAGGAATCTTCTAAAGATGTAGGCAGCCTGCAAATGTTTACTTTAATATTCTCCAAGCGCTGCCTGACATTTTTGGGACATTTTTGTTACTCTATTAGCACCACCCCCTAGAGGCCGGCATTTCAGGCTCGCAGTTAAATCCCAGCACCCTCCTCCCCAGTTTTGCATAACGTCCAGCTCCCTTCCTCTTCCTTGTAGAGTCTCTGCTTGGCTCAGAACAGAGCTCCCATTCATCCCAAACATAAACATAGTTCTGAGAAGCACTCCCAGCCCTGGTATAGTGAGTCACTAAAAAATTGAGACAGGAATGTCGCAAACTGGAGCGAAAATGGCAGAAAGATGATGAGGCTGAAGTAAAGAAGTAGTATAAAATGAAATCAGCAGAAAACAAACAGCTTATTCTGAATACCAAATCAGGTTACTACTATGACAAATTAGAGCAGCCTGCGATGCAAAAAAATGCTTTTTCAGGGTATAAAAAACCTTACAGCACCCATTATCCTTAATGTAGGGACTGATAACCAGGAATTTTTGAAGAGTATGCCATTAATATTCATAATCAGTTAGCTACCTTTTCTAATGTTCCCATAGATACGATACAATGGCCTAATCTGGAGAGGGAAAGCTCAAAGTGTATTAGCTTTAATACACCTGCTGCAGAACAGATAAGTAAGTAGATTCCCATTATTAAATCAGGTTCCCCCAATGATCCGTGCCCACACAAGATATTTGATATGGCACCAGAGCCCCTTGTACATCGACTAGCCAATGCTATGGCAGCAATGTGCAAGCAGGGAATGATTTTTGCATCATCCCAAATTGGAAAAATCGCAATTTAAGGAATCGCTAAAATTGCGATTACTTAAATTGCGATTGCATTTAAGGAATTGCAAATTGCGATTCCTTAAATGCAATGCATTAAAGGCTCCATGCATCAAACCAAAAACATGTCCCAAACAGGCAGATTCACAAATCTGCTCCCTTGCGACCATTATTTTTTGCATTTGGGATCCATCATCCCCAATGTAAAAATCGCACCTTATGGAATCTCTAAAATTGCGATTACTTAAAGTGCGATTGCATTTAAGGAATCGCAAATTGGGATTCCTTGAATGCAATGCATCAAGCAAAAAAATATTGAGATTTCGCTATTAGGAATCGCAAAATATCATCAAACTAAAGTTTATGGTAATTTGCGATTGCTTTGTAAAATGCACTAAAGTGCCTTTTTCCAAATCAGATTTTACACACACACATGCCCTTGTTGCATGTGTGTGCACAACATGTGAAAAAAACAGGAAATTCAGGGGTGCAAAAGGGTATCCTTGTGGAACTTTGCACCCTTGAAATTGCATGAGCAGTGTCCGAGTACTTATGGAGAACTCGCAAATTGCGCATGCAATTCCCATTGATTCCAATGGGCCTCAAGGCTCATAGGAATGAATGGGAATCCATTCTTTAATTCCGACTCTAGGGGTGGTGTAGCCTAATTGGGGATCCTCCTCCTAACCTAACTAATTTTCCCGCCTTTCCTCCTGCCAGAGGTGAAGCAGGAAAGGGGGCTTGGCTTCCCCCATTATCTGAAGGTTCCTGGTTTGGATTTCAAAGGTGACTTTGCCTTTCAAGCTTCCCACCCAGGAAGGTCATCCTGTCCTTGAGGAGGTGTGAAGCACCTCTCCCCAAAGCAGACTTTGTCTCTGTCCTCTGAGATCTCAGTCTTTTACCATATGAGGTCAGAAACATGTCTGGTGGTAGCAGACCGGCGGTAGGAAGTCAGAGTGCTTGGTAGGTTTTCAGGGGACCCTATAAAAGGGTCTCCTGTGTGAATCTATTCATAAATCCAACACTAGCATCAGGGAGGATGTATTAATACAAGATGTTTGGTGCCAAACATATTCAAATTCAGTGTAGTCATCATTGAGTTAGGAAACTCATTTTGACAAGTATCCAGCCCAGGTATTCCTTATGGTTTCCCTGTGCACTTATGATATCTCAGATGAGACTGGACATTGTAGGGGTATATATGCTCAAGCTGATATACCATCACATAGGATATAGTGTACCCTGTCTTAGGGCTAAAGGCCTGTAGATGGGTTGACTCACCTATACCTTATGCAGTGCATAAGTGGCATGGCACACAGGGTTGTGTGTCATGTTGACTCTTCAGATTTCTCTGCACCAAGATACACAGCCATCAATGGCAGAGTACATAGCCTTGGTGAGGGGTCCCTGGATTGGTACAACCAGGGTTGCAGCCTCAGAGGATCTTCTTCAATACCCATGACCTAGGTGCCAGGGGCACCATTTACTAAGGCCTTACATGGGTAGCTAAAGTTGTGCAAACATTGATACAGTTCTTGGGAAATAGATCTGGCACTGGGAACCTGGTTAGCAGGGACCCAATGCAATTACAGTTTGAAATCACTTCAGTCAAAACAGGAGGGGCTAACCATGCAAAAAGAGGCACTTTCATACAATGTCCATGTGAGATATTGTCTACAATGTTTCATAGCTCCTTGCAGCACGTAAGTGAAGTTAATGGGCAGCCCCTTGAAGCACTGCCTAGCAGTTTTGTGTGTGTATCCTTGATATATCCTTGAATAATCTTCAGGTAAGGCACAGGTGCACTTTTAAGATTTCTCGTTGCAACAGGAGCCATAAAGAGTAAATTACAATTCGTGGACATTCACTCACGATAAAAAGTCACTCAAAGAGTCACACATTTGGTAATGGAATGTCACTGTTACACAAACTGAAACAAAGAAATGTCACACAAACAGAACATCTGGTAGCTCTGCACTAGCTCTGCATAACTGCTGATGCAGAAGAACTTTACTTGTGAGTATCATAATCACAATGGACTGCAAAGGCCTAATGCACATGAGAGGACTGGTGCTAATATGCAGCAGGGATCCACTCTTTAAATTCTTGACTCTGGGTAATGAGAACAGGGGAACTGCAAGTGGTAGGGATTGCAGGAAGTGGGTGGGGTAAAATGTTTGAGGACAGCTCAGGGCAATATAATCAAATCCACCCTGGGTATAATATGCCAGCAGTGGCAACACCCCTCTCATTGTTTTAGTTTGGGCTCTAAAAAGTAAGGGGCCCATTCATGAGAGCCCTGTATCTCTTTTGGACCATGTAAAGTAGTACATGTGTGATGCAGGGCTCTGAATCAGATTCATGAAACCTCACAAAGCCAACCTGTGGGCTTTCAGTTGCCTCATAAATTTTGAGCAAGGCAACACAGCATCAATTGCTGAGCTGCCTTACTCGTTGCCTGTGAGGCATTCCATGGGTGTTGCAATGGGCTTTTCCACACAACACACATGGATTTTGACGCTGCCCCAAATTGACTAAATCATGTAAACCTTGGGAAGAGCCAAACCCTTAAGCCCCCTGAAGTGACGTGCATCAAGGAGAAATATATTTCTTCTTGTTTTTTCCTCTTTCTATGTGTGCTGCATTCTGCAGCACACATAGAAAGAGGATAATGCCTCTGAGGATTGTTTTTGTGCAAAAGGTGCCCATTCCTGAACAAAAATAATCCTGCATGCATACTTTTGAGCTAGGCTGCCGAAGCAGCAACAGTGCAGGGAGAAAATACAAGAATGCACCATATTACATAAATACGGTGCATACCTGCCCTTTCACTTTGGCTTAGGGAAGCACAGGAGGATGCCTTGCTGCACTGCCTCCTGCCAAAATCCTATAAATGAGGGCCTAAAAGTGAAGAGACAAAGGAGCTCATTTGTGAGAGCCCTGCATCACTTTTGCACAATGTAAAGTGGTTTATGCGTGATGCAGGGCTCTGAATCAGATTTATGAAGCCATGGAAAGTCATCCTGGCATAGAGTGTTCTCATACATTTGAGTAAACCCATGCAGTGCAGATCACTGCTTTGCCTTACTCTGTGACTCATAGGACCTCTGCTGGCGCCCATGGACTTTGACTACAAAATCATGTAAACCTGAGAACGTGCCAAATTTCCCCCCCCCCCCCCCCCCCGGAGATGAGGCGTAACAAAGGTAAACATATTTTTTTCCCTGCTTTTCCTCTTTGTATAGGTGCTGCATTGTGCAGCACACATACAAAGAGGAAAACTAATCTAATTGTACATGCAAAGGAGGACCCCTTGCATCATGGCGCAGGGGTGCCTACATTGGTGATAGGCTGATGAAAAGGCGCCAGTGCAGGGAGAAAGGACAGTAGTGCAATGTGTGGTATAACTTTGGTGCACTCCTGCACTTTCACTTTGGCGTTGGGCTACACACCAAGGTGCGTTGCTGCACTGCCCTACGCTAAAATCCTGTAAACGAGGGCCAGAACGATTCCAATATAGTGTGCAGCTAAATGAAAGCAGGCGGCCTTTACTTGGCAGCGTTCGGAGAAAGTGAGATGAGGTGGGAAGATTATTTGTGGTAGTGCAATGTAATTGTATCCGGTCCGGGTGCTGCTCCTCCCAACTCTAAACAGGGTAGAGAAAGAAGAGAATGCTCTAAAATAACACAGCCATTTTCCTGTGCGCCTGATGATGTTTCATGAATGAATCTTTTGTCTCATTTGAGCTTAGGAGCTGCATATATAAAACCTACATTTTTGATTTGTGGATCCAGGTTTAATCCTCCCAAAACACTTTGAATGTCTTCCTCTTTTATATCTGACATGGCATATCCAGAGTTCTGTAATTCATTCTGTTATCTTCAGTCCTATTGACATTCCTGCAATGGGAGGGATACAACTGTCTGTGCTGAGTCTGAAAGGTTATAGCCTGATATTAGTGCAACCTCTTAAGTGGTAAGAGCCTGGGAACAACCTTAGCCTTAGCACAAGACCCACTAACCTGAAGCCCACTCCTGCGGAATCACCGCTTTGCATAGGAGACTCAAGCCAGAACCATGTTTGAAAGTTAAAACAAGACAAAAGAAATGACTGTACACTAATGGCTCTAGGAGATATTTGTGCAAACAAGAAACTTGTATGTCAATTAGAAGAAATAATAACAAAAGGCAGCACCATTCACTATTGCTTACAAATCAACATTAAAAACAGAAAATACTTCAGTTTAAAACACGTCATCATGAAAATCAAGACACACACAGACAGTTCATTAGTCAAACATATGTATATGTTCAGCCCGGTAAAGATCGTCTACAGCCTCATTTGAATATATAAATGTTCAGGTGCACAGCAGGAACACCTTTAACCTTACCGAGACTGCGACACGAGCCTTGAGTACTACTCCAGCCCCTGTAAAGCCCCCAACATGGTTCCTTCAATGTGAAATACGTTTCGGTGTGGGGCATGAGTCTCGGGTGCTAAAACCAGCCACGTGAAACTGCCTACACGGCTCCTTCACTGTTGATCCTTTCCTGTGCGCGGCAAGAACTGCAGGCATCGCGCAATAACCACTCCACGCATCAGTTAGCGTAAAAGGCCATTTTATTAGGACAAGCATGACAGCTAAATTAACATAACATCAATAACAATTAACAATCCCGCAAACATCCTGCCTCTCAACCATCATCCACTCACGTACTCCAATATCCACTCCCAATTCACACCACGCCTCTTCACGTATATAATTCACTTCCCCGTTTCACTTCCAAACTCCTCCATCATCTCTATCCATCGCACTCCCGTCTACCACACCCCCATCCTGCACCTGTAACACCCTCCCCGGAAGGGTGATTCTGCCCGTCAAGGACGCCCCACCCCCCCCATGTCCCGCACACACTCCCCCGTGCCATCCTGTCCTAAACTGGCTCGCCTTACAACAACGTTAAACCAAAAAGACCCCCAACCCTACTCCTTTAACCTTGTAGGGTGGGTGGGTGGACAAACTAAATGAACACTGAGGCACCGGGGACAGGAAGAGGAAGTCCTTCCCCTCCTGTCCCCTTAAGTAGCCTCCTAACCCCCCCACCCCTTAATCCCCACCCCTTACCTAACTTCCTCCCTCCATCCTATCGCGCAAATACCCCTGAGAAAAGACTGGTCTGCCGACCTACTCTCCCAGGGGCCCGCATCGCGCAATAACCACTCCACGCATCAGTTAGCGTAAAAGGTCATTTTATTAGGACAGGCATGACAGCTAAATTAACATAACATCAATAACAATTAACAATCCCCCAAAACATCCTGCCTCTCAACCATCATCCACTCACGTACTCCAATAGCCACTCCCAATTCACACCACGCCTCTTCACGTATACCATTCACTTCCCCTTTTCACTTCCAAACTCCTCCATCATCTCCATCCATCGCACTCCCGTCTACCACACCCCCATCCTGCACCTGTAACCCCCTCCCCGGAAGGGTGATTCTGCCCATCAAGGACGCCACCCAGGGAACCCCCGGAGGGCGGTTACCTGCCCCACCAATCGTGCACCTTTCGCGCTCAGTCACGCCTACACCAGATTGACTCGTTCCACAAAAAACTGATCAGATCCCGCAGCTCCATAGGGTAATACGCATTTCCCATGTGCGAAAGGTGCACGCCATCATCTCGAGAAAGAAGTGGCTCCTCCAGCCTGAGCCCGCCATGAACCAGCCCTTTGAGTCCATTTTCAGCAGAGAAAAGACTCATTGCCTGGTTCAATTTCCTACGGGCCCTTTCAATGGCCGCGGGCTTAGGAGCCCCCCTCCAGATCCGTCGTGGTATGAATTCAGTCCATACAATACAGGCGCCAGCCAGATCGCGCTTCATTGCTTCCAAGTCCCGCTGCATCAAGTGTAACAAGGACACCCCTGATTGTCTTACCAAGTCATTTTCACCCAAATGGATCACGAGCATGTCCGGACAGCCCAGCTGTGACACCTTCTTTGTAAGCCATGGCAGCAATTCTCCCCAGCGCATTCCGCTCTTACCCCACCACTCATGATGACTGCTCCTCAGGCCCAGGCTATGACCATACACCTGCCTGTCCGCATATTTCGAGGCCCAACGTACAAAAGAATGTCCCACAATCCAAGTGACCGTCTTGGCCCCCGGCCCCCGGACGCAACCTATGAAGAGAAAGAGATTAATACCACAGCACAGACAAAAATGAAACAACAACCGCAGCCGCCAAGGCTAACCCGCGCCCCCCTCACTTACGCACATAGCGTTCACAGCAGCGAGACCGCCAGCGGCCAATCCGCCAAATCTCCTCCCACGACCAACCTAGCCCTGCCGCTGCTGTGGCCGCCCCGATCCTAAACGAGTGCATGCCAAAACGCACCGGATCCCTGCCAAGCCTCCGCAACGCCAATCTCAACACCGCCAGCAACTGGAAGGCTGTCAAGCCCCTCATAGAAGCACGCATGAAGATCTCACCCTCAAACCTCTGCACTCGTCCACAGAAACCCCGCCACTCACGTACCGGGCACACGCCCGCACAGCTGCTCTCTCCGCCAACCACACCCATTTACCACGACCAACCTGGTCCGTCTTGGAACGTCTCAACCAAATGCCCAGCCGGACCCCATCCAAACGCACATCTGCAAACACCCGCCCCGGTGCCCCGCGAGCCCCCAACAACTCTGACACCCGAAAGGCCCCAAGGAACATCCACACCATGCATAAACGGAACAATGCCACTTCATCCTTGTCATAACAACAAAACAGCAACTGCCCCAGAATCCCCTCCAACATATCAAACGTAATCGCCTCACGAGGCAACTCACCCCCTCCCCCCTCCACCCGCACACGTCCCCAACCTTTCAACATGCGACTCAGCAGATCCGTCCTGGCCAGATCAAAACCCATATAGACCATACTGTAGAAAGAAACACCTGCCAACTTGCCGGCAATCGTTGTCTGAGACAAACCTCTGTCCATGCAGTCCAATACAAAACGCACCACCCCTTGCTCACATGCATCCTTGGACATCCTCCAAGCACCTTTCCTCCAACCCAAAAAGGCCCCAAATTCAGATCACGCCAACCTGTACGACCGCCTAGTGGACTCGGCTATAGATCTTTCAACCAACCCCACCACTCTCATTCCCCCCAAGCCCAGATACCCACCGGCACCTTGGTCTTGCAAGCCTCCGCTCCCGGAGCCAGCTTCCTGAAGCGCAGCCACTACGAACGAGATAACGCATCCGCAATTTCATTACTTACGCCAGGCACATGTTGCGCGTGAATAAGCACATTGAAACGCAAACAGAGCAGCATGAAACTTCGCAGCAAGCGCAGCACTCGCAGGTCTTTTGCTTTTTGATTGTTCACAAAGTCCACAACCGTCATGTTGTCCACGTGGAACAACACCGACCTGTTCTGAAATTCCGGGCCCCAGACCAGCAAAGCCACCAACAGCGGGAAAAATTCCAGGAAAGCAATGCTCCTGCCCTGGCGCAGCCAGTGAGCCGGCCACTGCTCTGCACACCAACGGCCGTCCCAGAACACCCTGAAACCAGCCGCTCCCGCCACATCCGAGTAGAGTGTACCTGCCACACCATCATGTCCAGCGCAAAGTCCAAAGAAACACCATTGAAATCCTCCAGAAACACCAGCCAAACCCGCAAGTCAGACTGCACTCCCAGCGTGACCCTGACCCTGTGATGAGGGAGAACCGCCCCCGACATGGCCATGCCGAGGCGTCTACAAAATGTCCTTCCAGCTCTCACCACCCTGCAAGCAAAGTTCAACAGTCCTAGCAAACGCTGTACCAACCTCAACTCAATCTTGCGAGCGACAAGTACCTGCCTCAACACCTCCTGCATCTCTGCCACCTTCTGCAACGGCAACCTCGCCTGCCAGGCCACTGAGTCCAGTTCGATCCCCAAAAAGGTAATACAGCAACTAGGCCCTTCCTTCTTCTCTGGCGCCAAAGACACCCCAAACTCTTGCGCCATCTGCTGAAATTGGCCCAAAGCCGTTCCACACTCACCCGTCTGGTCCATTCCAACAAACAAGAAATCATCCAAATAGTGAGACACCAGCCGGTGCCCACTGCGGTCCACAAAAGCCCACTGCAAAAAGGAACTGAAGGTCTCAAAGAGTGCACAGGAAACCGCACAACCCATTTGCAACACCATGTCGACGAAAATGGCCCCCGCAAACTGCATTCCTAACAGGGAAAAATCCGCCGGATGAATGGGAAGGAGGCGAAAGGCCGACTTGATGTCACACTTGGCCAACTCTGCCCCCACTCCGCAAGCCCGCACCAAACCAATGACATCATCCACCGACGCATACAAGACCCTAGAGTCCTCCTCCGCGATGAAGTCATTCACAGAACCTCCCTCCGGCCACGACAGATGGTGGATCAACCTGTACTCCCCCGGCTCCTTCTTGGGGACCACCCCCAGTGGGGAGACCATGAGATCTGACAATGGCCATTCCACGAACGGACCCGCGATCCTGCCCTCCAAAACCTCCTTCTCCAATTTGTTCGACACCACATCCGGCAATTCTCTGGCAGACCGCAATTCTCCACCCAACGCTGCTCCCTCGGCCCCTGATAGCCAATCCGAAAACCCTCCACAAACCCCCAATACAGTCTTACCGCAGCCTCTCTATCAGGATACCGGGAGAGCCATGGACACATGGCCTCCACCTTAACCGGAGTATGGGCTCTTCGGCCCAACCTGTCCCCTGCCTCTTGTAAACTTCCATTGCTCTGAAGGTGTAGCCAATGTGAGGCACTGCATAACCGCGTGACGTCCCCCGCATTTGGAACACTCATGTTTGAACTTACAGGAAAGTCGGTTGCAGAACCCCTTATTGAAGCCCCAACAGGCCCCAGTGGATCCCGGCTTGTACTGCTGGCCAGCTGCCCCTGTCCACACCTCCTGAGTTCCCTGTCCGCCGGCAACGCCTGACCCACCCGACCCAGATTGGGCGGGGTGCGACTGAAAAGACCGATAGGTGACCGGAAGGCCACTGGCCGTATGCGTAGAAGTCACCGCCTGCGTCGATGACATCCACTGAACCCAGAGTTCCTGGTCAACGTCCCCCCACGGCTTGTCCGGGTTCACACTAATCCTGTCCCTGAACTCCTCGTCATAGCTCAACCAGGCAAAACCACCAAAATGCAACTGCGCCTTCCGAATCACGTCCATATATTTAAATAATGCGATCGCCCTATCTGCATGCTTCTCACAATAGATACTCACATAAATCAAAAAGGCCGACGCCCAGTTCTCCATCATCACCGGCACTCTCGGCCGCCTGGTCAACTCCCATTCCTCCTCCTTAGACCCTTCCTTCGCCTGAATCTCCCTGTGTAACAACTTAAAGACATCAACATATTCATGTTTCCAAATCTTCGTCTTTGTCTTCTCAGATAAATGAGACCCAGGGGCATGGCCATACCCATGTACGGTAGCTTCTTCCGAGCTTTCTCCACCCCATTATCCTTTCCCCCATCGTCCTCTGACTTGTCCGCCTGTGCACTGGCCGTCACGACCTGTTTCTTACCATCCACCGGAGCCGTCTCCGCTCCACCTGTGGCCCCAAACTCCGGCACAGACCCGTCCCCCACACCCACCGACCGGCAGGCCTTCTTCCTCCCTCCCTTCGCCCCATCCCCCCAAGCATCCCACCAAGCGCCCTCACCTGATAGAATTGCAGGGACGACCCGCTCAGTCCTCCGTGCGTCCGCCGGTTTCGCTGACCCTCTGCTGGCCCGACTGGCACCAGCCTGTGCCCCCGGGACCAATCCCGGCTTGTCCATTGCTGATCTGCCCTTCCCCCAACTCACAGGCTCTCTCACCTCACCCTCCTCCAACTCATCCTCTTCATCATCATAGTCCATCACTTCATCCTACAACTCACACACCTCAGTCACCACCCTCTTCGCACCTTTCCCTTTCACTCCAGGCACAAACTGCTTCGTCCCGGCATTTGGAGGCCGCCTTGTGCCCCGCCGGCCCACCCCGGCCTCGGCCAGCTGCACCTGCCGGCCTGTACCCCCCCCGAGCCATATGCGCCCGGGGAGGCCCCAGTGCCAACAGGTCTCTGCGCCGCCAAGGAAGTCCCTGACCCTTCTACCCAGACCCACTCCTCGGACACCCCAGGAACCCTCACCTCCGCGCCAGTGGCAGGTCTCCCCCCACACGCAGGTGCCGGGGGCCCATTGCCCCCAGGCACCCCACCCGCTTTTGCCTCTCTGGCAGCACACAAACGCTGCCATTCGCCCTCTGCCTCCTCAATAATGCGATGCTGGTCGCGGATCCGCTCCTCCGTAGACATGAGCTCCCACCTGGCGTATCATGACCCCTGCTTCTCCGTGTCCCCAAAGGGACTCTTCCGTGGTGGTGGCACCGCCGGCGCCCCCTTCCCTGGCCCCACTCCCCCTGCCTGCTGGGCCTTCTTTGGTCCCTTACCCTTGGACCCCTGCGCCCTAACTACACCCTTCCTGCCCTTCGACAGATCCACAGGCTGCACTGGCTGTCCTCCTGCAAGGGCCACCTCCTCATCCCCAGACTCCCCCTCCATTAACATAAGGGCGAACTCCTCACCAGCCACCTGCTCCTGCTCCCACTCCCCCAGGTCCTCCACCCAATTGCCTTCACTGCTCTCCCTATAATCAACAAGTTGCCCCCTCTCCAGAACCCCCAACCAAGGTAGGTAGTATGGGCAAAATCAGCTGGTCATCCCCTGCAAACTGCCCTCATTCCCCAGGCCCCTCCCCAGGCCCACCCTCCCCCCCGGCACCACACGATCCTCTGTGACACGGGCAGGGAGGCTCAACCGCCTCCCTCCGCGTTTGGGGCCCTCCTGGTCTCTCTTGCCCTTCCCCCGCCGTGCTCCAGCCCCACGAGCTCCTTGGGGCTCATCCATACACGCGGTGACTGCCGCGAAAACGCCTGCCGAGGCGCCCTCTATGGTCGGGCCATCCCGACCCAAGCCTGCTCAAGGACGCCGGGCTGGAGGAGGTCGGCCCTCCCAGCCCGGCCAAGCACCTGCAGGGCCGCCCGCACCGCCGCTGCATAGGGCGTCGCCATGGCTCCCAAAACGCTACGCAGACTCACCGCTCCGAAATCGCCGTCAAACAGAAGCTTCGCACCTAAGCCGCACACTGGGGCACCAGCGGCGACTCGCTCCTTCCCAAAATGCACCTCCGCCTACACTATCTCACCAAACACCCACAAACTAACTGAACCCTGAGGCACCGGGGACAGGAAGAGGAAGTCCTTCCCCTCCTGTCCCCTTAAGTAGCCTCCTAAACACCCCCACCCCTTAATCCCCACCCCTTACCTAACTTTCACCCGCCATCCTATCGCACGAATACCCTTGGGAAAAGACTGGTCTGCTGACCTGCTTTCCCCGGGGCCCTCACTGCCACACCTTCCCAATACCGCAGAAGTGGTTCCTCAGTTTGTTTGCTTTCCTTCCTTCACTGTTGATTCTTTCCGGTGTGCGTCAGAGCCGCGGGCACCGCCATGCCTCTCTAACACAGCAGAAGCGGTTCTTTGTTTGTTATTCATTTTTCAGTAATGCGCGGTAGGACCCGCAAGCACTTCTCCAAGCCTTCCACACAGCAGGAGTGGTTCCTTGTTTGTTTGCTTACCTTCCCGGTGCGCGGTAGAACCCGCAAGCATTACCTCAAGCCCTCCACACCGCAGGAGCGGTTCTTTGTTTGTTTCCCTAGCCTTGCTGCATCTCACTGGATTAGGAGGGCATCCTGGAACATACCCAGCACCGGAACATTTCTACGAGACACTACTTATCTGTGCAGCCTGAGTCTGACCTGGGACTCCTCCTCCCCGTCTATCCCAAGACTTCAACGTGAATAGACATGACACTTGTACCAGCCAGCATTGCCAGTTTGTGGGGACCTCAGTGTGCCCTGCTCCCAGGAGGGAAGAGCCTGACACTGCCATTGTGCTAAAAAAAAGTGCAGAGATGTTAGGAACCAGGTTTAGTCTGTCTTCTATGGCCATACTCCACCATCACATGATCGGCCCTGAGGGGATTAAAGAACCGCCCCTCCCTTGAATCAGTGCTTGGTATCTTTTAGTTTTGGGTTCCAGGTGCTGGGTTGTTGTCTCTAAGCTCTCAATCTGACTTGGGTTCACGGGCTCGTGTTCCCTTGTTTTTGGATCCCCTTTTTTGCATTGATTCTATTTACTACCCTGCCCTTTCCTTCCCTCGTTGCCTTGTTTTACGTTCACCTCCTTTCCCTGTATTTAGCACCTTGCCCCTGGAGCACTTTGAGTTGTTACGTTTTTTGGGATTACCGAGGTTAGACTGGGGCTCCAGTCTCCTCGGGTATCAGGAGAAGAAGAAGCACTTGTGTGCGCGGTGAGAGACTCTTGCCGGATACGTGAATCGTTGTATGGACTTCAAGCGGCGCACTCTGCTTCCGCATTTCTTGTAGGCAGTCCGCCTCATTGTGTGCCGCTTAGGCGTTTTCTGCCGCGCTGGAAAGAGCTGAGAACGCTGCTGATCCCAGAAGAGGGATTTTGTTGTTTTGTTATACCCTACCTATCCTAGGACGGAAAAGACACTCGTGGACATTCTTTTGGGGGGGTTTTGTGCCCAGTTACATGGCTTTTTCCCCCTAGTTTCCCTTATTAGTGAATTTTGAATCCCCAAGTACAGTCTCCCTTATCTTGGCCCCTTCCTGGAACTGGAAGCTCCTATAAACTTTGGAGTTACATCCTCCTTGCTGCCGAGACCTCCCGAAGCCGTTCCTGTATCAATCACAAGTAAGGAGGTCGTGTTTATTACATGGTGGAGTGTGGTTATGGGACAGGGTGGAAAAAGGGGGTACAAGGAGGACTAGGACTCAGGAGTAATTCTTTGTATCTTGTTTTCTTGGATACAGAGGCGTGGAGGTGGTGGTCGGATATCGTTGTCCAGTCCAGCGTGGGGTGAAGCCTTTTGACGTCCATTCCCTTTGTTTTGCTTCCTGTCCCCTGTCCTGGACTCGAGTGACTTCTCATGGTTTTCTACTTCATGAGTCACATTTGAGTTGGGGTAGTGGATTGGGCCATACATCGTTCCTGCAGTGTTTGGGCCAGTGGAATCCAACAAGAGAAACATCAGGCCCATCTGAGCCCGTCCGAGAATGATCGAGGCTGGGCTGGGCCATATTATTAACATCTATTCTCGCTTTTGGACAGAGGACTCTCAGCGACTGAAAGGTATTAAGCCACTTAAAAACAGTATTATAGCCTGAAAGGTCTGGTTAGTATGAGTAGATTCAGGCCTGGAAATGGACAAGGGGTTGTGGGTACTTTGGGCGCATTTCTATTAAAGGCTGAGTCAGTATTGATGCACCAAATTGAATTAACTGAGAGGAGACTTTACCTAGAGCCTGTAATAAATATTGATAACAGATCTGACATTACGGGCCAAGCTTCTACTGTCTCTATTGCCCCCACTTCATGCCCAACCCGGGAGGCACCTGAAACCCAAAGCAATAGTTCAGTCATAATAGATCAAGACACCGAGAACAAAGAAACTCATAAAACACAGGATAATGTTGATATTTCTGGTTCTCTAACCAAGTCCAATATGGTTACCTGGGGTCAAAAATCCAAATCGAAATCCAATCATGTGAATAGCTCTGCGCCTCCTTCTAAAAAGAGAAAAGGTCAAGTTGCAGGTAAATAACAACTACCGCCACCCATCCTCCGGAAGAATAAATCCACTGATAAAGAGGTTATCCATGAGTTAAATATGCCCAATGCTGAGGCTGTTCAGGGGGGCCATTTCCCATAGAGGCTGATTACTGGAAAAAGCTTGAAACTACAGTAACGGCACTTCTAGATCCGCTGATTCAAAAGCTGTTGGATATTGAAACTAGATTGTTGGGCCTTGAAAGGACTATGACAAACAGTAACATGACTACTACTATTTGTAATGGGGAGGAGACAAATGTTATTAATAGTAATATGGATACAATTACAACTGCTAATATGGATAATAACCAGAACAATCTATCATGTACAGGGGATGTGGGGCTGTTACAGCATAGAGGTGAAGACTCTTCATATGAAAGGAACTTAGCCTTCCCCCACGCTCAGGTGTAAATGCCCCAAATGGTAAAGGTAACCATTTAGGGAGCGAACATCATCATGCCCCAAGCTCAATAGGAGGAAAGCAAACATTTCTTGAGAGTGTACCAACAAACCTCAATTTACCTCCTTAAGCCACCCCCTATATGGTAATACTAGCCAATGTTCCTTCATTGCAACCAGGTGCTTTTGAGCACTAGTCTTCATTGAGGAACAAATCTCTATATTTCTTGAGGGAAAAGATGGGAATGGATGGCTCGCTGTTTTCAGATTTTAAAATGGTTCGTCGGATTGGGTGGGTACCAAGAAATTCCAGGGAGACTGTGTTTGTCAGGAATACGCTCCACAGGATCCGGTTGATGCTCATAAGGGTCCACCCCCTAATGTTACCAACTCCCTGATCTTAGAATACAGGGACTTCAAACCATTAAGCGAGGGAAAAAAGGGAAGGGGAATGAACTGCTGGGACAAAGGCTCTGAAATGACATAAACATAAAAACACGGTTATGCAATGCCTGTAACAACAACTACTCTCATGAAATCTCACTATATATAGTGTACAGAACGACCATAACACACCTTCAACCTAGAACCAGCACTCAGTCAGCAGTTAAGGAATAAATCAAATAATACGCAAGACAGTTCTCCCCTTCTTTCTGGAAAAAAGGGAACTCAGTTTTCAGATAAGGATGAGGCTCCTAATAATTCATAGAACTATAGAGATTTGGCATGAGCACAGGTCATCTCCATATACTTCCAGTCTCCAATATTATGTTCCTGGAATATTGTATCATCATATTCCTGTAATAGCATAGTACTTGGATTCCCAACACAAGAAAGATCAGGTTACATCCGGTAGAACGTAGAGGCCACCACAGTTCTCAGTTGTAGCAAACAATATAAGGACATCCAAGGCCAAACGACAGCAAGTGGTCAACCAACACACCTTGCTCTGCTGGATTCGTTGAAAGAGTAATCCATGAACGGCAACGCGTGGTAAACGTACTCACAGCGTTCCGCTCTACTGTAGGAAGAGAAAAGCATCATGGCAGCATGTGGCACCCACCACTTTGCTCCACAACTAATCCATGGTGCCACAGAAGTATTAAACGGTAACGCGTGGTCCGCCGACCCACCGCGTTCCATTATCCCAAACACAAGCGCGTCCGCGCTGAAGCCAGATAGCAAGGAGAAAAAACAGCAGGCAACTCAGTTTCTACACGGTAACGCGTGGTCAGCCAACTCACTGCGTTCCGTGCAACGACGATGGTGTGGCCGTGCCGGTGACTCACCACGCCCCTGGTAGTGAAGCGCCCGACCACTGGAAATCGCTGGAACCTTACCGGGAGAACAAAGATCAGGGAGGCCAGCTCCCCTAGACGCCGGCAATAAACAGGACAGGAAACAAACAGAATAACACGCACGCGCTACAGCGCGTGATATCATTAAGTACCTCCCACTACAGGAGGCTCATGGGAGTTGCAGTCCTTAGGCGCTAGGTAGGTGCCTACGTAAGTGAATCCTGACAGTGTTTTTTTATCCTTCAAATCCCTAGGATTAGTTAAATCCATATTAGAAAGGTCTAACATCTGGTCCTTGTCCCTAAGGGGAGTCTCTATTTTACCATTGAGTTTCTTCTATCAGCCACCGAGAGACCCGGGGTCTGACACAGAAAGGGTGTAATTAAGACAAATTAACCAACATCCTATGTGCCCCCCATGGTATCACCCAAATCGATATGAGCCATTGAGTGACCTTGGAGATATAGACTGACTGGTTTCTAGCATTAGCAGCCTGCACAAATTGGAAATTACAAATAGTAACCCTAGGATAGCTGCTAATCCCCTTAATGGCGCAGTGGAATATTTAACTGTAATTAAGCAGGCAGACAGTTTTGATCATCCCTTACCTGTAGCCTCTGAGAAGCATAATGTGGAAATGAGTACTTTGTCATTAGAACATCCCAATGTTGATGTTGGTGAGGGAGAAATAGACATACCCACTCAAAACAAACACATTCTAAGAGTGGCTTTCTGGAACATTGCAGGCATTAGATCGAGAATTTTAGATGAGGCCTGGTTATCATATGTGAGGCACAGTGCTCGTGTGCTCATGACGAGCTGAGCTCGTCATGACCACACCCATTTCCATTATGGTCCAGCACAGCAGGGGAATAAGTCAAGCAGCAAAGGTGTTAAGATGCTCAACATTATTTGCCTCCAAGAAACTTGGAGTGGGATGGGGTAGTCATTGATAGTTTCTGTTCATCTAACGCCCAGGCAATTCCATCTGCTGCATGGAGGGCAAAGAGTGGACTAGCCACCCTAATCTCGGTAAAATACGGAACTATAAAGATTGAGTATATTCTGGACTCCCCTTTGTTTCAGATCATTTTGATCCCAAACCTAACTGATGTCCCAATTTTAGTAATTAATTGGTATTATAATATGTTTGATTATAATGACAGTGGGGGTCATCATTAATTTAAAAGAGGAGATAAACAAGGCTGTAGCTAAATGTTTTCCTGTTTGTATAATTAGGATGGGGGATTTCAATTGCAGCTGTTATGTTATGTTATAGTTGATTTGTAAAGCGCTCGTACACCAGGTAGGTTTTTGGTGCTACTGGGAAAGATGAAGGTGGGGCAATTTATACTAGAACTACTGATATGCCTGTTTGAAAAGCCATGTTTTTTGAAAATTGCAGAATTTCATGAGATCAGTGCAGGATCTAATCTCTAATGGCATGGAATTCCAGTATCTTGGGGCCAGTGTGGAGAAGCTGGAACCTCCAAAACGTTTTTGTTTAAAGGGAGGTACTGTAAAAGATGTAGGTGGGCGGCTCTCAGATTGCGGGTAGGGTTGTATTTTTTGATTATGCTGTCTATAAATTTAGGATTTCTGCCATTCAAGGATTTGAAGATGATGCAGCCCAATTTGAAGGCATATCTTTGTTCAATAGGAAGCCAGCGGAGTTTTTTCAGAAGGGGGGTGACGTGTTGGCGTTTATTTTTATGTAGGATCAGTCTGGCCGCCTGGTTCTGTACCAGTTGGAGACGATGAGTGAGATATGCCGGGATGCCATCGTATAGGGAGTTGGCGTAGTCGATGTGTGATATCACCATGGCAAGGACTGCCTGGATTTTAGCTTCTTGGGTAAGGCACCTGCTGATTTTCTTTATTTTCCGTAACTGGAAGAAGCTCATGGTGAGGTCACAGTTGACCACCACTCCCAAAGTTTTTGGCGTGTTTAGATGGGGTCGGAGGTTGTCCTAGTTCTTTGGGCCAGAAAAGGGGGCTCCATGGGTTAAGTATGCCTCCTGTGAGGATTAGTTCTGTTTTATCTGGATTCAGCTTCAATTGATTTCTGTTCATCCAATCCCGGATGAACAGCATAGTCGATTGAACCTCATGAGTGGAGGTCGAAGTGTTACTAATCTGGAATACTATGTCAGTATAGTTTGCACCTGGTTTGTGGGGTGCTAGATATTGAAAACCAACCACTTCCACATTTTAAACATACTGTGCAAGATGAGGCTTTAATGGATATTATCGTAACTAACGACTAATGTTTTGTTGATACTCTGGTTTGTACTCCACTTAAGCAGTATCCAACATTCCAGGGTGGGGGTAGGGTAAGCACCATAGACTTTATATTGATTTCTAGGAAATTTTCCCATATGGTGAAAAATGTTGTGGTGGACCCCAACCCCACTAGTGATCATAAACCCCTGGTTGTCAGAATAAAGGTATTAAAGGCTAATAGTGAGGATCTCCCCTTACATTATAGTTCTAACCAGAGGGTGAGAATAAAATGGAGCAAAATAAACCCTGTTGAATTTGAATGCCGTCATTTGTTGTGTTGTGTTAAATTTTAGTAGAACTGCTTTGCGTATACGCAAACAATATGAATTGTGATAGGTGAACTGGGAAATAGAGCATTAAGTAATTTTAATTAATTTATTCTGATACCTTTCGAATGATATAAAGAAATTGATAGTTTACAGAAAACCCTGCTCTGAAACTTTATATGCTGTTTAGTCACATTTATCTTTGGCAAAATGTAATATGGAATAATTGTTATGCATTATTTTATTATTTTAAACATGTACTTTTATAATTTACTGAACCGAATATATAAATATAGGCACACAACTTCCACGCTATGTTGGTGATTGACAAACACTCAAAAGGTTTGTTAATACAATGCTTGACCAGAGACAAGGTAAAATGCCACTAGTGTCATGAGTTAGGAGTAAGTTATGCTGGCCCGCAGGGGTATGACATCCTCTAATATCATCCATGTCAAGTCAGTTTTAGCTGTTTAAACTGAAGAAGGTGCTGTGTCAAGGGGGCATTTTGTTTTCCGCAGTACATTTTACCTTCATATTGATTGATTCTCACCTTCACCTTCTGTGTACTATGCCCAACAAAGAGTAACTCAACTCTATCAATTGATGGTACAAATTACATTGATGCTGTTATAATTAGTGCGGGTTTATAAGGTTTGTGTAATATGGAAACATCTTATGTTACTAGTTTGTGCACATACAACACAGTTGCCACTTGTGAAATCACTTACAACTCCTGGAAGGTCCAGTGCTGCTGTCAAGAAATTAGGCGTGGTTGTATGGGCTTAGACCACTTGATATTCCATATTCTGATTTATTTTTAAAAGAAATGAGGTTTTCTTTATAAATTGCACATTAATTTGTGCCAGTTACATAAAATTATTCTTTTGATGAAATATTTCAAAGGGTTGATAGCAGTGCCATGAACCCTCTGGGTTAATAATTTCTCTCTTAGACAAACCAGGAATGCTAAATGCTCTCTTGACCAGCCAGCAAGGATAACCTCTCTAGTTCAATCTTTAGTGGAGGGACTCTGATTCCAAAAAAAGTGAAATTTGATATACTCAATTATTGTGTATGAGCAAAATTGCCTGAAAAGGAGGTTATTGCGAAGGGTATGAAGATGGTGGACGTCATGTTGTAGAAGGGACTTACTTTTTGAAGGTTTTCAAAACAGAGTAGAATGGTATAATCCACATATTGTTTATATTCCTATTCAAGGTAGACTTGGTAATTTTTTGAGGCTTGGATGAAGACATTCTAGACAGCAGTTGTTATTAATGGCATCTGCAACAGTTCAACAAAGCAGAATGTAGCTAGACTCTACCAGAGAATGATGATTAATGAAGCAAGATTTATGGATTGTTAATTTGTATTGTTTAGCCATTGTGCTCAGTTGTGCAGCACTTCATCAGTGCCTTCCTAAATGGTATTATGTACCTTTGCTAGATTTTTATACTCGCTTTGCCAGGTTTAGTGGTTTTACTCAAGTTACTCAAAATGCTCTGAGTGCCATGTTTGTGGAAACCCAGTAGTGACACTTGATGCAGCGGGTCTAGCATAAAACCCTTTCTATGTGTCACTAATCCAGGAAATTCTTACCAATTACTCCTCGGTGGGACCCATAACACCGCAAATACACATTCACACAGTGCTTGAATCAGTGGTAAATAGACCAGCTGCAAGACATGCAGGGTATCTAGTTAACCGACACATTAATCATATGCATTATATACATTTGTTTTACTAGCTATCAGACCCAAATCATCAAGGTACTCCGCTATTTGGTCTATGGACCAACTAGTAGGAATCAGTGGATGGCGATTAAGTCAAGCTCAATCACAATTTAAAACCTTATACATTTAATTGTCATTACTTTTATTCTAATAACCACAGACTTGAATTTATATTTCACAAGAATTTATCTTAATTCTTTAAAGAGAAAAAATGAAATTTCATCAGTTTTATTAGTCAAATACATTTAGGCATTTTTTAAATTCCATTTAAGCAAAGAAAATAGAGAATGGAAAATACTCATTACCCCTTGGCCATAAGGCGATGATGAAAATGGTTAATTAGAAAATAAACCGCAGATCACAGATATGTTCCCAAGCTGACTGTCTGTCTAACCTCTTTGGACTTATCCCTCCCGAGATAGAATTTCTGCAACGGTCTCGCTCATTTTCCCCATCAGAGTTCAGAGTCCAAAAATGTCAAAGTCTCTATCATCATAAAAGAAAATTGTCTCAACAGACAGCATGTCATGCTGAGCAAAGGTGCAAAAAAATAGAAGGGTTGCTTTTTTCATCCTAAGTACAGGCTTGTTTTATATCCTTTCAATAACTTTCTATACCCAAAATTGAAACTTTCATAGGCTGCATTCATTTCTGATTGGTCCATTGGAGGGGTGGTGATGATCACCTCATTGTCCTCCTAGCTCAAACCAGTTCGCAAAGTCTTTACTCATTCTAGGGGTTCACATGACTTCATAAAATGTTCACATTAATGCTTTGTTATATTATTTATAACATTCTTCTGCATACATGTTTTTTGCAGATCCTCTGGAGCTCAGTTCTCCCATCCGTTCCCAGGCTTTTTAAAATAGTCTTTTTGGCACAACTCCTGTAGCAGGTCAGGCTGGCCTTGACAACTCTTCTAGTTTGATTTCTCCCATCTCACGCTCTCCTTGTTTGTTTTTCTCAGTATGCATTTTTATTTTGTTTCCAGTTTTTTTTCTAATACATACACAAGCTAATCTCAGCATCAACGTCATTAATATTAATATTAATATTGTCACAGGTATTAGTATCTTTCCCACTAATGAACTACCTATTTCTGCAAACCAACTCTTCACAGCGGAAACACTTTTACCAAGTTTTTCCAGAACCCCATCAACCTCCAGTGGAGAAATTTCTTTATGTAATTCAGTAATATTATTAATATATCTTTGTTTATTATGACTTTTTTCAGTAATGTACGTGCAACAATGTTGCCCTTTCAACACTCCACAGACTCCTCCTTTTTTTGCCAAAAGAATGTCAAGAGCAAGTCGATTTTGCATCACTATAGCTCCTAATGGCAACCCTCCAGCAGTATTTGGGGATAAACGATCCACTATTGTTGACATTATCCGAATCTTATTTGCATTCAGTGATATACCCACTGCTGGTATTAGTGTTCCAAAAATATCATCTACTATCTCAGCGAAACTTTCACTTCTTCTACGTGTTAGTGGTTTACCTATCTCGTGAGTCCCTTTAGTTCCTCTATCTACATGAAATATCTTGGGAAAGACCAGGCCTAGATAGCATGTTCCGTACCAATGGTCCGGCAACCTGTAATAAGCCTTGTTCCCACATATAAAATAGAACCCTGGAAATACTGGATCTTTTCATCCTTTGAATACCCATCCCCCTATAATTCTGTATGTGTCTTTGCATTCACTGGCACCCACGAAATAGTTGTTGTCATACATAGTGTTATCGCTACGAATACACAATTTTCCTTGCTGTGGCAAGTCTAATCCTATTACTACATTAGTATCACTCTTATCATAATTTCCTTCTTCAAAACCCCATGGTAGTGTTTTTATATTTTCTCCATTTGCTTTTATTTGGAATTTAACCCTTCTATCTTCCACCAAATCGAAGAACACTTTTTCTTCTTTTCTTAATTTACAAGTAAGATTGTATCTAAATGCATATTCTCCAGTTAATTCTTTTGTTTCTAAGAAAAAATCACCAAAGACTTTACCAGGTTTCTCTTTGTTTAGTTCAGAAACTATAGAGAGTTCAGCAAAAACATCATCTATATCAGAATAATAGTATTCTAATTTGCTTGTTCTGTAAAATAAGCTAGCTAATACACTGCAAGTTATTCCATACGTCAAAGGAAGATGATGATATGTTATACCTTCTGACACAGAGGTTGGTAACTGCAAACATACATAGCAGTTTCTCACATCCATTGTTTTAACATATTCGTATAACAGCTTTATAAAAACATTCTTTGAAAAATCATTGATTGACCTATCTTAATGAATTTCAGTATTATCCACTAGTGTTACAGTACTCTTTGTCTTATGTACCTTGTTACTATTTGCGTTATTGTTCATTCCGGATACATTCTCTGCATTCGGTCTAAATGGAACAAATGCTAAAATGAACCTAATAAGCATGAGTAAACCTGTTCAGTAAAACCACATTCTACACCATTTGCACAAAAACCTACATCTAGATCTTCTATTTTTATTCTCAGCCATAGTAAACTATTTGGTTTTGAAATATGTATGCATACAGAAAAATATGTATTTATCTTTCCACATGTAAAAATATGTCCTTTGAGTCAATCGCTCTTAGTTTTTTGTTTAGTTCTTCAATGTCTTTGAATTTTCACAACTCTTATCTTTTGACCATTTGTTCTTATTCTGTTTTCTCCATTCTTTTAGTATGAGCACAGTTCACTTTTAGCTCTTTTACTCACCAATTTCACCTTGATTCAATTGGAGGACGCAATGCTGATACCCCTACAGGTAGCTCAGTGAGTTAATGCGGTTGCTGCTGTGGATTGAGAGTAGCCTGCTGGCACATGTACTGAAAAAAATCATAAAAATAAACAATGTAATCTAACAATGATGCTTCTAATTACTAGTGCTTCGAAGTGCATTCATACATACTTCATGGTGCCATTATAAAAAGCGGCAGAGGGTAGGTAGTATTGTTTTGTTTTCAGTGTTACATGGCGCCAACTAGACTCGAAGGTATTGGAGCACTGTATATGAGCACAAGTTACAATACACAACATGTTTTGGTAGGTGCAGAGATATTAAAGGATTTGCCTAGAATCAAAGGATGAAGAGCCGACGTTGAGACTCGAACCTGGTTACCCAGTTCAAAAGCCGCCAGCTCAGGCCGTTATACCACATCCAGCAAGGGGATTGAGATTAAGGGCTAATAATCATAGACAGAGCAGGTGCGAACCATGAATCTCTGGTTTTACATTATTTCATCGGTATCGAACACATAAAACACCAGAAGTTTTGCCATTTTAGGGTGTCAGGCGGGTGCACTCGCACTAAGCCACGTGATCAAATCAGGCCTTCAGTGGCCAGAGCATCTGGCGGGACCAACCAACCCTCCAGCAGTGGGGTGCCGCCTGCTTTAGGCATGACAAGTGATGCCAAGCGCACCCCCCCACACAACACATACAGAACCCGTGTCATAGAACATTCACTGCGAGAAGCTGTTTTCTTCTGAGTAGTTTTTGCAGGATTATGACATACTTGCTAATAAGCACGACAAGCACAACACAAGCAAACAACAACTTCCCTCGTGCAAACCGTGCACTGAACCGCCGGAGGCTCTCAAGTGCTCCTCCCCCTCCCCGCCCTCCTACCGCGTATATGACCTCTTGCAAGAATTGTCATTTCATTGTGTCAGGTGGCTGCACTCCCCCAACCAAAACCCCTATTTCCATGCAATCCCGTCCCAGGGGTTAGGTTACTTTATTAACAAATATAAAAATATAAAAAAATGTGTTGTAGTGGTATGCAAAGTAATTAACAGTGCAGTAAAAGCATGGTCTTATATTCTAAATGTATTTTTGAAGTAATAGTTTGCGCAGTAAAAATATGCGGAGTAATGTTAGTTGCGATGTAAAAACATTGCATTAAAAGCATGCGTAGTAATGACACGCTAAGTAGCGTCATACATTCCTTATTTCACTTCCTTTTACTTTGAACCTGATGATTTCGGTTTCTCCATCTGAATTTTTATCTCCTTTCGTTATCTCAGTTCTTTTAGGAGGAATTTCACCAAAGCTTGTACTTGGTTGTTCATCCTCACTGTGAATTATTTCTGTTTCACCAGTTTCAGTATCAATAGTTTGTCTTTCAGAATTTTCTGTTTGTTTTGCAGTACTCAATTTGTCTTTCACCAGTCTCAAATTGCTCTGTCTCAGTTGCTGCACTGGTGTTCGATATTTCCAGATGTCCACTTACAGGTCGATCTTCAAGATCTGGAATTCTGAATATTTCAGTCTCTGCTTCAGATGCCGAACAGGTGTCTGATATCTCCAGATGTCGACTTACAGATTGAGCTTCAAGATCTGGAACTCTCTTAGTTTTATTCTCTGTATCAGATTCTGACCGGGTATCTGATATTTCCAGATGTCGACTCACTTGTCAATCTTCAAGCTCTGTAACTTTGATTGCATGGCTGACATGGATCCACTTTTTTACACCTGCATACTTTACTGCTGTGGTGGTGACCAGGATCATTTGTTGTGGTTTATCCCAGCGTGGAACCAGGCAATTTCTTCTTCTGTGTACTTTGATGCAAACCCAATCTCCAGGACTCAGATCATGAGCTGGGTGTCTTTCAAGAGTGCTCGCATCTGTCCCAACCTGATGAAACACAAAATGTACCACATCAGCCAATCCTTTGCAATAGTCCAGAATAAGATCATCAGTTACAGTCAGCAGTTTGTTGACAGGTACGCATGCTTGTCTCATTACTGGTCCCATTAATATTTTGTGATGACTCAACCCTGTTTTTCTGTACATGCCTTAGGGTCATGAGAACAAGTGGCAATTCATCAGGTCATTTGAGACCTGTGGCCAATCCCATTTTCCCAGTTCTATTTTTTAATGATCCCATTTACTTGTTCAACCACCCCGGAAGCCTCTGGTCTGTAGGCACAATGCATTTTTTGTTGAATGTCCAGTGTCTCACATATCAGTTAAACAATTTCATTTTGGAAGTGACTTCCTCTGTCTGTCTCTATCTTGACTAGGAAACCATACCTAGGACCTCAATTCTCTCAGCTGGAGTTTTGCCACTGTAACTCCATCATTCCTTCTTGTCGGATATGCTTCCACCCAACGAGAGAACAAACAGATAATAACCAAAACATACCTCAATCTGTTACATGGTGGCATTTCAATAAAATCAAGTTGCATTCTGGTAAAGGGACCTCCTTCTCGTCCTATTGTTCCCAAACTCACAACTGTTTTTCTCCCTGGATTCAATTGTTGACATATAAGACATCTTTGACAAAGGCTCTCGGCTATGATTCTAAACTTTGGGTTATACCAAGTCTGTTTGAAAAGTCTGATCATTGCATTCCTGCCAATGTGTCCCTGCCCATGGTACATCCGTGCCATGTTTGAGATCATGCTACCAGGCATAACTGGTCTTTCATCCCTGTAAACCCAAACCTCATCATCCTCTCTTTGCCTACAATCTGATCTTATCCATCTATCTTTTTCCTCATCACTTGCTTCTTCTTACAATTGCTTCACTTCTTCCCAGGTTTCAACTACATTAGTAAGCATTAAAGGACATGAAATATGTTCTTTTTCCCTTCTCTGATTCATTGAGCTCATATGTCTGCACAATATTGAGCTATTGCATCCGCAAATTTGTTTCCTTCTGTGATGTAATCCTCTCCATTCTTGTGAGCTGCACACTTCACACTCGCAATCATTTTAGGCAGCTGTATCGCTTCAAGCAACGTTTTCACAAACTCACCATTCCTGATTGGAGATCCAAAGAGGTCATATATCCCCTCTGGGACCAAATATGACCAAAATCATGCACAACTCCGAACCAGGCTATCCGTAATCACAGTGATTTGGAAATTCTTTTCCAGTTTGCAAGCTCCAATCAGAGCAATTTGCTCAGCAACTTGGGCTGAATGTATTCCTCTCAAACAAGATGCTTCCATTATGGCTGCCACTGTACATACAGCATATGCTGCACTTCATCTGTCCTCAAACAAGATCCATCCACAAACATCACATAATCTGATTCTTCTAGAGGTTAATCTTTAGTGTCAGGTCGGGGCTTTTTACAGAATTCAAGTACATCCAAATAATTGTGATCAACGTCATCTTTGACTTCTGCATTCAATGTATCGGGTAATAAGGTTGAAGGATTCACATTTATACATCTTACAATAATTACATTGTCTGCACCCAGAATCACTTTCTTATATCTGGTCAATCAACTGTGAGTCATAAACTGGGTCTTGGTTCTGATTAAAAGTATTTCAACTGAATGTGGAACATGTACTTTAACAGGATATCCCATCACAATGCCTTCACTCTGTTCCAAACTCACACAAGTACCTGCTACAGCCTTCAGACATCCGGACAATGCTTTTGCCACTGGATCCAAAACAGGTGAAAATAGGCCATTGGTCATCTCATTCTTCCATGCCTTTGTACTAGAACTGAAAGCGCACACCCATCTCTTTCACTGCAGTACAATTCAAACTCTTTCTCATAATCAGGCATGCCTAGCGCTGGAGCTTCACATAAACTGTTTCTTAATTGCTCAACAGCTTCCATCTCTTTCTCATCCCAACACAATTAGGTCTTTTACATCACCTTTTGTTGATCGCTGTAAAGGTTTAGCAATCAATGAAAATCCACTTATCCACTGTCGGCAAAAACCAACCATTCCAAGAAACATTCTCACCTCTTTCTGGGTTGTTGGAGGTCTCATTCCTTTGATAATCCTAATTTTTTCTGTTGGCACATTTCTTATCCCTTTTTCAATCTTATGACCTAGATACTGTGCTTCCTGTTGACAGAACTTTTGTTTTGATGGGGACACCTTATGTCCTCCTTCTGCCAAATGGTTCAATATTGCAATTGTGTCAGAAATGCAAGCTTCTTTGTTTCTTGATACCACCAATAGGTCATCAATATATTGAACCAATACATGTTTCTCAGGCATTTTCAAACTTTCTAGATATTTCTTCAGTATCTGATTAAATATGGAAGTACTTTCAGTATACCCCTGAGGAATTCGGCACCATGCCAAAACCTGAAGGCAAAAATTGGTTGGCTTTCCGGGTGTAATGGAATCGAAAAGAATGCATTGCACAAAACAATACCTGTGGACTATTCTGCATTGTACGGAATTTGGTATAAAATCAGAGCAGGATTTGCCAGAATCGGACAACAGGGGACAACAATTTTATTCACCTTTCTCAGGTCTTGGACTATTCTAAAAGTTCCATTAGGCTTTTTCAGTCCCATTATATGTGAATTACATGGACTACTCATTATTTCTTTTAAAATTCCTTGCTCAATCATTTTATCAATTACTGGTGTTATTCCTGCAATAGTTTCTGGGGTCAATTTATATTGTGGAGTATTTGGGTAAACTGTTACTTTTTTAATAGTAATTTTTACAGGACTTACTCCTTTTATTAGACCTATATATGTTCACCTGTAAAAACCCAAACCTCATTCTTAACTATTCTTTTCAATTCAATGGGAATTTTCTCTTCATCAAACACAGAAACGTGTCACTTTTCTCCGAGTGAAATACTGACATGGTCAATTTATACAAAACATCGTCATCTGATGTCTGGAAAGCAATGCCATCAGGTGTACAATAAATGGCACAATTCATTTTACATAATATATTACGTCCTAGCAAATTTACTTGACTGCTATCACACACTACCAAACGGTGCATTTCTCTAAAGGGACCGATTTCCACTTCTACTGGTTCGGTGGGAGGGTCTTTAATTTGTCTGTTTGCCACACCTACAACTTGGATATAGTCCCCTGAGGGAGGAAGGTTTGGGATTTCCACTGATCTAACAGTAGAATGGGTATCACCAGTGTCCACAAGGAAAGTACCATTTAGAGCATTCACTTTTCCATCCAGAAAAGATCTACCTCTAGAGTTGCACTAAGCACGCACTCCTCTTCCTCTCCTAGGCACCGTCATAAACTTTCATCCAATTCATTTCCATTCGGTCACAGCCAATACTGCAAAACAGCAGCTGCGCGCAGCAATTTCTTTACCTGCTCTCCACCGTAGAATCCTGTCTCTGAGCTGTACCTTTGAGGATTTACACTCTGTGGGAGAGGTGGTTGTGGCACCTGACTCTGTTGAGTAACTACCTGCTGCTGTGGTGGTGATTGGAAACTCACCTCATTCTGCACCTGTGGATTCAATGATTTATTTTCGGTATTCATTTTTTGAGGTAATTTACACTCGTTCCTCCAATGCCCTAATTTTTCGTAATTATGACGTGGCCATTTCCTTTTAGCTTCTTCTATATTCATTTCAATTTTGTCTGCACAACTCCATTACCCTGATTAATTATCTGTGCTTCTTGCTGCTCTACAACTTTCACCTGTGACCACATTGCCTTTTCTTTGAGCTTTCGTTGCCTAGCGTCAATGTCATCACTACAATATTTTGCATACCTCAATACGTCATCTACTGAACTGGATTGCCAACACAACATATGCTGCTTAATCATTTTATTCTGGTCCCAGCCCAAACACAAATCTATAAACAAAATGACATATCCTTTTCTCTCAAAGTCTCCTCTCCACTATACTGTTTGAAAACTAGAAGTTTGTCATCTTGATAGGTTTTTAGTCTAACAGTACCAATTTTTCCAATAAACAGTTCTTCCATATCTATTTTTAATCTAACCACATCCAAAAGTTGCAGTTCTTTATCTTTCTTTGCAAAATCTTAACCCACTCATTTAATTCTTCTGCTGTTGGACCTACCGGTGTCTTAGTTAAATCTATCCTATCCACAAACTCTCTGGCGTTTCAGTTGCTGATTCAGTTCCCATAAGAACTCTATTATTTGGACAATGATTTATCGTCAAGTCTGCAGGTGGTGTTGATATAACTGAATCTTTTATTCCACTAAGGTCAGGATATATCTTTTCTCAAGCTTTCTGCATACTGGAATTTAAAGGAATATTTAGTTAATGTTTGTCTATTTTTTAATTTTCAAATACTGGTATCAGAGGATCTATATTTACTGGCACAGTTACAGCTTCACTTTCCACAAAAAGGGGCGAGGGTCGACTATATACAACTCAACCACCCCGAACCCCCAAAGAAGATGCATAAGCACACAAGGAGGGGTGGAGAGAACGAAAAACAGATATAACAAAAACAGATGGAGAAACTCATCTGTTTTTGGAAACTGCCCTCACTCACACACCAAAGTGTGTGACATGCTTCATCATTGGGTCTGCTTACAAAACACCTTGGTGATATATCAGTGCATATCACCCTGTGATTTAAACTGGTTAAACGACAAAAGTGCAGTTAAGGAAAAAGTGATTTAAAACTGGTTTGAGGATACCAAACAAACCTTTAATACTGGGTTCCACAACCAGGATTAAGAGAAAGTAGGATGGGTCGTGTTTTTGAAAAGAAATTTAGGATTCTCAAAACACCCCTTCTGGTACTGCTTGTACCAACATGTTGCGACCGACTTACTGTGCCTCAGGAGTTCACCCCGGTCTTCTTCAAGATGAATGTCGTTCCCAGTAGCACTTGGGGCTCAACCGTACTTTGGTCAAAATCCCACGATAAGGACGGTCTTAATAGATCCTGGCTCCTTCGTCACATGTGGAGAATGTTCCCAATGTAATAGGAATCATAAACGAGTTTATATAGTATACAAACTCGAAATTATGTCCGGCAGGAAAGCCTCCCAGGAACACATTCTCCACATGTGACGAAGGAGCCAGGATCTATTAAGACCGGCCTTATCGTGGGATTTTGACCGAAGTACGGTTGAGCCCCAAGTGCTACTGGGAACGACATTTGTCCTGAAGAAGACCGGGATGTTGGCACAAGCAGTACCAGGAGGGGTGTTTTGAGAATCCTACATTTCTTTTCAAAAACACAACCCATCCTACTTTCTCTTAATCCTGGTTGTGTAACCCAGTATTAAAGGTTTGTTTGGTATCCTCAAACCAGTTTTAAATAACTTTTTCCTTATCTGCACTTTTGTCGTTTAACCAGTATCTTATTGCTTATGTATCTTCTTTGGGGGTTCGGGGTGGGTGATATATCACTTTATATGTTACGTGTGTTTTGTGTTATGTCCTGTGGTCTTTTCATGTATTATTATTTTTAGCCCCTCCCCTATGCTCCGCCCTGTGTGTGGATACACCAGGGCGTTTTGTAAGCAGACCCGATGATGAAGCATGTCACACACTTTGGTGTGTGAGTGAGGGCAGTTTACAAAAACAGATGAGTTTCTACATCTGTTTTTGTTATATGTGTTTTTCGTTCCTTCCACTCCTCTTTGTGTGCTTACAGTTACAGCTCCTTAATTCCTTATCAATTCTATTATCTTTTCAGCTTATTCTTTAGTTGATCTTGCTAATTCCAAAGAATTAGGTTCTATAGTCTGTGGTATTTCCTGTTTATTGGAGGGATTAATTATTTCAGAAAATCGTTTTGGGGTTTCAATCATTTCAGTCTCCATTGGTGGTGCATTCGGTGTCCCCACTGCAGAAGCCTGTTGATATGGAGTTTTTTTTATTTAATATGTCTTCCAACACTTTGTCCTCTGTATCACTAACTCCATATCCACTCTTTTCTGGTACCACATGTTTCCTTTTCTCAGTACACTTTCTTCCCACCATATCATCAACCGTTCTAGCAGGGTACATGCCATCCCACATATCAGCGCACCTCCATTGACTGATCCTGTTCTCATTATTTGACTCCCATACTCTTTCTCCAGTATAACTGTTTTCATGTATCTCTTGGTGTCTTTCTCTCTCTCACTCATACATCTCAGCGTCCCATTCATTTAAAGCTTCAAATTGTGTCGTCTAGGTCTCGGTTCAAGTTTCATTATTTTTTTCTCTGAGATTCCCCAATATAGCTGTGCTAAACAAACCTGTTTCTGGAAATGCCAATACTCCATTATTTTTAGTATATTTCACTCAATTCTCTAGCCAAATACAAGTATGGTAACCATATTTTGTCATTTTGTAAGATGCCGGCGTGTTCGGCGTTGGAAGTACTTTTCCCTCTCTTGTGACAATCCCCTTGTCTTTATTAAAAAGATTCTTAAATTATGTAAACCATGAAGGTTTGTCTTTCTCTTGTTCATAGTAATAAGCCATATTTCACAGTTATTCTCAAAACAGAGTTGTACATTTCCCTTCAATCTGCTCGAATATTCTGTCCTATCCCAGTGCGAACCAAGCGAACGCACCAATCAAAATGCTCCTACGTCACACTTGGACTGAGCTATCCCAGCGTGAACCACACTAACGCACTAATCAAATGCTTCCACGTCACTCCCACACTGACCTATCCCAGCGTGGATCACTAATGAGCCAATCAGATCGGCTTACGTTCTTCTGCAGCTGACCAATCCTAGCGCGGTTCTTGCTGATGTCAGCTCTGCTCCTGTTTCTGCTAACCCCTCCTTTCCAAAAATTATCGCCACTGATGTTATACACTTTTCTTCAACATAGATTGGTTAATTACAATACAAAACACATTTCCATTGTCTGTTTCACTAAACCAAAGAGATAGTTTGTCCTAACATTCAAGATTAAGATAAGTGTAGCACTACCCTCTACCTTACCCTTCTCTCAAGCAAGAATTAAACCTGTTTCTCTGGGGATAAAACACATGCTGAGACTGTACTGCTCCTGAGAATTAAGGCCAGAGTTTCACAAGAATACCTGTCGCTATTTCATTCAACTCAATGCATACATGAATTCCCTATCATAGCACAATCCTGTGTTATCACCAAATTGAAATCAGACAATGCACAATTCCATGTGACTTCTCTTGTCACATATATCCGCTTCCTACTTCCCGAAGCTTCAAAACTTCGACTACATATAACGTAATACAAACTCAACATGTAGTGTTAAACGTAAAACATCAATAAACAATAATCTCCAAACTGACCTATAGGAACCATAACTCTGCTACCAAGAAAACTGATGCAGCGGGTCTAACATAAAAACCTTTCTCTGTGTCACTAATCCAGGATGTTTTTACCAATTACTCCTCGGTGGGGCCCATAACACCGCAAATACACAAACACACAGTTCCTGAATCAGTGATAAAAGGATGAGCTGCAAGACATGCGGGGTTACCTAATTAACCTATACATTAATCATATACATTATATACATTTGTTTTACCAGCTATCAGTCCCAAATCATCAAGGTACTCCGCTATTTGGTGGATGGACCAACTAGTAGGAAACAGTTGACGACGATTAAGTCTGTCTCAATCAAGATTCAAACCCTTCTACATTTAATTGTCATGACTTTTATTCTAATAACTACAGACTCAAATTCATATTTTCACAAGACTTTATCTTAATTCATTTAAACAGAAAAAAATAAATTTCATAAGTTGTATTAGTCAAATACATTTAAGCATTATTTCAATTTCATTTAAGCAAAGAAAATACAAAATGGATAATAGTCATTATCCCTTGGCCATAGGGCGATGATGAGAATGGTTCATCAGAACATAAACTGCAGATCACAGATAGGTTCCCAAGCTGACTGTCTGTCTAACCTCCTTGGACTTTTCTCTCCCGAAATAGAATTTCTGCAACAGTCTCGCTCTTTTTC